>NW_028227262.1:122587445-123282445 GCF_978045245.1 Mus caroli
TGATGATGCTAAAATGTTAGGCAGGAAGGCCATTGGGGATATGTCAGGTGTGAAAAGTTGATTTGAAGACAAAAAGAATGTCCTAGCTCATATAAACTGAAAGAAAAAGTGCACATTTCATACTAAAGTGTGCATCCCTAATAACAGGGGAGAGTCTTGTTACTTCTTGATAGCATGACTCTATGTCATATCAGTGTGTAAGTACATTTCCTGGCAAGTAGTGGTTTTCTAACAGCTATAGCTATCTATATAGAAACATGGAAAAACTTTTGCAATATGGTTATGGACTTCATTGTTTTAAATATTAAGATAATGTTTAAATTTTCCTTGGATTATCTATCAAGGACAAAGACTTCTTGTGTATTGTTTTTAGGTATTCTCTGTGGTTTATATTATGCCAGCAAGTTGTTATATGACATAAGCAGTATTTAAAAAAAAAACATGGTGTTTGTTATACATTCTTTTCTTAGCAAAAGGCATCTACTTAAAATAAAGGGAAAAAAAAGAATTGTGTTTTCAAGCTTTTCTTACTCTACAACAAACTTCTACAAGTAACTTGTCATATAAGCCCACAGGTCCCCTGAGACTAGGTATCGTTTGTCATCTCCTTAGAGGCCCATCCTTCCCTAGGTTTCATTAAGACTTTGCTATGACAAATGTCTCTTCTGGCATGGCTCCAGAGGCCTCAGTGAAAGCTGTGGAAAATGAATAGGATAAATAATAGGTATCAGAGACCATTTTATAACAATATTTCCAGTGGTGTTTTTCCTGACACATCCCGCACCATGGTTAATAGAGACCACTGGTCCATGCTGGGAATTTGGCTGCAGCAACAACACATCACAGCTATGTGGACAGACAGCCAAATTCAAATGGACATAATGAAATGCCACAGACATGTTTACTTGTGGTGGAACTTAAATTTGTATTTTATGAGCAATAGCAATAGGATTAATATGTGTTTTATATCATTACATTATCACAGATGTTTTCTCAGAAACAAACTTTAACTTTACTCTATAAAACACATAGATCTGTCTCTCTTCACATGTGTGTGTATGTGTGTGTGTGTGTGTGTGTTTTGAAATAAAAAATACTATTGTGAGAGGGCTTCTGTCTGCACCTCATCTATAAAATTGATTGAAACAGACAAGAGGACAGGGTAATGGTATAGTATATAAGCTGAAGAAGTGAATTTGTTCATTTTAAATTCTTTAGAAATAGATTAAATTGTATTATCACATTAATTGTGTTTCGGTCAAACTTTTCTGCTCAACAGACTTTGTTCATATTTTGTTTGTTGTTGTTGTCTCATGTCTATCCTGAAAGGGGCTTATGCAACATGGGTACCATACAATATTAACAATGAACTAAAATAGAGATTAAATAAAGAGATGTGACAAAAGTAACAAAATATTCAAAACACTTTATCATTAGAGGTTGGTCCATTTACAAATGAGCAAAAGTTATTCACCCCACAGCAGTCACACAAAAGGAAGGGAAACGTTCTTTTGTACATACATATACATATATATACAAAAATAAAATAAGAGATACATTTGTCATGAATTGGGTTGTTTTGAAATATACAAAAGCTTAAAATCTTTTACTTGAAAAATCTTTGTTTTTCAGTTTTAAACAATGAATATTATTATTCTTTATAAAATGAAAACAAAAGTGTTTGATTAAAATAGCACAGTTTAGACAGTGATAATAAAATGCCTGAAGATAAGTAGCAAGCATAGTTGAGGGGACTGGCATAGACAAAGGATAGAATTATTAATAGATACACCTGGAAACCCATGGGCTTTTCGAAACTGTGTCTAAATTTAGAAGAAGAAACATCCACAGTAACCAATAGATGCTTCTTATTTCTGCCCCCCTCTGAGTGTTCCTTCTATCCATCTTCCTAGAGCACACACTCTCAATGTTAACGTGAATCAGAATTTGGCATGAGTGTTTGAAAGGTAATACAACCTTACATGCTCTGAATTATTGCAGGCAAAATTTTCTGTACTTCTTATTCATTTGGAAGTTTTGCATTTCTGTAATTTCTGTTAGATAATTAATTATTAACTATGTTAATTAACACTCTAGGTGCATATGAAGATCGTAAGTTACTAATACATGCTTTTTTGGTATTCCTGTATAATTTATTTTCAATTCACAGTCATTTTTTAATGAATCTTGTTGAGAATATGCAGGTTTACTGTGACTTTCTATGTCATGACAAAAAATACCTTGTTTTTGTACTGTAAAAATTACAGGGAAAATTACTATAATTAATGATGATACAGGGTATTATTGACAAAGCAGAATGGATTTTACCATATTTGTACAAAAATTATGTGTTAAGAACTACATTTGTTAATCAGCAAGAATTGACCATTTCATGATTTGTTCATATTTACAATATCTTAATGTTCATAATGAACACATAGTACCAATTTAAAGAAAAACCCTAAATTTGAAATTGATTAAAAAATTATTTCAAGGATCCTCTTAACATATGTGGAAATGTCTTCAACAAAGAAGAAGAATGATGTGTCATTTGTATAAGGAAGATAAGAACTGATGAATGTCTTACTGTTCAGGAAAAAAAAAAAGGCAGTAAATGGGCATCATTCAAATATCTGTAATTGAACAGTGATATTTCTTGAAGAAAACTCCATTATGACCTGTGTGTTATAGTACTGAGATATTATAGAATATTATGATATATCTCCCTTGTTCTGATTCTAATGCCTCAAAACTGTGGGGAATTGGGCTATGCATAGACAGGCTGGTTTCCAGTTGAGCTGAGGTCTGAACACCGAAAAGGGTGATAATTCACCTTCATGACAAGGAAGGCATTCCCTCATGCTCCTGAAACTCTGGCTCCTGCCTAAGTTACTGCTCCGCACAGACCCTGCAAGAGAAGCATGGCTAGAAGTCACACAGGCAATGGCCCAAGCTTCTGACCTTCGGGCTAAACTCCTCCCCAGTTACCTAGCAACAGTAAATACCATAAAAAGGGCTGTTCAGCCCCACCTTGCTCTCTTACTTGTCTCTCTTTTACTTCTCACTGCTCTCCTCTTACTTCTTACCCCTCACTCTCTCCCCCTCTCTCCTCTCTCTTTGGCCTCTCCTCTCCTCTCCTCTCCTCTCCTCTCCTCTCCTCTCCTCTCCTCTCCTCTCCTCTCCTCTCCTCTCCTCTCCTCTCCTCTCCTCTCCTCTCCTCTCCTCTCCTCTCCTCTCCTCTCCTCTCCTCTCCTCTCCTCTCCTCCTCTCTCTTCTCCTCTCTCTCACTCTCTTTCTCTCTAGCCTTCTCTCTCTCTCTTCTACCTTCTCTCTTTCACCCTGCCTTTCAAAAATAAAGCTCTAAAACCATAGAGAGACTGTGCTCATCAAGATCCACTGCACTCACTCTAGCCAGTGTTGGGAACCTCTTCCCTCATCCCTCTTGCCTATAACCCTGGTGGCTTTAGCAAAGTAGCCCCGGGGATCTCAGGTAGGGCTGCCCCTTGCCACCCTCCAAAGAGTGGGTCAGAGGCTTAGATGCCCACCAGGAAATGAGTGGAAGGTAGATAGCAGCCCTTCCATGCCTGACTGACCAGAGAATAGATGGAACTCTGGAGGGGTGTGGGTTCCCCTTCCCCCTCTTCCCAGGGCCCCCCTTGTTAGTTCCCAACACAAAACAATTGTAACTCAACCTAATTGGGATTTTGTATACAACTATTTATCAGAAAGAGCCATTTGCAAAATGAGTTATCAACATGCTGATGAATATAACTTATTATCAAATAATTAAATTAGCAACTGTTCCTCATGACATTTCTCTAACAAGTTACCTTTTTATGATGTCTTCAAATTGTGTCTACTAATAAAAGCAAGCACTATGTGAGGGTTATGAGAAAAGGCTGGGAGATTGGATATCTGCAATAATAATAGTTCATTTTCTAGCTTTATGACACTAAGAAAAATGTAAGACAGAGGGATCCCTTAAACAAAGTTCATAATATGTCTCAAAATTGTTGTAAAAACAAAATAAAAAAATAGGAGTTCGTATAAAGTAATAGACATTAGACACAGTGTAAATAGTCCATAAATATCAAGTACCCTGCTTTTATTTACAGTATTATCAACATTAGCTTATCTGTCTGTGCACCCTTCTTGTAATGGCTAACCCTGGATGTCAACATACCTTGGAAAGGAGGATCTCAGTTGAGGAAATATCTAAATCAGATTAAGTTGTGGTTCTGTCTACGCCTATTCTTGATTGCTACTTGATTTAGTAATCAAGAAACGCCCAGTGTAGGCAGTTGCAAGGCCCATTGCAAGGCTAATGGGCCTGAGCTGTATAAGAAAGGTAGTAAGCATGTGTCCGTCTAGGCCAGCCAGTAAGCACTGTAACTCCGTGGTCTCTGATTCAGTTCCTGCCTTGTGTTTTTTCCCTGGTTTGCCTCAATGGTGGACTGTAGCATTACATGGCAAATACATTCTTTCCTTCTTCATGTTTATTTGTCAGTGTTTCATTACTGTAAGAGGAAACAACCTAAAACACCTCTCCACTAACAATTTAGATGACTTTGTTGTAAATAGAGAGTTAGTGTTACCAGAATATAAATGTGACACTTCTGATACAATTTATACTTTGATTAAAAGGCTATACGGAAGAGTAATAACAATAGAAAGTGCATGACATTGGCATAATAAATGACAGGTTGAAAGATATCATTGATATGAAGACTCAGAAATAAACCCACACATTTATGGACCCTTGATATTTGGCAAAGAAGCCAAAAACCATACATTGGAGAATAAAGAAAGCATCTTTTAAAAACAGTGATGGTTTAACTGGTTTTTTGCATGTAGAAGAATGCAAATAGACCCATGTTTGTCACTCTGAACAAAACTCAAGTCCAAGTTGATTAAAGACTTCAAAAAAATGGACAAACTAAATCTAATATAGGAGGAAGTGGGGAATTGTCTTGAACATATTGGTGCAAGAGACAAATTCCTGAACAGAACACTAATAAAGCTGCTATGAACATAGTTGTGAAAGGGCCCTTGTGGTATAGTGGGGGCACCTTTGAGTATATGCCCAGGAGTGAAATTTGCAGGCAAATAGATGGAAGTCTGAAATATCATCCAGAATGAGGTAACTCAGGTCTAGAAAGGCACACATGGTATGGACTCATTTATATGTAGACATTGGCCATAAAGCACAGGGCAGTCATGCTTCAATCCACAGACAAAAGAAGCTAAGTAAGAAAGAGGGAGGATGTGTGAATCTTACACAGACTGGGAAATAACATTGTCATTGGAGGTGAATGGAATAAGGAAACTGGCTAGGAGAGGAGATAAGGAAGGGAATGAGTATGAGGATCAAATGTGGGGAGAGGGGTGCAGGAGAGGGCTGGGAGTGAGAACAGACATTAATGAGGTCCTCTTTGGAACTAGCTAGAGACCCTGGACAAGAGGAGGCTCCAGGAGTCTATGGAGATGACCCTAACTGAGGCTTCTATAGCATCGTAGGTAAAAGGAGACTGAAGTGACTACCTGCAATAGCCAAGTGGGACTTGCAGTGAAAGGAGGAGAAATATCAATCCACACACAAAATCTTCAACCCACAATTTGTTTGGCCTACAAGAGGAACAGTGACAAAGATGGAGCAGAATCTGAGAAAATGGCCAAGCAATGGCTGACCCAACTTGAGACCCCTCCCTTATAACAGAGCCAACCTCTGACACTACTGATACTCTGCTATCCTTGCAGACAGGAGCCTAGGAAACCTGTCTCCTGGGAAGCTTCATCTATTAGTGGATGGAAATAGATGCAAACACACATAGCAAAACATTAGTCAGATGGATCAAGGATACCACAAGCTAAAGAGTCAACTAAGCAATCCATAGAGGTTCGCAGAGGGGGAACCACCAACTAAAGCACATGCAGATGCTAGACCTAGGCCCCCTACACATTTGCAGCAGATATGCAGCTTGGCTTTCATAGGGGTCTCCAGCAATTGGAAAGAAGACTGTCTCTGACTCTGTTGCTTGCCAGTGGATATCCTTCCCCTATGTGGACTGCCTCAGTGGGAGAGAAGTTGCTTAGTCCTGCTTATACTAGATGTTCCAAGATGAGATGATGACCAAGGGAACTTCCTTTCTCTGAGGGGGGAGGGGTGTGAGTGGGAGGAGAGGAGGAAGTAAGGCTGTATTTGGTATGTAAAGGGAGTAAATAAATGAATAAATAAACAAACAAATAGATAAATAAAATAAAGAAGTTAAAAAAAACTAAACACTTGTAAAATATGAGATTTTGCTGCTTAGACAGTAAAATCATTGGCTGAGCACAGATTTAAATAATTTAACAAAAGGTCACATCAATATTTCATTCTAGCATTTAATTATTGCTCTTAAATGTTGTGGGTCTCATAGTTTGAGATTTGTTGGGTTTTAGTTTTGTTTTGGTGTTCTCATACTCTATCTTTTCCATACTACTTAGTGACTAAGAAAGCAAGGGTAAACTCATGCTAATCTGAAACCACTTCTGAATGATATGCATTGCTTATTATTTTACCTTAACTAAAATCCTTAACATTGATTTAATTCTTAAAAAAATTAAGAGACAGTTCTATATTTTAAGCTTTAACTAAAGATTTTTATCTCAATATAATAAGTTTTAAATAATAAAAATGTATGCTATGGTTTACAATATTAATTCAGTTCCTCCCCTAAGTGTAAATTTAAGAGGGGGGGATATACAAAAGAACAACAACAAAAAAAGCTGTTTTTATTTCAATTTGAGGAACTCTAGTGAGTCATATATTTCTTCTCTAGAAACATGTCAACAGTTGCATGATAAAGTCTAAGGAACCCCTTTAATTCTGCATACATTTATTGATAATTGCATGGAAATATTACCTGGTTCTTGTGTAAGGTTGTGAAGAGCCAACATCATTCCTTGCTTCATTGTTTTATTATTAAGGTTTTCCAAGTTCCTGCTAGGTCCTGGTGTTACTGTAGACAATATAGTAGGTACAATAGGACAGAAAGATTCCATCACAGTGGAAGGAGCTAAAAGCCAAAAGGTATTAGCCTTGAGTGAATTTGTGCTTTCTGTGCTGTCTGTAGGTGGAATTAAGATTTTGTGAGATTTAGTTAACCCTGCTGATCATTTCCTTATAAACATTTGTGTCTTTTTATTATATTTCATAAAATCATAAACCCAATTGTGCGTGGAAGTTTCTAAATATTTTGTAATTTTACTTTAACATTAGCTGGCTTATCACCAAAAGGTAGACTGTTTAATGTTGTCACATACCTTGGTATTTTCTTGGAGGGTTATTTTTTCCTGTTATCTATGATTATAGATATGATATCTATGATTATAGTATTGTTTTTTTGTTTCTTAACATGATGAACACATCATATCATTTCTACTATCGCAGATTTGAAAATTCACCTTATGGTCAACTTATAACTTTATATGAGTTTTGATTTCAGGAACTGATTTAGGACACTTGAACATTCGTGTTTTAAATTTATTAAGAATTGTACGTTTACAATTAATAGTTTTGTCGACTCTATTTGATATTCTTTGCCCTGAGTTTAAACTTTGATATAGTAGCACAGTCTGTGTTATTGGATATTTTACTCAGTATCAACATAATAGTTATATTCTTTATGTTTTAATATTTAATTTTAACTTCATTTTAACTATATTTAAATGGCTATATACTTGAGATATATACTTGATGTCATCTTCCACCTATAGGCTTCTATTTATTCATCTATTCATGCTCAATAAGTCTGAAAGAGTTTAATTTGGCACACACACACACACACAAACACACACATATATATGTATGCATATATATATGTTAAACACAATATAATAGCTATATATAAATATACATTTTGCTACAGATTCAATATCTCTGTCTTCTTCAAATAGAGGTAGAAGTTATAGTCTCCAGCATTACTTCATTTAGAGATGGAATTTGCGTGAGGGTATTATTATTTTAGGTGAGGTCAAAGAGTTGAGGTCCATAATAAGAGTAATGTCCTTATTCAACATAAGAGGAGTGAAAACTTCTGTTGTTGTGTGAGTGTATAAGCAAAAAGAAGGCCTTTATCAACCTCATGTGCATCTAGACTTTTGCCATGTAACTTCCAGGAACATAAGAAACGCAACTTTGCTGTTTAACCCACCCAATGCATGTTGATATAGCAGCTTGAGCTTCTAAAGATGTACATCTAGTAATTATTTTTCAATCTATCTGACAACTCAGGAAGTTGTTGATATTCTTGCTGAGTCCTGCATATTTGTTGTGCTCTTCAGCTTCCATCATTCTCTTTGATTGTTTCATATCATTTCTATTTATTTACTATTTTTTCCCAGCTTTAATTAATTGTCTTTCAAAGTTCTACATCAGTGTCATAATATTGATCATGTTCAAGAATTATTTTGTATTTTTTTTCAACTTGTTAATCACCAGTTCTTTAGGGTCAGCTACTCCTGGAGTTTTAGGTTTCTTTTGATGATGCTATGTTTGACAAATACTGTGTGGTCAGTGAACCTTTGGTGTCTGGGCATTTGAAGGAGAAGACACTACTTCAAGTCTTCATAGCCTGGTTCCAATATGCCTACTACCTGAGGTTTCACCTATGCGATTTCACAATCCTACTTTTGAGCAAAAATCTTGTGGCAGTTGTTGGAACTCTGTACAAATGTATTGTTGATGGCTCTTTGATAGGCTGGAAATCTGGCTTGAACCCTTGACAAATAGAAACTTCTCCAGGAAATGACACTAGGACAGTTATCACAGGGCAATATGATTATGGTTGCTTTGTAGCAACATGCATGAATTTGGTATGCTGTCTCCTAGGAACCTAGAAAGCTTCCTTTTAAGTCAATAAGTAGGTCCCCCCAAAATCAGAACTGTACCATAGAATGAATAATATGAATTTTAATCAAGATATTGATTTATTTGTTATATAAACATAACAAGATATGCAGGTCTACACCAGAGAACATGTTTAACAATATCTTTCTAGTAAGTTTGATTTTGAGGATGACTGACCAGACCATAGCAAGGGGTCCCAGAGGTCCTTAAAGATCTGTGATCAGATCGAGGTCAGTGTACTCTGGGACTGAGAGTACGTATGTATTTTGTTTTTCTTTTTCTGTATGTCAAGCATGACTGTTTCCAGATTGATTACAAATCTCTAAAACCGTATCTTATGATGCTTCAGAATCCACTACCAAAACTGAGATTGTTGTCAAGGCAGAGGTGAGCATGGGTCTTCTAAGCTATTGTACTAATCTATGAATAAAGAAACTCTGTGGATAAGGACTTTTTACAGTATCAGGACTACATAAGTTGGTTTGTGTGAAACTGAAAAATGCCTTTAAAAATTAGATATTTTTCAACAATTTCATATATGTATATAATGTCTTCTAAATTCACCTCCATTACCCTCTTTTACTACTTTCCCTCTAACTTTGAAATCTTCTGTCAAATTAGCCTAAAAAGCCTCCATTCACTAGTGTCTATATTATGTATGTAAGACCCATTGAGTTTAAATTAGAGTTGCTTATATGGTAGTAGGAGGTTATTTACTGGAGCATGGACAGCTTGTCAATGGCGACATCACTAAAGAAAATAACATATCCACTATCCATCCTCCAGCACATCTGTTAACTGATGATGGAACACTAGAAAGCAATGAGTCTTGTGAGCCCTACTTCATCCATAATGCAATGGTGGTGGGTGAGTTTTCATGTAAGAAAGTACAGCTGTAACAAATGCATGAGTGCAAATACCATGCCCAGAAGGCATCCTTTACAGTACAGCTTCCCACTCTCTTGCCCGGGGTTCTTTCCATCACCTCTTCTTTGATTCTCCCCAAATTGGTGGTCTTGGAGGGGGCAGTACAGATGCTATTTTTATAGCCCAGAAGTCCATGATCTCTTGTTGTTGTCAGATGGACTAGTTCTATCTTGCTGCCCTAACTGGCACCTTCTGTAATAAGACATTTATTATATTACTATTATTATTGAGAAAGGCTGAGAGCAGTACTCATCTAAGGGTAAAATCATTTATTTCAAAAGAAGTTGAAAAGTATGTCTGTCCATTTAGCAAAATACCAGTTGTAGATTTTTCTTAGGGACTTGTGTAAACTCTTCTCAACCTTAGATTCAATATAGGTTTTATACTTTCCTGTTTAGAACATTATTTCCCAAAAAGGTATGCTTATCTCTGAATGATTGTCAGATTATCCTTGCTCTGGAGGCACATGGGCATGGTATTTGCTGTTCTTTGTTTCCTTGAGGTCACTCCTATCATCTCTTGCTTTTTGATGTTTCTTCTTCCCTTGACTGTAGGATGGTGTTTGTTTCATATTTTCCTAAATGATCTTTCAGGAAACTTAATCTTGTTCTTCAGTGGCTAACTTTATTATAGTAAGATTTTAAAATATAATCATTTATGGAGAATATATATTGATCCTTCACTCTAGGTGAGGACATAATATACTTCTATTTCCTTTCACCTCCCACTCCCATTCCGACCCTTCCTGTGGCCAATTTGTTAGATTCTCAGGTGACTATTTGTAGTTCACTAGTGGTTTCTGTTAGATTAAAATTACATGCTTATATTTTCTGATATACAATTTACCAGGTTAAAAATTATTGTTGCTATTCTCTTGCTCTATCCTCATAACCTATCCTGTACTTGGTATTTAAATATGAATGGAATATATTTATAAATTATAAAAATTGTTTTCTGTTGCATGAAAATATTTCTTCCACTTTTCATCATATTTAAATATATTCACTGCCAACTAAAGTGTTTGGCACAGTCTTTTCTGTTATCTCTTCCATTGTGCTCTCATCCTCTTAAAGGCCTTTTCAAGCAGGAAGTGTAGTCATTTTACTACATCATGAATGATTTAAGAGCATCACCTATTGTCATGTTTTTGTTGTCAGAACAGAATATTCTGAGAGGATTTTTTTATTGAAGATATGCTATGATTTTTCATTTGTACAACTTTCAGAGTCTATTTACTTTACTCATTATTTTCCTTCATATGAAAATGTTTTGATGATGTATATATTTTTTCTTTTTTTAATTAGGTATTTTCTTCATTTACATTTCCAGTGCTATCCCAAAAGTCTCCCATACCCCCCACCACTCCCCTACGTACCCACTCCCACGTCTTAGCCCTGGCATTCCCCTGTACTGAGGCATATAAAGTTTGCATGACCAATGGGCCTATCTTTCCAGTGATGGCCAACTAGGCCATCTTTTGATACATATGCAGCTAGAGTCAAGAGCTCTGGGGTACTGGTTAGTTCATAATGTTCTCCCACCTATAGGGTTGCAGATCTCTTTAGCTCCTTGGGTACTTTCTCTAGCTCCTCCATCGGGGGCCCTGTGATCCATCTAATAGCTGACTGTGAGCATCCACTTCTGTGTTTACTAGGCCCATGAATAGCCTCACAAGAGACAGATATATCAGGGTCCTTTCAGCAAAATCTTGCTAGTTTATGCAATGGTGTCAGCGTTTGGAGGCTGATTATGGGATGGATCCCTAGATATGGCAGACTCTAGGTGGTCCATCCTTTCGTCTCAGCTCCAAACTTTGTCTCTGTAACTCCTTCCATGGGTGTTTTGTTCCCAATTCTAAGAAGGGGCAAAGTGTCCACACTTTGGTCTTCGTTATTCTTGAGTTTCATGTGTTTCACAAATTGTATCTTATATCTTGGGTGTCCACTTAGGTTTGATTTCATCATTGCACTTACAAGCCCATTACTTTGGGCTTATCATGCTCTTTAATTTTCTAGATGCCAATTCAGAAACTTGTATGGAATTGAAAATCTGTGTTCAATTAGATTTTTTAGTTTTCTGTGGTGAAATCATTGTTCAAGTTTTCTACCATCTGTTTTCCCAAATTAAAATAGAGAAATTAAAATATAATATTTTTATCTGATATCTCCATTTTATTTATTTATTTATTTATTTATTTATTTATTTATTTATTCATTTATTTTGTCCATTTGCAACATATTCCATATGCTAGCATCATTTTTAGTGCAATGTGGTTTTTATAGATTTGTGTTTGTGTTTTTATATATTATTATATACATAATATACATATAATATATTATCTCTTTCTCTCTCTCTGTATATGTGTATGTGTTTGTATGTGTGTTTCTGTATGTATGTACATGTTTGGAACTACATGTGCCACAGGAACTTGATTGCAGATCAGAAGACAACTCAGGAACGTGGTCTTACCTTATTAACACAGGGTTTTTCTTTTATTGTTTAACTCTGTGCTGAATATGCTAGTCTCACTGCCAGAAGAGAAATACTTCTTTCTTTATTATCGAAATAGTGAAAAGAGTATATTGTGTAATTGACGGGAACAAACTGAGTGTGAGACACTATTCTTCTTGTGTGTCATGAAGAGGAAAGATCTGTACTAGACATACAGTATTTTGTGTGTGTGTGTGTGTTTGAGTTTATATAATTATATTGAGTTATATAACTAATCAAGAGTATATAAACATTGATAAAACATGTTAGTGATGAAAAGTCTATTAAATATTCAATGCAGAAAGTGGTGAGCAATAGAGCAATGGCCATGATTAAGGTTCAGGGCCTGCATAGCAAGAAGAAGGAGCTGCTGAAACAACTAGATGATCTGAGAGTGTGGGGTATATAGCTTCACATTGCCAAGGTGACAGGTGGCTCCATGTCCAAGTTCTCCAATCCATCACTCATGTCCTCAGCCTCATTAACTCAGTAAGAAAACCTAAGTGAAATCTACAAGGACAAGAAGTAGAAACTTCTGGCCCTGTGACACAAGAATATTAGAGTTGTATAATACCAGCTCACCAAGCATGATGGGAAACTGAAGACCAAGAAGCAGCAGCTGAAAGAGTGGCTGTACTTACTGCAAAAGTACGCAGTTAAGGCCAAAGAGACCATGGCAATAAAGAAAAAAAGTTATTGAAACAAATAAAATAAATTAAAATAAAATAATTAAATAACCAACACAGTATAGAGGTGCAAGTGTAAAATCAACTTATTGATTCCCTAAAGGTGACAAACAGCAACATACCATATTTCTCTTTCATTCTCTGTCAGGAAAACAGATTAGGGCCTGAAAAACCTATACTAGGAATTCAGAATTAACAAACACTATTTTTTTTTTTTTTTTTTTACAGCAGCATGCCATTTTTTTTTCTACTTTGAAAAAAATCACCACTTGAAATAAGGGGAATAACATTCGAAATGTAAATAAACAAAATGACCAATAAAAAAATTAAAAAAGAAACTTTTCCTTGGGGGTTATTTATACATATATTTTAAAGGATCAAAGTCAAGTTGATTTGTGACAGTTCCTTATATGAACTCTGAAGTAGACTTCTTGATTTGATCATTTTCTTTACTTTCTTGGCCATAAATTTTTGTCCTGGGAGTAAAAAAGTCTGCTTAAAGATTGCCCAGATAGATAGATAGATAGATAGATAGATAGATAGATAGATAGATAGATGAACAGTTAGGAAGACACTTTTGAACTACCTTCAGAGAGATACTACATTGCCAGTTATTCACAAACTGGGTTTTTAAGAGTAAAACTATTGACCACATAAAAAAGGAAATGGCTCCTCCATGCTAAGCATGTGTTTGTTCAGCTATTTTTTTCAGGTATATGAAGTTAGATGAGCAAGAAAATATGGGAATGCCAGGCCACTTGGGCTCAAACTCAGTGGACAGTCCCACGGTCCCCAGAGGACTCTCCACTCCCCAGGCATCCTAGCACACCCAGGATCTTAAGATCACTGGTGAGTGGAACACAACATCTGTTCCAACACAAATGAGAGTGCCGGGGGCCAGCAGGAGCAGGGACACAGAAGCCCCGCCCAACCAGTGTCTTGGGTTCCTTACAGTCAGTGCTGGTCTACCTTAGTTTCAAACTCAGTGGACAGCCCCATGGTCCCCAAAGAAGGTATCACTTCCAGGCACTCTACCATGCTCAGGATCTTAGGATCCCAGGATCCAAGGAGCTTGGTCACACAGTATCTTAGGGTCTCAGAGGAAGCTTGACTGCCAAGAATTCTGACACACCTAGAATCTCAGGATCACAGGATCCAGGAAGCACAGGATCACAGAGAAAGCTGGACTCTGAGTGGTTCTGACTCAACCGGGATTGCAGGAAGGGCTGGCTCTAATCAGATATATTGAGGACAGGGAGCACTTGATATATTCAGATGGCGGGAAACAAGCATAAGAACAGAAGCAACAGAAACCAAGGTTACTTGGCATCATCAGACCCCAACTTTCTTACCATAGCAAGTCCTGGATACACCACTATAACAGAGAAGCAAGAATGGATCTAAAGTAACTTCTCATTACGATGTTGGAGGATTATGAGAAGGACATAAATAACTCCTTTAAAGAAATACAGGAGACGGGCTGGTGAGCTGGCTCAGTAGGTAAGAGCACCCGACTGCTCTTCCGAAGGTCCAAAGTTCAAATCCCAGCAACCACATGGTGGCTCACAACCACCGGTAATGAGATCTGATGCCCTCTTCTGGTGCGTCTGAAGACAGCTACAGTGTACTTACATATAATAAATAAATAAATAAATCTTTAAAAAAAAAAAAAAGAAATACAGGAGAACACAGGTAAACTTTAAAGAAGAAACACAAAAGTCCCTTAAAGAATTACAGGAAAATACATCAAAGCAGGTGAAAGAGTTGAACAAAACCATCTAAGATCTAAAAGTGGAAGTACAAACAATAAAGAAATCACAAAGGGATACAACCCTGGAGATAGAAAACCTAGAAAAGAAGTCAAGAGCCATAGATGCAAGCATCACCAACAGAATACAAGAGATAGAAGAGAGAATCTGAGGTGCAGAAGATACCATAGAAAACATTCACACAACAATCAAAGAAAATGTAAAATGCAAAAAGACCCTAACACAAAACATTCAGGAAATCCAGGACACAATGAGTAGGCCAAACCTAAGGATAATAGGAATAGACAAGAAGGAAGATTTCCAACTTAAAGGCCCAGTAAATATCCTCAACAAAATTATAGAAAAAAACTTCCCCAACCTAAAGAAAGAGATGTCCATGATCATATAAGAAGCCTACAGAACACCAAATAGTTTGGACCAGAAAGAAAATTCCTCCTGTCTCATAATAATCAAAACACCAAATGCACAAAACAAAGAAAGAATGTCAAAAGCAGTAAGGGGAAAAAGTCAAATAACATCGAAAGGCAAACCTATCAGAATTACACCAGACTTCTTCTTTTTTTTTTTTTTTTTTAAAGATTTATTTGTTTATTATATGTAAGTACACTGTAGCTGTCCTCAGACACTCCAGAAGAGGGCGCCAGATCTCGTTACGGATGATTGTGAGCCACCATGTGGTTGCTGGGATTTGAACTCTGGACCTTCAGAAGAGCAATCGGGTGCTCTTACCAACTGAGCCATCTCACCAGCCCCTACACCAGACTTCTACCCAGAGACTATGAAAGCCACGAGATCCTGGGCAGATATACAGACCCTAAAAGAACAAAAATGCCAGCCCAGGATACTAAACCCAGCAAAACTCTCAATTACCGTAGATGGAGAAAACAAGGTATTCCATGACAAAAACAAATTTACATGATATCTTTCCACAAATCCAGCCCTTCAAAAGATAAAAAAAGGAAAACTCTAACACAAGGGGGAAAACACACTCTAGAAAAAGCAAGAAAGTTATAGTTCAACAAACCTAAAAGAAGATAGCCACATGAACAGAGTTCCAACTCTAATAACAAAAAGAACAGGAAACAACAATGACTTTTCCTTAATATCAATAGACTCAATTCCCCAATGAAAATACATAGACTAAAAGACTGGTTATGTAAACAGGACCCAACAGTTTGCTGCATATAGGAAACCAACCTCAGGGACAAAGACAGAGATTACCTCAGAGTAAAAGGCTAGAAAACAATTTTCTATGCAAATGGTCCCAAGAAACAAGCTAGAGTATCTATTCCAATATCGAATAAAATCGACTTTCAACCTAAAGTAATCCAAAAAGATAAGGAGGGACAATTCATACTCATCAATGATAAAATTTACTAAGATGAACTCTTAATTCTGAACATCTATGCTCCAAATACAAGGGCATCCACATTCATTAAAGAAACTTTACTAAATCTCAAAACACACATGGAAATGCACAAAAAAATACTGGGAGACTTCAACACCCATTCTCATCAATGGACAGATTATGGAAATAGAAACTGAGCAGAGACACTGTGAAAATAACAGAAGTTATGAAACAAATAGATTTAACAGATATATACATAACATTTTATCCAAAAACAAAAGGATGTACCTTCTCCTCAGGACCTCATAGTACATTCTCCAAAACTGATGATATAATTGGTCACAAAACAGGCCTCAATAGATGTGGGACTGTGATAGGCAGCCTATTTTGGTTAAATGGGGCTTGCTTCAGTGACCCAATAGAGAAATCTACAAAGGACAGAAAGTCGAGGAATCTTCCCAGAATCAGGTGCCTGTCCACAAATCTGTGACTATCAGTCACACAGACAATGTCCTAAGCTTCTGACATTCTGTCTAGACTCCACCCCCACAGTTACCTGACTATAGCCAGGTATGCTCCTCCCCACAGTTACCTGGCAACAGCAAGATAGCTCAGCCCACTATAAGAGGGATTGCTTGGCTGCTCCTTCCTTTCTAACCCTTACCTTTCTTACTCTCTAGCCCTCTTTCTCTCTCTCTCTCTTCCTTCCCCTTTCTCTCCATGTGGCCATGGACAGCCTGTCTCTTTCGACCTTCTCTCTTTATCCCTGACTTTCTACAATAAAGCTCTAAAATCGACATTCTCTCCTTTCTCCCTCCTTTCTACAATAAAGCTCTAAAAGCATAGACTGTCTCTGATCATCAAGGCCCACCATGCTTGAATGATGGGATGGGCTTTCTCCTATGAACTGCATCTAACCTTCCTCCAGGAGGCCATCCTGTGCTTCAGTCACGGACCTGACCATCCAGCACCCCAATTCCCCCTGCCCTCTCTTCCCTTCTGCCCCAGGGGATGGTGTGTGTGTGTGCCACATTCTGTTCTCAGCTCTTCCACAGTATCCAACGTGGGACACCAGAGGCTAAGAACCTAGTACCTAGGGCTGCCCCTTATCCACCACCCACTGAGTTGGGTAAGTGGCTTAACACAGCCAGACACCCACCCGGGGCCACATGGAAAGCACACTGCAGTACTCCCGAGTCTGCCCAACCAGAGCAGTGGAACTTTGGTGTGACACGGTTTCTCTCCTATTCCCTTCTTTCCCTCACACGCATGGCCCCACAAACAAATATAAGAAGATTGAAGTAATTCCATGCATCCTATCAGATCACCATGGACTAAGGCTGATCTTCAATATCTACATAAATAATAGAAAGCCCACATACATATGGAAGCCGAACAACACTCTATTCAATGATAACTTGGTCAAGAAAGAAATAAAGAAAGAAATTAAAGACTTTTTAGAGTTTAATGAAAATGAAGCCACAACATACCCAAACTTATAGGACACAATGAAAGCAGTCCTAAGAGGAAAACTCATAGCTTTGAGTGCTTCCAAAGAGAAACGGGAGAGAGTATATACTAGTGGCCTGACAGCACACCTAAAAGCTCTAGAACAAGAAGAAGCAAATTCACCGAGAGGAGTAGACTGCAGGAAATAATCAAAACCAGGGCAGAAATCAACCAAATGGAAACAAAAAGAACCAAAGAATCAACCAAACCAGGAGCTGGTTCTTTGAAAAAATCAACAGGATACATAAACCCTTAGCCAGACAAACCAGAGGGCAACAGGGACAGTATCCTAATTAACAAAATCAGAAATGAAAAGGAGACATAACAGAAACTGAGGAAATAAAAAAAAAAAATCATCAGATCCTATTACAAAAGCCTATATTCAACAAAACTGGAAAACCTGGATGAAATGGCCAATTTTCTAGGCAGATATCAGGTACCAAAGTTAAGATCAAAGTAATGATCTAAACAATCCCATAGCCCCTAAAGAAATAGAAACTGTCATTAATAGTCTCCCAACAACAACAACAACAAGAAAAGCCCAGGACCTGGTGGGTTAGGTGCAGAGTTTTATCAAACCTTCAAAGAAGACCTAATAGCAATACTCCTCAAACTATTCCACAAAATAGAAACAGAAGGTACTCTACCCAATTCGTTCTATGAAGTAACAATCACACTCATACCTAAACCACAGAAAGATCCAACAAAGAAAGAGAACTTCAGACCAATTTCCATTATGAGTACTGATACAAAAATATTCAATATTTTCTTTTTTGCAAACTGAATTCAAACACAACAAAATGATCATCCATCATGATCAAGTAGGCTTCATCTCAGGGATGCAGGGATGGGTCAATATGCAGAAATCCATCAATGTAACCCACTATCTAAACAAATTCAAAGATACAAACCACATGATCATTTCTTTATATGCTGAGAAAGCATTTGGCAAAATCCCATTCATCATAAAAGTCTTAGAAAGATCATGAATTCAAGGCCCACACCTAAACATACGAAAAGCAACATACAGCAAACAAGTAGCCAACGTCAAATTAAATGGAGAGAAACTTGAAGCAATTCCACTAAAATCAGGGACTAGGCAAGGCTACCCACTCTCCCTATCTACTCAATATAGTGCTTGAAGTCCTAGCCAGAGCAATTAGACAGTAAAAGAAGATCAAAGGAATACAAATTGGAGAGGAAGAAGTCAAAATATCACTATTTGCAGATGATATGATAGTATACTTAAGTGACCCCCAAAATTCCACAAGAGACCTACTAAACATGATAAACATCTTCAGCAAAGTGGCTGAATATAAAATTATGTCAAATAAATCAGTGGCTTTTTTCTACACAAAGGATAAACAGGCTAAGAAGGAATTTATGGAAACAACACTGTTCAAAATAGTCACAACTAATATAAAATATATTGCTGTGAATCTAACTAAGTAAGTGAAAGATCTGTATGATAAGAACATCATGTCTCTGAAGAAAGAAATGAAGATCTCAGAAGATGGAAAGATCTCCCATGCTCATGGATTGGCAGGATTAATATAGTCAAAATGGCTATCTTGCCAAAAGCTATCTACCTATTCAATGCATCCCCATCAAAATTTCAACTCAATTCTTTATAGATTTAGAAAGAACAATTTTCAAATTCATCTGGAATAACAAAAACAAAAACAAAACAAAACAATAAAAAAAGGATAGTCAAAACTATTCTCAGCAATAAAAGAACCTTTGGGGGAATATCCGTCCCTGACCTCAAGTTGTCCTACAGAGAAATTGTGATAAAAATTGCATGTTATTGGTAAAGTGACAGGCAGTTAGATCAACAGAATAGAACTGAAGACCCAGAAATGAACCCACACACCTATGGTCACTTGATCTTTGGCAAAGGAGCTAAAACCATCCAGTGGAAAAAAGATAGCATTTTCAACAAATGGTGCTGGCTCAACTCGCCATTAACCTGTAGAAGAAGGCAAATTGACCCATTCTTATCTCTTTGTACAAAGCTCAAGTCCAAGTGGATCAAGGACCTTCCCATTAAACCAGATACACTGAAACTTATAGAAGAGAATGTGGGGAAGAGCCTAGAATGTATGGGCGCCGGAGAGAAATTCCTGAACAGAACAGCAATGGCTTGTGATGTAAGATCAATAATCAACAAATGGTAACTCATAGAATTGCAATGCTTCTGTAAGGGAAAGGAGACTATAAAGAAGATAGAAAGGCCACCAACAGATAGGAAACAGAACTTTACCAATCCTATATCTGATAGAGTGCTAATATCTAATATATACAAAGAACTCAAAAGTTAGACTCTAGAGAAACAAACTACCCTATTAAAAATGGTTGAGAAGCAGCCCGAAAAATGTTCAACATCCTTAGTCATCAGGGAAATGCAAACCAAAACAACACTGAAATTCCACCTCACAACAATCAGAATGCCTAAGATCAAAAACTCAGGTGACAGCAGATGCTGGTGAGGATGTGGAGAAAGAGGAACACTCCTCCATTGCTGGTGGGATTGCAAGCTTGTACAACTACTCTGGAAATCAGTTTGGTGGTTCCTCAGAAAATTAGACATAGTACTACCTGAGGAACCAGCAATACTACTCCTGGGCATATATACCCAGAAAGTGATCCAACATATAATAAGGACACATGCTCCACTATGTTCATAGTAACCTTATTTATAATATCCAGTAGCTGGAAAGAACCCAGATGTCCCTCAAGAGAGGAATGGATACAGAAAATGTGGTACATTTACACAATGGAGTACTACTCAGCTATTAAAAACAATGAATTTATGAAATTTATAGGCAAATGGATGAATCTGGAGTGAGATAACCCAATCACAAAAGAACACACATGGAATGCACTCACTGATAAATGGATATTAGCCCAGAAGCCCAGAATCTCATCATACCCAATATACAATTCACAAACCACATGAAACTTAAGAAGAAGGAAGACCATAGTGTGGATACTTCTATCCATCTTAGAAGGGGGGGGGGAACAAAACACCCATGGAAGGAGTTACAGAGACAAAGTGTGGAGTAGAGACTGAAGAAATGACCATCTAGAGACTGACTCACCTGGGGATTCATCCCATTTACAATCACCAAACCCAGATACTGCTGTGGATGCCAACAAGTGCTTGCCGATAGGAGACTGATATTGCTCTTGACTGACAGGCTCTGCCAGTGCATCACAAATACAGAGGTGGATGCTCACAGTAATTCATTGGACTGAGCATAGGATTCCCAAAGAAGGAGCTAGACAAAGGACCCAAGGAGCTGGATCGGTTTGCAGCCCCATAGGAGGAACTACAATATGAACTAGCGAGTACCCCTAGAGCTCCCAGGGACTAAACCACCAACAAAAGAGCTCACATGGAGTGACTCATGGCTCCAGCTGCATATGCAGCAGATAATGGCCTAGTTGGACATCAGTAGGAGGAGAGGCCCTTTGTCCTATGAAGGCTGTATGCCCCAGTGTGGGGGAATGCCAGGGCCAGAAATTGGGAGTGGGTGGGTTGGTGATCAGGGAGAGGGGCAAGAGAATAGGGGGAGGGTGTTTTTTGGAGGGAGAACCAGGAAATGGGATAATATTTGAAATGTAAATAATGAAAATATCCAATAAAAAAATACTGGGTTTCAGATGTAAAATTTCTTTGTTATGTGAAGCCTGTTGTCATAGTCTTTCTTTCTTTTTGTTTCTTCATGTGTTCATTCATAAACAATGTTTTGAAAATTCGAAAATTTTTCATATGTGCATATGTGCACATTCATTTGTATGTTGATATATATGTATGTACATTTATATACACACATACATATACATGATTGCAGGTCAGATGATAATATAGAATCCCTTGGGTATCAAACACCATTTACTCTTAGAGACATGATTATCTCTGTTTCCTAAGCTCTCTGATTACAGGGGTGACCAGGCCTGGGTTTTAGTTTAGTTTTTGAAATCAAACTCAGGTCTTTGTGTTTGCATGGCAGGTATTTTTTCCATTGATCTAAACCAAAGAATGAAGACTATAAAATCCTCACTGTCTTAATTGTACTGCAATGCCTTAGTCTTTACCAAGTATTTATCTGCCTATTTATCTCCAACTTTCTCATCTATCTATCTATCTATCTATCTATCTATCTATCTATCTATCTATCTATCTATCTATCTATCTATCTATCTGCCTATCATCTATCCATCTATCTATCTATCTAACCATTTATCATCCATCCAAGAAACTATCTGCCCGTCTATATGTCTTTCTGACTATCTCTTTGTGTCTGTGTATCTATCTACCTATCTATTCATCCTTCCATTATCTTTTGATGCCAGGAACAACCCAGAACTTACAAAGGCTACTTCTACAGTATCTCTGTTCTTTGTTTAATCTTTGTTTTTCTATATCCTTTCAAGAAGTCCTTTTTAGACATGTTTTTCTTGGATAATGTCAGAGAAACAAATAACATCATTTTCAGGAGTGGTCTAGAAAAATGCTACAGGAATATTTTGTATTGTTCTTTTACATTTTATGGTGCTACTGAAAGAGCAGTAAAGCATAGGAGATTAGATTCAAATAGTCTTTAGTTATATATACAGCTTCATATAAACTGAGTAACTCAGAGAAAATTAATTGTTTAATCTATTGTTAAGCCTCTTTTCTAATAAAATGAGCTTAGCAACCATGTCCATCTAAATTGGATTGTTATAAAAATTAATAAGTAATAAATGGAAAATATTTAGAGGAAAATGCTAGAAGATATATAAAAATAATACTAAACATAATGGTTGAAACAATTAAGTCAACTAGAAAATCTTTACAGAAATGAAGACAAATTAGCATACTGAGGGAATTTCTGTATGCACAAACAGAAGCAATTGATTATTACTTAATGTCAAAAAGGAGTAGTAGAGTTCATGGGTCAGGGTAAAAGCAAAATTACAGTGTATAGTGAGGCTTTAGTGTTTCTGTGTTGTTTGTATCACTTATTTAGGCTACCAGACAATATTTTAGGTAAGTTTTACATGTGTGATAACCTGACATGTTTATTGGTATAAAGTTTTGCATGTATAGTTGATAGTTATTTATTGCTATTGCTCTATGAATAACATTTGCTCTGTTGATTTAGTGTTCTATCTTAAAATAAAACTCTTATTCATTCCTGCAATATCATAGCCAAGCAGAAAAGCAATCTATTTAATAGTTTTAAGATTGGAAATAATAGCTTGCATAGTACTTCAGTCAGTGTCTTACATGAGCATAGTTCTTCATGGTTTCCTACTTTCAGCCTTTTATTTACAGGAGCTTATTCCCTATATTCTAAATTGTAGACAATAAAAGTATACCTTTGGGAACAGAAAATGGGAAGTAATATTCTTTTTCTTTTTACTATGAAAAAGTTAACAAGTAAAAATACTTATACATAATCTTTGGGATCTTTATTATCATAATCATCATAAGTCAATGAGATTAAATACTCCACTAATAGGAAATGTATAATATTGTGACTTTGGGCAAGGCAGAGAGAGTGGGGGACAGTTTGTCCTTACCCATTTTAGTGGGACATGCACCTTGAATATGGTATAACAATTTTAACTGCTTTGATCTTACTCAGAAAAGGAGACAGAAATGGTCAGGAGTGAGTGTCTGGCAGTTGGCTCTTGCATGTTAATGCTTAAGTGAAAGGATTTTTGCCTGAGGCAGTCCTAACCCTCATGATGTTTTGTAAGAAGAGGTGAGCTAGGTATGGCAGCTCATTGTCTTTTTCTTCCAAAACCACATTTCCAACTTTCTTCAGGGAATGAGTAGAAACATTAATTGACTAAAGGAAATAAATGGTTTTAAAAAGTAAATTTTGACTGTTTCATTTATTTTCACTGAGATGCTGATACATACATTTATAGTTAAAGTACTGGTAAGGCATAGAGGTCTCCAAGGCTCATGAATTCTAGCAAATAACACAAAGTTTACCTTGAACATAAGAATCCTGTGTCATATAGAGTTGGATCAGCAAGTTCCCTGGCACAATACTATTTGGATAGTCAACTTGTTGAAATAAATATCAAACAGTTTTCTCTCCTTGATGGCAGTTTAGTTCATTCAAACAGCATCTTGGAGATGTAAGCAAGAACAAATGCTAGGCAAACTGTTCTGCTAATATTCCCCTGCAAAGGTATACACTGAAAAGATGAGGTTTCTCTAAAATGATCCTTTAACATCAGTGAAGCTGTACAATCTGCCCAGCTGTGAGACATGCCCATTATACCAAGCAGTCTTTACTTCCATCTTTTGCATTTTCCTTTCATGATCACTATTCTGTTTTTTGCGGCCAGTGCCACCATGGCTGAACGCTCAGCAGTCACTGTTTAGTGTTAATGTGTATAATGTCCGATGATGGTTCTCCCACTCTCTTCTGGACCTCCTTCATAGTCTACCTTTGCCAGAACTGTCCTTCTGGTCAAAAATTCTCTTAGATCTTACAACATGTTAAATCATAATCAGAGGCAGGTAACTGGAAAGCGATGCTTTCTTATTAAAACAAACTTATATCTCGCAAAAGGTTTCATTCTTTCATTATTAATATTTTACTTGCATATTCAGAAGTCTGAGGTCATTCAGCCTATGTACAATACATAAATTAGGACAATACAGTTTCTTTTTGTTAATGTTTAAAAATGTTTTAATATAATATTTGTATACATGCATGAGTTTCCATGTGATACTCCCAAGCATATATACCTTGTGTTCTTGTCAAATAAGAGTAACTAAGCTATGTATTCATTGACTGGATATTTGAGTGGTGTATGGACTGTAGCCTTACAGGTAACCAGAGGGGCAAGGGGGGAGGTCTTAGGTGTCACTTTCTCAGAGCCCATTCAAATGATACCAGATGGGAAGCTATTGATTTTGCTTATGCTGGCTCAATTCCTTGTCCCTATGTGAACATTTGAAATTGATTAAGCTTATTCAAAAACTATTTATGTTATCAAATCTTAATCTTGGTGAAGAAATATGCATGCAAGTGCACATTGAAGTTAATTACTTCCACAAAAGAGATCTTAATGTGTTCTAAATGAATTTGAACAGATAGGGTATAGTTAGCCTTATAAACTACCATTCTACAAAGATTCAAACATGTAACAATAGTTTTAGTGGGGTCCAAATTCTAACAAATCTTAAGAATAACTACATTTTCAAAAGTAGTCATCATGCTTTAATTTGATGCACATTAAGGAATGCTTAAGTCTGATGTGTGCTACATCTTACTGATAATCAAGTAGTTTTCCAAGCCATGAAAATTCACAATTGTCTTTAATTGTAAATTTATGAATACAAGACTATCATAATTCTTCTGTGATAAACTATGAAACTCAAACAGTAATGACTATGGAGTTGTTCAAATGTAGAAAAGGAGCTTTGCTTCAACACAAAGTGCCACACAATGGTAGGAAAGGGGAATTGTATACAATTCCTGTATGTGTGTGTGTGTGTGCGTGTGTATGTGTGCACGTGTGTGTGTGTGTGTGTGTGTGTGTGATAATTAATAGAAAAGGTAAGATTGCTTACAGTTTTTCCATTTCCTGGCTAATCTCAGAGAAGTTAGCATGTAGTGTAAAAACTGAACATATTACAGTTTTAAACAGCCATATATTTAAAATACTTGAAAACTGTGACTTCACATTACTTCGAAACAATACTGCTTAACGGCTATTTGTGTAGCTTTAGTTAACTGAGAAACACTAAGTGTACTTTTATAAAGGTAAGATAACAAATTAAAATAAGCCCAGGATTCTCAAGTATTAACTCTATATTCTGACACTTTAGTCCAATAGACTAAAAATGCTTAAATGTTTCCACATCTTACATTTCTCGAAAAATATCGATTGCTTAAGTCAACAAGTATTAACATGGATTGCACACTGGGTCAAGTGCTAATCTAGTGGCAGGAATAATAAAGCAGGAGTTACAAATTTTCATAATGACTCCAGTGTTAGTCAAGGGGGCTGACAGTGAGTTTCTTGACACAACCAGATGAAATATATTAACTGTTGATAAATGGTGTGACAAAGGCTAAAACAGTCTAGAGGTGATGGGGACAAGCAGAGAGATTTAACATTTTATAGAGTAGTTTAAAAAAACACCTCTACTGAGGTGATATTTGAGTAGAAATCTGCAAAGGTGGGGGCAGGGGGGAGCTAGGCAGATATATAGAAGAACAGAACCACAGACAGCAGAAACTGCCAATTACCAAAACAGTAAATATAGTTACAGAGAAGCAAGGGAGGTTCTGCAATTTTGTGACCACTTACAGTAAGAAATCAGGAAAGCATTCATTTTCTGAAATGGAACAAAGCATATTCTTGTTGTGTTCATTTGCTTATTTGTAATTTTCTTCCTTAAAATTGGTGCTTTTAAAAGAATTGTGTTGATAACATTTGTTTCTTAGAAAAATAAAATATTCAATAGTTATGCAAGACTTTTTGAGGGGTTGACTTTTGCATTACATTTTCATCATATTAGCTTTTCAATGTTTTACTATATTCTTTTTTTGTTTCATTATTTTTAAATTGCTTTTTTAAATTTTACAATCAATAAAAAAATCTCTATGAAATATATTGGCATTTCTATCATCAATGGAGGGACTAAAGACCTGGATTTCTATATGTAGTGCTTTATTTGCTCCTGGATTAGCAATAGTCAAGGTGAAAAAGAAAGAAAGTAAATCATTACCCATGATTGGCAAAGATGAATCATTCATAAAATGGTTTTCCTGGTCCATGTGGATAAAAAATACTTATTTATAAATTGCAACATATCAAATAAGTGAATTTAGTGCTCTCACAGATACAAGACAACCACAAAAAGGTACATTCTATATTTTCCATATTATGTAATTATATAACTTATTATATGATCTATTTTATAATAATTATTTTTATTTACAAAAATAACCAAGAAATTGAGGACAAATTAACGATTAATATTCCATGTATAATATTGTGGAGGACTAGATAAGTCAAATTTAGCAAAACACAGACACACCCATATGATGAAAACTACTGAGTCTAGCCAAGAATTTAAAATGATAAAATAAAGGTGCATATATCACTCATAATCCTTGACATCCTTGTGATATTTCCCAGTTATCTCACAGATAACATATAATGAAATCAAAATCTCAATCAGTTTTTGAAATGACAGATTGTGAATTTTATGGAAATGCTATTACTCCAATACAAACTATGAAGTAATAGCAAGCAGAATAATTTTGTTTTTAGCTAACATAGACATGGATAGATGGAAAAAAATAGAGACCAATAGCACATCTATATGTATATCGTCTCCTTAATTTTTTCCTGTTGTGATAAAATGCTTTGACAAAAGCAACGTAAAGAAGAAAGTTTGTATTCAGCTCACAGTCCCAGCTTACAGTCATCCAGCAGGAAGGTCACAGAAGCAGGAGCCTGGGAGAAATGCTTGTAGTCCCCCACAGGAAAGAACAGGGAGAAGTGAATTTATTGTGTTCTTTGCAGTGTTTTCTTTTTCCTTTTATTCAGCTGAGGATTCCAAGACAAGAGAAAAGTGCACACAGTGGACATCAATTAATGTATGTCAGGTAATCTCTAACAGACATTCTCAGAGGCTTAAAATTTTATGTTTTATGATAGTCTCAACTTGACAAATAAAACATAACAATAATCAGTAATTTTTATCAAGATGCCAAAGGGTTCTATGGAAACAAGGGTATTCTTAGAATTTATTTTGAGTCAAGTGCTTTCTGTACTGTGTAGTCTGTCTGTGATGCATACTTAGGCTTCAGTTTCCTGAATACTGTGATTATAGGCAGGCACCAACATCACCAGTGTTGTGTTTAGTATTTTTAATCAACACATATTAGTTTAGGATATTTCTAAGATACTATGTTAATTCAATGCCTGTATACAATGTGCTGTTAATGGTATACTTAGCATTTTATTATTTTCAAGCATTTTTTGTGCTTAGAATCTGTAACTTTTCTTCGAAAATTATATGCTTTTCAAATATTAATGAGAAATGTGAACTATCTATATCTGTATCTATAGAGTCTATAACTCAAGATTAAAATTACTGCTTATAGATGACACATCTTGGTTACAAACAAAAGGGCTACATACATATCCTGGTGGCAAAGTGCATGTCTAGCATACACAGGACCCTGAACTCAACTCCCAGCACTACAGATAAGAAAATAAAAAGGATAAAACCAGACAGGATGAAAATATTTGTGACACATGCATGTAATACTTGCATTTATTAAATGGAAATAAAATCTAAAGATAAATATGATTAAACAACAAAACAAGCCACTAAGTGAAATTCTCAGCCGAGCTTCACAGAAAATATTTAATTGATCAAAAAGCACTTGAAAGGCTATCTTAACATCGCCATGGCAATAGAAAATAAAATCAGAAGGAATACAATCCCCCAGAAATCTCATTTATACTGTGAGCATAGAAATGAAACAAGCATGAATGCGTTAAAACCTCTGAGAAAGATACTTAAGCTTATTTCATAATACTGAAATGCTACTCTTAATGATTTTCCCAAGTTATTATATATATATATATATATATATATATATATATATATATGCACACAAGACACCTAATCCCAAACCAGAAACATCTGCTCATGTTCATGATAATAATTATTTATAAGTTTATCAATTCAAAATAATCTTAGTATTAAAGCAAATTCCTTAGAATGCACCAAACATATATCATTCATTATAATATTCAGAATGAATGAAGCCAGCTACCGAGAGTACTTACCTCTTGCTTTAGGAAAGAGATGTTTTACCTTCAGTGATCCAAAGCAGACCAGAGGGTTCCCAGAAATCCTGCTTGCTGAGGAAGCAGCAAAGGTTTTCAATTAAACTTGTAGATGTGAAAATGTTTAATATCTCAAAAATAAGTTGCCATAATGATACATACAGTAGTCAAATTATATGTGAATATAATATAAAAATACATAGGTATATTTATTATTTGCTTAAAAGAAATCAAGCAAGCCCAGAAAACTCCCAGTACAGCACAATGCAGCCTGGGCAGGCAGTCCATACCAGAGATGACCCTTGTCTCAGTTTGCATTTTATTGTTGTGAAAAGACATCAGGACCAAGACAATCTTGTAAGGAAAAGCTTTAATTGTGACTGGCTTAGAGTTTCAGAGGTTTAGTCTATTATCATCATAACAGGAAGCATTTGTACAGAAAGATATGGTACTGGGAAAGCAGCTGAGAGTTCTACATCTTGATCCAAAGTCAGCCAGGAGATTCTCTTCTGCAGGCAGCCAGAGCAAGCTCTCTTTCCACACTGGGTGTAACTTACACATTGACACCTCAAAACCCACCCCAACAGTGACACACTTTCTCTCACAAGGCCACATCTCCTCCACTAATGTCACACCTCCTCATAGTTGCTACTTCCCATGGTTCAGACATGTTCAAACCACCACAATCCTTGACCACTGCCACTCAGCCTGGTAGGGCATAGTAATCTTGATATAATCTCAGATATCCAGAGGCTCTGGATGAGGAGTAACAGAAAAGAAAGAGAAGTAGAATGAGGTATGCACCATGCTGAGAGGCAGAAGTGGAGATTTGCATATATTGAGGAAGCGCATGGTGTGAGTAGCTAGTGATTCACCTAAGGTCATGGTGAAGTCCTGGCCTATGCTGCCACCAAGATCCATGTCTGAGTCTATGTCCCTGCAGCAGTGGGAGCCTCTTACCACCAAATGCCAGGCAGACATCTATGATCTGGGATGCTGCCTGGGACCGTGTTGGTGTCTGAAAGCTGCAGAACTGACCCCATCATTTGGCCTGGATATTCTGGCAAAGCTGGTTGCAATGTCATGAAAGCAGGAGAGACATTTTGTCACTAATATTTTTTTAAGAACCATAGAATTTGGTTTTATCCTAGGTGTCTTGTCTATCTATTATTTTCTCACTCCAAGTGTCTAAAAATTTCATCAGTGTTTTAAAGTACCAAGAGACAGAACTAGTATCTATTCTTTCCTTTCCAGGATTTGTTTAAGCCAGAGTTCCCTCACAATGTAACAATGTATTTTTCTTGATATTACAGATGAATACCAACCATTCCCACATGGCTAACACCATCTGTTGTAACTACGAAGATGCTTGTAGGTTACTCTTTTTCTCTGTCTTCATTTACAATCCAAAATTAACATTTGCCAATGTGTAAAAATTATAAACAAAAATATGACATTCAGGAAAATTTTCCTTTTAGATACAATTGGATTATTGTGCTGCATTTAGCAGATCGTAAAAATCGGTTGTTTCAGGCCCTCTTGTGATTCAGCAATAAGGCAATGAAGTTTTTCTTAATAACACTGCTCTATTATATCTGTTGATTCAACACAGACAAATGATATTTTGTTGGGTAGAGACTTAATGCCAGAGGTATTTACTGAATTCTTATGTTTGGAAATTCAGTTATATGTAGAATTTATGAACCTGTTATTAATCAGAATACCCGATTAAGCTTGCTGTGGTTAATCACCCTAAGATCATTCCAGATAAAAGGAATGTGGAGACTTGGGTGTGTTGTCAAGATTTCGAGATTGATATTAACTCAATTGCTGAATCTATAAATTGGAGCTCACAATGAAGCACTTACTAGCACAGTGAATGTCACAGTCATGTGGACACTGGTTTTACCACTCATTTACATAACAAATACATGTTCTGTCTGCATGGTTTATGACAATCACATTGATTCCTGTTCTGCCTTTGGATATCTTCCAATGTTTTTCATTGTTCACTATGATAGTTTCTGCACGAGACCTACAATAGAGAAATGAACAGAGTATAGTATAGTGTTGGGGAGTGAGAGAGGCCCGAGGGGCTGTATATCTTCCACAGTTGGAGCTACATGAAGTTGTGTGCTTCTAGGCAAAAAAAAAAAAAAAAAAGAAAGAAAGAAAAAGAATCAAGCTACATATCAAAAACCAAAACATATTTTCTACTTAATTGCTTCAATTTCATTCAAAGTGTTCCCCATTTTTAATTTACTATGATTTACACTAAATGAACATTGATTACTGAATACTTAGTAGTTTTGTCAGTGATGACTAAGATTGAATTTTATAGCTATTGTAGACTTTCCTTAATTACTCATACACTGATATTTCTTCTCAGAACACACAGTAGAGAACTACTTGGTCTCTATTCCCCTTGGTTCTTGAATCATTTCTTTATTTATAGCATTGAAAGTTGTGTTTATGCACAACTGAATGATATATTGTTTTCTCATTTGTTAATTTATAGACCTTAATTTTTTCCTAGACATATATTTAATAAATTACTGAGTCCTTAAATAAAACTTGCTAACTTTAAAGGGATGGTACTTAAAGAAATACGCTTTTGTTAAAATGAAATTGATTTGAATTCATATTTTCGTAGAATTTAATTCATATTTTGGGAAAATTGAACTAAAATGAATTTTCATGAAAACTTTCCTTTTTCTATAATCCACAGTTTCCTTAAGGTCACACATTTTCTTCTTCACCATTTATTCTGTCTGAGTTTGTATTACCACACTATGTCACCCAAGCTTCATATCTCATTAATCTCTATACCCTGGAGTCTTTCCCCACTGATTCATCCTGCCTGTTCTTGACAAGAGTGTTAATTTTAAAGCAGTCCCATTCTAATATCTCTCTGGGACTCATTTTATTACCAATGTGGTTGGTTACAAAAACAATCAGTTATTTTGTCCTGTGTGGCAAGGCTTTACATAATAATTCTCATTAAGAATTTCATTTTTTAACTCTATACGTCCTTGCATATATACTTTAGCTTATGGTTTTTGTGCTGTGTGTGTGACTACTGAATGTACAAATGAGTGGGTCTCTGAATCCGTATCTTATTCTAGTGCTTTTTCTCAGGCTCCTTTGTTTTGTTTTTGTTTGTTTTTTCTATTCCATCGTATTTGTCTTTGTCCTGTCTTATATTATTTTTTATTTTATTATTATCCATTTGTTTTATTAATATCCTGTTTGTTTTCTAATGAGAGACAGAAAGGGTATAGATTCAGATGGGAGGAGAGATGGGGAGAAACTGGGAGGACTATGAAGAAGGGAGATTGTAGTAAGGATATATTATATGAAAAACTTTTCAATCAAACATAGAGAAGAAACATATAATTATTAAATTGCATCAACTTTATACTTAAAAAAACATTGCTATCTATTTCCAGGTCCTTTGATTCTAGGATAACATTGTAGGTTTAGAGTATACAGCAGACATACAGAGGACTAGGATGCCATTGCTTCTTCACTCTGCACCCTCAGTCATCTCTGTCATCAGGCCTGGATGAGGCTTGTGAGTAATGAGACACACTCAGCCTCATTTATCTTCAGTGTCCCAGCCTGTATATCGGAGGGAGCTATTTCTGTTGGTTAAAGCTATAGTTACTTGAATAAGAATGCCCCTCTAGGTCTGGTCACTTTAACACTTGGTCTCTAGTGAGTGGTACTACTTTGAAAGGTATAAGAGATTTTGCTTTCCTGATGGAACTATGTCTGTCCCTTGGGGTAGGCTTTAGCCACTTCTATTCACTGTCATAGCTCTATACTCAAGGTTTGAAGGTGTGAGCTCTCAGATTTCTGTTCCAGCTGCAATGTTTCTCCTTTCCCATCATGTTTTCTTATCCAGTTGAAATTGTAAACTGTCTTAGTTAGGGTGTTATTGTTGTGATGAGACACCAAGACCACAGCCACTATTTATTTATTTATTTATTTATTTATTTATTTATTTATTAGATATTTTCTTTATTTATATTTCTTTTTTAAGTGTTTTTTTATTAGATGTTTTCTTTATTTACATTTCAAATGTTATCCACTTTTCTGGTTTCCCCTCTGAAAAATACCCTCCTCCAGCCCTTTCCCCCTCCTCCTGCTTACCAACCCACCCACTCTGCTTCCTGGCCCTGGCATTGCCCCACACTAGGGCATACAATCTTCATAGGACAAAGGGCCTCTCCTCCCATTGATGTCCTACTAGGCCATCCTCTGCTGCATATGCAACTGGAGTTATGAGTCCCACCATGTGTGCTCTTTGGTTGGTGGTTTAGTCCATGGGAGTTCTGGGGGTACTGGCTAGTTCATATTGTTGTTCCTCCTATGGGGCTGCAAACCCCTTCAGCTCCTTGGGTCCTTTCTCTAGCTCCTTCATTGAGGGCTATGTGCTCAGTCCAATGGATGACTGTGAGCATCCACCTCTGTATTTGCATTTCCTCATTTGTATTTTATTTCCTCATTTCCCCCTCCAAAAACCTCCTATACCATCCACCCACCCCATTCCTACTTCCCTGTCCTGGCATTCCCCTACACGGGGGCATGGAGCCTTCACAGGGCAAAGGGCCTCTCTTCCCATTGATATCCAACAAGGCCATTCTCTGCTACATATGGAAAGCATTTAAGTGAAGCTGGCTTATAATTTCAGAGATTTAGCCCACTGTCAACATAGCAGGAAACATGCTAGTGCACAGGTAAGCATGGTACTGGAAAAGCAGCTAAGAGTTCTACATTTCAATCTGTAGGCAGAAAGAAGAAAGAATAAGCCACTGGCCCTCTCTTGAACATCTGAAAGATCAATGCTTATCTCCAGTAACAAACTTTCTTCACAAGGCCATAGTGACAAAAAAAAGTATATTGCTCTGCCCAGTGTGAGGGAGACTCTGAATTGCAAGCAAGCCTCAATTAATTGTTTTCCATTATAAGAGTTGCCTTGGTCATGGTGTCTTTTCACAGCAATGGGAACCCTAATTAAGATACACACTGAGCTATGCCCCAGGCCTAGGCATACAAGTTTAAAGGCCTGGGAAGACACTACAGGATATGAGGGACTCTGAATAGACAGATTAGCAATATACTTTACATAAGTCTAAGCAGAAGTTATCCATGGTTTGAAAAAGACAGTTTAATGACTTTTAATTTTTGATGTTAATAGATCATTGGCAAACTTACTTACTTAGCTACTCATTATTTGTATTTATGAGTCTGCTAGGAAATGCTGTTTTATTTGAATAAGCTAGGCTGGTCTTGCAATGATCCACTCTTCCATCTCTGATGAACACTTAAGGTAAGTTGAACTAGTTCTTTTTGGATTAGTTGTTTTTCTATTCCTGTGATGAAATACCATGACCAGGAAAACTTAAGGACGAAATAATTCACTTCACCTATAGGGTTACAGACCCTTTCAGCTCCTTGGATACTCTCTCTAGCTCCTCTATTAGGGGTCCTGTGTTCCATCCAATAGATGACTGTGAGAGTCCACTTCTGTATTTACCAGGCACTTCCTGGCATAGCCTCACACGAGACAGCTATATCAGGGTCCTTTCAGCAAAATCTTGCTGGGATGTACAATAGTGTCTGCATTTGGTGGCTTATTATGGGATGGATCCCTGGGTTGGGTAACCCAATCACAAAATAACGCACATGATATGCACTCACTGATAAGTGGATGTTAGCCCAGAAACTTAGAATACCCAAGATACAATTTGCAAAACACAAGAAAATCAAGAAGGAAGACCAACATGTGGATACTTCATTCCTCCTTAGGGAACAACATAATCATGGAAGGAATTACAGAGACAAAGTTTGGAGCTAAGATGAAAGGATGGACCATCCAGAGACTACCCCACCATTGGGTCTCTTCTGAATCAGCACTAATTTCTTAGCTACAGCTAATCAGCAACAATTGTACCAGTAATACCTTCTTCTCCTGACTTTAAAGCCATTGCTACAAGGCCAAAGCTGCTGAGTTCAGCTGATTTCTCAAGCTGTAACATAGTCCCCCTTTTCTATTACATAATCACTAACCTTCTATTTTCCAACTCTTTTGTTGCTTAAACTTGATTGTCTTGTAATTTGCTTTGTAAAGTAACCTTGAACTCTGAGGACTGCATGCTTCTGTCTATTGAGATCTGGAATTAAAGGCATGTACCACCATGCCTGGACCTAAGCTTTTCTCTACTTGTAACTTGCTTTGATCCAGACTGACCTTGAACACACAGATCTGCTTGCCACTTTATCTTGGGATTAATGGCTTATACTACCATGCTTGGGCCTATGCTTTCATAGCCACTCTGCCGGACAATCTGGCTCAAAAGCCTCTGTATTCCAACCACAAAATCTATATCACAAGTATGTCTTCCATTTCGGAATTGTAGTTCATTTCAGATGAAAAGTCCAAGTGGAAACAATAACCAGGTCGTAATAATGCCTAACATAGTACCACCATTCCTATCCTTTGTTCAAATGCAAAAGCATAAACAATATTCTTAGCTAGGTAAGATCTTGCCATGTGGTTACCACCCTCTTAATTGCATTTAGTATCCTTGAACATAAGATTTAGCTTCATTTCACTTCCTAGTGCCCCTTTAGTACTTGAACCATATATTTTGTATGTACTCACTGATAAATGGATATTAGCCCAGAAACTTAGAGTACCCAAGATACAAGATACAATTTGCAAAACACATGAAACTCAAGAAGAACGAAGACCAAAGTGTGGACACATTGCCCCTTCTTAGAATTGGGAACTAAACAACCATGGAAGGAGTTACAGAGACACAGTTTGGAGCTGAGATGAAAGGATGGACCATCTGGAGACTACTACACCTGGGGATCCATCCCATAATCAGCCTCCAAACGCTGACACCATTGCATACACCAGCAAGATTTTGCTGAAAGGACCCAGATATAGCTGTCTCTTGTGAGGCTATGCCAGGGCCTAGCAAACACAGAAGTGGATGCTCACAGTCAGCTATTGGATGGAACACAGGGCCCCCAATGGAGGAGCTAGAGAAAGCACCCAAGGAGCTAAAGGGATCTGCAACCCTATAGGTGGAACAACAATATGAACTAACTAGTACCCCCAAGAGCTCATGTCTCAAGCTGCATATGTAGCAGAAGGTGGCCTATTCGGCCATCATTGGGAAGAGAGGCCCCTTGGTCTTGCAAACTTTATATGCCTCAGTACAGGGGAACCCCAGGGCCAAGAAGTGGGAGTGGGTGGGTACAGGAGTGGGGGTGGGTATGAGGGACTTTTGGGATAGCATTTGAAATGTAAATGAAGAAAATATCTAATTTTAAAAAAGAGTACTTTATGCCAAGTTAGTGGTTGAATAATGAATGAGCCCTGAATTCTAGCTTTATTTTATGAGTTGATAAAACAAGGGGCTAGAAGGGTAACATAGGTGCAAAGAAAATGATAGGAAGTTATGTTTGAAAATTCATTGGAGATATTTTTAAAACTTGGGCAATGAGTACCTACTGAAGTTAGTTTCCAACTAAGGACACTCTGACATTAGCCTGAGGTACAGGCCCTTCCTTATTGCTTGCATTTTGGAGGGATAGCTTTTAGTAAGAAGGAAGAGAGAGAAAGTCTCCAAGATTCTGTGTGTTAATTAGACTTTTGTTGCTGATCAAGATCAAGTAAGGAAGAAAGAGTTAATTTTGGCTTATGGTTTCTGCAGTTTATGGTCCATGATGGCAGGAAGGCACAGCAGAAGCTGGACAAACAGAAAGCTGGTTGTTCACATACAGGAAGCAGAAGGCACAAGAAGATGACAGAGGCATAATCGGTGAAAGCATGCCCCCAGAAAGATACTTCCTTCAGCAAGGCTGAACATCCTAATAATTCCACAGTCACTCCAAACAGAGCTACCAACTGCAGAGCAAATGTTTAAATGAAGGAATTAATGGGGAACATCACTCATTTAAAAGACAATATTCATTTGATTTCTGGCAGGCCTTTTTAAAATGTTATATTCCTAAGAGAAGACTCAACATTAAACAGGGTTGTTTTTTGTTATTATCATTGTTATTTATTTATTTTTAATTAAGGATACTAAACAATATGTTTAATGATCATATTTTCACACATGTACCTTGGTTTTCATGATACTTTGGTTTCATTTGTTCTCATCTACCACCACCTTTTCTCAGTGGTAAATGAGAACAAATGAAACCAAAGTATAATGAGCCATCATATCTACAGCTGACATTTTCTTCTCACAGATACAAAGCTTCAACAATCTTATTGAGACATTGACTCTATGGTCTCAGAAAACAAATTTTTGTAGGGCCAGGATCTTTCACCTGGAAAAGCCAATTTACATCAAATGGTCTATTGATGCACCATCCTTTCTTATCTCCACCCCATTACTGCCTCCTACAAGGGAATGAGAGGGTCTGGATACAGGCTTTTGCTGTGAACTATTTTCAGTATGAGAAGAGAATCCACTTCTGTCATGTGGGCTCAGAATCCTCTTAAGAGATCCAATCCTGCTTTCTGTTTATGGTGCTGGGTTCAGAACTCTTCTTGGAGTCCCGTTACATTCTTACCAATCTATCTATATATTCATGACCTTTTCTTTTTTTTTTAATTTTTAATACTTTTATTACATATTTTCCTCAATTACATTTCCAATGCTATCCCAAAAGTCCCCCATAGCGCCCCCCACTTCCCTACCCACCCATTCCCATTCTTTTGGCCCTGGCATTCCCCTATATTGGGGCATATAAAGTTTGCAAGTCCAATGGGCCTCTCTTTCCATTGATGGCCGACTAGGTCATCTTTCGATACATATGCAGCTAGAGACAAGAGCTCCGGGGTTCTGGTTACAGCAGATGCTGGCGAGGATGTGGAGAAAGAGGAACACTCCTCCATTATTGGTGGGATTGCAAGCTTGTACAACCACTCTGGAAATCAGTCTGGCGGTTCCTCAGAAAATTGGACATAGTACTACCGGAGGATCCAGCAATACCTCTCCTGGGCATATATCCAGAAGATGTCCCAACCGGTAAAAAGGACACATGCTCCACTATGTTCATAGCAGCCCTATTTATAATAGCCAGAAGCTGGAAAGAACCCAGATGTCCCTCAACAGAGGAATGGATACAGAAATTATGGTACATTTACACAATGGAGTACTACTCAGCTATTAAAAAGAATGAATTTATGAAATTCCTAGCCAAATGGATGGACCTGGAGGGCATCATCTTGAGTGAAGTAACACAATCACAAAAGAACTCACACAATATGTATTCACTGATAAGTGGATATTAGTCCAAAACTTAGGATACCCAAGATATAAGATACAATTTGCTAAACGCATGAAACTCAAGAAGAATGAAGACCAAAGTGTGGACACTGTGCACCTTCTTAGAATTGGGAACAAAACACCCAGGGAAGGAGTTACAGAGACAAAGTTCGTAGCTGTGATGAAAGGATGGACCATTTAGAGACTGCCGTATCCAGGGATCCATCCCATAATCAGCTTCTAAACGCTGACACCATTTCATGACCTTTTCTAATAAACTCTTTACTTCTCGTTGTCTATCTCAGTGTCCATTTTCATCCCTTGTCCTCTGAATCCTTTCACAAAGAAGGTGTCAAAGCTAGTTCTTGTATTTAGAGTTGTTTCATAGATTTTAGAAATGTAATAGTGTGCAAGTCTTCTGATCCCGTCTATCCATGTGGGATATCCTTGTTCAACCCTGAGAGTTGACAACTCACAACATTTCCTATAAGTGTGCTGCTCATGCATGTAGTCATTATACCTGAAACAGTTACTTCATCCCAGAATATGCTAACTTTAAATTATTTCTGTATTGAATTCTTTGGTTTTTTTTTCTTTTATTCTTTTTCAGGTTTTTTGAGACAGGGTTTCTCTGTAAAGCCCTGGTCCCCAGCTATCCTGGAAGTCACTCTGTAGACCAGGCTAGTCTCGAACTCAGAAATCCCCCTGCTTCTGCCTCCCAAGTGCTGGGATTAAAGGTATGTGCCACCACTGTCTGGCTTCTGTATTGAATTCTTACTATCCTGGAAAAGAGTACTCTCTATAGGAGAATAATTACTATTCTATAGGAAAATGTAGAAGGTAAGTGAACAATTCTAGATTTTTATTTTCACAATAAAACCAATATATAGTCAGAGGTTTTCTGAATTTAGGAGAATACATATTTATTTTGTTAAAGAATATTCTTCTAATGTGTATTCTAGGAGCATATGAAGTAATTATGAATGAAAAAATACACATTAACTACATGGTAAGGTCTAGGAGAGCCTGGACTTCAGAGTGAGACCTGCTTCAAGACAAATACAAACAAGCAGAAAACAAAAAATGATGCAGAAGAGAATTAGTTTTATAATGCTTAAAATGATTAATAAAATATTTCCCCCAGCTATGATTAATATTTAAAACTAAGGAAACAGCAGGAAAATGTCAAAAAACATGTTTGAGATCCTGGATCATCACTGTCTTTAGTGCCTTACTGATGTTAGTTATTTTTGCCAGTTAAATACCTCTGTGTATCTTGGACCCCAAGTGAAGACAGGTAGGTTATTGTAACCTGCCCCAAACCTTTATTTTAAATGAAGTTAAATAAGCTTTGCTGATATGCATTATTAAGAACTCCCAGGAATAACTACAGGAATGATAAATGTGGTTGGTAGCTTGAAAGAGAAACATTTCTACAGGCTCATATGTTTGGAATAATTGGTGGCCAGACGGTGCCATTTTCTGGAGTGGAGGCATGCCAAGATATGATCTGTATAGAGGAAGTATGTCATAGCTTCATGGCAATTTCAATATGATCCTTTGCTTTGTGTATATTATAGATGATGTTATCTCTGTTTTCTGCTCCAGCTGTCTACTGCAATCCCTCCACAACTAAGGAAACAATTCTATAGACTTTCAGTCATGGTGCTTTATCACAGTGACAAAAAATTAACTAATAGAACAATATTCAATGTTACACCTCTCTCTCTCTCTCTCTCTCTCTCTCTCTCTCTCTCTCTCTCTCTCTCTCTCTCTCTCTCTCTCTAACACACACACACACATCAATTAAAATACAATTTTTTTCCAGTCATGGAAAATGAAAATGAGATAATTCTCTGTCCTTGTGTTAAACTGTGCCAAAACCTAGCAAAACTGATTTAGCTGTTTGCTTTAGGACATACCTGCTTCTAGAAGATAAGAAAATGAACTAGCTAACCGGATTACTTATCAGGACTAACAGCCTCCTGATCAAGACTTGCTTCAAGACCCTTGCTCTATATGCCCAGCAACCCAAAGTCATGGTATCTAATGATTCTAACTTATTTTGAGGTTTGCAAAACTTCTGGAAAAAGAAATAATTTTTGACTATGGGTTCTAAAACTACAAATATTTCCCTTAATATCCTAATATAAGAAAACCATGACACTTAATTCCTTGTTCTTAATGGGGTAGGGCTGATAGAACTATCTTTAACTAACAATATTTTCTGATAGCCTCGTGGGGAGTCATTTGGGAAAGTCCCACTCATAGGATGCATCTCTCCCATGCTGGTACACCCTTCTTCTACCTCTTTAGTTTCTCATCTGCTTTGTCCCACACAGATATTAACACATTTCTGGTAGTTCTTAAGACCCAACCCACCAATTGTTTACAGTTTCATTTTCTAGTTGACAATATACGTCAATATGTGTATCTTGAGAGACATGATGAGGCCCAAACTTCACTTACCCAGCCTCACCACAGCAGACATGCCCCATTATGTTGCCATTCAACTAAAGATTCTCAATAACATCTTTTAGAAATTACTATTTTTTGACATATGACAAAATAGATCTAGAAACTTCAGCTGATTTGCTATGTTTCATTGTTTGGAGCAATTGTATGGCCAGTTCTATTAACCACTAGGTTCTGATACTATTTAATTCCAACATACCAACTACTACAAACACAGTTCTCACTATTTTAATTATATATAGTAATTACAAACAGACTGCAATTAGAATTATAAATGCAGTTTTGTAAGTATGTTTTAATTAATAACTTCGTGTTATGTATATAGAATTTAGAACTACACTGTAGTTACTACAGGATTTATTGGACCTTGTTGCTTCCATACTAAGAGATAAAAAGCTTAAAGATGACTAAGTTATATTCCCTACCTGACTGTATTTTACAAATGTAAAGTAACAGAGATATAGCACTTAATGACGCACAGGGCAAACAAAATCCCACTGGAGCTTAGCTTAAATAAACTATCTTAGATACTGTTACATTGTTGTTGCTAAAAATATAGGATCTTGCCAACTTCAATATTATCTGTTGCCTACAAAAATCACATATTCTAATATTGCCATCTTCAGAAATTCTCTGCTTCCACCCCTGGATCTTTATGCTGACCTATGGCCAATGCTGTGGTCATTAGCATCAGCGCCTGAGCCTGAGCAAGGATTGTAGGCAAAGATAAATCTCCATTCAGTCTGTGACTAGCTGTTAGCAGACAAGAAAAGGATTTGTTAGAGAAAAGTCTTCACTTTTCCATAAGTCATCTGCACAGGGAAGAGATAAGCGTGGCGTGGGCTATAAATTGTTAAATGTACTATGCACTATGACAACAAATGGCTTTAAGGACTCACTGTGCTAAAAATGTGCCATAACTAATGTCACTGATTTCTGCAACATGTGCTGTGATTTTCAGTGTTAGATCTCTGTCATGTACATAAACACATGTTATTATATATTAATTTTTATACACAAACACAAACATGTAGGTACATATTTCAAATTGATGTAAAGTTGACACCAATTTTATTAAAAGTATATGCAAGCTTTGTGAGTATATTCAGATGTGTATGAATATCTAGTTGCTGATCTCTGTGCAATAAAAACATGATATTAAAGTGCATACTTGTTATGATGACCTCACTATATTTTTCCAACCAAAATTGGAGAAAAAAAAACAAAAAAAAACAGGAGAAATGTAAGAGTGGGTTTTCATTCTTTTAAATTCTCAACTTTAAAGACCCAAAGAAGATTTTCAGTAAATAAGTTTTGATTCAGGCATTAATATCAAATGAAACACCTCAGGAGTTTGGCATGACTGGAGGCATTATTCAGAGACAGAACTGGCCCTGTTCCCTCAGGGCACACATTGTTAGCAATCAGAGGCAGTTAACAAGCTTTCTGCTGTGCTCTCCCCTGGTACTAACTCTGGAAACTTTGGAGCAGCTCTTCAAGAAACCCTTGATTAGAATTCTTCACAGCAGTCCAGCATGGAGGCTAAGATGGGCAAACCCAGCTGTGACCAGGCTATGTATAAGAACAGGGTTGGTTATTAAGGAAAAAATATATAAAAATATAAGAAGAAGACGCCTTGCTCTTTGAAGCTAATCACGCAGAAACACAGTGACTGACCTGTGTAAAACTTAACAGCCCTTCATCATCTTAGTGACTTACAATGCAAGGAGAGTAAGATTAGTAAGACTCCTGATAAATCTGCATGTAATTGTATTTAGTTTTGAAAATCTCCCAGTTACTGTATTTGGTTTTGAAAATCTATCATGCACAAATACAGCAGTGCAAGGCATAGATTCCAAATTCTTAAACTAGTGCTTTAAACTGGTTAGACCATTTCAGTAATTCATGACGAAGAAGATGCACTTCATTTCTCTGTCCTGCTTTGTGTCTCTTGGGAAGTCCTTGAGGTCAGCCCTTGCTTCAAGGCCATGGCAGCTTAAATGTATTAGACTCTCTATCTCCAGAATCAATCAAAAGTGAACTCTTATGCAGGATGCCCTCACCTGTGCTTTTGTTTTCTGAGAAATGGAGAGATCTTTGTACTAGTTAATACTCCAAGGAAGAAATTTAAACCAACCCTTATGAGATAAAACATGCAAGTGAATGAAAACACACTATTAAAGAAAAAATAGGAAAGGGCCAGGATGACCTAGAAAGGAATTTTATAGCTTAACCATGAAATGCCATGGAAAACAATGTACTAAAATTAATGCTGTATAAATATTTTCAAAAAGAGAAGTGCAAAGAGCTAACAGGAATGGTAAAATGCTATTCATCATAGTTACTAAAGTATTAAACACTAAAATGGCTAAAACCACTCATATCAATAAACAATACATTCAAACAACATGAAATAGCTAATATAAACACAGTGTGAGGATATAACATGGAACACCACTTGGAAACTCAACAACTTCTTCTAAATGAAGCATTGATTTAAATATATCAATTCATAGATATCTGATTGCATTTTGATATATTTTCTAAGAAAAATAACTTATGTACTTAAACAATTTTCTGTACAGTAGTGCTCATAACATCTTTTTTAGCCAAATACACAATACAAATAACTATAAGTTAGAAAAATAAATCACAAGCTATTCATAATTTACTAGCATCAAAAGAAGGAGACACATGCATTTCACAATGGCAAGTGCCAAAAGAAAGGAAATAGAAAAACATTGTATATGCTAATGTAGACATATATGTGTGGATATGTGTGTGGATATATGTATTTGGGAAGATAGATATGTACATGTGTATGCCTTGAAAGGCTAAAAGATCACATTGCGTGCCATCCATCAGGAGCTGTGGAAAGCCGTGCAGCGTGCAGCGTGCAGCGAGCAATCACTGTGGAGAGCCGTGCGTGTGCCGCGAGCAATCACCATTATAAGATGGCGCTGGCCTCCGCTGTGACAAACTAGTAAACAAGCCTTGTGCGCAAGTGCGAGAGTGAACTCACTCCTAGTCACTGCCCATTCTCGGGGTGTAATAGTGGTGTGATGAGCGAGCAACGAATCAAGAGCTGTCACGCCACATCAGGTGCTGAAACGTCATGGCTGAGTGCTATATAACGGACTCCATTTTCTGGGGTCGGGATCTTCCTGAGAAGTAAGCAATAAAGCTTTGCTGCAGAAGATTCCGGTTGTCCTGAGTGTGTTCTTGCCGGCGGGGACAAAAGCTCGGGATAAGTGGCGCCGAAGACCCGGGAAGTACCATCACACCGGCGCAAGGAAGATCCCTCGTTCGCGGGGCGGAATCAGAACTGCGGGACACTACAGCTCTGCAAGGTAAGTATTGTCTTGAAATTTCTCCAGAGTTAGATGCCCTTTTGATTGTTTGCACGGCGATCGCACTTTCCCTTTCAGTTTCGTTTTGCTTCCACCGCTGGAACTGCTGACTGGTTCCCAGTCGCAGTCAGGCTTGGACAGCACCTGGACAGTGCCTGGACAGTGATTAGTTTCAGTCACGGTCAGGACTGGATAGCGGCAGTATGGGAATTTCTCACTCTGTAGTAGTGGCGTTAAGATCAGTCCTGAAGCAGTGTGGCCTAAAAATCGCCACTGAGAGTATAGAGGCATTTGTCAGGGAGGTAGACCGTGTGGCACCATGGTATGCTTGCTCAGGTTCGTTAACTGTCACTTCTTGGGATAAACTGAAAGGAGATCTAGTTAGGGAACAGCAGAACGGCAAACTTAAAGCAGGGGTCATGCCGTTATGGAAATTGGTGAGATCGTGCTTAACAGATGAGGATTGTCAGCAAATGGTAGAAGCAGGGCAGAAGATTTTGGACAAAATTCAAGACAGTCTATCAGAGGCAGAGTGGGGAGAGAGATTGAAAGTTGGGACGAAACAAGGTGCACTGAAGAATTTAGGCCTTTCCATGGGCCTTGAGCCCAAGGAAAAGAGATACAAAGGAAAGAATGCCTTGGGAGAGATTAGAAAAAGGGATGTAAAGGGAGAGAAGAAGAGAGAAAGAACTGGAGAGGCACATAAGGAAAGGAGCCTCTACCCGCCATTAGATGAGTTTAAGGCACTAGCTGTCAGTAGCTCAGAATTGGATAAGGAACTTAGCTCCTCTGAGGAAACAGACTTAGAGGAAGAAAGATACCAGCCAGATGAAAGAAGAGCTAATCAGTTACAGAATAACATAAAGAAAGCAAAAGTAGCTAGAGACAAATGTCAAATCACTATGCGATCTTCAGATCCGCAACCTCTGGGTCCTAGTACACCTCCGCCCTACGTGCAGAGGTATCAATCAGACTCATTCATTTCAAAAGAGGAACAGAGAAAAGTGCAGCAAGCGTTCCCAGTCTTCGAAGGCGCAGAGGGTGGACGCGTTCATGCCCCAGTGGAGTATATACAGATTAAAGAATTAGCAGAGTCAGTTCATAAATATGGAGTCAATGCCAACTTTACTGTAGCCCAAGTCGAAAGGCTTGCGACTCTGGCAATGACCCCTGGCGATTGGATGACCGTAGTAAAAGCCGCATCTCCTAACATGGGAATGTATTTAGAATGGAAAGCTTTGTGGCAAGACTCCTGCCAAGCACAGGCAAGGGCCAATGCCAATGTTGAAGGGGACCAAGGAACATGGACTTTTGAGTTGCTTACAGGTCAGGGACAACACGCTAATAACCAGACAAATTACCATTGGGGAGCTTATGCTCAGATCTCAGCTGCTGCTGTTAAGGCATGGAAGGCACTCTCTAAGAAGGGAGAGGCAAGTGGGCATTTGACAAAGATTACCCAGGGCGCACAGGAGTCATTCTCAGATTTTGTGGCTAGAATGACAGAAGCGGCAGGGAGAATTTTTGGGGATCCAGAAACAGCTATGCCTTTAATTGAACAGTTGATCTATGAACAGGCTACCCAGGAATGCAGGGCGGCTATTACACCTAGAAAGAGCAAGGGACTGCAGGATTGGTTAAAGGTTTGCCGTGAGCTTGGAGGGCCACTCACTAATGCAGGTTTAGCAGCTGCCATTCTACAAGGGCAAAAACACCCTGACATGGCTGAGCTCAAACTCTGCTATAATTGTGGCAAACCGGGACACTTAAAAAAGGACTGTAGAGCCCTTGTCAAAAGGAGAGCACCAGGACTGTGTACTAAGTGTGGAAAAGGATATCATTGGGCTAGAGATTGTCGTTCAGTCAGGGACATTCGAGGCAGGCCCCTGCAGCCAGGATTCCCTCAAGCAGTAGATAATGAGACCATTCCAAAAAACCAGTACAGGGCCCTCAGGTCTCAGGGCCCGAAAACATATGGGACCTCGACAGGCAAAAGGTGGACCCCACAGTCCGCAGGGCAACAGAAGGATCAGCTGGGTTGGACCTCCGTACCACCACCCGATTCATGCTAATGCCCCAAATGGGGGTACAGCCTATTCCTACAGACTATAAAGGACCTCTGCCATCCGGGAGTGTTGGCCTAATATTGGGCCGGGCCTCCCTTACCTTACAAGGTCTTATTGTTCACCCTGGAGTCGTAGAACAAGACTATGAAGGGGAACTTCAAGTTCTCTGTTCCTGTCCTCAGGGTGTCTTTTCTATTTCACAAGGGGATAGAATAGCTCAGTTAATAATTTTGCCAAGCCTACATGGCTGTTTTCCTTCCTCTGGTGTCCCTCGAGCTACCAGAGGGATTGGTTCTACTGGAAATGATTCTGCTTACTTAGTGATGCCTCTTGACTCCAGGCCATTCTTAGAATTAGTTATAGAAGGAAAACAATTTAAAGGGATTTTAGACACAGGAGCAGATAAAAGTATCCTTTCTTCCCAATGGTGGCCAAAAACTTGGCCCGTTACTCAGTCATCACGTTCTTTGCAAGGTTTAGGTTATCAGTCCTGTCCCACTATTAGTTCCCGTTCTTTGAGCTGGACAGCTCCTGAAGGTCAAACAGGACAATTCACTCCCTATGTTTTACCACTCCCAGTAAATCTCTGGGGGAGAGACATCTTACAGGCACTAGGACTGACTTTGACTAATAAATACTCGCCACAAGCTGTTCAAATAATGAAGAAAATGGGCTATAAAGAAGGAAGGGGATTAGGGAAAGGAGAGCAGGGTAAACTTGAACCTATCCCTCAAAAAGGTAATAATGGGAGACAAGGTTTGGGTTTTTTCTAGGGGCCGTTGAGGGCTCCATGCCCATACCATGGCTTACAGAGGAAGTTGTATGGGTTCCTCAGTGGCCTCTCTCCTCTGAAAAGTTAGAAGCAGCTACAAAACTAATTTCTGAACAGCTACGCTTGGGTCATTTAGAGCCCTCTACCTCACCCTGGAATACACCTATTTTCGTAATTAAGAAAAAATCTGGCAAATGGCGCTTATTACATGATCTTAGAGCTATTAATGCACAAATGCGTCTATTTGGACCAGTTCAGCGAGGGCTACCATTGCTTTCTGCCTTACCCAAAAATTGGGAAATTATAATTATAGATATTAAAGATTGCTTTTTCTCTATACCTTTATGCCCTCAAGATAGGCAAAGATTTGCATTTACCATCCCAGCCATTAATCATTTAGAACCGGATCAAAGATACCAATGGAAGGTCCTACCTCAGGGGATGGAGAATAGCCCCACCATGTGTCAACTGTATGTGCAATTGGCACTTAAGTCAGTTAGAGAGCATTTTCCATCATTACAGGTGATAATTTATATGGATGACATTTTGATTTGCCATAAAAATTCACAGTTATTGCAAGATGCATACCCTATATTAATAAAAACGTTAGGGCAATGGGGATTGCAGGTGGCCACTGAAAAGGTGCAAGTTGCTCGAATGGGAGCCTTCCTAGGGTCACTCATTTATCCTGACAAAATTGTTCCTCAAAAATTAGAGATTCGCAAAGATCAACTACATACCTTGAATGATTTCCAAAAATTGCTAGGAGATATTAATTGGCTAAGACCATTTTTGAAAATTCCATCAGCAGAATTAAAGCCCTTATTTGACATATTAGAGGGAGATACCCACATCTCCTCCCACAGAGCACTTACCCCAGCTGCATGTCAAGCTTTACAAACGATAGAAAAGGCCTTACAAGATGCTCAATTACAACGCATTGAGGAGTCAAAATCATTTGAATTGTGCATATTAAAAACTGCACAGTTACCAACAGCAGTCTTATGGCAAAAAGGACCCTTATTGTGGGTCCATCCTAATGCTTCCCCTGCAAAAATCATTGAGTGGTATCCTAATGCAATTGCTCAACTTGCACTTAGGGGGATAAAAGCAGCTATTACTTATTTTGGGAAAGAACCTCATATGCTAATCGTACCTTATACTTCTGCTCAAGTTCAAACCCTGGCAGCAACAACTAACGATTGGGCAGTCTTGGTTGCCTCTTATTCAGGACAAATTGATAATTATCCAAAACATCCAATTTTACAATTTGCCTTAAGCCAAGCCATAGTGTTTCCAGTAATAACAACCAAACACCCACTTCCGGATGGGGTAGTAGTGTATACAGATGGATCCAAATCTGGCATAGGTGCATATGTAGTAAATGGCCAAGTAACATCTAAACAATATAATGAGACATCACCCCAGATTGTAGAGTGTTTGGTAGTTCTAGAAGTCCTTGAAACTTTTCCGGGACCACTCAATATTGTATCTGATTCTTCATATGTGGTCAATGCAGTTAATATGCTTGAAGTTGCTGGCTTAATTAGACCCTCTAGCAAGCTTGCTCACATTTTTCAGCAAATTCAGTCAGCCTTGTTACATAGAAGACATCTTGTGTATATTACTCATGTTAGGGCTCATTCTGGCCTTCCTGGCCCCATGTCTCATGGAAATGACTTGGCAGACAAAGCTACTAGAATCGTGGCTGCTGCTCTGTCCTCGCAGTCAGAGGCTGCAAGGGAGTTTCATAAACGCTTCCACGTGACGGCTGAAACATTACGCCGCAGTTTCACTTTAACTAGGAAAGAAGCTCGTGACATTGTCACCCAATGTCAAAACTGTTGTCAATTTCTGCCTACTCCTCATGTAGGGGTAAACCCCCGAGGCATCAGACCATTACAGGTCTGGCAAATGGATGTCACTCATATTTCCTCCTTTGGAAGAAATCAATATTTACATGTTTCCATTGACACCTGCTCTGGTGTTATGTTTGCTACACCTTTAACAGGTGAGAAAGCCTCTCATGTTATACAGCACTGTTTAGAAGCATGGAGTGCTTGGGGCAAGCCCACAATTCTTAAAACTGATAATGGGCCAGCATATACCTCTACTAAATTTCAGCAATTTTGTCATCAAATGGATGTCACTCACTTGACTGGCCTTCCTTATAATCCTCAAGGACAAGGCATTGTGGAACGTGCTCACCGTACACTTAAGTCTTATCTCATAAAACAAAAAAGGGGAGTTGATGAGACTCTGCCCTCAGTGCCAAGAGTAGCTGTATCTATGGCACTCTTTACACTCAATTTTTTGAATCTTGACGAGCAAGGTCGCTCTGCAGCTGATCGACATAGCTCAGACCCTGATAGACCAAAAGAAATGGTCAAATGGAAGGATGTCTTAACTGGTCTGTGGAAAGGCCCGGATCCTATTTTGATAAGATCCAGGGGAGCTGTTTGTGTTTTTCCACAGAGTGAAGACAACCCATTTTGGCTGCCGGAATGACTCACCCGCAAGATATTCATCAAGGATGGTGCAGAAGATGCTGACCTCCCGAGGACTGCTCCTGATCCTGACAATGCTTGTCTCAGGTTCCTAGTATGAGGGGCGAACAGAGATGGGCCATTCTTTCGACTTTCCCTAAACCAATGCCAGTTCGCCATAATGCTATAGTTTTTCCAAAATTCTTTACTACTAATAAAACATTAGATTTGCCATATCTACCCTATGATCCCACCCGAGCACCATTAGGGGAAAATCGCTCTTTATTAGAACAGGGTTCTTTATGTTTTCAAATTAATGGACCAGGAAAATGTATCAACCTCACAGCTCGAGTTTTGGGGAAGTTTAATGAGCACCGAGGAGGTTGGGTAAGCACAACCCAAGATACTTCCAATGCAGATATAACCTTTACAAATCGGACCTTTTGGCAGGAGGCAATTTGGGTTAATGGTACATTTCTACCACCTAACTTTTCAGACAAAGAACGTCCCCACCAACCAAAAATAGCCCCTCATTGTAGCTTGGAAGATGAAGGGCTGATATTGCCTTGGTCTGATTGTCAATCCTCCATCACTCGTTGGGCAGATCAGAGTAAAACCTTTTCCTTTTCTCCCAACATGATAGATGATCCAGAGAAGGAATTTGTTATGAAAAAGGGACTTTTCATACAGGACTTTAGAATGCATCCCTTTCACAAGTGGGTGCTTTGTGGAGTCAATGGCAGTTATACAGAACTCAATCCTTTGATCTTTATCCAGGGAGGAGCAGTTGGAAAAGCTTCTTTTAATGGCATCTCAAGATTTGCTCAGTATTGGGGAATACATGCTGCCTCCCAGGATTCTTATGGATATACTAATACCAGTGTAGAGATCACTGGGTTCAATAAAACTTTGGTAAACCAGATTAATTATCCATCTACCCGAGTCTGTGTTTACCCCCCTTTCTTGTTTATTCTTTCAAATGATTCATTTGAAGTCTGTTCCAATGATTCTTGTTGGATTTCTCAATGTTGGGACATAACAAAGAACACCCGTGCCATGGTAGCACGGATCCCACGTTGGATCCCGGTTCCGGTGGAAACACCCTCCACCTTATCCCTGTTTCGACAAAAAAGAGATTTTGGAATTACTGCTGCCGTGATCATAGCAATTTCAGCCAGTGCAGCTGCTGCTACAGCTGCAGGGTATGCTATGGTTAGTACGGTTCAATCAGGCAAAAAATTAAATCAGCTTTCAGCAGATCTGGCTGATGCCATCACTGTCCAAACTTCTGCTAGTACCAAGTTAAAGGGAGGGCTGATGATATTGAATCAGCGCCTTGACTTGGCAGAAGAACAGATAGGAGTTCTATACCAGATGGCCCAGTTGGGTTGTGAAAGAAAGCTGGAAGCCCTGTGTATTACCAGTGTCCAATATGAAAATTTTACTTATGCAGCTAATCTGTCTAGACAGCTTTCCTTGTATCTTGCAGGAAATTGGTCTGAGGGATTCGATGAGACTCTTGAGGCCCTGAGGGTGGCAGTTTTAAAGATCAACTCAACGCGAGTGGACCTGTCATTGACAGAGGGCCTCTCCTCCTGGATTTCATCTGCATTTTCTTATTTTAAGGAATGGGTGGGGGTGGGTTTATTTGGTGTTGCCACCTGCTGTGGACTTGTGTTCATGCTATGGTTGGTTTGCAAGCTCAGAACCCAACAAACACGTGACAAGGTTGTGATAGCTCAAGCACTTGCTGCCATTGAGCAAGGCGTCTCCCCCGAAATCTGGCTATCTATGCTCAAAAATTAGTTGACATTGGTGGCTGGCCTCTTTTGTAGAGTTCGCCCTAGGTCATTTAGTAGTTACTGTCACATAGCACTGCGGTATCCAGGGACGGGCAACTTTCCTCATGCACAGATCATCCTAAGACACGGGGCCCAGTGGCGATAGGGTTACCCTATGACAGGAAAAGGCTGTGACATTGGAGGAACGACCTAAGACAGGAGCCACAGCGGATGGGCATAATTACACAGACCTAGTCCAGCCTCAATTTAATAAAATAAAAAGGGGGAGATGTGGAAAGCCGTGCAGCGTGCAACGAGCAATCACTGTGGAGAGCCGTGCGCGTGCCGCGAGCAATCACCATTATAAGATGGCGCTGGCCTCCGCTGTGACAAACTAGTAAACAAGCCTTGTGCGCAAGTGCGAGAGTGAACTCACTCCTAGTCACTGCCCATTCTCGGGGTGTAATAGTGGTGTGATGAGCGAGCAACGAATCAAGAGCTGTCACGCCACATCAGGTGCTGAAACGTCATGGCTGAGTGCTATATAACGGACTCCATTTTCTGGGGTCGGGATCTTCCTGAGAAGTAAGCAATAAAGCTTTGCTGCAGAAGATTCCGGTTGTCCTGAGTGTGTTCTTGCCGGCGGGGACAAAAGCTCGGGATAAGGAGCCATTCTCCTTGATTTTTGAGACACATTAGCCCAGATAAACTCATAAGGCTAGGCTGGATGACCAACAGATATCAGGAAGCCTCCTGTGTATCTTCCAAGCACTGGGACTGCAATCACACATTAGCATGGCCAGATTTTCTATATGTGGGTTCTGGGGATCAGATTCAGATTATCATCTTTTCACACAGTTCACATTACAGGTAGTCTCAGCTATGACTCACTTCTTTATCTCTGCAGTGTTTAATATTGTATGGTAAGCCTACAATGATTATTAGTATATTTACATGCATTTGTAATGTTAAATTTATTTTTTATTATGTTTCCATATATACGCATATATACGTATGCATATGAGTGCGAATGTCTACAGACTATGAAGACACTGAATCCCTCTGTAGCCAGAGTTACTGGCAGCTGTAAACTTGTAAGACAGTGAAAGAACTATGTTTTTTTAAACACTGACTTGTCTTGTTCAACCATTTTAATTATAAATCAGCATATTTATACATAATATTCTTTGAGGTTCTTTTTTTTGTCTACTTAAACAAAGTAACAACCATTAAAATCCTCCTTTATAATTACTTTGTATGTTATTTTATGTTACTGCCTTATTCCAATGTCTACCATCTCTAAAATAAGTGTTAGAACAAGTATTTTTACCTTGCTTTTCAGTATGGGTGGAAAGCGTCTAAGTCTTTCACTGTTTAGTGTAGTACCTGTTGTAGGCTGAAAAAGAAGTCCTAGGTGGTGGTAAAGATCCTTCTTTCCATATCAAGTTAGTTTGTTTTTAGACAGCAAAAGAGTTTGGATTCTGTTATTTATGTTGGTATATAACTGTAGTGATTTAGATACCACAATGGAAATATATCTTTAAGGTAGCTTTAGTAGAAATTTTCTTCATATAAATTAGAAGGTCTTAATAATATGACACACAACCTAATGAAGATGAAAGAAATAATGTCGATTTTAGTAGAAAGACACATGGAGTCATTAAAAATATATCCCTGAACACTAACTAAGTTGTCAATCCTACAAGAAAACATACTTTTATTTTTGTGTGTAAGTTTGTGTGTGTGTGTGTGTGTTTATATCTGATGATATGATGTTTTGAAGCAGATATGGATTATTTGGGATGTTATACAAATATTGGTAATAATAGCACATTTTAAGAAATGTCCATATGTTAATATTTTCATCTTGTATTTATGTGATGTAAATTTGTGAGCTGAATGTGTTTATACTTACACATTTACATTTGTGTAATATCTATAATGCATATAAGTATTGTATTTAAAATATATGTGGTTCAAAATTTGCATACAAATTTTGCAGAATGTATGTCTCTTTAGTGTAACATATAAAAGAAATAAAAGGTGTAATTGGATATATTTTTTATTTTAGTCATCTGCTCTCATGTTCTGTAAATATTGGAATATTGACACAATTCAAGGGACAAATAGTGTTCATTTTTGCAAGTTTCAATAAAGGTAAAAGACATTTTCTGTAAGAAAAGAAATGAAATATTTCTCTTTGTATTGCTGGCCTTATATAGTATATGACTACTCTTATATGTTTTTATAAGTATATAGCTAAGTAAAATTGTCCAAAGATCAAACTAGTCATTATCCTATGCACAACTGTACTACTCCTAGAAAAAGATTACTAAGTCCTATTTCTATGAATATGGTGTAGGAGGATAAAATACTTTGCCTTGCTCTCTGACTCTGTCTCAGGAAAAGAAATAAATCTCTCTATTTGACACTTTTAATTTTTTATTATTTTAAAATATAAGTGTGTGTGTGTGTGTGTGTGTGTATATATATATATATATACTTTTTTTTCCTCCATCATCTAGTTTTCCCAGATGCATCCCATTTACCCAGCCCATTCATACTTATTTTCCCTTTCTTGGCTGGTATGAATTTCAAACAGATTTTTGGTTAGGGGTGGTACTTTTTCCCATTTTCTTTACTCTGTGTTGGGGTTTTGTCTGGCTTGTGTTAATGAAGGACTTTGATGGCCATCACAGTTTCTGTGAGTTCAAATGTTCCTCTTCTCTGACATTTATGAAAGATACTGTTTCATTCATCAAGGGCAATTCTAGCCCTTACAATTAATTAAATTAATTAATTTTTTACACTACATATTTTACCACCACTACTCCCCCCCAGCCTGTCCACCCTCCAACTGTTTGACATCCCATAACTCCTCCGCAAACCCCTGTCTCCATGTGGATGTCTCTAACCCCCAACCCCACCTGACCTCTCAACTCCCTGGGGCCTCCGTCTCTTGAGGGTTAGGTGCATCATCTCTAAATGATCACAGACTCAGCAGTCCTCTACTGTATGTGTATTGGGGGCCTCATATCAGGTGGTGTATGTTGACTGTTTGGTGGTTCAGTGTTTGAGATATCTCGGGGGTCCAGATTAATTGAGACTGCTGGTCTTCCTAGAGGATCATCATTCTCCTCAGCTTCTTTCAACCTTCCCTAATTCAACAACAGGGGTCAGCTGTTTCTGTCCATTGGTTGGGTACAAACATCTGCATCTGACTCTTTCAGCTGCCTTTCGGAACTTCTGGAGGGCAGTCATGACAGGTCACTTTTTGTGAGTGCTCCATAGCCTCAGAAATAGTGTCAGGCCTTGGGACCTCCCCTGAGATGGAACCCACTGGACCTTCTTTTCCTCAGGCTCCTCTCCATTTCCATCCCACTAATTCTTTCAGACAGGAATAATTATGGGTCAGAGGTCTAACTGTGGGATGGAACCCTCTCCCTCATGTGATGCCTTGTCTTCCTGTTGGAGGTGGGCTCTATAAGTTCCCTATCCCTACTGTCAGGCATTTTATCTAAGGTTCCTCCATTTGAGTCCTGAGAGTCTCTCAACTCCCAGGTCTCTGGTGCATTCTGGAGGGTCCCCCCAACCTCCTATCTCCCGAAGTTGCCTGTTTCCATTCTTTCTGCTGTCCCATAGGGTTTCAGTCCTTCCCTCATCCAAGAGCAGATCAGGTTCCCCTCTCCCTTCTACTTCCCCTACCCTCCTACCCACTTTCCCTCTCATGTTCCTCCCTACTTCCCCACTTGTCCTCTTCTTCATAGATGACTGAGCCTTGAGGTAAAGGGTTTGATGAAGTTATCCCAATCAGGGCTAAGTGTTCCAAGGCCTCTTACTGACTGCACATTATCCAGTTGCAGACCTCTGTGTTAATTACCATCTACTATAAGGAGAAGTTTCTCTGATGATGTCTAAATAACAGAATGACTTCTAAGTGTAACAACATTTTATTAGGGGTCATTTTTTTTTGTTTTGTTTTTTTTTGTTATTGTTGTTGGGTATTTGTTTTTGTTTTTTGTTTTTCTGTTTGGTGTTTGTTTGTTTTTGCTTTTTGCTATTTGCCATATTGATTTAACAAAATACTAACAAAAGTTTTCCTCCTAAGGCACATGACCTCAAGTTCTTGGCTTCATTAACAATGGCAAGCATAGTTTGCATCTCATGGAGTGAGGCTAAATCCATTGCATAATTCCCTAACATTTGTGTTGGTATTGCATCACTGTATTTTACAGTCAGGTTGCTGTTGTAGATTACAGGGAGAATGGGTGGGTGAGACTGGTAAATACTTTTCTTCTTGAGTAGTGTATATAATATCTTCCAATACAATTCATTGTATCTTCATATTAGTCAGTAGGGATTAAGTTTCTATTTGGGCACCAGTTGCCAAGTCCAGCTTAGCCATGTGAGGGAATATAAGACCTGGCTTCCTATCCTGGGAACAGAGCCAGCAGGGTGTGGGCCTCCACAGGTGTCGATGGCTGCTATGGAGGTAAGGTTTGTTTGTATAACAATGTACATTTTTCCATATTTCTCCTTTAAGAAATGTATTCTCTGCCTAGGTTAATAATAATCAGAGACAGCAGGAGTATGGAAGGTGAGAGTATGCCTTTGTATCAGCAAAATGGTACACACTATGACCTTTGGGACAGCCCCTAAGGCCGTGGGAAAGAGTATAGAAAAAAAATATAAAATCTCTCAACTATGCAAAAATAGAAGGATGCAGCATGGATTATATAAGGAATGTCAGAGATTTAAAGGAGCAGAGGCAGCTGCACTATGAAAGAGCTTGTCAGAAATATACTAAGGAAAGAGATAAAGAGATTTAGGGAGTGGTTATTACAGGACAAGGTCCCACCTAGCTAAATTTATTATGTTACAAAGGGAGCAATCTTCATTCTTTTTAGAGTTTAATGAAAATGAAGCCACAACATACCCAAACTTATGGGACACAATGAAAGCATTTCTAAGAGGAAAACTCATAGCTCTGAGTGTTGCCAAAAAGAAACTAGAGAGAGCACACACTAGTAGCTTGACAACACACCTAAAAGCTCTAGAACAAAAGGAAGCAAATTCATTCAAGAGGAGTAGACAGCAGCAAATAATCAAACTCAGGGGTGAAATCAACCAAATGGAAACAAGAAGTATTCAAAGAATCAACCAAACAAGGAGCTGGTTCTTAGAGAAAATCCAAAAGATAGGTTAACCCTTAGCCAAACTCACTAGAGGGCACAGGGATAGCATCCTAATTAACAAAATCAGAAATGAAAAGGGAGACATAACCACAGATCCTGAAGAAATCCAAAACACCATCAGATCCTTCTACAAAAGGAAGGCTATACTCAACAAAACTGGAGAACCTGGAGGAAATGGACAACTTTCTAGACAGATACCAGGTACCAAAGTTAAATCAGGATCAGGTTAATGATCTAAACACTTCTATATCCCCTAAAGAAATAGAAGCAGTCAGTAATAGTCTCCCAACCAAAAAAAGCCCAGAATCAGATGGGTTTAGTGCAGAGTTCTATCAGACCTTCAAAGAAGATCTAACCCCAGTTCTTCACAAACTATTCCACAAAATAGAAGCAGAAGGTACTCTACCCAATTCTTTCAATGAAGCCACAATTACTCTGATAAGTAAACCACAGAAAGACCCAAGAAATATAGAGAACTTCAGACCAATTTCCCGTATGAATATCGATGCAAAAATACTCAATAAAATTCTCTCTAACAGAATCTAAGAACATATTAAAACAATCATCCATCCTGACCAAGTAGGTTTCATTCCAGTGATGCAGGGATGGTTTAATATACTGAAATCCATCAACATAATCCACTATATGAACAAACTCGAAGACAAAAACCACATGATCATCTCCTTAGATGCTGAGAAAGCATTTGACAAAATCCAACACCCATACATGATAAAAGTCTTGGAAAGATCAGGAATTCAAGGCCCATACCTAAACATGATAAAAGCAATCTATAGCAAACCAGTAGCCAACATCAAAGTAAATGGTGAGAAGCTGGAAGCAAACCCACTAAAATCAGGGACTAGACAAGGCTTCCCACTTTCTCCCTACCTATTCAACATAGTACATGAAGTCCTAGCCAGAGCAATTTGACAACAAAAGGATATCAAGGGGATACAAATTGGAAAGGAAGAAGTCAAAATACCACTTTTGGCAGATGATATGATAATATATATAAGTAACCCTAAAAATTCCACCAGAGAACTCCTAAAGCTGATAAACAGCTTCAGTGAAGTATCTGGATATAAAATTATCCCAAACAAGTCAATGGCCTTTCTCTACACAAAGTATAAACAGACTGAGAAAGAAATTAGGGAAACAACATCCTTCTCAATAGTAACAAATAATATAAAATACCTTGGCTTGATTCTAACTAAGGAAGTGAATGATCTGTATGTTAAGAACTTCAAGTTTCTGAAGAAAGAAATTAAAGAAGATCTCAGAAGATAGAAAGATCTCCTATGCTCATGGATTGGCAGGATCAATATAGTAAAAATGGCTATCTTGTCAAAAGCAATCTATAGATTCAATGCAATCCCCATGAAAATTCAAACTCAATTCTTCAATGAACTTGAAAGGGCAATCTGCAAATTCATCTGGAATAACAAAAAATCTAGGATAGCAAAAACTCTTCTCAAGGATAAAAGAACCTCTGGTGGAATCACCATGCCTACCCTAAAGCTGTACTACAGAGAAATTGTGATAAAAACTGCACGGTATAGCAACAGACAAGTAGATGAATGGAATAGAATTGAAGACCCAGAAATGAACCCACACACTTATGGTCACTTGATCATTGACAAGGGAGCTAAAACAATCCAGAGGAAAAAAAGAAGTATTTTCAACAAATGGTGCTGGCACAACTGGCGAATATCATATAGAAGAATTCGAATTGATCCATTCCTATCTCCTTGTACTAAGGTCAAATCTATGTAGATCTAGAATCAACAAATGGGACCTCATAAAATTGGAAAGCTTCTGTAAGGCAAAAGACACTGTCAATAAGACCAAAAGGCCACCAACAGATTGGGAAAGGATCTCTACCTATCCTAAATCAGATAGAGGAATAATATCCAATATATATAACAAACTCAAGAAGGTGGACTCCAGAAAATCAAATAACCCCATTAAAAATGGGGCTCAAAGTTAAACAAAGAATTCTCAACTGAGGAATACCGAAGGGCTGAGAAGCACCTGAAAAAATGTTCAGCATCCTTAATCATCAGGGAAATGCAAATCAAAACAACCCTGAGATTCTACCTTATACCAGTCAGAATGGCTAAGATCAAAAATTCAGGTGACAGCAGATGTTAGCAGGGATGTGGAGAAAGAGGAACCCTCCTCCATTGTTGGTGGGATTGCAAGCTTGTAGAACCACTCTGGAAATCAGTCTGTTGGTTCCTTAGAAAATTGAATATAATAGTACTGGAGGATTCTGCAATACCTCTCCTGCACATATATCCAGAAGATGTCCCAACCGGTAAGAAGGACACATGCTCCACTATGTTCATAGCTGCCTTATTTATAATAGCCAGAAGCTGGAAAGAACCCAGATGCCCCTGAACAGAGGAATGGATACAGAAAATGTGGTACATTTACACAATGGAGTACTACTCAGCTCTTAAAATGAATGAATTTATGAAATTCCTAGGCAAATGGATGGACATGGAGGGCATCATCCTGAGTGAGGTAACCCAATCACAAAAGAACTCACACAATATGTACTCACTGATAAGTGGATATTATCCCAGAAACTTAGAATACCCAAGATATAAGATACAATTTGCAAACACATGAAACTTAAGAAGAACGAAGACCAAAGTGTGGACACTTTGTCCCTTCTTAGAATTAGGAATTAAACACCCATGTTACAGAGACAAAGCTTGCAGCTGAGATGAAAGGTGGACCATCTAGAGCTTGCCATATCTGGGGATCCATCCCATAATCAGCCTCCAAACGCTGACACCATTGCATACACTAGCAAGATTTTGCTGAAAGGACCCTGATATAGCTGTCTCTTGTGAGACTATGCCAGGGACTAGCAAACACACAAGTGGATGCTCACAGTCAGCTATTTGATGGATCTCAGGGCCCCCAATGGAGGAGCTAGAGAAAGTATCCAACGAGCTAAAGGGGTCTACAACCCTATAGGTAGAACAACAATATGAACTAACCAGTACCCCCGGAGCTCTTGACTCTAGCTGCATATGTATCAGAAGATGGCCTAGTTGGCCATCACTGGGAAGAGAGGCCCATTGGTCTTGCAAATTTTATATGCCTCAGTACAGGGGAATATCAGGGCCAAGAAGTGGGAGTGGGTGGGTAGGGGAGTGAGGGGGGAGGGCATGGGGAACTTTCGGGATAGCATTTGAAATTTGAAATGTATACAAAGGAAATATCTAATAAAAAATTTTAAAAAGGTTTGCTGTCTCTTCCTAAGAGTGAAGAGACTAAGGTCACAGAATACTGATTCTTGGGATGGTTAAGAGGCAACCTGGAATAAATGACTGAATTGATATGTAAGTAAAAAACGGGGCTTTTGCTCTGTATGAAGTGCTTATGATCTGACACCTACCTCTAGAATAGTGGTAGCTATTTTGTTTCATGCCTGATAGTCAGTGAACAGAAGTGACTTGACTTAGAGCAAGGATATCTTGGCCGCATACCCTGGTTTTTTGTTTTTGTTTTTGTTTTTTTCTTTCTGTAGGAATATTCTGTATGAAGTTTACTAATCTTAAATTCCACAGAGCTTTATGTAGGACCCATCAAATCAAAGGTTGATATGAACTATTATGTCTAAAATATCTTGAGTGAGAGCTGACCACCAGGCACTCTTTCCTGCATCTACAAATGAGCTCACTGTGGTTTTTGAGGCTGACACTGAACAATGCTACTACTAAGATCAAAAATACTACTATAATACTCATGCTCTGTTATTTCAATGATCTGAAATTTCCCTGTTCATCACTGGTCTACCACCCTTCTGATCTTATTTAGGACTAATCAGCTTAAAAGATAGCTTACAAGTTTGCATAGTTAGACAAAAATGTTGTACTATTTCACTGCTTGTCTTTAAATGTTGAACCTTTTTTCCCCCCTATTTAAGTCTACACTGAGAACAGATTAGTACCGCAATCAGGCTTCTGAGTCCTTTTGGGGTCCTGAACTTGTCAGTGTTAAGATGTGCATTCAGTAATCTATTCTTGATTAATTGAGATCTGTCAGTATTTGTATGCTTTCAGTCGTGATTCCTGAACCCCAACAGGGTGAGTTAGCAGAGAATGCCAGTTGTTCTTCATTAGATTTTTTTTATTGAGATCTGGAGATTTCTGAAGATTGCACACAGCCCTTCAATATTTTTTTTCTATCATGATTTCTGATTTCGGTTGAAAAATTCTTTGAGAGCAAACAGTTCTTTTAGAATTTTTCACAGCTCTTTTAGAATTTTTTTCTAACAGGATCTCTGACCTTGGTCAGAAATCCCAAGAATTACTTGGAGAGATAACACCGCTCTTGAGAAGGTTTTCTAGCAGCTATTGAGAGAAAATTGTCTGTAAAGCAAACACAGATCTTTTAGAAATTTGTTCTTGCTTTCTCATTTTGATCTGAAAACCCAAGAATTGCTTTTAGAATTTTTCTAACAGGATTTCTGACTAGGTCAGAAACGAATTCCTTTTGTTTGTTTTGTTTTGTTTTCTTCAATAATTTTACATCCTGGTTACAACCCCCCTCTCCCATTCCCCCTCTCCTTCCAGGCCTGCCCTTGCAAATGCTTCCACCCATTACCACTGTTCCTTTTCCTCAGAGAAGAGGAAGCACCCTTCAGGACCACTCCACCCTGCAACATCCACTCCCAGAAGGACTAGGCACATCCTCTCCCACTGAGACGAGTCAAGGCAGCCCAGGTAGAAGAATGAGATCTATGGACAGGGACAGGGACAGGGACGGGGACAGGGACAGGGACAGTGAAGAGAGTCAGGGAGAGTCACTGCTACAACTGTTAGGGGAAAACAAAGCTGTATGTCTGATATAAATGGGTTTGGGGCCTAAGTTCAGCCCCTTCTCACTCTCCACCTGGTAGTTCAGTCTGTAAGAGCTCCGAGTGGTCAAGGTTAGTTGACTCTGTTGGTTTTTCTGTGGAGTTTCTATCCCTCCAGGGTCCCCAATCCTTGTCCCAACTATTCCATAAGACTACACAAGCTCTGTCCAATATTTGGGTGTTGGTCTCTACATCTGTTTCAGTCAGCTGCTGGATGGACCCTCTCAAAGGACAGTTATGCTAGGATCTTGTCTGCAAGCATAACAGAATATCATAAATATTATCAGGGATTGGTGATTGTCCGGGGAATATGTCTTAAATAGGGCCAATTATTGTTTGGACTTTCCCTCAGTGTCTTATCCATCTTAGTCCCTGCATTTCTTGAAGACAGGATGAATTTTTGGATGAAAGTTCTGTGGGTGGATTGGTGTCCATGTCACTTCACTAGGGGTCCTGATTCATGACAGGAAGTGGCCACTTCCATATCCCTATTGCTAGGAGTCTCACCTAAAAACACTCCGTAGGAGCTTCCCCAATTTAAGGTCTCTGGCACATCCTAAAGGTGTCCTCTCACCCCCATCCCCATTAGCTGCCAATTTCCAGTTTTTCTCCTGACCTCTGGCATTCATTCCTGTCTCTCCTCACATTCAAACCTGAACTCTTACAATTTTCCTCCCCATTCACTCTCCCACTCAGTTCCCTCCCTCCATCTTCCTTAACCACTATTTTATTTCTAATTCTAAGTGAGATTTAGTCAGCCTCACATGGCCCTTCCTTCTTTAGCTTCTTTGAGTCTATGGTCTATATCTTGACTATCCTGCACTTTATGTCTAATATCTACTTATAAGTCAGTATGTACCATGCATGTCCTTTTGGGTCTCAGTTACCTCATTCGGGACATTTTCTAGTACTGTCCACTTGCCTAAAAATTCATGATGTCTTATTTTGAATAGATGAGTAGTATTCCACTGTGTAAGTGAACCACCTATTCTGTATCCACTTTTGGTTGAGGGGCATGTGCTCCAGAAATTTTTTTATAGCATCTTTTGTGACTCTGGTCATGGTCAGAATACCCATGAGCTGTCTACAGAGTATTTAGAATAATCTCAAGCAGAGAGGGCTGTCTTAGCCAGAGAGAGCTCTCTCAAGCAGACTACAGAACCAATAACTGTATGCAGAGAGCAGTCTCGAGGATCAGATCAAGCAGATCATAGACCATCAGTTTGTAACCCACAATGTGACTTTGAGTTATTGGTTTTTGCCACTTCCAGATACCCTTCTCTCAAGAACCCTCTCTCAGCCGATGCTGATTTTTTGCCAACCAGTTCAATTTCTCCTTGTTTGATGACCTTGGTAAATGGTATTCTCAGCAATAAAGTCTTACTGTCAGGTTGTGAAGGGTAATCAATAGCATTAGCAGTAACCTGTAATGTTTTGAGGATCTATATAATCAGTTTGACCCATAGATAATTACATCACTAAATTGTAACTCATTCCTGATATAGGAAGTTTTATTTAATGATGTATGATGTCTAGTTAGGGCATTACTTTCCCCATTATCTGATAGCTTCATTTAAATTCATTTTATATGTTTTAAGAAGCTTCTAGACTTAGTTTTAGACATAGTTTTCCATTTGGATCTTCAAAAAGTATTTGGTCCACACAGCCATCCCTTTACCCTGCTCCATTATCCTTCTCATTTAAGCCTCCCTTTTTAGTTTCCCATTCATCTCCTTACAACTCTGTATTCCATTTCTTTCTCCTTGAAAGATCCTATCACTTACCTTGAACCCTTGTTAGGTTATAAATAACCTCTATGTTTATTTGGATTGAACCAACATATAGATAGCTTAAAAGCTAACATCTTTATTACAGAAACTGTCACGTCCAGCAGGACCCAGTTATTCATGGGTGCGAGGGGGACCGCAAACCTGAAGAGAAATGAGCGAGAAAGAGAAGCAGAGACCAAGGAGGATTCCTGTCAAGGTCTCAGTTTATTAGACTGAAATGCCAGGTTTTAAGCACACAGTAAGGGAAATAGGGAGGGGTTGAGGGGGAATTAACAAGGAACAAAGAAGTGGGCATCTGGGGACATGAAGGCCGAATTCAGACTGCAGGTGGGAGGCACTCTGAGTCTTATCTCTGGAATATAAATTCTTCTTTAACAGCCTTGGGTGTCAGGCCGGGCTCAGCACAAAACTCAGGTCCTTAGAAGTCTTGGGAGTCAGGAAGAGATAAGGAAGAGGGGACTATAATTCAACTTTTTATAGCCTCAGGTGCCAGGAAGGGAATAGGGAGGAGGGGGTGACCAGCTCCTTAACACAAGACCATTTGGCTTATTAGGGTGGGAAGCTGTGAAAGGCTTACTTTCTCATGGTATGGTCTCCAACAAGGAATCATATAATCTTTATATTTGGCTATCTTTGCATTTTGTAGTTTTGGGACTTGGGTTACCTCAATTGAGATTATATTTTTTCTAGCTCTATCCATTTACCTGAAATTTTTGTAATTTCATTTTCTTAACAGCAAAATAGTATTTCCTTGTGTAATACATTTACACTATTTATCATTAAAAGACATCTTGATGTTTCTAATTTTTGGCCATTATGAATAAAAAAGGAATGAATGTGAATGAACAATGAATGTGAAGTGTCTCTACAATTGGACATCCAGTTTGGGGGGGGGGGTTATGTCTAAAACTGGTATAGTTCAATCTTTGGTACATATATTTTCATCATTTTTTTTTAGGAAGTCCACACTGATTTCCATAGTGGCTATATTAGTTTGCACTCCCTGGAGCAATGGACAAGTGTTTCCTTTCTCCAAATTCTCTCAAGCATCTGTTATTTGTTTTATTGATCTTTGCCATTCTGACTAGAGTAAAAGGGAATCTCAAAGTAGATTTAATTTGCATTTTTCTGATAGCTAAGAATATTAGAGCTTTGTGTTTCAAGACCATTTTGTTTTATTCTTTGATTAGTCTCTATTTTATTCTATAACCCATTTTTAGTTGGGGTATTTGTTTGCTTGATCTACATTTTAAACAAAATTCTTGATATGGTCTAGATATTTACATTCTGTGACAGGTATAACTGACAAAGTTTTTCGCATTTCTAGGCTGACACTTGGCTTTAATGCTGGTTTCTTTTGTTATATAGGCTATCTGCTTCATGAACTTATGGTTGGTCATTGTGCCTGTACTATCAGTATCTGCATCATCTGGCATAGCCTTGTTTGAGATTGAGGGACCCTAAGGGATTTCCAGTCCCACAGCCTCCTTACAGCTTCCCCATCATGCCTGGGGTCAAGGCTAGGCCAAGTTCCATTCTCCACCTACAGAAATATTCTTTTGTTGTTGCTGTTGTTTTGTTTTTTTGTTTTTGCTCTTGTTTTTCTAGACAGGGTTTCTCTGTGTAGTCTTGGCTGTCCTGGAACTCAGGCTGGCCTCGAACTCAGAAATCCGCCTGCTTCTGCCTCCTGAGTGCTGGGATTAAAGGTGTGTGCCACCACGCCCAACTCTACAGAAACATTCTTGAGTAAAAAATTTCAGATTATACTGACTGATAGTTACCTGACCCTCTGGAAAGTCCCAGGTGGAGTTCAAATGCATGTCATGCATGCTAGCCTATAGATTGAAAGGTCAATATGCTTAGCCAAGCTTAGCCAAGAAGTTTGAACTGTAACCTTGTTGTTGTAACCTGTGCCCCTAAAAATTATAAAAAACTGCTTGTGATAGCCATTCGTGGTTGCCTTCTTAGTAAACTCACCTTGAGGGACTAATCAGAGGTTGACCCTGGATGCTCTGGAAAATAAACCTCTTGCTTTTGCATCAATATGCATCTCAGTGTCTCACTCAGGGGCATCTCTAAGTAAGAGCCACTGACCAATGGTCAGGCTTTTACAGTGTGTAATCATATGGTTCCTGCCTGTGGAACAAGACCAACAGTGAATGGGCTTCCCTGTATGTCAATGGCTGCTGTGGTGTTAGTCTTGTTGGTATAAAAATATACATATTTTTACGTTCCTCCTTCATGAGTCTAGGAGGCAAAGACATGGCTAATGTCTCAGCAAAGTTGTAATTGCTGGGACCTTCAGGAGAGCCCTTGAGGCTGTGAGAAAAATAAAAACACTAAAACGTGAGTTAAAATATATATATAATTTCTCAACTATGCAAAATGTTAGGACATAATATGGATTATATAAGGGGCTTCATGAATCTATGCTGTGAGCCAACTTGTCAGAAAGATACTAAGGAAGAAAATCAAGAGATTTAGGGGTGAAGATAGCAGGAGATCCTCGCTAGATAAGCTAGATATATTTAGTTTGTTTGTTGCTAACAAAGGCAGACAGATTCCTGATTTCAAGCTCAGCCTAGAACAGAGGGAATTTAGATCCAGGCCCGGACATGGTAGAAATGGAAATTTCAGTGTGAGTACCACCCAGCTAGCTTATTGTCTGTGCTTAACAAAGGTAAATCTCTGAATTCTTTTGCAATGTTAAATTTAAAAAAATGTGCTTGCTGACTCCTAAGAATCAAGGGACTGGAGTCAAGGGATGCTGATTCATAGGAAAATCAAAAGGGAACCTGGAATAAATGACTGGATTGATCTGTAAAATAAAAGGCTGGGGTTATGATCTGCAAGAGCTGAGCTAGCCAAAGAATTTTTTAGAATAGCAAGAAAGAACTGCTCAGAGAATTATCTTTAGCAGAAAATAGAAAGAGAGCTGTATGGAGAGAGAGAAAGAGAGAGAGAGAGAGAGAGAGAGAGAGAGAGAGAGAGAGAGAGAGAGAGAGAGAGAGAGAGAGAGAGAGAGAGAGAGAGAGAGAGAAGAGAGAGAGACCTGGAAAGCTGTCCTGAGTGGAACTTAGGCTGCCAGCATGAATGAAGAAGTTGACTTTCAGTCATTTGTTTCACTGCTTTCAAACACTCCTTCTTTCAGGGCCTCTCTCCAAGCCAAGACTGGTCTTTGAAGTCTGAACTGGAGAGTTAACAGAAATCAAGTCAGAATGTCTATCATGGAGAAAGAAGATAGAGAAGGCAGATTTGACCTTGTCAAGTTGACTAGACTATGGTGGATGACAAATAGATAAGTTTGAGAGTAATGTTATAGCATTCATTGGAGTCTTGGACATCTCATGAATTATGGTGAAAAACAGAGGTTTCAATTTAAGAACTTGTGGTCAAAATACAGTTGAACATAGGGCAGACAATAATAAAATTCAGAAATAAGCACATGTATGGTTCACCAACAAAATTGTATAACATTTTCCAGAGTGGAACAGTGTAGAAGGGTATGACTATTTTCTGAAGAAATGTAAAATTTCTGTTAAACACATATTTGAGATTTGAAATACATGTCTAGTATACATTTGTTGCTTTTACTACCACCACTACACTTTTCAACACAGTACATATACATTGAAACAATGGTAGCATACAAAACACAAGAAAATAATCTAAGTCTTGATTCATAGGTAAAGAAATAATGAACCTATGGTAGGTCCCTAGGAACATCTTATGGCAAAAAAAAAAAAAAAACAAAAAAAAAAAAACCCAAAAACAAAACCATATTCTCACATTGGTTTAAATGATCTAACAACAAAATAATATCATCATTGATTAGGACATTTTAGAAGCACGTTTTATTCTATAGCTGCATGCCCTTTCTATGTATTTGAATATCAGTATTCTGGTAGGAACAGTGGAATAGTTCAGAGAAGGGCTTCAAGTAGAAATTGCTTCACATTGATGTACAGGATTTTGGATTTTATGAAGAGCCCCAAATATGCTGTCATTCATCTGATGACAAAACAAGACAAGGAGATATATTTGGGTACTCAAACTTTGCATAAAGTGGGTGATCAACTCTTTTCAGTGGAGCACATCATTTAGAAATGATTGCAATCACAGCTGCTACAATGATGAAGGGACTTCCAGAGGGTTCTTTTTCAGGTATATAGCCTGTTATGTCATTTTGTGAAATGGGTTTTCACTTGCTTTTTCATCTTTAAAATTTAGATCACTCATCTATAGCTCATTATGTCACTGAAGATGGAGATTTATGTGTCAGAACAATGTATATATTTTGTGGCAGTCGACTGGATAGTGATAGCAGCCTAGTACACACTTTTATAAAAATGGTAACACAAAAAATTGATCACAAAACATTTCTCTTGTCATATGCAAAAAAGCAATCCCAGGAAGCTTGCCAACAGGACAAAACTACAAATTCTATCATTACAGCTAAAAATAACAAATCATGAAAGAAATCACAGCGAGGTTTCATAGTTTCAATTTAGGAAAAAAAAAAAGGCTTGCTAAGTAGAAAACTGTCTTAACCTTCAGTTTCCATCTTTGCTTTCATAAATTTTAAGAGAAGGTCAAGTGTGGTGTATCACAGTGAGGACCCAAATCTAAGTAAACATGCCCTGGGCACATAGTGTTTTAAATAAAAGCCAGATTATCTTCAAAAGTGACCTATGTGCATCTCATACTGAACAGTGTAATTTGGAGAACTGGAAAATACATATACAATGTATAATGAGAACCTTAATTTCTTTTAGTTTAATTGTATTTTCATAGCACATGTGTTATAAAATTTACCTATACCTGCCTCCAAATCGAAGCTGGGAAGAGTCAGAAGTTTCTAATACTGGGAAGTAAGCCATGGCTCTTGTTCAATGTGAGAGCATTTCCTGTTACAGAGAACTTGGAAGCACCTTGCTGTTACAACATCACTCTTGTTTCAGCAGTATTCAAGCAAACTTGGTGGTAGCTCTGGCTGAGAGAGTAAGAATTCAGCCACAAATGACACTGATTATTCTGGAGTTCCTTCAAGAATTGGTTTTAGGATTTCATGCACATTATTTCACATTTGTCTAAGTCCCAGGAGATGTGGTTTATTTTGTTTTTTTTTATTGTGGTAAAACAAGCAAGCAAGTAAGCAAACAAACAAGCAAGCAAACAGACAAACAAACAAATGAAAGCAGCATACAAATAAAACTTACAGTCTTAACTATTCCAAAGAGTATAACTCAGTAACATTGGCTATTCTCACATTATTCTGTGATGAAATTAATAGCTTTGAGTCAGAAAACCTGAAGTTATATGCTTATTATATAGGTCTTCATTGTTACCTAATTTCTCCACTTCCTGGCAAACAGCATTCTATTTTCTATTTTGCACACCTTGCATCTCTGAATACCTTGCATAAATACAGTCACATAGTGATGGACTTTGTATGACTAGCTTATTTCACTTTTCTTTTTTTTATTGTGAAAACATTTTTACTTTATTATGCTGCAGTCTTAGGGAAGGGGGAATAAGCACTCTCTTCTAGCAACATGAAATTATTTCTACTTAAAGCTTACATGTAATAAGAATCAGGTTTTGCTTCACATGAGATTCCAAAATACTATTTTCTTCTTGTAACATGAATATAGTTGGAAAGTGGAAAAAAATGAAACTAAAATAGGCATGTGCAGCAAATTTTGAGGGGCAAAAATAATACGCATTGAGAGATTTCCCAAGTTGAAGTCCAGTGTACCCACAGGGAGAGATTTCGCATGTTCAAATGCTGCAGCCCACAGTCTTTGCCACAACTCTACTTCCCAAGACAGAAGAAGAGAATTCTAGCAAATTTTGGTTCAGAGAATATATAAAGTACAAAAATATCCACTCTCATTTATCTTTTATCAAAACAAAAATAAACCCAAAGCTCATCCATAAACAAATGCTACATAAACTTTGGCCAGGTGAATCACTTTGCATGAAAAGCAAGATGTTTGCGGATGCATGGGGTAAGAGTAATGGGCCTAATACAGATGAATTTGAGGCATTGGCTCAGTTTCAAATAGACATTATCTTATACAAGCCACATAGCCTCTGTGCCTTGAGATCCTTAATTAAAATACAGTCCTAATATCTTTTTTTTTTTTTACTAAGTGTAATAACATTTCTTTTCTTTTTTTCTGTTTTTTTTTTAATTAGGTATTTTCCTCATTTACATTTCCAATGCTATCCCAAAAGTCCCCCATACCCTCCCCCAAACCACCCTACACAACTACTCCCACGTTTGGCCCTGGTGTTCTGTCTTAGACAGGGTTTCTATTCCTGCACAAATATCATGACCAAGAAGCAAGTTGGGGAGGAAAGGGTTTATTCCGCTTACACTTCCATATTGCTGTTCATCACCAAAGGAAGTCAGGACTGGAACTCAAGCAGGTCAGAAAGCAGGAGCTGATGCAGAGGCCATGGAAGGATGTTCTTTACTGGCTTGCCTCCTCTGGCTTGCTCAGATTGCTCTCTTATAGAACCCAAGACTACCAGCCCAGAGATGGTCCCATCCACAGGGGGCCTTTCCTCCTTGATCACTAATTGAGAAAATGCCTTAGAGTTGGATCTCATGGAGGCATCTCCTCAACTGAAGCTCCTTTCTCTGTGATAACTCCAGCTGAGTCAAGTTGACACAAAACTAGCCAGTCCACGTTCCCCTGTATGGGGCATATAAAGTTTGCAAGTCCAATGGGCCTCTCTTTTCAGTGATGGCCAACTAGGCCATCTTTTGATACATATGCAGCTAGAGTCAAGAGCTCCAGGGTACTGGTTAGTTCATAATGTTGTTCCACCTACAGGGTTGCAGATCCCTTTAGCTCCTTGTGTATTTTCTCTAGCTCCTCCATTGGGGGCCCTGTGATCCGCCCAATAGCTGACTGTGAGCATCCACTTATGTGTTTGCTAGGCCCAGGCATAGTCTCACTAGAGACTTCTATATCAGGGTCTTATCAGCACAATCTTGCTAGTGTATGCAATGGTGTCAGCATTTGGAGGCTGATTATGAGATGGATCTCTGGATATGGCAGTCTCTAGATGGTCCATCCTTTTGTCTCAGCTCCAAACTTTGTCTCTGTAACTACTGCCATGGGTGTTTTCTTCCCAATTCTAAGAAGGGGTAAAAAGTCCACACTTTGGTCTTTGCTCTTCTTCATTTTCATGTGTTTTGCAAATTGTAACTGATATCTTGGGTATTCTAAGTTTCTGGGATAATATCCACTTATCAGTGAGTACATATTGTGTGAGTTCTATTGTGATTGGGTTACCTCACTCAGGATGATGCCCTCCAGGTCCATCGATTTGCCTAGGAATTTCATAAGTTCATTCCTTTAAGAGCTGAGTAGTACTCCATTGTGTAAATGTACCACATTTTCTGTATCCATTCCTCTGTTCAGGGGCATCTGGGTTCTTTCCAGCTTCTGGCTATTATAAATAAGGCAGCTATGAACATAGTGGAGCTTGTTTCTTTCTTACTAGTTGGAACATCTTCTGGATATATGCCCAAGAGAGGTATTGCGGGATCCTCCAGTAGTACCATGTCCAATTTTCTGAGAAACCGCCAGACTGATTCCCACAGTGGTTGTACAAGCTTGCAATCCCACCAACAGTGGAGGAGGGTTCCTCTTTCTCCACATCCTTGTCAGCATCTGTTGTTACCTGAGTTTTTTATATTAGCCATTCTGACTGGTGTGAGGTGAAATCTCAGGGTTGTTTTGATTTGCATTTCCCTAATGATTAAGGATGCTGAACATTTTTTTAGGTGTTTCTCAGCCATTCGATATTCCTAAGGTGAGAATTCTTTGTTTAGCTCTGAGACCCATTTTTTAAGGGGGTTATTTGATTTTCTGGAGTCCACCTTCTTGAGTTCTTTATATATATTGGATACTAGTCCTCTATCTGATTTAGGATAGGTAAAGATCCTTTCCCAATCTGTTGGTGGCCTTTTTGTCTTATTGATGGTGTCTTTTGCCTTACAGAAACTTTGCAGTTTCATGAGGTCCCATTTGTCAATTCTCGACCTTACAGCACAAGCCATTGCTGTTCTATTCAGGAATTTTTCCCCTATGCCAATATCTTCAAGGTTTCTCCCCACTTTCTCCTCTATAAGTTTCAGTGTCTCTGGTTTTATGTGGAGCTCCTTGATCCACTTAGATTTGACCTTAGTACAAGAAGATAGGAATGGATCAATTTGCATTCTTCTACATGATAACCACCAGTTGTGCCAGCACCATTTGTTGAAAATGCTGTCTTTCTTCCAGTGGATGGGTTTAGATCACTTGTCGAAGATCAAGTGACCATAGGTGTGTGGGTTCATTTCTGGGTCCTCAGTTCTATTCCATTGGTCTACTTGTCTTTCACTATACCAGTACCATGCAGTTTTTATCACAATTGCTCTGTAGTAAAGCTTTAGTTTAGGCATGGTGATTCCACCAGAGGTTCTTTTATCCTTGAGAAGAGTTTTTGCTATCCTAGGTTTTTTGTTATTCCAGATGAATTTGCAGATTGCTCTTTCTAATTTGTTGAAGAATTGTGTTGGAATATTGATGGGGATTGCATTGAATCTGTAGATTTCTTTTGGCAAGATGGCCATTTTTACAATGTTGATCCTGCCAATCCATGAGCACGGGAGATCTTTCCATCTTCTGAGATCTCCTTTAATTTCTTTCTTCAGAGACTTGAAGTTTTTAATCATACAATCTTTCACTTCCTTAGTTAGAGTCAAGCCAAGGTATTTTATAATATTTCTGACTATTGAGAAAGGTGTTGTTTCCCTAATTTCTTTCTCAGCTTGTTTATTCTTTGTGTAGAGAAAGGCCTTTGACTTGTTTGAGTTGATTCTATATCCAGTTCTCTGGTGGAATTTTTAGGGTCACTTATATATACTATCATATCATCTGCAAAAAGTGATATTTTGACTTCTTATTTTCCAATTTGTATCCCCTTGATCTCCTTTTGTTGTCGAATTGCTCTGGCTAGGATTTCAAGAACAATGTTGAATAGGTAGGGAGACAGTGGGCAGCCTTGTCTAGTCCCTGATTTTAGTGGGATTGCTTCTAGCTTCTCACCATTTACTTTGATGTTGGCTACTGGTTTGCTGTAGATTGCTTTTATCATGTTTAGTTATGGGCCTTGAATTCCTGATCTTTCCAAGACTCTTATCATGAATGGGTGTTGGATTTTGTCAAATGCTTTCTCTGCATCTAACGAGATGATCATGTGGTTTTGTCTTTGAGTTTGTTTATATAATGGATTATGGTGATGGACTTTCATATATTAAACCATCCATGCATCCCTGGATTAAAACCAACTTGGTCAGGATGGATGATTGATTTGATGTTTTCTTGGATTTGGTTAGTGAGGATTTTATTGAGTATTATTGCATTGATATTCATAAGGGAAATTGGTCTGAAGTTCTCTATCTTTGTTGGATCTTTCAGTGGTTTAGGTATCAGAGTAATTGTGGCTTCATAGAATGTGTTGGGTAGAGTACCTTCTAATTCTCTTTTGTGGAATAGTTTGTGCAGAACTGGAATTAGAACTTCTTTGAAGGTCTGATAGAACTCTGCACTAATCCCATCTGGCCCTGGCCTTTTTTTGGTTGGGAGACCATTAATGACTGCTTCTATTTCTTTAGGGGATATGGGACTGTTTAGATCGTTAACATGATCCTGGTTTAACTTTGGTACCTGGTAGCTGTCTAGAAAGTTGTCCATTTCATCCAGGTTTTCCAGTTTTGTTGAGTATATCCTTGTGTAGAAGGATCTGATGGTGTTTTGGATTTCTTCAGGGTTTGTTGTTATGTCTCCCTTTTCATTTCTGATTTTGTTAATTAGGATGCTTTCCCTCTGCCCTGTAGTGAGTCTGGCTAAGGGTTTATCTATCTTGTTGATTTTCTCAAAGAACCAGCTCCCCGTTTGGTTGATTCTTTGACTAGTTCTTCTTGATTCCACTTGGTTGATTTCGCCCCTGAGTTTGATTATTTCCTGCCGTCTACTCCTCTTTGGTGAATTTGCTTCCTTTTTTTCTAGAGCTTTTAGATTTGTTGTCAAGCTGCTAGGGTGTGCTCTGTCCAGTTTCTTTTTGGAGGCACTCAGAGCTATGAGTTTCCCTTTTAGAAATGCTTTCATATTTTCCATAAGTTTGGGTATATTGTGGCTTCATTTTCATTAAACTCTAAAAAGTCTTTAATTTCCTTCTTTATTCCTTCCTTGACCAAGGTATCATTGAGAAGAGTGTTGTTCAGTTTCCACGTGAATATTGGCTTTCCATTATTTATGTTGTTATTGAAGATCAGTCTTTGTCCATGGTGGTCTGATAGGATGCATGGGACAATTTCAATATTTTTGTATCTGTTGAGGCCTGTTTTGTGACCAATTATATGGTTGATTTTGGAGAAGGTACCATGAGGTGCTGAGAAGAAGGTATATCCTTTTGTTTTAGGATAAAATGTTCTGTAGATATCTGTTAAGTCCATTTGTTTCATCACTTCTGTTAGTTTCACTGTGTCCCTGTTTAGTTTCTGTTTCCACGATATGTCCATTAGTGAAAGTGGTATGTTGAAGTCTCCCATTATTATAGTGTGAGGTTCAATGCATGCTTTGAGCTTTACTAAAGTTTCTTTAATGAATGTGGCTGCCCTTGTATTTGGAGCATAGATATTCAGAAATGATAGTTCCTCTTGGAGGATTTTACCTTTGATGAGTATAAAGTGTCCCTCCTTGTCTTTTTTGATAACTTTGGGTTTGAAGTCAATTTTATTCGATATTAGAATGGCTACTCCAGCTTGTTTCTTCAGACCATTTGCTTGAAAAATTGTTTTCCAGCCTTTCACTCTGAGGTAGTGTCTATCTTTTTCCCTGAGATTGGTTTCCTGCAAGCAGCAGAATGTTGGGTCCTGTTTGTGTAGCCAGTCTGTTAGTCTATGTCTTTTTATTGGGGAATTGAGTCCATTCATATTAAGAGATATTAAGGAAAAGTAATTGTTGCTTCCTATTTTCTTTGTTTTTTTTTTTTTTTTTTTTTGGTTTTAGAGTTGGCATTCTGTTTTTTGTGGCTGTCTTGTTTTTGGTTTGTTGAAGGATTACTTTCTTACTTTTCCTAGGGCATGGTTTCAGTCCTTGTATTGTTTTTTTTTCTGTCATTATCCTTTGAAGTGCTGGATTCGTGGAAAGATAATGTGTGAATTTGGTTTTATAGTACAAAACTTTGGTTTCTCCATCTATGGTAATTGAGAGTTTGGCTGGGTATAGTAGCCTGGGCTGGCATTTGTGTTCTCTTAGGGTCTTTATAACGTCTGTCCAGGATCTTCTGGCTTTCATAGTCTCTGGTGAAAAGTCTGGTGTAATTCTGATAGGCCTGCCTTTATATGTTACTTGACCTTTTTCCCTTACTGCTTTTAATATTCTATCTTTATTTAGTGAATTTGTTGTTCTGATTATTATGTGTTGGGAGGAATTTCTTTTCTGGTCCAGTCTATTTGGAGTTCTGTAGACTTCTTGTATGTGCATGGGCATCTCTTTCTTTAGGTTTGGGAAGTTTTCTTCTATAATTTTGTTGAAGATATTTGCTGGCCCTTTAAGTTGAAAATCTTCATTCTTATCTACTCCTATTATCCGTAGGTTTGGTCTCCTCATTGTGTCCTGGACTTCCTGGATGTTTTGAGTTACGATCTTTTTGCATTTTGTATTTTCTTTGATTGTTGTGCCGATGTTCTCTATAGAATCTTCTGCACCTGAGATTCTCTCTTCCATCTCTTCTATTCTGTTGCTGATGCTTGCATCTATAGTTCCAGATTTCTTTCCTAGGTTTTCTATCTCCAACATTGCTTCACTTTGCGTTTTCTTTATAATGTCTACTTCCCTTTTTAGGTCTTGGATGGTTTTATTCAATTCCATCACCTGTTTGGTCGTATTTTCTTGCAATACTTTAAGGGATTTTGTTCTTCCTCTTTAAGGTCTTCTACCTGTTTAGCAGTGTTCTCCTGTATTTCTTTAAGTGAGTTATTAAAGTACTTCTTGATGTCATTTACCATCATCATGAGATATGCTTTTAAATCCGGGTCTAGCTTTTCAGGTGTTTTGGGGTACCCAGGACTGGGTGGGGTGGGAGTGCTGAGTTCTGATGATGGTGAGTGGTCTTGGTTTCTGTTAGTGAGATTCTTACATTTGCCTTTCACCATCTGGTAATCTCTCCAGTTAGTTGTTATAGTTGTCTCTGGTTGGAGCTTATCCCTCCTGTGATTCTGTTAGCCTCTATCAGCAGTCCAGGGAGACTAGCTCTCTCCTGAGTTTCAGTGCTCAGAGTTCTCTCTGCAGGTAGGCTCTCCTCTTGCAGGGAAGGTGCCCAGATATCTGGTGTTCTAACCTGCCTCCTGGCATAAGTTGTGATCCACTCACAGAAGTGTTAAGATCCGTGCAGGGTGCTGTGTATACCTTACGGGTGTCTTTAGACTCTAAGTCCAAGGTACCCCTGTGCTGATGTGTACCAGAAGGGACTTGTGCCCTGATCAGGCCAGGTTTTCTGCTTCCCTAAGTAATGCAGTCTCAGGTCCTGCGCAATTGGATTGGAGCAGACACTGTGTTCCACTCACCAGAGGTCTTAAGATCCCGTGGCAGGTGTTGTGGGTAGGTGGAGGGGTCAGCTGACTCTGCTCCCTAGCTACCCTGGTGCAGGGAGGACCGGAAGGGCTTATTTCACTTTTCTAGTATCCTCCATCAATTCACTTCATCCTCAAGAATGAGTAATATTACATTATGTGTATACTTTGTTATGTTTATTCTTGCCTCTGCTGAGAGAGGTTTGGGTTCCTTTAATTTTTTTTCAGTATTGGGAATTTGTTTAGATAAATATAGATTTATAAATCTATTAAAGTATCATCTTTGTTGCATTACTCACTAATATTAATTCACGAAAGAAATGTGATTATGATGATGAACTCTCTGAGCAACATTTTGTCAGATATACTAAGGCCAAGTAATAATTAGTTCTGTTTGTGATATAATTCCATTATCATGCACTGCTGATGTTCTTGTTGGTACCTCTCATTCAAAAAAATACTCATTTAGGACTTTCTTGTTAGACACTCTTAACAGGTATACCTTGTGCATGTAAAATAGGATTACTATAGTACACCATCATCAGTAAAATTATCCATCATTGTGTCTCCATTCTCGACTCTACAATTAGAATAAAAACTTATATATCATTATGAATTCTATCTATACAATTTATCTTACAGTAAAAGTTTTAAAATTATTTTTTCTGTATGTTTGTGCATGTATGTATGTATATGCATGTGTGTTCATGTGTGTGCATGTGTGCACATGTATGTGTGTAAACATGTGTATGTGAATGTGTGTGGGTCTGCACAACTGAGTATGAGTATGGGTGCTCCTTGAAGGCATATATATATATATGTATATATATATATACATATATATATGTGTGTGTGTGTATGTATATGTGTGTGTGTATACATATATATACACAAATGTATACATATTAAACTATATATATATTTAACATATAATATGAATATATACAATATATACAATGATAAATGAATATATATAAATATATAAAGATAAACAAAACACATGTATAGCTAATAAATATAAGTAAAATACATAAATACATATGCATTCAAAAATATAAATATATATATATATATTTATTTATTTATTTATATTACAGAACAAGTAAAGAATATGTGAAGCTGCTGAGAAAAAGTCCAAGTAATCTATAAAGGCAGACCTATCAGAATTACACCAGACCTTTCAACAGATACTCTAGAACCCAAATGTGCCTGGGCAGATATCTTTTAAACCTAAGAGACCACAGATGTAAGTCCAGACTACTATATCTAGCAAAAGTTTTAATCAACATAGATGGTGAAAACAACTTTTCATAATAAACCCAAATTTCAACAGTATCTATCCACAAATCTAGCCCTATTGAAGATACTAGAAGAAAACCCCCAACTGAAGGCAGCTAATTACTCTTATGAAAACACAGACGATAAAGGTAAGTAACTCCATTTCAGCAAAATCAAAAGAAAGGAAGCATGGGTGTGCGCGTGTGTGTGTGCGCACACACATACACACTCGCACACACACCGTTACCACCAACATAACTATGCTGGGGCCTAGCAAACACATAAGTGGATGCTCACAGTCAGCTATTGGATGGAACACAGGGCCCCCAATGGAGGAGCTAGAGAAAGTACCCAAGGAGCTAAAGGGATCTGCAACCCTGTAGGTGCAACAACATTATGAACTAACCAATACCCCGGAGCTCTTGACTCTAGCTGCATATGTATCAAAAGATGGCCTAGTTGGCCATCACTGGAAAGAGAGGCCCATTGGACTTGCAAACTTTATATGCCCCAATATAGGGGAATGCCAGGACCAAAAAGTGGGAGTGGGTAGGTAGGGGAGTGTGGGGGGAGGGTATGTGGGACTTTTGGGATAGCATTGGAAATGTAAATGAGGAAAATACCTAATAAAAATATTAAATAAATAAATAAATAAATAAAAATAACAGGAATTAACAACCATTGATCATTAACTTTTTTCAAATTCAATGGACTCAATTGTTCAATAAAAAGACACAGGCTAAGAAAATCATTCTGCTGCACACAAGAAAAACACTTCAGCAACAGAGATAGACATTACCTAAGAGGAAAGGACTGAAAAAGGATTTTCAAGCAAACAGACTCAAGAAACAAGCTGGAACAACTAATCTAATACCTGATAATATAGACTTTGAACCAAGATTAATCAAAAGAGATGGAGAAGGATATACTATACTTATCAAAGGAAAAGTCTACCAAAATGATTTCTCAGTTCTGAACATCTATTCTCCAAATGCAAGGCCACCAACATACATAGTGCATAAAAGGAACATTACTAAAATTTAAATAACATGTCAAACCACATATTAATAGTGGGAAACTTCAAAACCCCAATCTAACCAACAGAGAGACCATTAAGAAAGAAACTAAGCAGAGAAATAATGAAACTAACATATGGTATAAATCAAATGATATTAAAAGATATCCATGTAACATATAACCCAAATACAAGGAAATATACCTTCTTCACAGTACCTCATGGAACAGTCTCCAAAAGTGACCATATAGTCAGTAACAAAGCAAGCCTCAGCAGTTATATGAAAATAAAAATAATTCCTTATATTTTATCAGATTGCCATGGACTAAAACTGGATTTCAACAATGAACACAAAAAAAGTCTACAAACTCATGGAAAATGAGCAACTCTCTACTCAATGATACTGCATCAAGGAAGAAATAAACAAATTAAAGACTTCCTAGAATTCAATAAAAATAAAGGCACAACATATGCAAATGTACAGGACAAAATGAATGCAGCACCAAGAGGAAATTTCATAGGACTAAGTGCATTCATGAAGAAACTAGAGAGATCTCATACTAATAATGAAAAAATAAAACTCCTAAAACCTCTAAAACAAAAAGAAGCAAACACAAGCAATAGGAGTGGATGGTAGAAAATAATCAAACTCAGGATTGAAAACAATAGATTAGGAACAAGGAGCATAATATAAAGAATTAACAAAACCAAGAGCTAGTTCTTTGAGAAAATCAACATGATAGATTCATCCTTATCCAAACTTACTAAAAGGCAGAAATACAGTATCCAAATTAACAAGATCAGCAATGAAAATGGTGATATAACAATAAATACTAAGGAAATCCAAAGAACCATCAATTTTACTTCAAAAAATGATATTCCACAAAATTCAAAATCTAAATGAAATGAATTATTTTTTTGACAGATTCTATTTACTTGATCTTTAAATCAAGATCAGGTAAGCAATTTAAACAATTCTATAACATCTAATGAAATACAAGCTGTCATAAAATGTCTCCCTCCTCCCAAAAATCTCATGCCCAGGCCACAGGGTTTTAGTGCAGAATTTTACCAGATATTCAAAGAAGAAACAATTCTAATTCTTCTCAAACTATTCTAAACAAAATGGAAACAAAGGAACATTGTCAGCACATACATCATTTGTATAAAAGAGGGCTTTTATTGTCAAGCACACTTTATGAGACCACAGTCATCTAAACTACACAAAACCTCAAAAAACACAGAATTTCAGACCAATTTCTCTTAGGAACATTGATGCAAAAATACTCAACAATACTTGCAAACCAAATTCAAGAACACATCAAAAACATCATTCACCATGATCAAGTAGGCTTCACCCAGGGATGCAGGGATAGTTCAACATAAAAAAAAAAAATACATCAATGTAATCCATCATATAAACAAACTTAAAGAAAAACCACATTATCATCATGTTAGATGCTGAAAAACCCTTTGAGCAAATCCTATACCCCTTCATGATAAAGATCTTGGATTCAAGGCACATACCTAAACAAAATAAAAGCCATATACAACAAGCTGATAGACAACAACATTAAATGAATAAAAACATAAAGCAAGCTTCCTAAAATCAGGGCCAAGACAAGACTGTCCACTCTCTCCATATATATTCATTATAGTATTTGAAGTTCTAGCTAGAGCTCTATGAAATTAATGGAGACTGAGGAGGTACAAGCTGGAATGGAAGAGGTCTAAATATGGCTATTTGTAGATGATATGAAAGCATATATAACAGATATCCAAAATTCTACCACAGAAATCTTACAACCAATAAACACCTTCAGCATATTTGGTGGATAAAAAAATGGACTAAAAATAAATCAGTAGCCCTCTTTTATACAAATGATGTATGTGCTGAGAAAGAAATTAGGGAACTAACACCCTTCACAATAGCCAGCAATAATATAACTTATCTTGGGATAACTCTAACCAAGCAAGTGAAAGAACGTTATAAGAAGAACTTCAAGATTCTGAAGAAAGAAATTGAAGAAGATATCAGAAAATGAAAAGATCTTCCATGGTCATGGATCATTCAGATTAACATAGTAAAAATGACCATCTTAACACAAGCAATCTACAGATTCAGTTCAATTCCTATCAAAATGCCAACACAATTCTTCACAGACCTTAAAAGAGCAACTCTCAACTTCATATGTAAAAAGCAAAAAAACAAAAAACAAAAAAAAAACAAGCAAACAAAACAAACAAGCAAACAAATAACCTCAGGAGAAACAATCCTGCATAATGAAAGAACTTCTAGAGGTATCCCCAGCCCTGATTTTAAGCTGAACTACATACAGAGCAATAGAAATAAAAGCCACATGTTATTGGCATAAATAAAAATGGAGAGGTTGCTCAATGGAATAGAATCAAAGACTGAGAAGTAAGCCCACACACCTATAGACACTTCATTTTTGACAAAAAGCCAAAACAATATAATGGAAAGAGAAAGCATTTTCAACAAACGGTCCTGGAATAACTGGATGTGTGCATGTAGAAGAATGCAAATAGGTCCATATTTATCACCCTGAATAAAACTCAAGTCTAACTGAATCACAGAACTCAACATAAAACTGGATATGCTAATCTAATAGAAGTGAAAATGAACAATAGCCATGAACTCATTGGTGTAAGAGATAACATCCTGAACAGAACAGCAACAGCAACAGCTCAGGCACTACAATTGATAATATGGGATCTCATGAAACCACAAAGCTTCTGTAAGGCAAAGACTGCCAATAGGACAAAAGAGCAACCTACACAAAGGGAAAAGATCTTCATCAACACTATATCTGACATAGAAGAAATATCCAAAAAAACCAAACCAAACCAAACCAAACCAAAACAAAACAAAAAATAAAAAAAACAAAAACCAAAAACCAAAAATCAAAAATCAAAAACCAAAAACCAAACCAAGCCAAAACAAAACAAAACAAAAACAAAAAACAAAACAAAACAAAACAAGAAATTAATCCTCAGCAACCCAAATACAGTTAAAAATGATGTACACAGAGCTAAACAGAAAATTATCAGCTGAAGAATATGTAATAATCAAGAAATATTAAATAAATGTTCAACTTCCTTACTCATCAGAAACACACAAATCAAAACTACTCTGAGATGACGTCTCACACCTATCAGAATGGCTCAGATTAAAAACTCAGGTGACAGCACAAGCTGGGAAGGGTGTGGAGCAAGGCAAACACTCCTCCATTATTAGAGGAAATACAAACTTGTATAACAAATCAAGTTGTATAAGTTTGCAAATCACATTGGTTGTTTCTCAATTGGTAATAATTCTACCTCAAGACCCACTTATACCACTCTGAGGCATAAACCCCCAAAATGTTACACCATACCACTACGAAACTTGATCCAATATGTTCCTAGCATCTTGATTCATAATAGCCAGAAACTGGAAATAACCAGATGTACCTCAACCAATGAACAGATAAGAAATTATGGTACCTTTATACAATGGACTACTACTCACTTACTAAAAACAAGGACATATTGAAAATGCATGGAACTGGAAAATGTCATCTTGAGTGAGGTAATTCACACCCAGAAAAACACACATATTTACTTACTTATAAATTGGTATTAGACATAAAGAACAGGATTACTATGGTACAATCCACAGACCCAAAGAAGCCAAGTTACAAGAAGACCCCAAAGGAGGATGCTTGAATCTCACTCAAAAGGGGAAATAAAATAGACATTAGAAGTGGATGGAGAATTTCATAAATTCATTCTTTTTAATAGCTGAGTAGTACTCCATTGTGTAAATGTACCACATTTTTTGTATCCATTCCTCTGTTGAGAGGCATCTGAGTTCTTTCCAGCTTCTGGCTATTATAAATAAGGCTGCTATGAACATAGTGGAGCATGTTTCTTTCTTACTAGTTGAAACTTCTTCTGAATATATGCCCAGGAGAGGTATTGCGGGATCCTCTGGTAGTATTATGTCCAATTTTCTGAGGAACCGCCAAACTGATTTCCAGAGTGGTTGTACCAGCTTGCAATCCCACCAACAATGAAGGAGTGTTCCTCTTTCTCCACATCCTCGCCAGCATCTGCTGTCACCTGAATTTTTGATCTTAGCCATTCTGACTGGTGTGAGGTGGAATCTCAGGGTTGTTTTGATTTGCATTTCCCTGATGATTAAGGATGTTGAACATTTTTTCAGGTGCTTCTCTGCCATTCGGTATTCCTCAGGTGAGAATTCTTTGTTCAGTTCTGAGCCCCATTTTTTAACGGGGTTATTTGATTTTCTGGAGTCCACCTTCTACAGTTCTTTATATATATATTAGATATTAGTCCTCTATCTGATTTAGGATAGGTAAAGATCCTTTCCCAATCTGTTGGTGGCCTTTTTGTCTTATTGACGGTGTCTTTTGCCTTACAAAAGCTTTGCAGTTTCATGAGTTCTTTTGTGACTGACAGTTCCATTTGTCAATTCTCGATCTTACAGCACAAGCCATTGCTGTTCTATTCAGGAATTTTTTCCCCTGTGCCAATATCTTCGAGGCTTTTTCTCACTTTCTCCTCTATAAGTTTCAGTGTCTCTGGTTTTATGTGGAGCTCCTTGATCCACTTAGATTTGACCTTAGTACAAGGAGATAGGAATGGATCAATTTGCCTTCTTCTACATGATAACCACCAGTTGTGCCAGCACCATTTGTTGAAAATGCTGCCTTTTTTCCACTGGATGGTTTTAGCTCCCTTGTCTAAGATCAAGTGACCATAGGTGTGTGGGTTCATTTCTGGGTCTTCAATTCTATTCCATTGGTCTACTTTTCTGTTGTTATACCAGTACCAAGCCGTTTTTATCACAATTGCTCTATAGTAAAGCTTTAGGTCAGGCATGGTGATTCCACTAGAGGTACTTTTATCGATGAGAAGAGTTTTTGCTCAGCTATTAAAAAGAATGAATTTATGAAATTCCTAGGCAAATGGTTGGACCTGGAGGGCATTATCCTGAGTGAGGTAACCCAATCACTAAAGAACTCAAATGATATGTACTCACTGATAAGTGGATATTAGCCCATAAACTTAGAATACCCACGATATAAGTTACAATTTGCAAAACACATGAAACTCAAGAAGAATGAAGACCAAAATGTGGATACTTTGCCCCTTCTTAGAATTGGGAACAAAACACCCATGGAAGGAGTTACATCGACAAAGTTTGGAGCTGAGACAAAAGGATCGACCATCTAGAGACTGCCATATCCAGGGATCCATCCCATAATCAGCCTCCAAATGCTGACACCATTGCATACACTAGGAAGATTGTGCTGATAGGACCCTGATATAGCTGTCTCTAGTGAGACTAAGCCGGGGCCTAGCAAACACATAAGTGCATGCTCACAGTCAGCTATTGGATGCATCACAGGGCCCCCAATGGAGGAGCTAGAGAAAATACCCAAGGAGCTAAAGGGATCTGCAACCCTGTAGGTGGAACAACATTATGAACTAACCAGTATCCCGGAGCTCTTGACTCTAGCTGCATATGTATCAAAAGATGGCCTAGTTGGCCATCATTGGAAAGAGAGGCCCATTGGACTTGCTAACTTTATATGCCCCAGTACAGGGGAACGCCAGGGCCAAAAAGTGGGAGTGGGTGGGTAGGGTAGTGGGGGAGAGGGTATGGTGTACTTTTGGGATAGCATTGGAAATGTAAATGAGGAAAATACCTAATTAAAAAAAAAGAAGTGGATGGAGAGAGAAACTGGGTGGAAGCGGGTATAAGGAGGGGAGCGGTTGTAGAGATTAGGTATGGGGAGGGGTTTGGTTTGTAAGAGGGCTGAAAAGGAGAATGGGAAATGGTGTGTGTGTCTCAGGGGGTATCTCTTAGACAAGCTAGAGACCTGGAACTGAAGACTCTTCTTGGAGGATACTGGAGTGATACTGACTGAGACTCCTAGCAGCAGAGCATATGGAGTCTGAACTGGCCACCTTCTGTAGCCAGGTAAGATCTCCAGTGGAGAGAGGGGACACCAACATAGCCCCAAAATCTTCCATCAAAATTTGCCCTGACTACAAAATGTACAGAAAAAAATGATGAAGTAGAGTTTGTGGAAATGTTCAGTCAACTGCTGGCCCAACTTGAGACCCACCCAATGGGAGAGATCCAATTCCTGACACTATTGATAACATTCTGCTATGCTTCCAGACAGGAGTTTTCACAACTGTCACCTGAGAGGCTTAATCAAGCCACCGACATAAACAGATGCAGAGACCCACAGACAAACATTAAGCAGAGCTCAGTGTGTCTGTGGAAGTGTAGGAGCAAGGCTTGAGGGAGCTGGAGAAGTTAAGAGCACCAGAAGATTTCCAGAACCAAATAACCTAGATCTGTGGTTGCTCACAGAGACTGAACCACCAACCAAAGGGCATGCATGTACTGCAGCTATACCCCCTACACACGTGTAGCAGATGTGCAGTTTGGTATTCACGAGGGTTCCCCAACAGTTGGAGCAAGGGATTACTCTGAGTCAGAATGTGTTGCTTGCCTTTGGATCACTTTCCTCTAGCTGAGTTGCCTTCTATGGCCTCTGTGGGAGAGGATGCACCTAGTCCCACAGAAGGTTGATGCGCTGAGGATGACTGGTATATGCAGGCTGTGGTGAAGGCTCCTGGGAGGGGATAATGGGAGAAGTGGTATGGGAGGTTGGGACTAGAAGGATAAGAGGGAAAGGGGCTGTGATTAGGATGTAAAGTGAATAAATAAATTAATAAAAATGATTATATAATATATGTAAAATATATAAAATGTATATCAATAAATAAACTTATATTTATAATACATGATAGAAGAAACAAAATGATAATTATATGTAGATATTTTAACAAATCTTAAACCAGGATTACATGTATGTAACATGTAATAAATAATAATAAATTTATAATAAATGATAGATGAGACCAAATACATACATTATCTATCTATCTATCTATCTATCTATCTATCTATCTATCTATCTATCATCTATCTATCAAGATATATTAACAAATTCTTAATCACACAGTTGTGGAGAGGAAGAGAAACGATTTAGGATGATGTAATTCTCTGAGCTTGTGTGTAGCTCATTTCCATAGTCACTAAATCAAAGGGATGTTCAAGTCTCACTGTACTTGGAGGTAATATCTTACACTCTTTGAAAATGTTCCAATATTTGCTACTGTGGGTGATATGTAGAAGTTGCTAGTGCAGCATTGGATATGGCTTTAGTTTTGAGGATAACAATGGATATATGTACTCATATTCAGGAATATGATTTTGTAATTTTTCCTATTTTGCACTTACAAGTTCCTTTGAATTCCACAATTATTTTATTTTAAACATTGTGCCTTATAGTGGCAAAAAAAAATCTTTAGGAAAATAAAGCTTTAGACTGTCCTACTTTGTGAAGTATTCTTTGTGACTATGAAGTTTGTTTTAATAAAACCAGAGGAAAGCTGTATTGTATAAGTATAAAAACCATTTCACCCCAAGTCTTAAGATGGATCAAAGAATAATGTCTTTTTCACTGCAGCATGTATATTCACTCATCCATTGAAAGAATTACAGAAAGTTATTTGTTATATATCTGATAGCAAAAAGGTTAAATTTAATTTCCACAGCACTTCATTTTTCTTTGGCTGATATCACCATCTATATTTATTTCTTGAAGAATGTTCTCTTGTAAGTTCCCTGGAGTTAGTGAAATGAAAACCTTTAGGTTCCCTTTGGTATTCAGATAACATTTTAGGCAAGTACATATTTTATTCACCTAATTAAGTCCCTGGATATATTGATAAAAGAAATGAAGTTTTACCTGTAGATTTCCAATGTAACTTCAATTTTGTAACTGTCAGTAGACAGCAAGTGCATAAGAGGTTACACTATTCTGAGAAACAATAACTTTTACAGTAGTTTCAAAAAATATAAACTATCTTGGGATATCTCTGCCCAAGCAATTGAAAGATTTGTATGATAAAAAACTTTTAGAATTGAAGAAAAGAAATGAAGATATAAGAGAATAGAAAGATCTGCTATGACCATGGATGAGTAAGATTAATATAATAAAAATGACCATCTTACCGAAAGCATTCTACATATTCATTATAATACACATCAGAATTTCAACACAATTCTTCACTGATATTGAAAGTACAATTTTCAACTTCATATGAAAAAAAACATACACCAAACAAAACAAACAAACAAACAAACAAACAAAAACAACAGAAACAAAAATAAAACAAACCAAAGCAAAGCAAACCAAACCAAACAAAATCCAATATAGCTAGAAGCAGTTCTGAATAATAAAAGAACCACAAGTGATATCTCTCTATACATGATTTCAAGTTGTACTACAGAGCTATAATTTAAAAATTGTATGTTTTTGGCATAAATACAGATATGTCAATCAATAGAATCAAGTTAAAGACCCAGATAAATTTGCACACCTATGAACATCTTTTTTGTTTGTTTGTTTGTTTGTTTGATTGTTTATAAAAAACCAGAAATACATATTGAAAAAAAAAAAACCCCAGCATTTTTAACAACTGATACTGGTCAAACTGGATGACTACTTGCAGAAGAATCTGAGTAGATCTATGGTTACCACCTTCCACAAAATTTAACTTCAGCATAAAAGCAAATACACTGAACCTAATTGAAGAGTAAAAGGGAAATAGCTTTGGACTCATTGGCCTAGGAAAAGACTTTTTGAACAGAAAACCATTAACAAATGCACTCAAACAAACAAACAAAAATAAATAAATGGGACCTCATGAAATTGAAATGCTTCTTCATGGTAAAAGACACCTCCGCTCTGAAACAGTGTCAGCCTACAGATGGAGAAATGGTTTAGTATCTGCATACCTGATGGAGGACTGACATCCAAAATATACTAGAGCTCCCTGGTTCTAAACCACCAATCAGAGAAAACACATGGTGGGACTCATGGCTCCAGCTGCATATGTAGCAGAGGATGGCCTAGTCGCTCATCAATGGGAGGAGAGGCCCTTGGTCCTGTGAAGGTTCTATGCCCCAGTGTAGAGGAATGCCAGAGCCAGGACACAGGAGTGGGTGGGTTGGTGAGCAGGGGGAGGGTAGAGGGGATAGGGAGTTTTCAGAGGGGAAACCAGGAAATGGGATAACATTTGAAATGTAAATTAAAAAAAAATCTAATTAAAAAAAGAAAAAAATAATTAAAAAAATAGATATAAAAATAATTACAAAATAATGTGCATATCTAAACAGAAAATTCTCAGAAGAGGAAACTCAAATGGCTGAGAAACACTTAAAAAAATGCTTTGCATTAGGTATCAGAGAAATGCAAATCAAAACTACTCTCAGATTTCATCATATATTTGTTAGAATGGCTAAGATCAATAAAACAAGTAGCAGCTCATGCTGAGAAGGATGTGGAGGAAGATAAAGACACATCCAGTCCTGTTGGGGGTGCAAACTTGTACAGCCATTATCTTAAGATCCAGCTATAGGACTCTTGGGCGTGGTATACCCAAAGGATGTCTCATTACATGACACAGTTCTGTGGAAGAAGCTCATAATGAACCATGTTGTTCATGGCTTCTTGTAATATCCAAAAATTGAAAACAATCAAAATGTCCCTTAGCAGAAAAATGTATAAAGAAAATTTGGTGCATTTATATAATGGAATATTTCCCAGCCATTACAAAAACAAACAAACAAAACAACAACAAAAAATGTGAAATTATAAGATTCACAGTTAATTAGATGGAACTAGAAAAAAATTACTGAGTGATGTGTCCTGGACCCAGAAAGATGAATATAGTATGTATTTCCTTATATATAGATAGTAGCTTTAAGTCAATGATAACAAATGTTATCTCTAGATTCTGCAAATATTAGGCATAGAGTTAATGGGTAAAGTCAACAGATAAAAGGGAACTGAATAGTTATGAATAGACACAGGAGTGATTGGAACTAGAGAATTCAATGGGGAAGGGAGAGGAGAAAGAGGAACAAGCAAGGGACACAGGGAGTAACAGCTAACATTCAGAGAGGGCTAGTATGGAGACCTAATATGTTAGAAACTTCCCAAAATATGTAGAGATATGAAAGTGCTCTAAGTGAGATTGTGATATAGTGGAGGAAACACACCTCCAACAGCCCATGTATTGTTATTAAATGAAGCTTTCAGTATAGTTATTGGATTATATCTAATTGTGTTGTTAGACAATAGCATCCCATGTGAATCCCCAAACAACCCAAGCTATAGGCTTTTCTCCTAAAATGGATGGCAATGGCCCATCACTGAAGACAACACCTACACAATTAATTGAATATGGAGAAGTGCATGTTGTGGATACATAGAGTGTTAACCCCTACCTTTGTTACAAGAAAGTGTTTGCCACCAAAAGAAAGTGTTTGCCGCCAAGTGTGAACACCAAGCCAAATACAATCCTTTGATCTAATTGTGCCCTGACTGTAAGATATGCTAGTGTAATTGTGACATAAAGCTGGTTGGAGTAACTAAATAATGCCTGATTTTACTTAAGGACTACCTCACAAGATGAAACCCATACATGACACAACTTAGGTGACCAAGAACCTGAATGTACACAGATATAGAGTAAAAACAAATAATACTGTTAAAATGAAACAAAACAAATAAACAATATAGGATAATTCTTTTTTTTAATTTTTAATATTTTTTATTACATATTTTCCTCAATTACATTTCCAATGCTATCCCAAAAGTCCCCCATAGATAATTCTTAATGACATTGTTTTAAACTCATAGGTCAATGACTTGCTCCTCTATCATCAGAGAAGACTCTTCATGCAGTAGATGATAACAAATACAAATACCTAAAACAAGACATGATTCACAGAGTAAGAGACATTGGAACACCCATTCCTAAATGGGATATATCCATCAAATCCCTTTCCTCAAACAGGGAATCCAAGAGGAGCCAGAAAGAGTAAAAGGGTATGGAGGACAGGAAAACTAAGCTGTCTAAATCAATGTAGACTAAGTTTATATGAACTCATAGATTTTATGCATGCACAGGACCTGCAAAAGTCTGTGTCATATCTCCTGTGTATATATCATATCATGGCTTTCAGAATCCTGTTTATGAGGATTCTTCATTGAGCAAAGTAGTAGGTTGCTGACTCCTGCGCCTTCTTTGGGGCTTTTCCCTTCTATAGATTTGTCTTGTCCAGATTTGATGTGATAGCTTTTGTTCTATCTGTTTTATTTCAATATATTTAATTACTGTCCCTTAGAAGCCTGTTTATTTTCTAATGAGAGACATAAAAGGATTGAATAAAGATGAGATAGAAGGTATGGAGGTAATCGGAAGAGTGGCAGGAGGGGAAGTCTTGATCCAGAAAACTTATATGAGAAAAAAATCTATTTTCAATAAATATTAGAATAATTTAATACAGGGAGATTAAGAAGACAAGGAATTAAAGAACATGTGACATGTGAATGCTGTACTTTCCCATTTTTTCCGCTTTTATTAGTTCATTGAAAAGTTTATATAGAATATTTTGATCTATTCCCTCCCTCATATACACCTCCTTTCCTACACATTCAATTTGTGTCTTTTTTCTACTTTCTTTTTTTTTTTAATTTGAAAATCACTTTTTAATTAAAATCAGTGTTTGATAAAGCATTTTTTAAGAACTAAATTTTTTTTTTAATATTTTTTATTAGGTATTTAACTCAATTACATTTCTAATGCTATCCCAAAAGTCCCTCATACCTTCCCCCCACTTCCCTACCCACCCATTCCAACATTTTTGTCCTGGCATTCCCCTGTACTGGGGCATATAAAGTTTGGATGTTCAATGGGCCTCTCTTTCCAGTGATGGCCGACTAGGCCATCTTTTGATACATATGCAGCTAGAGTCAAGAGCTCCGGGGTACTGGTTAGTTCATAATGTTGTTGCACCTACAGGGTTGCAGATCTCCTTAGCTCCTTGGATACTTTCTCTAGCTCCTCCATTGGGGGCCCTGTGATCCATCCAATAGCTGACTGTGAGCATGCACTTATGTGTTTGCTAGGCCCCGGCATAGTCTCACAAGAGACAGTTATATCAGGGTCCTTTCAACAAACTCTTGCTAGTGTATGCAATGGTGTCATCATTTGCAGGCTGATTATGGGATGGATCCCTGGATATGACAGTCTCTAGATGGTCCATCCTTTTGTCTCAGGTCCAAATTTTGTCTCTGTAACTCCTTCCATGGGTGTTTTCTTCCCAATTCTAAGAAGGGGTAAAGAGTCTACACTTTAGTCTTCGCTCTTCTTCATTTTCATGTGTTTTGCAAAATGTATCTTATATCTCGGGTATACTAAGTTTCTGGGCTAATATCCACTTATCAGTGAGTACGAATCATTTGAGTTCTTTTGTGATTGTGTTACCTCACTCAGGATGGTGCCCTCCAGGTCCAAGTATTTTCCTAGGAATTTCATAAATTCATTCATTTTAATAGCTGGATAGTAATCCATTGTGTAAATGTACCACATTTTTTGTATCCATTCCTCTGTTGAGGGACATCTGGGTTCTTTCAAGCTTCTGGCTATTATAAATAAGGCTGCTATGAACATAGTAGAGCATGTGTCCTTCTTTCCAGTTGGAACATCTTCTGGATATATGCCCAGAAGAGGTATTGCAGGATCCTCTGGTAGTACTATGTCCAATTTTCTGAGGAACCGCCAGACTGATTTCCAGAGTGGTTCTACAAGCTTGCAATCCCACTAACAATGGAGGAGTGTTCCTCTTTCTCCACATCCTTGCTAACATCTGCTGTCACCTGAATTTTTGACCTTAGCCATTCTGACTGGTGTGAGATGGAATCTCAGGGTTGTTTTGATTTACATTTCCCTGATGATTAAGGATGCTGAACATTTTTTCAGGTGCTTCTCAGCCATTCGGTATTCCTCAGGTGAGAATTCTTTGTTTAGCTCTGAGCCCCACTTTTTAATGGCGTTATTTGATTTTCTGGAGTCCACCTTCTTGAGTTCTTTATATATATTGGATATTAGTCCTCTATCTGATTTAGGATAGGTAAAGATCCTTTCCCAATCTGTTGGTGGCCTTTTTGTCTTATTGAAGGTGTCTTTTGCCTTACAGCTTTGCAGTTTCATGAGGTCCCATTTGTCAATTCTTGATCTTACAGCACAAGCCATTACTGTTCTATTCAGGAATTTTTCCCCTGTGCCCATATCTTCGAGGCTTTTCCCCACTTTCTTTTCTATAAGTTTCAGTGTCTCTGGTTTTATGTGGAGTTCCTTGATCCACTTAGATTTGACCTTAGTACAAGGAGATAGGAATGGATCAATTCACATTCTTCTACATGATAACCACCAGTTGTGCCAGCACCATTTGTTGAAAATGCTGTCTTTTTTCCACTGGATGGTTTTAGCTCCCTTGTTGAAGATCAAGTGACCATAGGTGTGTGGGTTCATTTCTGGGTCTTCAGTTCTATTCCATTGGTCTACTTGTCTGTCACTATACCAGTACCATGCAGTTTTCATCACAATTGCTTTGTAGTAAAGCATTATGTCAGGCAACCTGATTCCACCAGAGGTTCTTTTGTCCTTGGGAACAGTTTTTGCTATCCTAGGTTTTTTGTTATTCCAGATGAATTTGCAGATTTCTCTTTCTAATTTGTTGAAGAATTGAGTTGGAATTTTAATGGGGATTGCAATGAATCTGTAGATTCATTTTGGCAAGATAGCCATTTTTACAATGTTGATCCTGCCAATGCATGAGCATGGGAGATCTTTCCATCTTCTGAGATCTTCTTTAATTTCTTTCTTCAGAGACTTGCAGTTCTTATCATACTGATCTTTCACTTCCTTAGTTTGAGTCATGTCAAGGTATTTTATATTATTTGTGACTATTGAGAAGAGTGTTGTTTCCCTAATTTCTTTCTCAGCCTGTTTATTCTTTGTGTATAGAAAGGCTATTGACCTGTTTGAGTTAATTTTATATCCAGCTACTTCACCGAATCTGTTTATCAGGTTTAGGAGTTCTCTGGTCTAATTTTTAGGGTCACTTATATATACTATCATATCATCTGTAAAAGGTGATATTTTGACTTCTTCTTTTCCAATTTGTATCCCCTTAATCTCCTTTTGTTGTCGAATTGCTCTGGCTAGGATTTCAAGTACAATGTTGAATAGGTAGGGAGACAGTGGGCAGCTTTGTCTAGTCCCTGATTTTAGTGGTAATGCTTCCAGCTTTTCTCCACTTACTCGATGTTGGCTACTGGTTTGCTGTAGATTGCTTTTATCATGTTTAGGTATGGGCCTCGAATTCATGATCTTTCCAAGACTTTTATCATGAATGGGTGTTGGATCTTGTCGAATGCTTTTTCCAAGTCTAAGGAGATGATCATGTGGTATTTGTCTTTGAGTTTGTTTATATAATGGATTACGTTGGTGGATTTCCATATATTAAACCATCCCTTCATCCCTGGATTAAAACCTACTTGGTCAGGATGGATGATTGTTTTAATGTGTTCTTGGATTCGGTTAGCGGGAATTTTATTGAGTATTTTTGCATCGATATTCATAAGGGAAATTGTTTTTTTTTTCTACTTTCTTTTTCTCTTTTTCCATCCAGTGCAATTTGTGGCGGACATATATTAGAGAATATGTGACCATTAACTGAACTACTGTCAGCGTACTAGGATCCACACCCATTAAAGAACACTGACTGTCTCTCCCTACACATTAGCAATTGCAAATAGCTATTAAGCTAGGTGTGGGACTCAATGGCTACCTCCTTTCTCCAACCTGCTGTTTTGTTTGGCTTGAGTTTGCATGAATCTTGTACATCTTGTCATAACCCTGTAAATACATTTCTATCTCTAAGAAATACTTTTCCTTGAAATTATTCACCTCTGGCTATTCCAATATTTTGCCCACACTGCCACTATGATTGTTGAGACTTGGATGGAGGGGATGTAATACAGGTTTTCCATTGAAGGCAGAGTACTCTACAGTTTCTTTTGTACACCTTGACTACTTCTGTGTTAATTATCATCTATTGTAAATAGAAGCATCTCTGATGAGGTTTGGGAGATGCACTAATCAGCCTGTACATGGGCAGTGCTTGGTTTTAGTCCCTTGGACAAAGAAGAGGTGCATATTTTATATACCAAGGCAGACCTGGACTCCAGGTTCTCCCAACATCACTTACTCCATACATGTCATATCCTGCCCCCAAGTCTGAACTTTTCAGCACAGGGACTAGGCTGCCCTTCCCCCAGAGGCCCCTCCATTTATAATCCAGACATTTTGGTCTTTTCCTTCTCTTCTCTTCTCTTCTCTTCTCTTCTCTTCTCTTCTCTTCTCTTCTCTTCTCTTCTCTTCTCTTCTCTTCTCTTCTCTTCTCTTCTCTCCTCTCCTCTCCTCTCCTCTCCTCTCCTCTCCTCTCCTCTCCTCTCCTCTCCTCTCCTCTCCTCTCCTCTCCTCTCCTCTCCTCTCCTCTCTTCTCCTCTCTCTTATCTCTACGCACTGGAAAATAACTTCCCAATAAGCCTCCCTTAATATAATCTAAGCTGGCCTAAATTGCCTTACTTCACTGATGGCAGAGAAATAATCTATCAGTTCCCAAGAAGGTAACTTAATATTATGCCCATTTAACAAAATAATACTAATAGATTCTCCTCTAGCATCTATGATCTGACTAATCTGCAGTTCTTGGCCCTAATATCAGTGACACATATGTATTTCATCTTTCGGAATAGAACTTAAAGCCAACCAGAATGTATTTGTTTACTCCCACGATGGTTGTATTAACATTGCACCAGCATACAGATCTTGCCAGGCATTTTGTTACTGTAGCTCATGGCTCTCATGCCTCAGAAAGATCGATGATTAGCTTTACTTTATATACCATGCATAGCACTTTCTAGTACTAGGAAAGGAAGCCATTGGGCATGAACCTTCCAGGTGAGGACCAGATTGACTTTTGTCATGTTTTATGATTCAAGTGCACAGTTTCTTCAGCAATTGCACCTGACTATCAAGTTCTGGAAGCACCCAAAAGCATTGGGAGTCACAAGCAATTCTTGGGGAGTGTGGTAGATCTATGGAATGTCAGTGTTCAAAAACTCAAAAGGAAATTACACATTTCTGGCAAATAGTATTCTATTTATTATCCTTTGATATCTAATGGGGTTGATGGTCTTCCCTTTTTCATTTATATTCTTTTTGCTTATATGTATGCATATATCCTATGAAACTTTTACAGTAGAAGGTTTGCATGTGACATTTTTTGAAAGGTCTTTAAAATTGTTTATGCCTTCACTTATCCCCCCCTCCTTTTTTTCCCACAAACCGACTCCCCACCTAGGTCATTTAATCTTTCTGTGAAGTAGAAGTTTCTGATTTCTTACCAACTCGTTTGTGTTACATCATGTTTATCTAGAAGCTGTCTTTTGAGAGGGCATGCAATGTTTTGCTGAAATAAGCATGCAAAAGGATGTGTGATGTTTAAAAGAATATAAATGGAACCCTACAAATAGTGAGAGAAGACTCTTCTGGCATTGCTATGACATTCAATGCTTCACTGGTCTTCACTGGTCTTGGTTGGTCTCCATTAGTCTTCACCTCATATAGAGAAAAAGGCCAAAGAACTTCTTGTGATATTCCAGCTTTTTCTGTCAGCATCTGATGACTTGTGTTGATTTGGTGAAGCCGTGATAATTCTGCTATATCGCGCCATACCTACAGATTTGTGTCTGGTGTTGGCAGTTGAACTAGACTTCTGGTAACCTGGCAAGGAAAAGTGGAATTGCCCCAAGGAATTACTTCTAAACAGGTTCATACCACTCTTTTCATAGTAATATTTCTCCCCTACCTATGATTGGTGAGCTACAAGGGAGATGGAAGGGTTTAAGAACCCTATATATATTTCCAGTTTCAACCTGCACCCTGGAGTTGACCCTGTGTCACAGCTCTCCATACCTAAATTCTGCCTAGAGAGAGCTGGTTTCCTAGGAGTGCTAACACACAGGCTTACTAGAGGGACAAGCCACAGTCAGAGACAGCAAAACCAGCTAAAACCACAGATAACCAGATGTTGAGAGGCAAGTGCAAGAACATAAGCAACAGAAACCAAGGCTACTTGGTGTCATCAGAACACAGTTCTCTCACCACAGCAAGCCCTGTATACCCCCAACACACTAGAAAAGCAAGACTCTAATTTAAAATTACATCTTATGATGATAATAGAGGACATTAAGAAGTCATAAATAAATCCCTTAAAGAAATAAAGGAGAACACAGGTAAACAGGTAGAAGACCTTAAAGAGGAAACACAAAAATCGCTTAAAGAATTACCAGAAAAATCAAAATCAAACAGAGAAGGAATTGAACCAAAACATCTAGGATCTAAAAATGGAAATAGAAACAATAAAGAAATCACAAAGGGAGACAATCCTGGAGATAGAAAACCTAGGAAAGAGAATCATAGATGCGAGCATCACCAACAGAATACAAGAGATAGAAGAGAGAAACTCAGGTGCAGAAGATATCATAGAAAACATTGACACATCGGGCGGTGGTGGCACATGCCTTTAATCCCAGCACTTTTGAGGCAAAGGCAGGAGGATTTCTGAGTTTGAGGCCAGCCTGGTCTACAAAGTGAGTTCCAGGACAGCCAGGACTATACAGAGAAACCCTGTCTCAAAAAACAAAACAAAACAAAACAAAACAAAACAGAACAAACAGAACAGAACAGAACAGAACAGAACAGAACAGAACAGAACAGAACAGAACAAAACAAAACAAAAAAAGGAAAACATTGACACAACAGTCAAAGAAAATCCAGAAAATCCAGGGCAGATGTCATACAGACCCTAATGCCAGCCCAGGCTATATACCCAGCAAAACCCTCAATTAATATAGATGGAGAAAACATGATACTCCACGACAAAATCAAACTTTCACAATATCTTTCCCCAAATTCAGCCATACAAAGGATAATAGATGGAAAACACCAACACAATGAGGGGAACTATACCCTAGAAAAAGCAAGAAAATGATATTTCAACAAACCCAAAAGACGCTAGGCACACAAACATAGTTCTACCTCTAAAAACAAAAATAACAATCACTATTCCTTATTATCAATGGAATCAATTCCAAATAAAAAGACATAGACTAACAGACTGGATAAGTAAACAGGACCCAGCATTTTTCTGCATACAGAAAATGCACGTCAGTGATAAAAACAAACACTACCTCAGAGTAAAAGTCTGGAAAAGAATTTTCCAACAAATGGTCCCAAGAAACAAGCTGGAGTAGCCACTCTAATATCAAATAAAATGGACTTTCAACCAAAAGTTATCAAAAAAGTTAAGGAAGGATACTTCATACTCATCAAAGGAAGAATCTAGTACGATTAACTCTCAATTATGAACATCTATGCTCCAAATGCAAGGGCACACACATTCATAAAAGAAACTTTACTAAAGCTCAAAGCACATATTGCAGCTCACACAATAATAGTGGGTAAGAGGAAGACTCCTCCATTGCTGGTGGGATTGCAAGCTGGTCCAAATACTCTGGAAATCAGTCTGGCGATTCCTGAGAAAACTGGACATAGTACTACCTGAGGACCCAACTATACCTCTCCTGAGCATATACCCAGAAGATGTTCCAACATGTAATAAGGACACATGTTCCACTATGTTCTTAGCAGCCATATTTATAATAGCCAGTAGCTGGAAAGAACCCAGATGTCCCTCACAAAGGAATAGATATGGAAAAGTTGGTATAGTTATACAATAGAATACTATTCAGGTATTAAAAACAATACTTCATGAAATTCTCAGGCAAATGGATGGATCTAGAAAATATTACCCTGAGTTAGGTAACTCAGTCACAAAAAGAGCACACATGATATGTACTCACTGACAAGTGAATATTAGGTAAAGAGCATGGAATATTGATGATATAACTCAGGGACCACATGAAGGTCAAGAGGAAGGAAGTCTAAGTGGATGCTTCAGTCATACTTAGTAGGTGGAACAATATAATCAAGGAAAGTAGAGGGTAGGAGGGACTTGGGAGGAATAGAGGAGGTAGAGAGGAAAACCTGGGGACAGAATCAGGTATGGCAGGAGATGGAGGGGATGAACAGAGGGTCTGGAAATTGAACAGAGGTGTTTAGCAATGGAGCGTGGGAACTGGGGTTAGCAGCCAGAAAGTCCCAGATTCCAGGAAAACAAGAGCCTTCCAGGACCCCACATGGATGCCAGTAGCTTAAATACCCCACAAAGCAGGAGGTGGGGGTGGGAGATCTGTTGAGACCATATCTAGAAGTTAGGCATGGCCCCCAGTTTGAGGTATGAGCCACCCACCCATCTCCAAAATTTTAACTCAGAATTGCTCCTGTCTAAAGCAAATACAGGTACAGGGAGTGGAGCAGAGACTGAAGGAAAGGCCATCCAGAGACTGCCCCACCTGGTGATCCATCCCACATGCAGAGACCAAGCTCAGACACTATTGCTGATGCCAAGAAATGCTTGCTGACAGGAACTAGATACAGCTATCTCCTGAGAAGCTCTGCCAGATCCTGACCAGTACAGATGCAGGAACTCACAGCCAACCATCAGACTGAACATAAGGACCCCAATGAAGGAGTTTTGGAAAGGACTGAAGGAGCTGAAGGGGCCTTATCTGGTGTCAATGAGAGGGGAGGCCATTGGTCCTGTAAAGGCTTTAGGTACCAGTGTAGAGGAATGCTAGGCTAGTGAGGTGGGTGGGTGAACTCCCTAATAGAAGCAGGGTAAGGGGGGATGGGATAGGAGGTTTGCAGAGGGTAACCTGGAAAGGGAATAACATTTGAAACGCAAACAAATAAAATATCCAATTAAAAACAATAAAATCCAAGAGCCAAAGGAAAAATAAGGAACCCTAACTAAAGTAGGTTTTGAAAAATCTAAAGCTATATTTCTGTTCCATTATTCTCTTTCTTCATTACTTAATTCCTAATTCCACTATTTGTCCTCTAATTTGAAACCTTCCCCAATCCTGATTTGTTGCTAATTTCTTGTACTCCATACATATCAAAATGAAACATGCTTTCTCTGATTTGTGTGTGTTAACTCTGGAATCTTCAAATGCCTTTTATTTGAAACCCCCACTTTCATATCAGTAGTTATTTGGCGTTGTAAAAAGAAAAGTGTGTATTTATACCAATTTCGCTTTTATTTCAAAGTTAGACTAATAAATACAATTTTGGAGTAACTTTTATCTACCAAACTATTTGTGCTGCATGACTTAGGGCTCTATAAATTTGTAATGTAAGAAGTGCTGTGGACAAAATGAGTTTGCACACATTGGATATTACTGTTGTTTTCTCCTCTCTCCTAGACATGCATTCTCATTATCATAGGAGGAAAAAAAAGGGAGGAACTTGATTTTGTTTCTATTGAAAACAACCTTGTGAGGACATCATATTATTCATATGGGGAAGAAAGCACACTTCTCTTTGGTTTCAAAGGGACTTGGGATACCTCCCTTGTGGCCTATTGTTTAAAGACCAGACTTCGGCTCTTTAAATGTTCTCTGCACAGCTGTTTCAAATGGATCTTTATAATGAGTTTTTTCAAAAAAAAAAATCTATTTGCTAAGTCAAAGCAGGGTGACTCCCCACTTCACTTACATAACAATTACACATAAAGAGATATTGTCAGCCTTATGAGCTCCAATTCTGTTGCCTGAATAAGCCCTGGGACAGTTCTGAAGATTTTGGCATGAGATTAACCTACAAAGACACTGTTCTACATCTTGTTTTCCCATATCCTCCCATCTTGGATCTCATCCAAATTTCTGATGTAAGCTAGCACAATGTTCAGCATCTTTAGGGAGATACAGTAAGCTCAGTGCATAATCTACCTCTACCACTAATGTTCGAATGGCATTTAATGTGTCTTCCAGTAAAGAAAAGCTCTCTGCGCCAAATTTTGTTTATATTGCAGAAAAATATTTTCAAAAGTCTGATGAATTTTTGAATAAATTAGATTAGTTCATTTGTTAAAAGAAAGCAGTTTTGGACTTGTAATAAAAATATGTTAGTAACTGATAGGATTTTCTCAAAATGGCTTCATACGTGACAATCTATATTATCTTTTATATTATAGATATAATATTACATATTTTATAATTACATAAGTATACATAACACTCATATATTATAGAAATATGATTATATATTTCTACAAAATCCTATGTGAATCTTAATTTTCATGAGATTTACTTGAGTCTTTCAAGTCTACATTACACAACTGCACACAGATTGAAATATACATAATATTATTTAACCATTTGAAAGGAGAAAATTGCTTACAAAAGAGATACTTTTGGTACTTTTCAATCTAATTTATCTTTTTGTGTGTGTTAGGTAGAGTTTCTGAACTATTTCAAAGTTTTATTAAAAACCTATTGTATTAAAAATATAATTCAGACACAGGGCATTCAACACAATGTGATCATTCTCCTTTGTAGAATCTTAAGTAGTTAAATTCATAAAGATAGATACTAGCATGTGGCTAACATATATTGAGAATGAGTGGCAAGAACCCAGGTAATGGTATAAGGTACCAAAATTTGAGCTATACAGGAGGAATAAGATATTCATTCCACAACATGCTTTACATAATTAATAATGTGGTTTTGAAAATTTTAGATACAAAGTATTCTCATCTAACTGTAACTTTGTGAAGTAATGTTTATAATGTTTATAATTGGTAAATTTTAGAAACTCCAAAGTATAAACAGATATTTTAATGCCTTATGCAATTTTGCATGTAGATTTGCAATAAAAACATAACTGCTAGGCCGGGCATGGTGGCGCACGCCTTTAATCCCAGCACTTGGGAGGCAGAGGCAGGCAGATTTCTGAGTTCGAGGCCAGCCTGGTCTACAGAGTGAGTTCCAGGACAGCCAGGGCTACACAGAGAAACCCTGTCTCAATAAACAAAACAAAAATACCCATAACTGCCGAAATGATAAAATAAGTGTAAGATGTTCCTGTCTAAAGGAAACACAGGGACATAAAATGGAGCAGAGACTGAAGGAAAGGACATTCAGAGACCACCCCACATTGAGATTCATCCCATCCACAGGCAACAAACCCTAACACTATTGTTGATGTCAAGAAGTGCTTACAAACAGGAGCCTAGTGTGACTGTCCAACCAAAACGTATACATGGGTGGGTCCATAGCTCCTGCTACATATGTAAGAGAGGATTGCTTTATCTGGTATCAGTTGGAGTGGAGGTGCTTGGTCCTGTGGGGACTTGTTACCTCAGAGAAGGGGAATACTAGAGGGGTGAGACAGGAGTGGAGGCATGGGTGTGAGTGTACCCTCTTAGAGGCAAAGGGGAGGGAGGATGAGATGGAGAGTGTGCAGAGGGAATACTGAGAAGAGGGACAGCATTTGTCATGTAAATAAATAAAGTAATCAATAAATAGAAAGGAAAAGTTCAGTTTAACATAACATCTCATAATATCTAGTTTAAATTAAAATTCCAAAATCATAGGGGAAAAAAAAGTCAAATGTCAGCTACTTTGAAAATGGGTCTCTGCATATATTGGGGATTCATTGAAGTTGAAAGGCTGGCTTATGAAATAGTCAGTAAGAATCATTAGGGAAATATGTTGATTATATGTCTAGCCTAAAAGGTTCTTATGCCTCAGTAGATGGTCACAGGGAGATCCTGAAGCATTTAGCTATCAAGACAACAGAAGTAATAGGAAGAATGACTATAGAAAGTTTGACATGATAGACTAAAGGGGTATGGAAAGATGGCAGATTTAACACTGTGGTGGCTGTAACTAGAATACACTCCATAAGCTCACATATTTGGATGTGTTGTTCCAAGTTGTTGAACAGTTTAGGAAAGATTAGGAAGTATGGCTTCACTGGAAGAGGTGTGTCATTGGCAGTAGGCTTTAGGTAATAAAAGCCTACATCAGGCCTAGTCAATCTCTCTTTTCCCCTCTCCCTCTCTCTGTCCCCCTCTCTTCCCTCTCTCTTTCTTTGTCTTCTTGCCCTCTCTCTTTGCCTCTCTTCCTCTTCTTCCTCTTCTTCTTCTTCTTCCTCTTCTTCTTCTTCCTCTTCTTCCTCCTCTTCCTCCTCCTCCTCCTCCTCCTCCTCCTCCTCCTCCTCTTCTTCTTCTTCTTCTTCTTCTTCTTCTTCTTCTTCTTCTTCTTCTTCTTCTTCTTCTTCTTCTTCTTCTTCTTCTTCTTCTTCTTCTCCTCCTCCTCCTTCTCCTTCTCCTCCTCCTCCTCTTCCTCCTCCTCCTCTTCCTCCTCCTCCTCTTCTTTATGGACTTTATATGGAGACACCTCAATTATGATCTATAAGTTTTATATTCATTCAACAGCCTATGTACAAATGTAGTAATTATTAAATGAACAGTGCTATACATTATATATTTTGATAACTGTAATATGGGTAATATAGAAATTAATTCATCATTTATCATAATTATTTATAATCAAACAAGATAAAATAAATCACGTGATTATTTTATTCCCCATGATATTCTCCCATATGATGTAGTATTGTGGTATTTTGACAAAATTTATTTTACATGTACTCTTGATATTGATTGTAGAGACATAATGAACATTAATCATAGATTTGTATACTTGTTATGGCCTATTGATGATGCATAAGAATAAATAATTAAAAAATTGAAGATATTTTTATTTTTGAGACTCAGAAATAAACACTGAATGTCAATTAAAAAGATAAATTATATTTCTTTTAGAGCATGTGAAATTATATTAAAAGTTTTCATTATTTTTTGACTTTCAAATACATTATTTTCTCAATAATACTTTGAAAATACAAATTTTCATCAAAATAAATGACTTTCAAAGGCTTAAAATGAAGGGAAATTATATAAATCCCTCAAACCATATAATACTAAATAAAGTTAATAGCTACTTAAACAATTAAGAAAGGATAAATGACTAATATCACCCATACCATGAGTCTGTGTGGGAAACCACAATACCCAACCATGGACTTTATTAAATAAATTGAACTCAGGATGTTTTCTAATAAAATTATGTAGAGTTTTGTTTTCTGCATAACTTCAAGCACTTTATTGCAGATCCATAAATATGAAGTTTCATAAACTGTATATCTGACCATTGGATTGAGGTTAGAATTTAAAGTTATTATATTTCAATTTCATGAAAGAATGCCTTGAAAATGCCTAACATCTTGTTACTGCCTGGTTGTTAAGTCTGATAGGGCACTCATGGAAACAAAAGCTGTCTTGTATCACGAGAGTGCAAATGGATCTTTGTGGGTCCATAAAGAACCACACATAATCCAATGTGTGAAAGGTACTGTGAATCTGGTAAGACAGTTTTGGTTTGCTTCTGATTTTTAGTTATTTTCACAACAATATATGTTTGTGGCTCAATTGTGGGCCATTTTATTGAAAAACTGTGTGTGTGCTCTGTGAATAAGGGTTAAAGGAATGTTGAAAGAAAAACTAGGAAGGAGTGGGGGCTATGTAGTTCAGTTTTTGTGCTGTTAATAGGCTTAGTACAGTCGTTTGTGTGATTTGTGTGTCAATATGGGTGCATACTACAGAGACTACTAAAAACATATAGATGGTTAGGGTTCAAGAGTTTCTTTGCCGGACAGTTAGGAAAAGAGCATATATAATAGCGTTGGATACTGTCCCCTATTGTAAGTATGATGAGTATGTGTTTTCTCAACAGAGTACAAGGAAAGCATATAACATTCTTCTCAAATATCTTTGGAAATTGCCAACACCAATTCCGCAGGCAGTTTCAGGCCTCACCAAAATAATTCACTCAAAAGAAGTCTGTAGTACTTCTCTTAATGACAATTCTACATCACATACAGAGGCAAAATATATGCAAGTTATTTTAAAGAATAACTTATAATAAAAAATCAGGAACTTAACTTCTTGTTCAGCGCCCTATATTTCCTCTCCCAGTTCCAGCTTCATACTTACCTTTGAAGGTAAATGTGATATTTTTAATGTTTTGCCATATAGTAACAATAGATTCAAGCCATCTTTTTAATGAATATTTTTTAAGTAGTATTGTATTTATATTACTGGGTTTTAAGGTTTATGTTAGTATTGTACTGTATAATATTTTTTCTTAAATAAGTTTATCTTACAAATGTCATGGAAATTTGACATGGGAGAGATGGATTAATGGATAAAAGTACCTTTTCACAACAGTGTAGCATTGAGTTGAAATTCCTAGCACCCATGTAAAATCATAGAGTGGTGCCATGTGCCTGTGACCCAAGAGTTCTTTGAAGCAAAGCCTGGTTAACCACCAGGACCTGCTAGCTGCAGTATAACTCAAAGATGAGTGACAGGAATAACCTGTAGACTGGTAGAGCAGGACATTACTATACTATATTTTTCTCATAAATATATAACAAAATATTAAATACAGAAATAACTATGAATATCCAGCTCTTCTGTTCAAGCCAAGAGCAAAAGGTTTGCAAAGATGAAGAGCAATTTTATTTATTCACTGAATTAATAAATTCTAAAAATATGATTCATTCATTACACATACTTTATTTAAAATAGATTACATGTGAAAATATGTAATTTTCAAATTAATTAATTAATTTAATAAATAAGTTTACCAATTTATTACATATTAATAGAGCAACTTTAGATTTACAAAGCATTTACTTTTAAGTGATTGGTATACCTTTCAAATTTCTTATTGAATTTCTTAATATCACAATAAGCATTGTTAGGTACAACACATAAACACAGAGATCCATTTTGATTTCTCAATAATGTTTTGATTTTTGCAATATCATTTGTAAAACAAAAGGTTTTCAATCTTGAGTTGATCTGAATTCTCCAGTAGACCTCAGACTCTTTGAGCTTAGAATTCTCCTACCTCTATCTCCATAGAGCTAGTAGGGCAGGACTATAACCCCAGCACTGTGGAGGTAGATGTAGAATCATTGAAACCAGGACTTCCTGCTCCTTAGGTGGGTACTTTCCCAATTTAGTTGCAAATCCAGCCAGAAAATGTGTAATATTGAAATCAGATGAAATATGCCTATCTCTTCAAACATATTTACAATGAAAATAATTTCTTCTACATTTTGGAAAAAAGGAATAATTTAGCATCATTGATAGACAGACCTCAACTGTAGAGCAGCCCATCAATCTCATGGGTATGTAAGGAAAAGCTCTTTCAATGATGCTCACTCTCCTGGATCTTTGTGTGCCCAATACTTCCGAGCTTGACATGTCACCTCCAGCTCCAAAGCCTGAGTCTTAGTTTCTGTTACTCCAAGCTTTAGAAGCCACAAAAAGGGTTTAAGCACCGAGGTTGCTAGTCTGGGCTTTAACTCCTAGTGGCTCTGTCCTTTGGGAGATTTTGTTATTTTTGGCTTCCTGCAGTAGTGAGCAGCCCTAACAAGAAGCAGCAGCAGCAGCAATAGCAGCAGCAGCAGCAGCAGGAGCAGCAATAGCAGCAGCAGCAGCAGCAGCAGAAGTCAGTGCTTCCTACTAGTGCTGCAGCTTATCTTACAATAGCCTGTGACCCTCAGATCCACAGCAGCAAGTGTCTCCTGCTGCCAGCACTCACCACAGGCCAATGGATTTCAGAAATGCAGCAGGGACAACCACAGCCCCTTAGGCTCACAGACACTGAGAATTGGACAACCATCTTCACTTGACTGCCTTAGTTGGAAATATTTTGAAGTTATTAAATGCGTCATTCTAGGGTCTAACTTATATTTTAGAATGTGAAGACTGAAGTGGCTGTGAGAGAAATATTTCAAAATATATTGTGAGGAGAGATACATAGTTTTTACATATTCAGGTGCGTAATGGTGATAATTGGATTGGACAGTCATGTGAGATTAGGGAAAGGTTTTTAAGGTAAAACTACAAGAGTTTACTTACATATTGGATATGAGATAATAGAGAATAGAGAATCAAATACACTTCCCTGCACATACATGTGTGTGTGTGTGTGTGTGTGTGTGTGTGTGCATGTATGTGTGTGTGCATGTGTATGTGTGTGAGTGTGTGTATGTGTGTGAGTGTGTGTGTGTGTGTGTGTAAAGGCACTGGGGGATGAGTGGGTTGTAGAACAGTAAATCAGCAACTCAGCCTTATACAGATAATGCTTGAAATATGAATTAAATCTCTCGGTTGGAAATATTGGGAGGGAATTGAATATATTAGACACTGCATATTTTAGTCTGGTGAGCCCACCAGATGTGGTTGGGAAAATATGGAAGTTGTAACAGGAAAGTTCAGCCCTCTTAGGTGTTTTACATTCCTCATAATGTCACCTCACAACCGTGTAACCTATTCTAACTTTCCCTATTATTATATAGTAATATTTTACAATATCAATTTGTTGATGTTAATAAATAATAGTTAATATTTGTGTATACATAAATTATGATGCTCATTCTGTGAAGAATGTGACAAGACAACAAAAGTGAACTTTTTGGCTTTGATTTCTCATGTTGAGCTTGGGGTCACATTGAAGACATTGTAGATATCTTAGCCTTTTGGCTTTGATTTCTCATGTTGAGCTTGGGGTCACATTGAAGACATTGTAGATATCTTAGTCTATCCTTTACATGCAGAAGCTGAGTGTTGGAAATGTAGATGTTGTCTTAGCCACACTATGGTTCTAGATATTTCAACTGGAAAATGTTTTATTTGCTCAATGTTGAATCAAGAAAACAAGGGAGTTTGGTCCCATGGAAGGCCAAGTTATACATTTTGAAATGCAATCCTGTCTAGAATTGCCAGAAGAATGCTTTACTGTAGCAAGTTTGTGATGATAAGCCCAGGGGTCATGTTAAATTTTCCTGTAAGCATGGCAGGGCTAAATTCACTTTCCTCACAAATGTAGGCACTGAAGTGTAGACAGCCTGTCTTTGGTAAATATAAAACTTTAATGTCCCAATGAGTTTATTTAATGACACACCACTTACTATATTGTCGAAATTTCCATGGGGCATTAATTTCTGAAGTGAGTGATAGCATTTCAGGATGCTAAGTGCTGTAAAATATTATGTGTGTCAGGTCCTGAGGGACTTTAGAGCAAGACTGTGTGAAACAGAAATTCAAATCCTGTAAGTTAGCTTTAATCTAACATGAATGGGTCTTTCTCACTTCATCTATTGCACTTCAAGTTCTTGTAGTTGGTGTGTCCACATAAAATATCGGTGACTTCATGGGGTTAAAAAAAAGCATATTCATTTTCATGTATTCTTATACCATTATTCTTGTTGAAATTGTAGAATTCTTTATATTTGATGGATTCAGACAGTAGACACTTTTCACCACCCTAATATTATTTTTATAAAATCCAGTTAGTTAAATACTAGCTTAAACTATGTCAGAATGGTAGAATATTTTATAGTTGCCCCACTATTTTCATTCTCACAATAAATTTATGTACTAAATTTCTTTTTGCATTCTTGAACAAAGAGGAGACCAAGTGGTTGAAAAATTTTATGTGGCTACAATACTATCAAATAGTTGAGCTAATGTCAAAAATCATAACTTATTTCAATCACGGCATCTTTTAACTATGCCACATGTAAGGTTATGATTAGAAAATCTTTCTGCATATTATTGTATTATAATTCATGTACGTAAATACATTTTATTACACTGAAACTCAAACTGTGGTATTCAACAATGTGCAGAATAACTATTTTAAAATTTATTTTACTTATCTTATGTGTATGGGTGTTTTCTTGTGTGTATTTCTGTGTACCACATGTGTAAAGTGCCTATGAAGGCCAGAAGTGGACATTAGATCCCATGAAATTGAAGCTATAAATGGTAGTGAGAAAGTTTGTGAGTGTTATGACTCAAACTGTGGTCCTCTGGAAGAGTAGCTAGTATTCTTACATCATGGGTCATCTCTCCATCTCAAAACAGTCTTTTTTGATTCTCCATCATTTCCCCTACTGTTAGCATGGAATCAGGGTTTCCATTTCCAACCCACGAAAACTATTTTTTTGTTTCCATCCCTAGGGAATTATCTTTCTACCTTCTGAGACTGGCTTTGTTCATTAAGTGGTGTACTTAATAACCACCCTCATTGTTGGCATAAAGCCACTGCATTCTCTGTTCCTGGTGAGGAGCATTCCACCACAGCAAATGGTTTTCCAACGCTAGAAATTGAAACCAGGTGTTTGCCCACACTCGGCTAGTGCTTGCCCTCTGTGCTATGAGATTAGCCAAGATGTTTACCATGACTAAGCAGAAGCAATGTACTGTCAATACTTACACAAATACTTTGTTTTTGAGTGAAGAATGCTTTCAATTTGTTAAAGAGTTAACAATGAAAATTATAGTTCCTATGACAAGTTCCTACTTAACATTATAAGATAATGAAAAACTACTATTAACTGCTTTTTCGCCGTGTGTCCCACAGTGTATATGCGTGCAGCTGTTCAGTGCTTTTGATGGCATTTATTATAGTCACTTCAATGATTTTTTTAAAGCAATTCTATACTGATATCAGTGGAATTGTTTTGCAGTATTAATTCATTACAATTTTGATTATCATCCTGAAACTTGCTTCGGATAGTTAGGATATGAAAGTCTTACATGCAAACCCTTAATGTTTCCTTTGTGAAAATTTAGTTAGATGCTATGGGAAATAATCAGTCAAATATTATGATAAGGTTTTTATTTCTCTACCTTATTACTTTAGAAATGTGATTATGATTCTGAAGGTATAATAAAAAACACACAAAAAAACTGTACCCAAGCAAAAAATGTAGTTGCATATTGAATGTTTATGAAATTAGAAATGAGAATTTATATTCTTGAAATATGTAAATAGAGTCTGATCAGGTAGACTATGCTCCCTTGACTGTGAGGGTCTTAAAATGCACTGAACAGACTTCACATTATATATAAAGAGTACCCAAATGTTTCTCCAATTTTTAGACTTTTAAAAGAAAAACACTTCTGCATTAATCCTCTACTAAGTTCTATTTAAAGAAGAATTATGAAAACCTGTGTTTGGTAAAAGGCTTGCTCATCTCCAGAGACACTTTAATGAAAATGCAGCTCATTATAAATCTCCAAAAGAAAATGCAAAGAGCACAAAACACTTTTGAAATTATTTTATAGCGAATTTGTTTAGGACTCATGGGCAAATATTCCCTAGTCTCTGCAGGACAGGCATTGTCAGCGTCTATTGAATTTTTGTCTTGCATTTGTTTTGGGAAGAGTACACATCAATAATGTAAGTATAATCACAATCACTGTGCTCAAGTAATATGTTTAAAGAGTAATTGAATGTAAATTATATTCAGGTTGAGTATTTGTGAAATGTTTATGTATGCAAAGAAGAACAAAGTAACATATAGAAAATAAGAACTTTCCTTTATTAAAATTCTAGTATGATAAGAAAATTAACACAGGAACTATATTGTTCAAATTTAATATTTGGACAACTCTTTTTTCCCCTTTTTATAGATTTCCTGTATATGTTATGCCTGGATTTTTCAGATTTAACTTTTTTTTTTTTTTTTTGCTTGTCTGAGGTATCCATTTTTTCTACTTTGTCTTTAACACCTGAGATTCTTTTTTTTTTTTTTAATATTTTTAATTAATTAATTTTTTTTTCTTCTATTGGAGATTTTCTTTATTTACACTTCAAATGTTATCCTGTCTCCTGGTCTCCCCTCTGAAAACCTCCTATCCCATCCACCCTTCCCCTGCCTCTATGAGGCACTCCGACTTTCCTGACCTGACATTCCCCTACACTGGGACATCAACCCCCCATCAGACCAAGGGCGCTCCTCCCACTTATGCCCAACAAGGCCTTTCTCTGTCACATGTGTGGCCAGAGTCATGGTTCCCTCCTTGTATACTCTTTGATTGGTGGTTTAGTTCCTGGGACCACTGGGCAATCTGGTTGGTTGATATTGTTCTTTCTATAGGACTACAAACCCTCTCAGCTTCTTTTCACCAACTCCTTCTTTGGGAACCACACACTCAGTCCAGTGGTTGGCTGAGAGCATCTGCTTCTGTATTTGTCAGATTCTGGCAGAGCCTCTCAGGAGACAGCAATAGCAGGCTCCCATCAGCAAGCACTTCTTCCCAGCATTCACAATTGCATCCAGGTTTGGTGACTGTATATGGGATGGAGACCCAGTCGGGACATTCTCTGAATGGCCTTTCCTTCTTTTTCTGTTCCACACTTTATCTTCATAGTTTCTCCTGTGAACATTTTGTTCCCCTTTCTAAGAAGCACTGAAGCACCCACACTTTAGTCTTCCTTCATGTTGAGCTTCATATTGTCTGTGAATTGTATCTTGGGTATTCGGAACTTCTGGGCTAATATCCACTTATCAGTGAGTGCATACCATGTGTGTTCTTTTGTGACTGGGTTACCTCACTCAGAATGACATTTTCAAGTTCCATCCATTTGTCTGTGAATTTCATGAAGTCATTGGTTTTTGTTGTTGTTGTTGTTTTTATAGCTGAGTAGTACTCCATTGTGTAAATGTACCACATTTTCTGTATCCATTCCTCTGTTCTTTTCAGCTTCTGGCTATTATAAATAAGGCTGCTATGAACATAGTGGAGCATGTGTCCTTATTACCAGTTGGAGCATCTTCTGGGTATATGCCCAGGAGAAGAATTTCTGGATCTTCTGGTAGTACTATGTCCAATTTTCTGAGGAACCACCACACTGATTTCCAGAGTGGTTGTACAAACTTGCAATCCCACCAGCAATGGAGGAGTGTTCCTCTTTCTCTACATCCTCACCAGCATCTGCTGTCACCTGAGTTTTTGATTTTAGCTATTCTGACTTGTGTGAGGTGGAATCTCAGGGTTGTTTTGATTTGCATTTCCCTGATAACTAAGGATGTTGAACATTTCATTAGGAGCTTCTTGACCATTTGAGTTTTGGACATCTTTTAATACTGTAACCTACATATAGGACATCATGCATGTGCTTCCTCCTTTCCTATCAGTAGTTCAGCTTATGAATCACCGCCCTATAAAAATTACAACCTGACATTACATACCAAGTAATTATTGATGTGAAACCATAGTGTAAAAATTGATTTATTGATGACTACTACATTAAAAATGTACTCATTTTGCTTGTATGAAATGTTTACAAAGAGAAACAAAACCAACCTTTCAGTGCTCTAGCAGTGCATTACTCTAGTATAGAAAATAACATCAGTTTCGACACTAGCATTGTTTTAAATTCTGTGAAAATCTAACTCATTTTGTAAGTCATGTGATTTTATACTTTATTAACCTATAGAGTAATTTTATGCATTCAAAAGAAAAGGTGAAGCAGAAATTTTCTACTGCCACAGATTGTCATGAGATCTTTCCTTGGTAGACTACAACAAATGTCTGTTCACCCCAATAGGAGTGAGCAATTACAAAGCCAAGCAATGATTCTCCCAAATTTAGTTTAAGGATTCAGTGAAATGATTGGAGTTATTTACAGTGATATGAATGAGGAATATAGGTGCAGCCGCCTTGCAGATTAACCTGTCTCCTTTTTGCACTCATAGCCATTGTTTTGTAACCATTAGTAACCTCTTAACATATATTGCAAGGATCCTGAGCCTTTCAATTTTATTTATTTACTGGTGGCTATAAATTTTGTTTGTTTTTTAAGGTCTATGAGCCCATCTCCTCCCTTTAGAAGGAGATGTTTCAAATCAGACAGAATATCTACATAAGAAAGGTCCTTTACTTTATAATCAAATTTCATGTATATAATAAAACTTATCATAATTGGTTAATAACCCAAAAGGATGACTGAGAGAGGTGGAACAGCTTTCATACCTACAGAATGGAAGGTATGGTGTAAAACTATATTGTCGGCACATTTTATTGAGATAAAATTAACCTTTGCCACGCTCATGTACACCTACTGTGACACTTCATACTTTTAACCTGATGAGATTTAGAATCACCATGAGAAAAAGTCTCTAAGTATGTCTGTGAGAATTTGTCTATATTATATAATTGAGTTAAAAGGACCCAACTTAAATGTGGGGAAGCATCCCAGGGGCAGAGAACTAGGTCTTAAATCAAAGAAGTGGAGCTGAGCCCGGGTATTCATTCTGTCAGCCTCATTCCCTTAAGTGCAACTGCCTTGTGACCAGCTGTGACAAGCTTCTACCATGCCTTCCTGCCCTCATGAATTGCACCTCATACTCTGAGTTAAAGGAAGACCAAAGTGTGGATACTTCGTTCCTCCTTAGAATGGGGAACAAAATACCCATGGAAGGAGTTACAGAGACAAAGTTTGGAGCTGAGACAGAAAGAAGGATCATCCAGAGACTGCCCCACCCTGGGATCCATCCCATATACAACCACCAAACCCAGACACTACTGCATAAGCCAGCAAGATTTTACTGACAGTACCCTGATATAGCTGACTCCTGTGAGGCTATGCCAATGCCTGGCAAATACAGAAGTGGATGCTCACAGACATCTATTGGATGGAACACAGGGCCCCCAGTGGTGGAGCTAGAGAAAGTACCCAAGGAGCTGAAGGGGTCTGCAACCCTATAGAACGAACAACAATATGAACTAACCAGTATCCCCCAGACCTTGTGTCTCTAGCTGCATATGTAGCAGAAGATGGCCTAATCTGCCATCATTGGGAGGAGAGGCCCTTGTTCTTGCAAAGATTATATGGCCTAGTACAGGGGAATGCCAGGGCCAGGAAGCAAGAGTGGGTGGGTTGGGAAGCAGTGCGGGGGGAGGGTGTAGGGGACTTTGGGGATAGCATTTGAAATGTAAATGAAGAAAATATCTAATAAAAATTTGTTTTTTTAAAAAGTAAACCCTTTCTTTAAGCTTCTTTTCTCAAGGATTTTTTCTCAGTAGTGAGAAAGGTTACTAATGTACCAGAGATTCAGTTTTACTTAACTTCATTAATTATTATGTGCTCCATACGTTCTATCAATGCAGAACCTTCACTGTCTTTATTCAAATGTAAATGTAATAAATATCATCACATGTTATTTTAATTAATTTTATTTAATGAGGCATGTGTTTAAATGAAGTTCATACTTTAAATGAGATCTTCAAACTTTGTGAAACCTTAGGTAATCATATATATATATATATATATATATATACATATATACATATACATACATATATAACACATTATTATATATGCATATATATTTGTGTATATATATATTCTAAATTGTTACATAAAAGCTAGAGCTATCAAGTGAAGGACAGATCATGAAAAAAAATACCATCAGAATGTCCTCTGGAAGACAGGGTTTTAATGCCTTAATAAATAGTTGAGTACAACATAGTAGCCTTCAAATTTTACTTAGCCACTGACTCCTAGCACTAGGGAACAATTTTGACCCTATAAAAATGCTCTTGATGGCTGTGTTTACCAGAATTTATTGCTACCAATTTAGGAAACCACAATCCTATGAAATGTAGCAAGGTGCAAGCAACCTCAAGCACTGTAATGCAGCTATATTTTTATATCATTTAAATATAGATGAGGATCAAGCTAAAGACCAATATTATGATTGCTTTTCAGATATTAAACATTTCTTAAAATATATGTATGGGTGAGCATGTATAAATAACTTTCACATTAGCATGTGCTAAATTTGCTCTGATGTGAAGGGTCTTCTTTTGGCCAGTGATTTCTCAGTTATCTTTTTAAAAAAAATATTCTGACTCATCGAGTAATCAGATGAATACCTGTTTTCAGCTCTATGATTACAAATATACTACTTTCATGGTGTTTACCACCAACTTTCAGGTGTTACCTGTATGTGATATTTAAGATCCCTAATAACAGGGATATGTTCCTTTTATAACTTTTTGAATCTATTGCACACTTGCTTCTTATTATCACAGGGCATATAAAAACAGTGCTATTTTTGCTATAGGTAAACCAAGCTTATTTTATAGCATATGTTTATTTGGATACATTGAATATATATTTGTATGCATATACATATATATATATAAACACTTTTTGAGATTATATTGATTTATTACTAAATGTGTTTATATCCACAGATATTTAGTCCCTTTAGAATAAGATATCAGTGTTATCTGACTTATTTCTACTGAAAATCAAATCTGTTGAGTTGTATTAAAATATGTAATTTTATATGGTAATTGATTTTGGGGGTGAATGTTTCACACACTTCATATTTGATAGCTAGCATATATGACATCTACTCTTAGAGGCTTCCTGCTTTTACTTAGCTCAGTGCACATTAGTGTGGCTAAATTGACAAAAGAGTGCCCTTCATAGAGCACTTAGATCCCCTCCAGTGCTCAGTGTCCATTGATCTGTGCAAGCTCTATTTTCAAAAAGTGTTACGAAGGGTTGATTACTGGCTTTTTCTTACACCTATTTGAAATGATGCTGTAATTCTGGGAACACAGTGACATCACAGTTCCTTTTTCACTCGAAAGTTATCTCGGCTATACCATGGCTTCAATTACTATTTATAATCAACACTAGCTTTCGAAAACAAACCCTTTTCCTGACCAATTTTAAACTATAGACTTTCCCCTATACACTTTATAACATTTTAAACACTGCCAGCTTACCCTCAAACCCAAGCTCTACCCCTTTGGGCCAATGTTCTTGTCTAGATAACACAGATGGAATCTAAAGTATCAGTGAGAACTTTCAAGACACGTTTTCCTATGTTCCTCAAGGCATGTACATAGTTCACTTATCATGGTTCCATCCTATTTAGGAACTATTATATCATAATATGCAAATTGTCATTCTTGGGGAGGTCATTGAATCCAGCTCCCGGCCAGGCAGTAAGTTCCATACAAGAATGACCTTAGTACCCTCACACTCTCCAGTTAGGGACAATTATATTTAATATCTACAGCAGCTCAGCAAGTGATTTACATACTCTCTATGTCCTTGCTGTCTTTTGTTTCTCTAACACATGGGAAGACAGAATTCCCTTCACATATGTCTTTGCATTAAGCTATCAAACTCATCACGAAGAAAACAGTGAGGTGGCATTTGGAAATAATCATACTAACAAACAGGACAAGGGACGAGATAGATTATTCCTTGTAGGTAGCCTCAATATCTTACCCTATCCTTCCCTTTTCCCACTCAGGAGGAATTTGATGGAAATTTTGTCAAGATTTCACTCATATTCTTGAGTGATATTTAAAAGGGACCAAATAATTGACTTCTATTATCTTAGTTTTTCCATGGGAAAATTATAAACAGCATCCATCAGTAGAGGGCTAAGACCTTCTAATATCTAATTAGGTCTCTATTTAAGTTAAGGAAATGTCTCCAACTGTACAATCTGTCTCAGTCCAGTTCAACATACAGCTATGTCAGTCCAGAGGATTTCACTGAACTCTCCAACTTTTCTAATATGTGTAACCTGCAGCCCCCCACCCCCCACCCCAACCTGAAGCTCACTGAACCAGACCTTGACTTTGTTGCCACTAAGGGGATTACCTAGGGTGGAGCCTGCCTCCCTAGATCACTCTATTATTCAGCCACTGTCACTGTTCCTCTTCAAGATACTGCTACTTGCTGAGAATCCACATGGTCACCTGCAGCTGGGGTCCAAGAATGAGTTGGCAGGAATAGGCTTTCCCCCTCCTTTAAAAAGCATGTCCACCATTAAACATCTCAGCCTTGATCAGAATACTGTCTTGGTTCTATCTCTCTCTCTTTTGCCTATTTTCCCTCTCTTTTAGTGCCTTCCTGCCACTCAGGTGTACCCGTCCTTGTGCTCGCAAACAAATATGTTCACAGATGAAGAGGAATGTCAAGAGAAAATCAGCAGGTAGATTTCACCCACATATACCCATGCAAAATAGACAGTTATGTTTGTAGATAACTTCACTGGATGGAAGGACACACAACACTGATTGAATATAACCTCACCACTTTGATCTTCCTTTGTTTCATGAATCAGATATTGTCCCAATTTTCATCTCACCAATAACGCAAGGAATCAGGGAAATCTTTTCAACAGTAAAGTGCATGTGTGTGTGTGTGTGTGTGTCTGCGTGTTGACATTAAAAAAATATTAGAAGAAGTACTGAAGGTCAGTCAGTCATTAAAGAGGCTCCTTACTAAATTTATCTGAGAAACCCAACAGGCCTGACAACATTTCTGCCAGTGGTACTCCTGAATTCTCTTATAATTCCCCAATTCAGACATATCTCATCTGAAATCCTGCCTGAGAGGATTTTCCTTGAGATAGAACTTTTATTAAGCCCTGAAATGCTGTGTTTTTCCCATGTATTACATTTCAGTGACTATTTTTCACTATCATTAATGATATTTAAGATAATTATAGTCCTGAATAAGAAACCCTTATCAAATTATCACCTTAATACCCAGTGTTGGGAATGTTTCAAAATTTTTCCGTAGAATACAAACCCTAGGGGCTAGAGAGATGGCTTGCTGTTAAAAGCACTGACTGCTCTTCCAGAGGTCCGTAGTTCAATTCCCAGCAACCACATGGTGGCTCACAACTATCTGTAATGGGATCTGATGCCCTCTTCTGGTGTGCCTGAAGACAGCTATAGTGTACTCATATAAATAAAATAAAATAAATAAATCTATAAAAAATTAAAAAAAGAATACAAACCCCAGAATACTGCTTGACCAGCTCATGATACTTCCTCCTTGCAGCTCTTACTCCCTGATGAAACTCTCTCATGTCTATTAGTACAATATTTACCAGTTCTCTTCAATTAAAAGCCTGCGCTTTTTCAAGGAGTCCAGATTCTATATACCCCAATTTCTATGACTCATAAGCCCAAACACTGATTGAAATTCAGTACTACAAACTCACCACTTATTTTTACTATTATTGTCCAAAATGTTCCTTAATATCCCCATGCCCTAATGCTTAGGAATTCAGAGCCCTCCTACTTTGAGACATCATAATCACTCTCTTCAGGATGATCCCAGAGATATAAATTTCGATGAGATCACTTGGTTTCTAGAATTTCTTAAAACATCATCAAGTCTCTCCTACAATAAAAAGGAATCTTGTCTAGGGCTTGTTATTCATTATTGCATCTTCCTGTCTGTTTGGCTCAGCTCACTGAATGCCAATTTAAAAACATTCCCATACTGTCCTGATCTCTCCTTCCCTCCCTCCCTCCCTCCCTCCCTCCCTCCCTCCCCCCACTCTCTTCTTCCACTCCCCCTCTCCCCTGCCCCCATCTTCCAACTGTCAATAAGACCTTAGTGTGTTTCAATCAGTACAATAACTGGACATATATCAAATGCTGGAATTTTGCAAATGAAGTACTCTACTGGCTGGTTTTGTTGTGTCAACTTGACACAAGTTGGAGTTATCACAGAGAAAGGAGCTTCAGTTGGAGAAGTGCCTCCATGAGATCCAGCTGTGGGGCATTTTCTCAATTAGTGATCAAGGGGAAAGGGCCCCTTGTAGGTGGGACTATCCCTGGGCTAGTAGTCTAGGGTTCTATAAGAGAGCAGGCTGTTCAAGCCAGAGGAAGCAAACCAGTAAGAATATCCCTCCATGGCCTCTGCATCAGTTCCTGCTTTCTGACCTGCTTGAGTTCCAGTCCTGACTTTCTTGATGATGAACAGCAGTATGGAAGTGTAAGCTAAATAAACCTTTTCTTCCCCAACTTGCTTCTTGGTCATGATGTTTGTGCAGGAATAGAAACCCTGAGTAAGACAAATTGGTACCAGCATAGTGGGGTATTCCTGTGACAACCTGACCATGTTTTGTGGAGGACTGTGGAAGGACTTTGGAACTTTGGGCTAGAAGATCCATTCGTTAATGTTTAGAGCTCTGTCAGATGTTGTGTCACTTTACATCCTGCTCACTGCTTCCCCTCTCAGTTACTCCCTCTACAGTACTTCCCCCTTCCCTTCCCCTTCTTTTCTGAGTGGGTCGGGACCCCCTGAGTATCTCCCACTGTGACACATCAAGTTTCTGTGAGGCTAGGCACATCCTCTCTCACCAAGGTTAGACAGGGCAGTTCAACTAGAAGAACACATGCCACATAAAGGCTTTTGGGCTAGCTCCCACTCCAGTTGTTCAGGACCCACAGGAAGACCAAATACACAATGGAAAAAAAGAGAGCTCTGGTTGTGGAGGCAGAAGCAGGTGAATTTCTGAGTTCGAGGCCAGCCTGGAAAAGAGAGCATCTTCAAATGTTTAAGTAGCAGTCTGGATGTGGAAGAATGCAAATTGGTCCATATTTATCAAGTCCAAGTGGATCAAAGACCTCAACCTAATACTGGATACATTAAATTTCATAGAAATGAAAGTGGGAAAGACACTTGAATACATTGGTACAGGAGACAATTTCCTGAACAGAAGACCAATGGCTCAGGCTCTAAGATCAACAATTGATAAATGGGAACTCATGAAACTGCAAAGCTTCTGTAAGGCTAAGCATTATTGTAACTTTAGCTTTCCTTACCATTTCAGCAACCAACTTTCCTGTAGCTCTGGCTGAGTCTCCTATAATCCTGTTTTTTCCCACATCCACTCATTTGTATCTTGTTTCATTCATTCATGTCTACCACGAATGGCGGTGAACTCTACTCAGCACTTTGTTTTAGATGTTTAGAACACTGACTGGTATGTATGGACCATCTGATAAGTGTTCACATAATAAAGTGTCAAACAGTGATTGAGACCCAAACCCTTACTTATAGCTAAAATGTCTCTTTCCACACAAACCATTCTCTTGTCTTCACTCCTGTGAAGGACTATCCAACGACATCTTGTTCTTCATTTAAAAGATTTTTTAGGAAATATCTACTAAAAATCTGAAAGACATGTCTTACTCTAAGTCATTGATCTATTAGTTTGAAAATTCTAATAATGCCACATGCACATTCTGAAGCTCCTCTCTCTTTTATTTGAGGAGTATGATTCATATCAATTCACTTATATCTTTGGAAATATAAAAATTTGCCAAAATCTTGTTAGCTTGATTTTAGAAAGCAATTTTTATTTTTTTAAATTTTTTTTTTAAGAATTAAGTTTCTGGGGAATTTTTTCTAATTTTATCCCTACAAAAGATTATAATTTCTTCAAAGTCCATTTCTCTGGATATAATCACAATGCCCTGGGATACCTCCTTCTGCCAGTGGAACTTTCCATTATTTAGAGGAAGGAAGCAGTCTTGCAAAACCACTTCACCTCTTCGATTTCAATTATTTTTGATCAATGTTGATTTACACTGTAGTCCAAAGATCAAGTCCTTGGCAGAAAAGATTGATTCTAATTCTTGTGTTGTAGAAATGATATAATCTGACTTCTATACCTAAGGGTACTGCACATACATTACCTTCACACTTAAGTCCTATGTGGAGGATAGGAGAGAAGTGGGAACAACTTTTCAAATAGGTTTCCTGTAAATAAGGATTCTAAAATAACCACAGAAAGAGACCTAGTTTTCTCTTCATTTCAAAGCAATATACTGGCCCATTGTTACTAGGTAAGACATATCAAATGATAATAATTTCTATGTATTTGATGACAGGGAATGTGTGAGAACTAATTTGTGTCCATGTTGAAAAATAATATTTCTTGCTAGACATATATAAGCTCATTTTATGTTGGCTTCCCTGAATTACTAAATGTATGTGTGCACATTTGAGTTGAGTATTTAAGGAGTTTGTTGTTTGTCCTGGAATTATGTGTCTAAGAGAAATAAGATAGGAAAAGGTTACAGAAACATAGAGAATTCCTATTGCATTGTATATTGTGTTTGGTGTGCATGAATGTCTATGTGTGTCTGCGTGTGTGTGTGTGTGTGTGTGTGTGTGTGTGTCTGTGTGTGTCTGTGTATACCACAGCTTGCTTGTAAAATTCCAGGACATCTTTTCAGGAATCTGTTCTCCCCTCCCACCTTGCTTTGAAGCAGCGTCTTTTGTTATTTCTCCTCTGTGCTGACTATGCCAGCTTCCTGCTGGCTTTCTCTTCCCTACCTCCCATCTCACAGTAGGAGTATTGGGCTGGGATTACAAATGGAAGACATAGCATCTGGTTCTTTGTTTTTAAACCAGAGATTCAGGGTAGAACTAAGGTCCAAGATTACACAGCAAGCATTTATTCATGCTGAGCCATCTCACCAGCCCTTGCTCTGGATGCTTTTTGGCACTGCAAAATAGCTGGCACTCCACAAATATTGCTAGCTAAGAATGAGAATGAATTCTTCTAATGGGTGATAATGTAATCCTTTTTCATATTTGATTTACGGAGTGATAGTAAAAGTTGGATCACATTTAGGACATTTTTTTATTGCAGTTAATATTGTTGTTTTTATGTTTAAGCTCCACAAAGTTGCAATAAATTTCTTTTTTTCCATGGAAATGTCTTATTCTTTTTATAGGAGACAATTAAAGGAAAAAGGAACAGCATATTATTTAAATGAGCAAAGTTTTCAATAACATAAATGTGAATGTTTTCCTCTTTGCTGTGGTTATATAGGAGAATTCTGAATAAACTTTATGACTTAATAGAATTAATGTTCCTATTTTTAATTATATCTACTTTTTAATGTTTAGGTCAAAGTTAACATGACAAACATATTCATTGATATTTTTATACTACTGTTACAAATGAAAACTACCTAAGAGTCGTATATGAGTAATTAGAATTCAGCTAGCATTGCACACTATAATGTGTCATTATAAAATTACTGATCTTTTCACAATAGACTCACTTCATTGTTTGGCTGCTTTGAAATATAATGGAGCTTTTCTGTATAAGCTACTGCTTTTACTTTGACTGGAGACTTACATATAGGATGTAGTTGAATGTACATCTTAACTGTTAGCAGTAACCCAGCACCATACCTACCATTTATACTTAAGAACATTTACTAAAACCTGTTAACTGAATCAACAAGTAGGCAGCAGTGCTGAGTGATGAGGACAGAAATTGGAGGTAAGGAGAAGAAAAAATGGGAATTTGTTACTATTGTTCAGTTCAAAACTACATAAGTAGAAACTATTAATGCAGTGTGTAATCTTTTATGCTACAATCCCTTACCATCCTAAAGACATCACTGGAAGACTACATCATCAGTACTATACTTTCTGTGCAGTTATATTCATTAATGAACAAGAACACAGTAAATGTTCAACATTTTTATATGATTTTTACCTTGTAAATGTGTTTTGGTAAATTCATACACATATAATGTATCCTTTTAAATAAAATCATCCTTCCTGGGTTTTCCTCTCTCATCATTATTCCGTTCTCTCTGGAACTCTGCTCTCCATCATGACCCCTCCTTCAGCTGTGTCTTTAATAGTTTTTATTATAATAACACACTGAGTTTAATACTGTAGGTAGGGTTACTAGCATGGACATAGATGTGAGGGTTAGGTACTGGATCACACACCTTACTTGAGGCTACATACATAAAATAAATAAGATTTTCTTTCCCCCTTCAGTTACTAAATGATGGTAGTTCCTGAGGACAGGTAGGGACCTCAAGTGCCTCTTACCTCCTCCTGCTGGACTGTATATAGGTCAGATCTCTTAAAGACTATACATATTGTCTTTTGTTCCAGACTTTTTTGCTCATTATCCATCAACCTGAATCACCCCTGTTTTGAGGCATAATTGTAATATTTCTAATTTTCAATCATATAAATTTCTTTATATGAAATATCATTACTTTTTGTTCTTCCATGCTCCAAAAGAATTTCAATCATGGGTAATAACATGTTTATTGAAGTAAAATTAGTACACATTTTATGTGTGCAAATGAATGTCTTAGGGAACAATTTCTTGCCTTCCTATATCTGAAAGACTTCTATTCTTCTATATTGATTACTATGTTCTCATCTGTTTATTTTCTTTAGCTCTGATTTATAAGGGAACTATTGTTTCTTCAGTCCTTTGTGTATGAACTTTATCGTGAGGCTAGTTAAACTCTTCCTGGTCTTGAATAACCACTTGACTTCACAGTATTGCTGTTAGCCAAGCATATTTCATTATGCCTATGAATTATTTTGTACTTAAGATTTATACTCCTGAAAACAGTGGTGTTATAATTTTTATTTGACTTATTCTTTTTTATCTTTTTTTTTTTTTTTTTTTTTTTTGAGACAAGGTTTCTCTGTGTAGCCCTGGCTGTCCTGGAACTCACTCTGTAGACCAGGCTGACCTCGAACTTAGAAATCTGCCTGGCTCTGCCTCCCAAGTGCTGGGACTAAAGGTGTGAGCCACCACCGCCGGGCCTTTATCTGACTTATTGTGTGGTTATCAGAGTCAGGGATTGTATGCTTGTTTTGTATGTGTGTTGGGGAGTGAGCTTTGTACCTCTGTGTTTACCTTCTACTGGATGCCTCCCACTTGGGCATTCCACTTCACTTTCCAAATCTTCCTCAGTCCTCAGGGGATTTCCCTTTTGTCCATGTGTGTCCAGTGATTCCTTAACAGAAGATTCTCTGTGGGACCTAAATGTCCTTTGCATGGTGATTGGTTTGAGCAGTTAATGCGTCACAATCTTCAGTCTATAATGTTCTTGCTACCTGGGAGTTTCCTTTTTTCATCCTGCTTGGAAGTTTGATATTGATATATACCAAATTATTATGGAATTGCTTCTTTTCCTTGCCACTGTGCCCTGACTTCTGCCATGACTCTCCTTACAGGGTTGTGCACCCAAGATCCATATTATCTCTTCTTTATACTGGTGTTGAGGCTGGGCATGGAGCTAAGTGGCAGAGTCCTTGAATGTTGTACACAAGACTCTGGACTCAGTTCCTAACCACTTGCAGTGTTCATCTGTGGTTATTTCTGCATTTTTTGGAACCTCTCAACATCAGTTTGCCTGTTTTATACTCCTTTGTCCCCATAGTTTTGTGCACAGCTAATTCTGTTCTGATCTGTAGAAGATAAAAGCCAAGCGTTTCTAACAGGTACTACAAATATGATGTGGTTGTATTAAATTCCATATCCTTGCGTGGATAAGGGAAATAAAATACAGCATTATTTTACTGTATTTCTTAAAAAACTATGTTGTAAAAAATGTAATATCTGGTAATCACATCTATTATGATTGAACTAAAAGCCTACAGTCACCTTAATAAATGTCTGCCTATCTGTTTGTCTGTTTCTTTTCAACTGCAAAAGTAAGCACCTTGTTACAGTAAGCTAGGGTCACTGTGGAGTACAGGGTCCAGAACAACAGTGGAAGAAACATAACTCCTTCTGGGTCATATAACATGGAGAAATTATTCTGTATCTCACCATGCCTTGATATGCCAATATCACATGATCTTCAAACATGGTGCAGACTTTTTATTTTCATACATACCATTTCCGTGAATTAATGAATACTAACAAGTTGAACAGGATAACTACTGGTTCATATTTTTACTTTATATTTAGTCAAAACACTTGAAACAGCTGTATCACTTTCCTGGCATATTTTCTGATAACATGCCATCTTCCTAATTTTGACGGACACTTAAAAATAAAAGACAGGATTCCAGCCTGAATGAAATGAGCTTTAAAAATATTTATTTATAGTTTGAGATTCTGAACTTCAACTCCATCCATTTTTGAGTGAGTTCTAGTAATGATTATCTAGACATTTCTATAAACATGTAATTATTAGATTAACAATTAAATTAGTATTAATTTAATGTCTTAGCACTGTCAAGCTTAGTCTCAGAAAGTCTGTGCTAGTAAAACAATTCACCATTATGAATTGACTAAGTTTGTTTCTTTTTAAACTATATTTAAATATTTCCTGTTTTCATCACCTTGTGTCACTGTGTCTGATTGTTAGTGACATCTACTTCAACAAGCCACTTTTTTATGACAGATGATAGATTTATTAATCTATGCTCAGTATGTCATTTATGACTGCTTCCACTAGTTTTCTCTATTCAACTGTACATACAAATGCTTATATAGTGTATGCTAAGCTAATTTATTTTTCTAAGAATCACAAGACAATATGAATAGAAATTATATGCTATGTTTTATTGAAGTAACTATCCCATAGTATTGAACTATTATTAAACTATTTTATTAACCCATGGACACCTTAATCCATTATTCATTTATTACCTAAGTGTTGCTTATCATTAGAACAATCTCAGTATTATAAGATAATATGCTTTTAATTTAAAACATATATGCTTATTAAATGTAACTTTAATTCATCCTACAGCCATTAGCATCTGCTATAGGCATTATTACTATCTAAGCAAATGTGTATAGAATACTTTATGAACTGAAGGTAAAGAATGAGCTCTAGCACCATATAGTTGGTATGAGAAAGAGCTTATGTTCTGTCCAATCTGCACTCTGTAATTTTGCTGCTGTGGATTAAATTGTAAATATCTAATATGTGACCCCTCACAGATTGAGAACCAAGGCTCTTAAGAATGATGTCACTAAAACACGCCTGCAAAGCACTTGGTCAGCACTGAAAATAAGGGGCAAAATGCACCCTTTAATTACCATATTAGTACGCGAAACAGTAACTTTGTAACAATTAGTCCCACACAGCTAGGAATTCATACGTAACAGAGTTTCTGATTTTTGAGCAAATTTCCAACTGAAGACAAGCAAAGGTAGCAAAAAGATCACACGTAAGCTACTACATCAGAAGCCGCACTCTAGTAAGCCTGTTTCCGGCTGACTCCTCATGCCCAGAGCTTCCAATCCGGGCACACTGGGACCGCCTCTCTTTCCTTAGAAACCTTCCCTGTTTTTTCTTGCATATGATTGTTGCTCAATATCAATTGGACTTTCTTGCTTAGTGCCATTTAAAGAAGTCGTTGTTATTTCTACAGTGTGTGAATATTTTAAGTTTGATTTATTTATACTTTAACTTTTTAAACTGCAAATTACATAAAAAACATTCTACTTCCTTCTCTCTATTTCTTCCATATCTCCTCCAACTTTTTCCTCTCAACCTAAGTTGTTCTTCCCACAAAAATAAAAACAAAGGCAACAACAACAACAACAACCCACTGACTGCATTCTCTAGGTGCATGCTTGTAGGACTCTTCTAGAGCGTAGTTGCCTTTCAGGATCAACATCCCCCAAAGAAAACCAGGTCTCTTATCTTCTGAGTTCATTAGTTTCCAAAAATTCCTCTACCAAGGGTAAGATTTTGAGACCCTTTCCTTCCATTCTAGGATTTTTGACAATCTTGACTTTACTTGAGTCTTATGCATATATTTAAAATAGCTGTGATGCCGGGCGTGGTGGTACACGCCTTTAATCCCAGCACTTGGGAGGCGGAGGCAGGCAGATTTCTGATTTCGAGGCCAGCCTGGTCTACAAAGTGAGTTCCAGGACAGCCAGGGATATACAGAGAAACCCTGTCTCGAAAAACCAAAAATAAAATAAAATAAAATAAAATAAAATAAAATAAATAAATAAATAAATAAATAAATAAAATAGCTGTGAGTTCATGTGTATAACACCTCTGTCTTGTCCAGAAAATAATTTTTGGCTGCAAATATCCACTGCTTCTGGATCTTACACTCTTTTAACCTTCTCTTTTGCTGTAATACCTGAATCTTGCAGGGAGAAAGTATGATATAGATTGTACCATACAGGACATGTAATTCCTACCTGTAGTAGCTATAAAAAAATAAAAATAAAATAAAAAATAAAAATAAATAACTCTGATGAGGTCTGAGAGATGTACTAATTTTTGGTATAAAGATGAGAACTGAGGGGTAATGTAATAATAGTATGCTGAGCAGCATAGTAGCAGTAGTGGTAGTGGTAGTAGTAGTGGTAGTGGTGGTGGAGGTAGTGGTAGTTGGTTTTGTTGTTGTTGTTGTCGTTGTTGTTTTGTTGTTGTTGTTGTTGTTGTTGTTATAGTTCTTTGCTAATTCCAATGTCCTGGCTATTAACAAGGTTTTGGTAAATGGTGCCAGACATGAGTTCTGTCTTGTGAAATGGGGTTTTTAAATTAAATCAGAAAGTAGTTGGCTACTCTTATAATACTCAAACCAATATTGAACAGTGGACACATCCTGTTTGTTATGCCAATTGCATTAGGATCACAGTTATATAAGTTTGATCAATATTTAACTTCTCTGTTTGCATGTATAGAAGCTTCTGAAACTAGAAAATCTAGCCAGTAGGGATGGAGCTTTCTGGCCAATTAAGGCTTTATTTTTCTATGTTGTTTGATTTAGTTTGTAGTGTCTACAGGAATAGGATTTGGTTCTAGAGGGTATATAAGAGGCAAACACAAACATATATACATATATATGTATATGTGCATTCACATATGTATATATTTATGTGTATATACTATATGTGTATACTATTTTATGGTATGTATGCTATAGCTCCTATAATATTAGGTATCTATGTCACATTTTCTAAATTCTTTAGAATTATTTATTGTGATAATTTTTATTTGGGTAAGGATTTTTTAACTGATAATTCTTTACTATCTTAAATTTTATTGTTTTCCTTTTAAATTTTCATTTCAGTTGCATAAAATTATAATTTTAGCCTTCATTTTGTAGGTGTCTGTCTTAATTAGGGTTTATATTATTGTGATAAAATACCATTATCAAAAGCAATTTGGAAAAGATTTATTTTTGTCTTACAGTTCATGATGAATCATCTAGGGAGGTCAGGCAGGAACTCAAAGCAGAATTCTGGAGGCAAAGACTGAATCAGAAACCAAGGAGCAGTGCTGCTTATAGGCTTGCTCCTCATAGGACCAACAACGTAGGTATAACCCTACCTAGTGGGTTGGGTCATCACACATGAAGCAAGAAAATACTCCACAGGCTGGTCTACAGGCCAATCTACTAGTTAATCTTTCTCAATTAAGGGTCTCTTAATTCCTCCAAATTACTCTCACGTATGTCAACTTGACATAAGCCTTTTCCAGACTTATGTAAAAAGTGATAGTGATAAGATTTTTATATTTTCATGCACCTAACATTCTCATTTTCCAGTACACATCACTAACTTTGATTTTTTTTCAAAAGTGCTAGATATAAACAATGAGTTACTTTGCATTCAACTGACTATTTTGTATATCTAGATACATTATTTAATAAGTATATATTATATATGCATTATTATATATAATGCTAAATAAAGTATAATAGAGAATTTCTTAATTTAACTTCCTTTGACTCATAAAGCACATCCATTTTGGTGGCTGTTTAGTTATTATTAAATGAAATACTGAAATAAAATTCCAGAATTTTAGAAAATTTATAATGCATCTCTTTTCTTCTCAAATATAAATGGTGATAGATAAATGATGGTTATAATAGAATAATATGCTTCCTTTATTTTGGTAGTTCCTTTCAAAGACAAAATTCATTTGTTTTCTATGCAAAAGTACTCGCAGACATATAAAAAGAAAGAACAATGTGGAATAAGTCTTATCAAATTATGAATAAGATCAATAAACTGATGTAAATTTGCAAATTGAAAGACTGAGGATCAAATGTTGACTCTTAAAGTATAAATTATTTATAGAAAGTAGGATAGAATCTAAGGACTGACAGAATTGTGCTTTGCATGATCCATGCCTAGAATATTGAAAGGAAAATGTCATGTAATGTGCAATAGATAAAGAAATCTCTATGTCTTGGAAGATTCAGTGGTAGACCATATGTGCCCAGCATATGAGAGACGTGTATGTGTGTGTGTATGTGTGTGTGTGTGTGTGTATTTCTTTTCTCACCACCAACACTAGCTATATAAATTTCCCTCTGGAGTTTTGCAATTCAGGATTTAGAAAAGTATTCAATTTAGCATAGAGAATTTGTGTTTATCATACCTGGGTCTCTGTGTGTGTGTGTGTGTGTCTGTTTGTATGCTGTATATAAATGAAGTAAACAAGGTACTTTAATTAATCTTAGCTAAATCTCCAAATTTCATAAGTAGTGATTATATAAGTCAACCATATGTAAAAAAAGAAAGTTCCCTCAATTTCCAAGTGTTACAGAAGATTATCAGCTTAATGTGATCTTTAAAGAAATGTTTTAACAATCATTTCTTTATTGCCACAGAGAAAAGCCACAAGAATCTTCTTCTTTTTTTTTAAATATTTTTTATTAGGTATTTTCCTCATTTACATTTCCAATGCTATCCCAAAAGTCCCCCATACCCTCCCCCCCACTCCCCTACCTACCCACTCCCACTTTTTGGCCCTGGAGTTCCTCTGTACTGGGACATATAAAGTTTACAAGAATCTTCTTATAGACCAGGTTTTTCTTTCTCTTTTTTAGTATGTTGATTCAGAGGGTAGATTAATGTGACCAAATACAATGATATTTCCTAAATTATTAGATTTTATTAGTTTGTGCTTTCTTTGCAATGAGTCATCCATGTATTTAAAAATTATTGAGTCAAATAACACTAATAACAATAGCTTCATGTTTTTTTTATTTTGACATTAAGTATATTAAGACTGTTATAGACAATTTGGGTTTTACATTGGCCAGTATTAAACTTAATGGAGTAAAAAGTAATGTTTAATGCTCTAACTGAGAAATAGAGTCTTAAAATATGTAAGGCATTAGATCTAGGTGAAATTTTAATTTTGGAGTGTCAGTTGTGATTTTATACACTTGTCACTCATGGACCACCAATTACATATAGAGAATATCAGAATCTCTCTCTCTCTCTCTCTCTCTCTCTCTCTCTCTCTCTCTCTCTCTCTCTCTCTCTCTCTCTCTCTCTCTCTCTGTTGTGTGTGTGTGTGCGAGCCTACGTGTGTTTTCCTATGCATGGGTGGATGTTTGTGTGCATGAAACTTGACAAAGCAAGGCAAAGAATACTTTCATTGACCTCCTAGTTCATTATAATTAAAGAGTATCTTTTAAAATGTTAGTGTTAAATATATTCAAAGGGAGGAAAATACGGAGAAGTGCAGCTGCATTTGTCCTGAATTATATATGTGAAAACTTTTATCCCTTTCAGATTTAGTTATTAAATCTCAAAAATCTGATGGCTGTGTTTACTGTTAGGTGACAGGATCAGTGTGTTTGTAGCAGACTTTTTTCTTCCCTATCAGCCATTGTATTTATTTTTCATTTACAATTGGTGATCTGGTACTGCTAGCAAACTGGGCTAGTTATGTTTTCTTTAATGTTCCTCCCTATTAATCTTTTTATTTCAGGAAATTGCTTTCAACCACCCTTTAAAAACAATTCATGAAGAAAGAGCTGATGGACTCATTATTTATCAATTCATTTCTTAAGACTACACACACACACACACACACACACACACACACACACAGGACCTGTCTTCAGACACACCAGAAGAGGGCATCAGATTCTCATTACAGAATGTTGTGAGCTACTGTGTGGTCACTGGGAATCGTATTTAGATCCTCTGGAAGAGCAGTCAGTGTTCTTTACCACTGAGCCATCTCTCCAGCCTCTCGTTGTTTACCAATATTAACTGGGCTGACTCCATCCTGATCATCTTAAGTCCATAAACTCCCTCAGGGATATGCTGTCTCTAGAATAAATATGAGTTGTAACTCTGACACACTTGCTTTAAAATTACATCTTCAATGGATCTTTGCCTGAACATATGTGCTTCTTATCTATAAGAAGCAAAGATCTCATAAAATGTTTGACAAGAAGGCTACCAGACTTCTGGTGTCTCTTCAGAAGATATTTAATGTTCCATTCTGTGACACAGTGGAAGCTGGGTACATTGTAGCAGTCAAAACAAAGAGAGCCAAGAAATCCAAAATACTATAAAATTATTTGTGCTGATATATATATATATATATATATATATATATATATATATAATCTTTGTTTATGTGTTTGCAGGTGTTCAAAGAAGCTGGAAGGTGGCATTGAATGTATTAGAGCTGCAGCAGGCATTTTTGGGCTATCAGCTATAAGTACTAGAACTTGAACTCAGGTCCTCATGATTGAGCAGCAGTTTCACGCAGCTTCTCTACCATTACTCTGTTGCCATTTAATATCTAAATCTTTGCCAGACCTTAATTGTATTCCATTGAAAACCCTGAATAAATGGCACATGCTAGTTGATAGAAATATATAGTGTTATATACAGAAAAAAATTGAACATAACATTTTTGTTTCTGGATTTGTTTCTATGATCACCTGTTTTAATACAGTTATAATTGTATGCTAACTAGCTTTTACTCTGCCTTTTGATTCAATATGTAAAGTTCTGTTTTTAACTCTAGGGAATGTTCTTCATAAAAAGAATGTCACAATCGCTCATCATATTAATCATATCAACAAATCTACACTTAAGCTTCATAGGCAAATATAAGACTTATGAACATTTCTTACATATCAATGCAGCAAAATAATTTCAAATATAACTCCCAAGCAAGTAGAAACAAGCTTTCTTTAAATCAATAAAAATAAAGAAACTAAGCATTCACACTGGTGTTAAAAGTATCGTGGAAATATGTTTCGACACTGTAAAGACTCTGTTGCTTGTCCCAGTAATTATACTCCGAGGAAACAATCTCAAGAATAGAATCATAAAAATAGAATAGATAAGCATACATTTTTGGAATACATAAACGTTAGGAAAGAGTGTTAATGCTCAGTTACACAGACACAATGAAATGACTTGCTGCCTACAGCTTCACATTGTGCATTGATTTAAAGTGTTTACCAATAATATATGTAAATATTTTCTAAGCTTCTCTCACATTGATTTCATTCATGTTGCTGCTTTATATTCAGGATGGTTTTCCCCCCTTAGCAGCAGCATCTCGAAGTAGAGAGACTCTAATCCTCTAGCTCTCCAATGAAAGTCTAGAGCTTTAATTAGAGTTACTCAACTTGTTTCTCCATGAACTAGCCTACTGTGTCAAAGAGGAGTGAAGTAGGAATCCCAGGAGCTCATGACTGATCAATACCCCTGCATTGCCTTGCTGTTCTTTAATGGGGACAGAGTATCACGGAAGCTAAAGTAGGAAGCAGCTATAGTTTTCAAATAAAAGTAGTGCAATTAAGAGGGCAGCAGTCACTTAGCAGGTCTTAAATAAAGACAAAGCAATAAAAACATAAAGGAATTTATTAATCAGTTTTAAATGACTTAAGGATTAATTTTTACCAAAAAATGTAGCATAATATAAAAAAGAATGACATGATCAACATTTTAAAATTGGAAATACTGGACTGACTTAACTAATTTGTTCAAAATTATTTTCATTAGAGTTTGAAACAGTTTTAACTGTAAATTTTTATTATATTTAATTCTATGGCTCATATTCAGTTTCTGCTACAACAGTGGAATTACAATAGCCACAATGTGATCTCCTGAGCCTGGCTTCTGTTGTTGGCATTTCTCTCAGAGTTCTTAACTACCAAGCATTCATTTGAACAACTAAGTTAATAGCAAGTACTCAAACACTCCTCCAACTCATACTTCCAAAACTATCAGAATTTTCAATTAAAAAAATAGAAAATCCAAAGGAATAAAAAACTATATGGTCATGTTTATAAAATCAACAACTTTACTTACCTGGTATGATATTATGTACTAGTTCCCTTTCTGATGTTATGTTAAAACACTCTGACAAATACTAGGTACGTAATGAGTCTATTTGGCTTAAACATATTCATGTCACAATCCATCACCGAGGAAGATCAGGGCACTCAAGCAATATCTGAAGCAGAAAACAATGAAGGAGTGGTGATTTCTGGATCACTCACTAGTTTCTATTCAGTTAGCTTTTTTTATTTTTTAAGAAGTCCAGGACCAGTAGTCTAGGAATGGTAACACCAACAGTAGACTGTGCCCATCTACATCAGGATAATGTTCCATGTTATACCTAAATCCAATCTGAAGAAATGATTCTCCATTTACAGTTCCCTCTTCCCTTGTAACTCAAGAATATGCCAAGTTGACACTAATGACTAAGCAGGATAAAACAGATTTGTCTCCAAACATCCTATTTGTGTCCTCATTCTCTTCCTCTTCTGCCTTCCTCTCTTTTCTTCCTTTTCCTCCTTTCCTCTCATCTTCTCCCTCATTTTCTTTTCCTCGTCCTCTTATTGTCCTCTCATTCTTCTTCTAAGATAAACTAAGTCTTTTTAGTGCTGCTCATATATAAAGGGGATAGTGCTAACTACTGGTCAATAAACCACCTACTGATGGCCACAACACCAAAGAAAAGTTATTTTAATTCCCCTAGAAACCATCAAATGCCAATACCTCCTCAGTTAGAGGATAAGATTAATGAACTCCTCCTACTCCAATGCTTTCTTTGTCTTGGTGTTGCCCACACTTTGTGCAAGTAAACAGCTTCTGTGGAGTCATACATGCAATAGGCATAAGACAACATTTTACAGGATTCTTTCTCAAACTCTGACTCTTATATGTTTTCATAATAGTGTCTGAGCCTTGGATCGGGGGATGATAAAAATGTCTCATGTGGTGATGAGCACTTGCAGCCACATATTGTCACTATTTTTTACCAGTTCTGAGTCTTTGCATTGTTTGCTTCCTAATGTAAAAATAAGTCCCCTGACCAATATTTAGAGGATCCTATGTCGGTGGGTGCAAACAGAAATATCTAGAAGTCAATTTGACAAAATAGCCATTTAGAAAGATAATAATAGTAGGTTCTGTGGCCATTCCACCTTTTGACAACATTTACATAACCAGGCACACATTCCCTCCTGTGAAGCTGACATCAAATTCTATCAGAAAGCGATTAGCTACCCTGTAAGCATCGTGCCACTATTACAATGGTGGACAAGTCTCATTTGAAAAGTCAATACTATGGCATGCAGGGTCAAACTCTGGATAAGATCACTGATGTTCATTCTTATCTCTCTAGTTACCTGCATAGCATCTTCTCATCAACAGAAAGTAGTTTTCCAATTGCCTTGAGACTGATTTCTCTCTCTACTAGAGGCAAATTGTGTGTGTGTGTGTGTGGTCTTTACCAATAGAGACTTACCATGTAGTTATTGTGATTAACTGGAGAAAATGGCAATATCCTGTATTGTTTGGGAAACTACTCAGGCCCCTCTGATGAATAACTTTTAAGGAGGTATTCCATATCATGCGCTGAAATATTAATTTAATAATTTAATATCATGGTTTTTGTTTGTTTGGTTGGTTCGGTTTTTTCGAAGCAGGGATTCTCTGTATAGCCTTGGCTGTCCTGAAACTCACCCTGTAGACCAGGCTGGCCTCGCACTCAGGAATCTACCTGCCTCTGCCTCCCAAGTGCTGGGATTAAAGGTATGCGCCACCTCTACCCAGCTAATAACATGTATTTTATGGGACTAGAATTGTCTACCTATACAAGGCAATTTTGCTTGACCTCTTTTGTGTTTAAAGTTACATTTTGAAATGAGCTTACTAACACATGGGTTTCTGTGATGACTTTTCATACATCCTTAGTTCTATTTATCCTAATAGTGAAACCCACTTCTCTCTCTGTCCATACCTGAAGTCTCAAATAATCATTTAGCTTTCAGTAACTAGCTCCCAACTTTCTTTTATATCACATTTACCTCCAATAATAGTTTTACTTGGGATATGAGATAATACAATTTCTTACTGCATTTTCATATACCTTTCCACTATATTAACTTTCTCCCTCACTCTTGAACTTCCTTCATATCCCTGTGCTCTGTCCTGCTTAAATACTTGTGGCCCTACCACATCGTTTCATTGCTTTTATTTTATCTGTAATGTGCTATCTTCTACCTTTAAGATATCCCCTACCTGATAACCCATTTTCAGTTTCTTGGCTTCTACTTATGATCCAAAATAAACACATATAATGAAATATCTTGGACCCAGAAAACTGGATAATTTAAAAAAAGTTGATTTCTGTGCTAGATAAATGGCCCAGTGGTTAAGATCAATACTGTATTTACAAAATACCCAGTTTAAGTTCTGAGCACCTACAGCTCAAAATGTTCTTTAATTCCAGTTATAAGGCCTTCCACATTGTGGGAGAACTCTTGGCAATATGGTCTCTCCCAGAATGTTTATTTAACTGTAATGTTCAATCACTCTTTCCTTGGAACTCTTCAATGATATTGTCATCTTCCAAGATTTCTTTGGAAGTAATACAAACAATGCATCATTAACCAAAAACGGGGGGGGGGGCTGTTAGGCTTCTATGTCATGAAATAAATGCCACAAAATTGGATTTTGTTGGAATATCAAGTGAATTAAAAAGACACATGGAGTTTATAAGAACAAGTAACTGACTTTTAGGAATGTCTTAGTCACTGTTCTGTTTCTGTGAAGAGACACTATGACTGTGGCAATACCAATAAAAAATGCATTTAATTGGGGATTTGCTTACAATTTCAGAGGTTTAGTCCATTAACATCATTACACAGAGCACAGTGACCAGTATGGCAGACATAGGATGCTTGATGCTGAAAAAGTAGCTGAGAGCCAAAATATGATTTGCAGTCAGGGGGGCTGGGAGAGAGAGAGAGAGACAGAGAGAGAGAGAGAGAGAGAGAGAGAGAGAGAGAGAGAGAGCACACAACTCCATCATGTTGACTGAGCATTCAAATATATGAGCCTCTGGGGTCTATTCTTAATCAAACAACCACATATAAAAATAGATTTGAATCCATATCTTCTGTGTTCTCATCTGTTATATTATACTTGCTTCTCAGTCTGTTTTCACTCATTCATTATTCAAAATATTGCTCAATTTATTGTGTGTATTTAAATACTCTTGTAAAAAAGACAGAGATAGGATAGATAAACAGACCGATAGACATAGAAACAGACAGACAGACAGATAGAGAGATAGATAGAGATAGAGGAGCATTATATAACTAGGCATGTGTATATGGTTACAATAATAAATGTATTCTGCATTTCAAATACAAAATGCAGTGCATATTTATTAGTTACTGTTCTGTTGCTGTGACAATATGTTATGACCAAAGGATAACTTACAGAAATAATAAAGTATAATTTGTCTCATGGTTTTAAAAAAGAGAGACCATATTGGTGGGGAAGGCATGAGAGTTAGCAGCTAGAGCAGAAATCTAAGACATCCTACCTTCAGCTATAAACACTAGGCAGAGAGAACACACTATAAATAGTGTGAGTCTACAAACTCTCAAAATCTCTGCCAGTGACATGCTCCTACATCCCGGCTCCACTTTGCAAAAGTTCTGTGAATTTCTCAATATAATGGCAATCGGCAGGTATGAAAATACATGAACCTATGGAGGATATGTCTTCTTCAACCTTCCACATGCTACAGTCTATTAGCTGTAAATCTCACATCATGCACTGGGATACTAGACCTAACCCTTCTACATCCCTGCTGCTTTATATCATGATATACATCTGCCCTCCACCACCCATTTCTTAATAATGACTATTCATTTTCTCTGTGCTTATATTTGACTTTGTTACTTATATTCTATATATCAGTGAAAATCATGCACATGTTTTCTTTCTTAATTCAACCGATATTGATGCTACTTTATGTTTATATAGAAATATTTTTAAAAACCTGTAATATTAACGAAATTAATCTGAAATGGAAGACTTTCAGAAATTATGCAAAGCTTTACACTTTTACCTAGAAGAGTTAGCATTTTATTTAGAACTCGTATTAATGTGCTTTTCTACACATTAATGGTTTCAAATGTAAACTTGAAAAAGACAAGTATGCATAAGAAAATATGTTACAAGTTACTACTTCTTTACAGAAGTCCTATAAAATTAATGGGCAACAGCATTGCCTTCTTCTGTCCAGTATCAGCATCTTACTCTAGGATTTACACTTCATATGTCCCAAATCTGTCCCATAAGACTATGGATCTTTCAATTTCACATTATAATCTTAATTTATCTATTACAAACTTAACTATTCTAGAAATTAATGTTGTATTTTTAGCTTTCTGTATGTATGATAGCTGGTGGATAATTCAGCATACAAAATTGATAGAAGAATATTTTCTTTGTGTATGTTTTTAAAATAAGTGAATAATCTTAATAATAGGCCTTCAAATCATCACAATAGTTAAAGAACTGAGTTGAAAGAGTTTCCACATCCTCAATCATATTAAATGTTTTCACAGTGTAATTAGATAAATAAAATAACCCTCTTCTTTTGCCAAGATAAGTACAAGTATCAATTATTTGAAATTTAGTTTAATTCCTTTTGAGTGTCATGCAGTGTATAAAGGAAAATAAAGAGAGGAGAAATATTCATAATCAAGAAATCATAAATAACATCAATTCAGAAGTTTGTTTAAATGGCTCCTCCAGACTTCTGATTTTCATCCAATTGCATGACTTATTAAAGTAGTAACTATATGAATGAATACATGATCTCTATATGAACCAGAAGAAACAAAGATTGTCTGATTGCTGATCACTGCTTACCAAAGTCCGGGGAACCATGGGAACTAGGTAGACAGGCAGTCAAGAGCCAGATGAAAGTTAGGCAGGGAAGAGTACCCAGGAGGCCAGATGGAGTGTCCGAGACTATCTACTCCATTTTGTTCATTTTATTCCAAAGCATAGTGAAGGAAATAAATGACTGAAAATGAATAGCTTTCCCTCTGGGAACACTCTGGCAGCAAGCCCCTGTTTGAAGTGGTCCTTCTCACTTAATGCAGAAGATCTATAAAGATCAGAACACTGTGATAACATGGAGCTAATTACTGCCATTTTGAATTAAGCCTTGCTCCTCTTCAGTGCTTTTTCTCCATCGTTCTCTTTCAGATGTAAAACTTACACATATACATGCATGCTAAAGTATATGATTCCAAGAATATAGCTAAATTAAACTAGCACTTAACTCCAGCATGATTTATTATTATGCAATTTAGGAAAATGATCAGAAAAGTAAATTGATATTCTATGATTCTATGCACAACAGGCATATGAACTTAGCTAAATTTAAGTAGTTTGTAAAATTACTTTCAAATGAACAAGAACATATAATGATAAACTCCATAAGTTTCATGACTTTTTGATAACTTTATACAACATTTTTTCCTCTGGAAAATTTCTCTTAATTACTTTGTGTTCCTTCATGCTACATCCTACATGGTAGATAATCTGTGTTGACCTTACACCACCACAATAATATTGAGGCAGGAAAATCTGAATAGGCTACCTTCCTTAAGAAATAGGAAAATTCCTTCTATGTGATTGGAATATATTTATGTTTTACTAAAATGTATATTATTATTTTACAATAATTTAATATCTCACCTTATAATTGCCTTAAAATATTTTGTGCTCCAAGGCTGAGAGATGAGTGTGAGGGGCAGGTAGGAAAACCTTTGGGACCCAGAAGTCAGAGTAGAGTAAATATGAGAGAGCACAACACCCCTGCAGTCATGATAGGATGTATTCTAATGCATTAAGGTTGTTAAGCTGCTGTCCTTGGTCACACTGCAGCAATGTTCAATATAAGGCACCAGTTCCTCCAGCATAATTCATGGTATTTCAATATACTTAAATAATATGTGCAATTTTGGTATACAGTAATCAGGATTAAGTCAAAGATAAAATATGAAATAAAGCAATGGGCATAGATAGAAAAGAGAAAATAAATAATATTGGTAAAAGAATGTATCAACTAGAGCCAGAGATTTCAGGATAGCTGAATGAAGATTTAAAAGAACTGTGTAGTGGATTCAAGCAACATTATCTGTAACATAGGAAATTGCTGAAGATTTACTAATGAAGTTAGTGATATATGTAGAATATTAATTTAGAAATATTAATTCAATAATCTTTGAAAGTGACAATAATGAAATATTCAGAAACCCATGACTCATTGCCAATAATCTGGGATTCAGGGAAGAAAAGACCAAGTTGGATAATGATAACAGTAGGTCAAGTCAGCTGCTGTAACATGGAAGTGTGTGGCCTCCACAAAACCACAAATGAAAAGAACTCGCCTTTACAACTTATTAGATTTGAAGTTTACTTTTAAGAGTAGCAGAGTCAACCATAAAGCACATGAGCTTTTCATGAGCAAGAGTAAGATTGAAATTTAGAAGTTTCAGGAGTCACTTCACAACTAAATGTTAAGTATTTATATTCCATACTTAGTAGACAGTTTGTAATTGCTTTGAGATCTGAGAGGATGTTTTGGGTTAAACCTATTGACTGAAGAATTTAAAGAGATACGTTAACTCATCCATCTGTAATTACAACATTAATATAAAACACCCACAAAGATCAGCAAACAAACACCTTCTCCTCAAGCAAACCAAAACAAGCAAACAAGAGAGAAAAAAAAAAGCCCAACTTAAATACTGGTAAGAAAAATTAACTTTTCAACAAACAAGAGAGAAACCAGAGCTCAACACAAATCTAAGCCCTCCACCATTGGTCCCCAAACGAAAAGGATTTGAAAGATGACCTGGTGTCTGATGTGAAACACTTCCTGTATGTGAAATTCTCTGAACACAAACCAAAATTTTAAAATAGTCATGAAAAAGAAAGAAATTTTCTTAAAATTAATTGTACTCTATAGGAATAGTAGACTAAAACATTTTACATAGTGGAGAAGAGCAGACTCTAATCACTTTGATTGGTAACATCTCAGTGTTGTCCTCAGAGTTTAAAATGTGGATTTGTACCTGTGTTTGTTTTTTCCCTCTGTTTTCTGGCACCTGTGGTTGTAGAATCCTCTCAGAGTTTTCAATTGCAATTAAGTCAGTTAGCGTTGACTTTGCATTGACATTTCCAGTGTTGTAAACTTATACCACTGCATCCACATACCTTAGCCCAGGCCTTGTTTTTCCTAGCAGCCTCTACTCTTAAACCACAAGGGAAGTATTTCCTTGCTTAGAACATACTCTGAGATCTCAAGTTCACCCACCACCGAGTACTCACTAAGGTTTTTCTCCACAGTAAGTAGGGGAGGAGAAAGAAAATGCAGAACAAATGAGAAAGGGCTCATGCTGTGAAATGCCTAGTTGCTTGATTCTTCAAGACCATAGAAATGGCACATGAGAGAAAGAGCATGTGCCCTTTATATGCCAAAATTCTTATTGCTTATAGACTAACCTAGGCTATCCTGTGCAAGTTTTCAGATACTCAAGCTTTTCTAGTTTCTGTTTTCCCATTCTCATCTTTTTAGTGCTGGGAATTAAATCTAATGTTTTACATATGCTGAGCGTGTGTTTTACTACTGAGAGAAATCCTGGATTCTCAGGGTTTTTTTTTTTTTCATATGAAAAATAAAGACAACAATGACATCTAATAATGCTGTAATGCATAATGCAGATAATATTAGTCAAGTGTGCAAAATTATTAAGACTGAATCATTTAGTTCTTATAGACCTCTAGACTGGTTCTTTAATATGTATTTTTTCAATAAAGTACTGCAGCAGATATTTCTGTCATAAAGCTAGTATTTCTGTAGATATTACAGAATTGCTTATCCTATTACTTCTATGAAGCGGTGTCACCAGAGGCTTTGGCTCATTTTCCTTGCTTGTGTATCATGTACCTAGGATAGTGTCAGAGAATGAAAATGAAGAAGACAACAGAGAAATCCCTGCTCAAAATTATTTCTATGGCTTTTTAAAAATTTAAAACAGACACACTAAAGTATATATATATATCATTCTCTAAAACTTCAAATCATTAAGAAATATTGAGGAGCCAGTTAAAAACTGCCCCAACATTAATAAAATTTAATAAAATAAAAACTTTAAAACTGAAACACGTAAAACTGATAATATTAAAACTGATAATACTTGATGATTTTAGAGACTGTGACAAAGTGTAGATTCTTTTTGTCGTGCAGGAGATGGATTGAACCAAGATCCCTACACATGACTGGCAAGCATTCAATTGGTAATCTGTATTCTTAGTACCCAAATGTAGGTCTTCTGGTTTGGAATCTCTTAGATTATTCATATACTAAACTGCCCCTTTCGTTCTTGAGTCAAAACTAGTTTTTATGATTTGAAATGATTTTTTTTTCTGGTGAGAGTATTTCTTGAAAATTTCTACAGAATGTGCTTAAAGAACCACTATTTGGGGGTTCTTTCTGTCCAAGATAATTTTCTGTGAGTAGGTCATACCTATGAGCCAAAACAGGCTGTGAGTTTCCTTTGTTCTCTTGCCCAGATGATAGGTGGATACTTTATCTCAGTATGCTAGAGATGTCTACATTTTGTGATGCTTCATGTATAATATCCTTTTATAGGTTCAAATGTCTCCTCTTGGGGATAAAGAACACATACTTTATCTCATGGTATCTATTTTTATCCTAAAAGTTAATATTTGATGTTAAATTCATAAAGTACAAAAGTCTTTTAAACTGCATTCTGATTTGTCTAACATCTCTAAACACACGTGACTCTTAACCAGAGAGTTGACTGTAAATATCATTTCCCAGTATTATTGTTTATGGACCATTAGAGAGATATGTTCATTCAAATTTTACTGAAAATAGTTGGTAAAATTAAATTATATAAAATGATTTATAAACTGCTGAGAATCCTTTAATATTTCTGAGCCTATATTTCAATTCAGCTGAAATAGTAATATCTCAATTATAAAAGGATCCAAAAAGCATAGATGGGGATGCCATTCTGATTTAAGATAATTTATTTGGATTCATGAGATATTCTTAGAACAATTAGAAACATATTATTGAATTGCATTGAGTCAGTAATTCAGAAGAAGCCATGATTGGGTGATTCTGAAAGCACAATTCATAAACTGTATGATTGCATTAAGAAGGTGCCCTGCAACTGTCCAGTCAAAAGATTAATTGCAAGAGGACTTTATGACCAACATAAATAAAAACAAACAAATTTTTACTAGCATGAAAAGAACATTGGCCAACCAATTCTTCTTTCCATATATGTTTATTATAGTAGCAATTAAGTAATGTCATATATATGCAATCTTTAAATAGGAATTATGACTTCTCTACGTTGTTCATATGTAACTTCAATATCATCACCATCTCATCCCATAACTGATTATTTATCCCTTCAAATACTATGATGCTCTTACAGGAATATTTTCTAGTCCAAGTACAAGGATTCTCGATCTGCTAAATTAGTTTTGATTTGTCATTTATGTTAATTATTTAGTGCTTTCTATTACAAGTCTGTCCAATCTTTATGAAGTTAGTAGTATATTGTACTTACTTATTATCCAACAGTCACATATCACTGTATAAACAAATATTTCAATTCTATAAGTCAGATTTTTAAAAAATTATTAGGTGTTTTCTTCATTTATATTTCCAATGCTATCCCAGAAGTCCCCCATACCCTCCCCCCAAATACCCTACCCCTCCACACTCCCACTTCTTGGCCCTGGCCTTCCCCTGAACTGAAGCATATAAATTTTGCAAGAACAAGGGGGCTCTCTTTCCACTGATGGCCGACTAGGCCATCTTCTGATACATATGCAGCTAGAGACACAAGCTTCGGGGGGTACTGGTTAGTTCATATGGTTGTTCCACCTATAGGGTTGCAAACCCCTTCAGCTCCTTGGGTACTTTCTCTAGCTTTTCCATTGGGGGCCCTGTGTTCCATCCTATAGATGACTGTGAGCATCCACTTCTGTGTATCCCAGGAACTAACATAGCCTCACAAGAGATAGCTATATCTGGGTTACTTCAGCAAAATCTTCCTAGTGTATGCAATGGTGTCAGCATTTGGAAGCTGATTATGGGATGAATCCCCAGATATGGCAGTCTTTAGATGGTCCATCCTTTCCTCTCAGCTCCAAACTTTGTCTCTGTAAATCCTTCCATGGGTGTTTAGTTCCAAATTCTAAGAAGGGGCAAAGTGTCCACAATTTGGTCTTCCTTCTTCTTGAGTTTCATGCGTTTAGCAAATTATATCTTATTATTGGGTATTCTAAGTTTCTGGGCTAATATCCACTTATCAGTGAGTCCATATTGTGTGAGTTCTTTTGTGATTGGGTTACCTCACTCAATATGATGCCCTCCAAGTCCATCCATTTGCCTAGGAATTTCATAAATTCATTCTTTTTAATAGCTGAGTAGTATTCCATTGTGTAAATGTACCACATTTTCTGTATCCTTTCATCTATTGAGGGACACCTGGGTTCTTTCCAGCTATTATAAATAAGGCTGCTATGAACATAGTGGAGCATGTGTCTTTCTTTCTTTTTTTTTCAGCCTTTTTAATGAATATTTATTTATTTATTTATTTTAAATTTTTAATATTTTTTATTACGTATTTTCCTCAATTACATTTCCAATGATATCCCAAAAGTTCCCCATACCCTCCCCCCCATTTCCCTACCCACCCATTCCCATTTTTTTGGCCCTGGCATTCCCCTGTACTAAGGCATATAAAGTTTGCATGTCAAATGGGCCTCTCCTTCCAGTGATGGACGACTAGGCCATCTTTTGATACATATGCAGCTAGAGTCAAGAGCTCCAGGGTACTGGTTAGTTCATAATGTTGTTCCAACTGTAGGGTTGCAGATCCCTTTAGCTCCTTGGGTACTTTCTCTAGTTCCTCCATTGGGAGCCCATGTGATCCACCCAATAGCTGACTGTGGGCATCCACTTCTGTGTTTGTTAGGCCCTGGCATAGTCTCACAAGAGACAGCTATATCTGGGTCCTTTCAGCAAAATCTTGCTAGTATATGCAATGGTGTCAGCGTTTGGAAGCTGATTATGGGACGGATCCCTGGATATGGCAGTCTCTAGATGGTCCATCCTTTCATCACAGCTCCAAACTGTGTCTTTGTATCTCCTTCAATGGGTGTTTTGTTCCCAATTCTAAGAAGGGGCAGTGTCAACACTTTGGTCTTCATTCTTCTTGAGTTTCATGAATTAACAAATTGTATCTTATATCTTGGGTATCCTAAGTTTTGGGCTAATATCCACTTATCAGTGAGTCCATATTGTGTGAGTTCCTTTGTGATTGTGTTACCTCACTCAGGATGATGCCCTCCAGGTCCAACCATTTGCCTAGGAATTTCATAAATTCATTCTTTTTAACAGCTGAGTAGTACTCCATTGTGTAAATGTACCACATTTTCTGTATCCATTCCTCTGTTGAGGGGCATCTGGGTTCTTTTCAGCTTCTGGCTATTATAAATAAGGCTGCTATGAACATAGTGGAGCATGTGTCTTTCTTACCAGTTGGAACATCTTCTGGATATATGCCCAGGAGAGGTATTGTGGGATCCTCCAGTAGTACTATGTTCAATTTTCTGAGGAACTGACAGACTGATTTCCAGAGTGGTTGTACAAGCTTGCAATCCCACCAACAATGGAGGAGTGTTCCTCTTTCTCAACATCCTTGCCAGCATCAGCTGTCACCTGAATTTTGATCTTAGCCATTCTGACTGGTGTAAGGTGGAATCTCAGGGTTGCTTTGTTTTGCATTTCCCTAATGATTAAGGATGCTGAACATTTTTTTCATGAGCTTCTCAGTCATTCAATATTCCTCAGGTGAGAATTCTTGGTTTAGCTCTGAGCCCCATTTTTTAATGTGGTTATTTGATTTTCTGGAGTCCACCTTCTTTAGGTCTTTATATATATTGGATATTAGTCCCTTATCTGATTTAGGATAGGTAAAGATCCTTTCCCAATCTGTTGGTGGCCTTTTTTTCTTATTGATGTCTTTTGCCTTACAGAAGCTTTGGTGTTTTATGAGGTCCCATTTGTCAATTCTCGATTGTATAGCACAAGCCATTGCTGTTCTATTCAAGAATTTTCCCCATAACTTCAAGGCTTTTTTCCCACTTTCTCCTCTATAAGTTTCACTGTCTCTGGTTTTATGTGGAGCTCCTTGATCCACTTAGATTTGACCTTAGTACAAGGAGATAGGAATGGATCAATTCACATTCTTCTCCATGATAATTGCCAGTTGTGCCAGCACCATTTGTTGAAAATGCTGTGTCTTTTCCATTGGATGGTTTTAGCTCCCTTGTCAAAGATCAAGTGACCATAGGTGTGTGGGTTCATTCCTGGGTCTTCAACTCTATCCCATTGGTCTACTTGTCTGTTGCTATATCAGTACCATGCAGTTTTTATCACTATTGCTCTGTAGTACAGCTTTAGGTCAGGCATGGTGATTCCACCAGAGGTTCTTTTATCCTTGAGAACAGTTTTTGCTATCCTAGGTTTTTTGTTATTCCAGATGAATTTGCAGATTGCTCTTTCTAATTCGTTGAAGAATTGAGTCAGAATTTTGATGGGGATTGCATTGAATCTGTAGATTGCTTTTGGCAAGATAGCCATTTTACTATATTGATCCTGCCAATCCATGAGCATGGGAGATCTTTCTATCTTCTGAGATCTTCTTTAATTTCTTTCTTCAGAGACTTGAAGTTCTTATCATACAGATCTTTCACTTCCTTAGTTAGAGTCACACCAAGGTATTTTGCATTATTTGTTACTATTGAGAAGGGTGTTGTTTCCCTAATTTCTTTCTCAGCCTGTTTATCCTTTGTGTAGAGAAAGGCCATTGCCTTGTTTGAGTTAATTGTATATCTAGCTACTTCACCGAAGCTGTTTATCAGGTTTAGGAGTTCTCTGGTGGAATTTTTAGGGTCACTTATATATACCATCATATCATCTGCAAAAAGTGATATTTTTATTCTTCCTTTACAATTTGTATCCTCTTGATCTCCTTTTGTTGTCGAATTGCTCTGGCTAGGATTTCAAGTACTATGTTGAATAGGTAGGGAGAAAGCCTTGTCTAGTCCCTGATTTTAGTGGGATTGCTTCCAGCTTCTCACCATTGACTTTGATGTTGGCTACTGGTTTGCTGTAGATTGCTTTTATCATGTTTAGGTATGGGCCCTGAATTCCTGATCTTTCCAAACTTTTATCATGAATGGGTTTTGGATTTTGTCACATGCTTTCTCTGCATCTAAGGAGATGATCATGTGTTTTTTTTTTTGTTTTTTTTGTTTTTTTGTCTTTGAGTTTGTTTATGTAGTGGATTACATTGATGGATTTCTGTATATTAAACCATTCCTGCATACCTGGAATGAAACATACTTGGTCAGGATGGATTATTGTTTTGATGTGTCAGCATTTTTCTGGACCATAATTGTTATTACTGTCCTGAATGAATTATGCATGCTTTCCTACTGCTACACCGTATTTAAGTGGATGTTTTCCATTTTGAAATATACCATATTGGAACAATTAAAAGCATCAGTAATTAACTTTGGTGATGATTTAAAAGAAAAGTGTCATTATTTTGCTGCAATTGAAGTTCAGGTTCCATATAGTCACATATAATTTTGAAAAGCATTGAGTACAACAGGAAGGCAGCCAGACTGCCATTAACCACTGATATGAGATCCCAGGAAAATGTGCTCTTCGTGTGTGTTTCTCTGTCTGGCAAGGATATTTTTTGATACTCCATGTGTGTGAGATATCAATAGCAATAAAAGCATGATTAGAAACCAACCAGGAAGTTTACTGATAACCTGGAGTATGAGAAAAGAATTTAGTGTGGTTGTCAGAGTTTCAGTTTTATCTTCCACTGAGTGATCAAAAACGATTAAGATACCTCCTGGATCTGAGCAGATTTGCCATTTAAAGATGCTGATAAGCAGTTTAGTGCATTACCACCATATCAGTACTGTGAAAGACACTTCACTTGAAGCAGAAGTTTAAGAAATGTGGTGGCACTGCATAGCTGGGAATGATTGTGATAACAAAGAAAGAATTTTATCCTGATTATCAATTTCTCTGAAATTTCCTATGGAGTTTTTGTGTACAATTTCAGCTATTATGTAACATAATAGAAGAAATTCATTGTTCTCAAGTAACTGAATGAAAAAGAGAAAATTTGTGTTGAAATTGTTAAGATAATTTTTTAAAGAAGGAAAGACTAATGCTCTGTAGCATTCTACTCTAAACTGAACATAGACAGTTTCCAAGAATTTTATTTCTTTAATTTAAAGAAGTCCAGATCTAGTGAATGGCAGGAAATGTTCATGTTGATTTTCATTATAAGTTTTTGTACCATACACTTCACTATTCCCTGAAAATTGAAGTTTGACCTCTGTGAATGAATAGGCAACAAAGACAATGTGCCAAAAAAAAAAAAAATAGACAGCAAGCTACAAGAAAAGAAATAAACTCCATGCCAGAATCACACACCAAAACATAGATTCAATAAATATTATATGAAACCAAAGGTTATTCCAGAAATATATTTTCACATACAAATACATTTATCCATGACATAACAATTATTTAAAAATGGAGGTCATGAATTTGAAGGAGAATATGAAGGATTTGGAGTGAGGAGAGAGTAGGATGAGATGCTACGATTACATTATACTCTCATCTTTCAACCATTTGCCTGCAAGATTCATAATATCATTGTTTTTAATAGCTGAATAGTATTCTATTGTGTAGATATATCACATTTTCATTATCCATTCTTTAGTTGAGAGACATCTAGGTTGTTTCCAGTTTCTAGCTATTATGAATAAAGCTGCTATGAATGGAATTGATCAAGTTCTTTTTTGGGATAGTGGAGCATCTTTTTGGTATATGCCCAGGAGTGGATTAGCTGGGTCTTAGGGTAGAATTGTCCCCAGTTTTCTGATAAACTGCCAAATTGATTTCCAATGTTGTTGGACAAGTTTATACTCCCACCAGCAATGGAAGAGTATTCCCCAACTTCCACATCCTTGCCAGCATGTGGTGTCATTTGAGTTTTTGATCTTAGCCATTCTGATCAGTGTAAGATGGAATCTCTGAGTTGTTTTGAATGTGAGAATATCATCCAGACTAAAGTAACCCAGTCCCAAAAGGACATTTATTGTACATACTCACTTATAAGTGGGTATTAGGCATAAAATACAAAGGGCACAAGTGAGGATGCTTGATTCTCACTTAGAAGAGGGAATAAAATAATCCTAAAAAGGCAGATAGAGCAAGGGACCTGGGTGGGAGAGGGAGTGGGGAGCGAATGGAGGGGTTCAGGATCAGGTGTGGGGAGAGACAGGAAAGATAGACAAATGCCCATGAGAATGAATGGAAATCTGCAACTGATGGGGCTGGCAAGCTAGGGGGCATCTCCAATACATGACAGATATCTGAGATAGGAGTGGCTCCCAAGAATCAGTGGTGGTAACTTTACCTGTCATTCACAGCATTGGGGATATGGAAACTGAAGAGGCCACCTTCTGTAGGCAGGCAGAAATCCCAAAGGAACACCAACCCACCAACAAAAAAGTCTGACCACACATTTATTCTGTCTACAAGAAATACAGGGACAGGGGCTGGAACAGAGACTGAGGGACTGGGTCTACTAATAACTGGCCCAATTTGAGACCCATTCCATATGCAAACACCAATCCCTGACACTATTTATTATATTCTGTTATACTTGTAGGCAGGAGTCTAGCATAGCTGTTCTCTGAGAGTCCCCACTTAGCAGTTGAATCAGATGGATAGAAATATCCATAGACAAACAGTGGATAGAGGTTTGGGACTGTTATAGAAGAGGAGGAAGGATAGCTGGCCCCAAAGAAGATGGAAACTCCACAGGAGTATCAAAAGAATCAACTAACCTGGACCACTCGAGCTCTCAGGGACTGAACTACCAGCCAGAGAAAACTTGGCTTGGGCCTAAGCCTCTCCACACATATGAAGCAGATGTTCAACTTGGTCTTCATTTGTGTCCCAAACAACTAGAGTGGGATCTATCCTAAAAACTGTTGCCTGTCTTCTAGATTGGCTGCCTCGTCTGGCCTCAGTGAAAAAGTATGCACCTATTCCAGGAGAGGTATCAGTGAGGAGGATGTAAATTATTAAATAAAAAAAGAAAAAAGAAAAAATTATAATATCAAGAAATTAAAAAATGCATTAAGATTAATAAGATACAAAAATAAAAATAAAATGAAAGAACCTTGAGATAAAAATTTAATTTAAATGGCATGTGGGGTGTGTGTGTGTGTGTGTGTGTGTGTGTGTGTGTGTGTGTATGTGAATCAAGTAGGAAAGTTTAATTTCATAGGAGTAAGGAAACTACAGAGTGAATACTTTGCAGAAATTAGATTTGGTGTTGCTATGGATTGAATCTAGAATGTACTTTGCGGCTCATGTTTTCAGTTCCTGATCCAAGACTGTGGTACCATCTTGAAGGGAATGGGAGTTTTAGAGAGTGAAGCATTGCAGGAACCAAAAGGGTATTAAGGGTTTGCTTTTAAGATAATACATGGTCTCTGTTGCCTCTATACTCTGTATCATGGTTGCCTCCATCTTGGGTGTCTCTCCTACATAATCTAAATTTCAATGAACATACCCATGACTTTATTTTTTAGAAAAATATATTATAACAGTGGTTTCAAAGTCCTTAGAAATCATGATCTCAAATAACTGACTCTCCTTAAATAGTTTCTATTAGATATTTTCTAATAGGGCAAGAAAATTAATAGTACAGCTACATTGTCTCAACCCCACATGAATATATTTAAATTTAATTAAACTGGAATATTTTTAAGGTAAGTAAAAAAGAGACACTCTGACTTAGACATTAGAGAGAGGTCTAATAAGAAAGATCCCTGATTCAATGGGAACAAAAGTTCTGATAGGTAAATAGAAATACTAGAATGTATTTGTCTGACACAAAATGCCCACAAAAGTTCATATTTCATAAGGAGGCATCAAGAGGTCTTGCATTCTGATTTTATGTATAAGAGAGCATGGAAGTAATCACTTAGTTTTCCTTGAAGCTCATGAAAGACAAAGAGATATGTGTGTTTATATTCATACAGAAAAGTTCCAATATATTTTAGTAACTGTGGAAGACAAATTATTTCTTGAGGGAGGTTCAGGTTAAATTTCCTATAAAGAAGAACAAGGAACACAGCCTAGCTTAAAGTGTTTATTGTGCATTTTCTAGAAACAAGGATGAGTAGAGTAGAACAACATGGTGATAAAGTTCTATGTATGGCCTTGGTGTCTGTGGGGAAATACGAGGGATATAAGGGTCTTAGGGTTTTGTTTAAAGATAAGCTGAAATAGTCAAGGCTTTATTCAGCTCTTAGTCACTGGCATATTTCACACCACATGGTGGGACAATTTCTCACAGCGGGAGTTCCTTGTAGACATTTCTAAATCAGGGACTAATATCAAAGTTCTGTCAGCTGACTTGACCACACTTCCAGCAGTTGAATATCAAGTCTGCCAGTTGAGACATAGTGGAAATTTATCAAGATGATCTTGAGTGAGATGTTGGTGAACAACGTTTGAAATAGGTACTATGGAATATGGAAATGTATGTGGGATGAAATGTTCATTAAAATGCTTAGGGCAAAAGATGAGGCAAAGCAGTTGATTTATTTTGTTTCTGGAAATGCATGTGATGCTTTGCATGTCTGAGCATAAGCTCCTGAGAAGGGTTTGAGGTTGTTGGAAAAAGAAAATAATTAATAAAAAAGGAGGCACAACTATGAGATTTTGCTAATATTGTTAGGATTAAATACCACAAGTGAGAAGGTCCATGTTCATTATCTAGAGAAGCTCTGCATAATTACAATGAGTCCTACAAAATCATAAGCTGATCAGATAAGAATGTTAGAGGATATAATATGAGAAAGACCCAAGCATCATAGCTAGCTTTGAGCACATAAGGCTGCTATGAGCCAAAGCACAAAGTAAACATGTAAGAGCTGGAAAAAGCAAGCAAACACATTCTATATGAAACATATGAGGAAATATTTTCAGTAATTTAATTATGAGTTTTATGTCACAGTTCTTACAAAAGTAAATGTAATGTGATAAATTTGCATTATTTTAATCTAAAATTGTATCAGAAAAATGAATTCTGAAATTAATTCCTAAATATGACCTGCAAAAGAAACCCCATTACTTAACATTGATATTGATGGTTCCTCTTTTTTCTAGTGAGAGTTAAGAAATGGTATCATGTAGCCTAGACTGCCTCCAATTTGCAATGTTACTAAGAATAACCTTTAAATCTTAATCTATCATTCTAAGTGATGGGATTATAGGTGTACACTATCATACATGACAGGACTTTGACAATATCATACATGGCAATGTTCTTTTTCTGATATATTGCCACTGTATATTTATCTCTTTCTGTGAAACTTGTGAAAGACTCTGCAACATTTATATTACATGCAGTAAATATATGAAAATTTTGTATGTGAAAAAGAAAATCTATTTGGCACAATATTCTTGGAAAATAGATCTATTTTACTCTTAGCAAATGTCCTTGATGTAGAAAATACAATGTGAAGGTCACATGTGATTATTCTTGCAGATACTGACCAAGTAACAGAGATGGGAGGATGAAAGGAATGGGCATGAAACACTATTGTCTTTCATTTGTTTTGCAGTTAAATGCCAGTGAAGCAGCAATTTACGTCTTCCTTATATTTACATGCGAATTCCTACTTTGTTTCATGAATTAGTACTGATTTGTGTTTAATATGAAGGGATACAAGTGGGTATCATAGAGCTGATGTGTAATAATAAATATAAAATAAAAATAATAATAGAGAAGATCAAAACAGTTGCTTGGAAGTTCTTGTGATGAAGGAAGTCATAGTAGGTAGCTACTCAAGGCTGGTGCTGTGCAAAACTCCAAAGACATTTGCAGCCTTCTCTGTCTTCCATTTTGATTTTGTCTGCAATGGCTGGCAAGACTAAGTGTTTACTGATTGTTGCGGGAACATTTTTGACATTCTGTACTTGCTAAAGTGTTTTTAAATGAGAAGTGTATAGATAGTTGAATATATTTGATAGATAAATGATTGTCTCACCTTGTGTTTAGCATGATAAAAATTCTGAGTGGTTCAAGTGGCCAGCTGACTGTACAATAAACCACTTGACATTCTTCTGGGAGAGAAAGTCTGTGTTTTGGGTTTGTGTCCAGCACTAATTAAGCATACACTCCTTTTAAGTGATAACTTTTTTCAAAATAATTCTTTCCTGGCTTATGGAACAGCCCACTTAAATCTTTTAAATTGGTTTGCAGGGGAGGTGCCTTGACCTTCCTCCATTTAGAAATAGACTGGTGCTCTACTTTTCCCAAGCTAGATCCTTGCCCACAGCAGAGCAATTAACTGAATAATTGCCCTAGTGGGATTTTAACCTCACTCTTCATCTTAAAGGGTTGATTGTTCCTGTGTAAAGATACTGTAATATTATCCTAAGAAGAATGTAGCCTTTGACTTCTACTATGCATCCTCTTCTTGAAATTTTCCTTATTAGAGATGTAGTGAATGTTGGAATTTTGAGATGTAATAAATGTTAAAAGTAAGACATGTGGAATAAAAAATTATGTGTGATAAACAAACATTCATTACATGACAATACACTGAGAAAATTATAAGTAAAACATTACATTAGAAGACAGAGTCTCCGTTTGTACCACTGGATGGTATGGAACTCCAGACATCCACCTGCTCTGTCATCTGATTGCTAAGATTAAAGGTTGTGCTACACTGGATTTTTTTTTCTAGATTTTCTAGAATCTCTGCCTTAGTCACTGCTCTTTTACAGTGAAAATGCACAGTGACCAAGGCTTTTTAGAGTTTCAGAAATTTAGTTATCATGGCAGGGAATGTGTAGAATGCAGGATGGTACTGAAAAAGTAGCGAAGATTTCTATATCTGAATCTGCAGGCAACAGGAAGATGGATACTGAGCCTGGCTTGGGCTTTTGAAAGATCAAACCCAGTGACCTACTTCCTCCAATATGGCCATATCTACATGTATAAGCTCATATCCCTAATCCATCTCTAATAATGCTACTGTCTGATGACTAAAAAATTAAATATATGAATCTATGGGAGTCATTTTTATTCATACCACCATACATACTCTCTCTTCTTCCACCTTCCCTTCACTTTCCATATATATATATATATATATATATATATATATATATATATATATGCATATAAGTAGATATAAATATATAAGTATGTAACTAATTACAGAACGCACATATAAGTAATTATTTGTAATACACACAGATGCATATGCATACCACATATCATTTCATTATAATCAAGATAGACAAAGTTGCATGAAAATATTTAAAACGACCAAAGCCAAATAACCTTACTATAGAAAATATTTTCTCTAAGAATTTGTTCACTATTTTTCTTAAAGGAACTATTTTCACTTCATTACTAAAGTTTGTAGTTACTCTCATTCAAAAAATTTAAATTATATTACTGAAAGGAAGTTCTCAGCACTGCTGGGTGAAATGTGACAAACAGCCCTGTGCCTTCCATTCACAATCTAAATAAATGTTCATGTTTACCAGGTGTTACAGAAGATGAACTGTGGTTGAATCATGTGATCTCATATTCCCTGTAAATTCAGTTTTTCTTTTGAAATGTTTGTTGTTATGATTATTTCATAATTATTTGTGATTTTCAAAATATTGCCTTCATGAGAATATAATTATGTACTATAGTATCAGTTTTTTTTCCTCTGATGGCAAGTTAATTTGGCAATTTTATCTATTCCAAACTTTAGGTCCCTGGCAACAACACGCCTGAGATTTTAGTGCACAATGTTCTTTACACAGTAGTTATCAATTCTTTACCTGCCTCTCTAAGGAGCCACAACCATGTTCTAATGTACAGTCATTTCCGTGACTCACTACTGTGCCAGGTAAGTGCAAATGTACACAGACAAAACGTGGCTAAAAGAACGCCTTAAAAGATGTCTTGCTAGGATCACACAACTTGCTTTGTTGAGAGATGGATTATTACAGTTTTGGACTATAGAAGCACAAGACTTTCTGTATGCCCTCAACTTCTTCCCAGATATAGGAAGCTCATTTCCAGCCCTTTACTTCTCCCAGGAGGATTTTGAGACTCATACCAAAAATGTACATTCCTAATATCAGAATGAAGCAAATGTTTGCAATCCTGAAGATTAACCATAAAAGGGGAGTCTGAAAAAGCAGACCTTGGCAGCCATGCCACACACAGGAATTTATTGCCCTTAAATAATATCTCATCTAGTAGCACAGATCTATATTCCTATCCAACTAGCACAAGATCAAAAGGCCAACAGAGCTACATAAACACACAGTTTAGTTCTTTCTTTGGGTCTTCACTTTTTATCAATTTTCCATTTTGCATAAAATACATGTTAAATTAATGAAAACATTTTTCTTCTTAATGTCCTGTGTCATAGGCACTACAGCCATTTAGTAGAGAGGTATATGCTTCTGTCCCTCAATACCATTTTCCTACTGATGGGATACGATATGAACCATCTAGGTACACTGAAATAATAAAAAATAATTTTGGGAGAGATATTTAAAAATTGTGGAGTAATTTTGCTAGACATTTTTTGTCTTATTCAGTTTATAATACTCAGCCATTGCTTTAAAGGGTAGATTTGCTAAGTTACACACATGGTAGAGCAGTGACAAGATAGAGCCAAAGTAAGTATGAATAGGAAATTGCAATAATTGTGGATATGTGAACAAGTTCATTGAACAGGTCTGACTGTGATGTGCGAATACTAATAGATGAAAAAATTTATCTTTTTTAATTATGGGAGGTATAGAATCAAGATAATTTGAGAGTTGAGAATTCATTACTTCTTCAAATATGATAGTTATTAGTTGGTACATAATCCTGTGTTATGAATAAGTGCATACATCCTTGCTTGTGAAATTCTCATAGACTGCTACAATTTTGCTTTTTTTTCTCCAGCTTTTAGTTTTCAGACTATATTTAGATAAATAATAGATTTTGGCTACAACCTAAGAATAAAAGTACATTTTTCTTGAAATTATTAACTTTGTACAATACTTCCATGTTCTTTTTACTATTTCATATTATTCTGTATTAATTATAAATAACTAGGATCATTATGACATTTAGATGTTACATTGACATATATGACAAACATGTTTTATTTGATCACATTTACACTCATAATTTTCTTCCTTTTCCATTCTCAGTAAACATCTCCTCTTCTCAACAAGTTCTGTTATACCTTCATGTCCTTTTGTTTGTTTTTGGTGACCAGTGCATTTCATTAGGTTGTCCTGAGAAGCACACACACCTTCTCATAAAGACAATATCTCACCATCATCAATCAAATTTGAGTCCCTGTGAGCTCTTCTCCATTTTTGACAGTGTTGCCAGGCCCAATCTTGAGGAGCTCATGATCAGGTAACTCAGATGCTGGGAGTTCAGTGGTGAGAAAGCCATGTTATACTCAGCATCAGCGTTCCCTATAACTCTCTCTGCTTCTTCATTTTCCATTCTTTCCAGCTGTTCACATATATTCTTTAATGAACAAATGTGTTGGTTTTAGACATAGAAAATGGATGGGAATGCCTTTAGAAATCTGTGAATGGATAATTTCAATGTCATTTGAATTTCAAAATCAATAATACTAGTTCCAGAACAACAAAAACATTGATCATTTCAATACATATACAACTTACATGAATAGAGAAATTGTCCCACGCAATGTCATAAGTTGGGATGTAGATTTTAAATAATTCACTTATATTTGTAAAAGAGATCGTTATATTTTTAGACTGTCCACAAAAGCAAGGTGATAATACTCAGATTATTCACATGACTGACTTTTATTTGACCAGGGCTGTATTAATTCTCTCATTTTTTGTCTAGCCATCAGTATTTACTTTAGAGCTGTATAGCTTGGGAGGTAAAATCAATTTCTCATAGTTATTTTTATCTTAGGTTCACTATTTCTGTAGCTGTATTCCCAATGCAAGAAAAATGTTTGATTATTTTTTCCTGATTGTTAACCTCTAAAGTTGACCTTGAAGTTTTAATCACTTCTGTACCTCATTAGTCATTTTATAATTGACTTAAAACTGGGATATACTTTATAATTGATAAAGGTAATTTAACAATTGTTCCCACGTAAGTGGTATAAAACAAACATAGTCTTTAACATTTTAATGCACATAAGATTTGATGAACTATTTAAGAATGAATGTAAATGTGCTCTAAAATCTAAGCATTGCAAGTATATTTTCTTTTTAGTTGTTGCAAGTACTTACTCATTTTCTTAGTAAATTTTTTTTACCATTTTGTATCAAAACACATTGTACACTATTTATTCTGCTCTTCCAGTCTCTTCTTTCATTCAACGTTTTCCAGCTCCCTTTCCTCTCTACAAATCTCTTTCTTTTATATTTTATATTGATTTGGTTTCCTGTGCCCAGATGCCAACCAAGGCCTGGGTTTGTAATGAGCTATGACAACCTCAGGAGTTAGGGTGACCAGTAGATGTACAAGTGGATATTTTGCTTTTTCCTCTCTAATCTGTTGATTGCCTAAAAATTATCATTAATCTTAGATTTTTAGAACATAGTTGTTTTCTGGTGGTTTGCATAAGAAAGCCCATTACTAGACACATACATTTGAACACTTAGTCATCAAGAAATGGCACTATTTGAGAAAGATTAAGATGTGTGCCCTTATTGTAGAAAGTGTGTCACCAGGGTCAGCTTTGGATGTGCAAATCCTATATCATAGCCTCCCCCTGCCTTCTACATCTCTGCCTATGGATCAGGATGTAGCTCATCACTATCGTTCTGCTGCTGTGTCAGATAATGATATTGGACTAGTCCTCTGAAATTGTAGGAAAGCCCCAATCGAATTTTTTTCTAATAAAAGCTTATTTGTTTGTTGTAGGTTTAGTTTCTTTTAATAACATACTTTTAGTAAGGATTTTTAAATGTTTTAATGTCCCCTTTTGTCCACTACCCACCAGAAGTAATGAAAAGGAAAGGTTGCTAGAGCAAAGGGAGTTATTTAGAAATATTTCTTTGGAGCAAGTCTAATCTGTATCATCAGGATATCAGTAGTTCAGTTTATAGGAATCAGCAGCAGCTGGAACAATTTGTAATTATCATTTATGAATCAGCTACAGCAGCACTCATAAACACCATTCACAAATTAGCAATGGTAAGTCAGTTTGCAAGGCTCTGCTAATCTGCCCATCTATGGACTTGGCAAGAAGCTGCAAGTGGCCCTAATCTGCAGAAGTGACAAGAAGCCATCATAACACCACCTGAAGATTTTTGGTATGTTTCTCTCTATAAAGTCATAACAAATGATGATCAACAAAAAATGGCAAGGCATATCAATACTGTCTAGTGTATTCCACTATCCATTGGGCTACATTTATATCTTCCTAAGCATCACATGTTCTCCTAACTGTATGCTCTAGCAAAACATCCTTTTTTTTCTAGACTGTCTCGAGAAAATCACACAGTGCCTGTTCTTAATAAAACACCTCACATATCTGCTTTAGCAAAATCCTCCTCTCATAAGACAGCTTCTAGAAAAATATCATGACACAAATGAGTTTTCAATGAAACCAGTAATTTCTATTTAAGGACAGGGTGTTTCTTCTCAGCAATTGAAGAGTGACGAAGAAAATAGGCAATTGTTATGTGTGCCTGATTTCTGTGTGTCTGGTGCCATTATATACAGTTACTAAAAGTTCATGGCTTACATGTCCATAGCCTACTTAGAAGACAGTTCTTTTGTGAATGCCCCTCTTGATACTTCTGTTCATACATTCTAATTCTTGTCTGTAATGTTTACTGGGCTCTGGGGTTAGATAGGGGATATAAATATAATTTTTTTAATGGCTCAGTATAAAAAGGTTCTTTATTCTCAGCATCTTATACAACTAGGGTTTTTGCATTTATCTCTGTTCTGTGCTAGGAGAGATTTTTCTGTTTAAGGATGACAGTTGTGTTTGTGTCTTGGTATAAACATAGGTATACAGAATGTAGTTTGATGCTATATAAATCCAGTTAAATAGCCATGTTAGGTATTGTGTCATGCATAAGTCAAAGACTTTTTCGGTCACAGGTTTTGAGCCATATTTATAGTATTTGTCATGGATTTGGGGAACAACCCCAAATCAAATTAGGGAATGGTTGCTACTCTATTACAGTTATGTATAGATAAACACATCTTGCCTAACAGATTTGTAGTTTGGTTGGAAGATAACACAGCTGAGTAAGACCTGAAACATCATTGTATTTAACTACAGCAATTACCATATTACCATGTGGCACCATGAAAGCCAGCATACAGAAATAAATCCTCCAGCCTATTTTCTGTTTGACATTGATATATCCTATATCCATGTTGGATTTTGTCTAGAGCAATGGGGTCTTATCACCTAGTTTTGTTGAGTAACTAAGAGAATTGGCAAGAGCTTATATTTTGATTAGCCCCATGGTCGTTCCTGACTAATAACACTTAACAAAGTATTCCCTACTTGGTATTGAGTTTTTCTTGTTTAATAACTCATTGCTTTCAGGAACAGCATTTCCTAATCTTGTGGGCAATAGCTCACAAGCTCTCTTCTCCATTTGTTTAATTGAGATAGCAGATACTAGATTTCTTTTTTTTTTTAATTTATTTTTTATTAGGTATTTTCCTCGTTTACATTTTCAATGCTATCCCAAAAGTCCCCCATACCAACCCCCCCAATCCCCTACCCACCCACTCCCCCTTTTTGCCCTGGGGTTACCCTGTACTGGGGCATATAAAGTTTGCAAGTCCAATGGACCTCTCTTTGCAGTGATGGCCAACTAGGCCATCTTTTGATACATATGCAGCTAGAGACAAGAGCTCCGGGGCACTGGTTAGTTCATATTGTTGTTCCACCTATAGGGATGCAGTTCCCTTTAGCTCCTTGGGTAATTTCTCTAGCTCCTCCATTGGGGGCCCTGTGATCCATCCAATAGCTGACTGTGATCATCCACTTCTGTGTTTGCTAGGCCCCGGCATAGTCTCACAAGAGACAGCTATATCTGGGTCCTTTCAGCAAAATCTTGCTAGTATATGCAATGGTGTCAGCGTTTGGAAGCTGATTATGGGATGGATCCCTGGATATGGCAGTCTCTAGATGGTCCATCCTTTTGTCTCAGCTCCAAACTTTGTCTCTGTAACTCCTACCATGGGTGTTTTGTTCCCATTTCTAAGAAGGGGCAAAGTGTCCACACTTTGGTCTTCGTTCTTCTTGAATTTCATATGTTTAGCAAATTGTATCTTATATCTTGGGTATCCTAAGTTTCTGGGCTAATATCCACTTATCAGTGAGTACATATTGTGCGAGTTCCTTTGTGATTGGGTTACCTCACTCAGGATGATGCCCTCCAGGTCCATCCATTTGCCTAGGAATTTCATAAATTCATTTTTTTAATAGCTGTGTAGTACTCCATTGTGTAAATGTACCACATTTTCTGTATCCATTGCTCTGTTGAGGGGCATCTGGGTTCTTTTCAGCTTCTGGCTATTATAAATAAGGCTGCTATGAACATAGTGGAGCATGTGTCCTTCTTACCGGTTGGGACATCTTCTGGATATATGCCCAGGAGAGGTATTGCGGGATCCTCCAGTAGTACTATGTCCAATTTTCTGAGGAACCGCCAGACTTATTTCCAGAGTGGTTGTACAAGCTTGCAATCCCACCAACAATGGAGGAGTGTTCCTCTTTCTCCACATCCTTGCCAGCATCTGCTGTCACCTGAATTTTTGATCTTAGCCATTCTGACTGGAGTGAAGTGGAATCTCAGGGTTGTTTTGATTTGCATTTCCCTGATGATTAAGGATGTTGAACATTTTTTCAGGTGCTTCTCAGCTGTTCGGTATTCTTCAGGTGAGAATTCTTTGTTCAGCTCTGAGCCCCATTTTTTAATGGGGTTATTTGATTTTCTGGAGTTCACCTTCTTGAGTTCTTTATATATATTGGATATTAGTCCCCTATCTGATTTGGGATAGGTAAAGATCCTTTCCCAATCTGTTGGTGACCTTTTTGTCTTATTGATGGTGTCTTTTGCCTTTCAGAAGCTTTGCAATTTTATGAGGTCCCATTTTTAGATTCTCGATCTTACAGCATAAGCCATTGCTGTTCTATTCAGGAATTTTTTCCCTATACCCATATCTTTGAGGCTTTTCCCAACTTTCTCTTCTATAAGTTTCAGTGTCTCTGGTTTTATGTGGAGTTCCTTAATCCACTTAGATTTGACCTTAGTACAAGGAGATAGAAATGGATCAATTTGCATTTTTCTACATGATAACCGCCAGTTGTGCCAGCACCATTTGTTGAAAATGCTGTCTTTTTTCCACTGGATGGTTTTAGCTCCCTTGTCAAAGATCAAGTGACCATAGGTGTGTGGGTTCATCTCTGGGTCTTCAATTTTGTTCCATTGGTCTACTTGTCTGTCACTATACCAATACCATGCAGTTTTTATCACAATTGCTCTGTAGTACAGCTTAGAAAGGGCAATCAGCAGATTCATCTGGAATAACAAAAAACCTAGGATAGCAAAAACTCTTCTCAAGGATACTAGATTTCTAAATGACTTTCCTGCAACACCTTCATTTTGTTTGACCCTCCTTTCTTTTTCTCTTCTTCTTCATTTCTACCCTCTCCTATTCTGATTTGTCTTAGTCAGGGTTTCTATTCCTGCACAAACATCATGAACAAGAAGCAAGCTGGGGAGGAAAGGGTTTATTTGGCTTATTCTTCCCCATTCCTGTTGATCACCAAAGGATGTCAGAACTGGAACTCAAGCAGGTCAGGAAGCAGGAGCTGATGCAGAAGCCATGGAGAGATGCTCTTTACTGGCTTGCTTCCCCTGGCTTGCTCAGCCTGCTCTCTTATAAAACCCAAGACTACCAGCCCAGGGATGGTACCACCCACAAGCCTCCCTCACCTTGATCACTAATTGAGAAAATGGCCCACAACTGGATCTCATGGAGGCACTTCCCCAACTGAATCTGAAGCTCCTTTCTCTGTGATAAATCCAGCCTCTGTCAAGTTGACACACAAAACCCGCCAGTACACTGAGTAATATAGTATCTCTCCATATTTCTTAAATATTTTGTAGTGTATCTTATACCTAAAGGAAAGCCTACCCACACTTTTTCCTTTTTAGTTTCTGGGGTTTCCTAATTAACATCTGAGGTAAACATAAAAGTAAATAGTCTAGGTTCTATATTTGATGAAAGATTACAAACAGCACTTGTCTTTCAAGACCCAGTTTCCATTGCTCATTATAATTATGCATTTATTTATATAGCTAATCACTGATATATGAAAAAATTAATGGAAATTTGTTGATTTCTTTGTTACAAACATACCTCATTAGCCAAATCTTCTTTTATGTTGAATACTATATATGTACAATTTTCCATTTATTGAAAACATAAGAAATAGACAGTTTTGAGCATTGCCTTCAGTTCTTATTTTATAGTTCTTATTTTATTGATAGACTTGGAGAATCTTTAATTTAAAGATATATTTTAAGCACTGTAAATATTACAAAACCCTGTTCATTAATCTTGATTTTCACCTGATTAAATTCAAAATTTCTGGGAGATTAGTAAAATGTACTGCTGAGTGCTTTTGGGGAGGGAATTGCAGAGACAAATGAAGAAGGAATCTGAGAGACAAATGACATATATTATGACATCTGAGAGTGATGGTCTGCCAAGAATGTGGATCATGTTGTGTAATGGCAGAGGATCCTAGGTAGAACCACTGCCAAGGAGGAATGTCTGGACAAGTCATGCTCTGTCTAGATCTCTCTGCTTCCATTCCACTATGAGGAAGGTTTCCTCATCATGCCATATTCATGATTTTCTTCCTCAGTAAGAGACTGAAAGGAGTGGATTCAACGAACCATAGAGGGAATCCTTGGAAACAGTAAGCCAAAAGAAATTATTTCTTCTTTTACATAATTTCTCTCACATATCTTGACAAACTTCAAGCATAACAATGGATGTTGGCTTTAATAAAATGGTAGTTATGAATTGAATTTGTTTTAAGATATAACTCAAAAGAACATTTAATTTAAAAATTTGAAAATGTCCCAATTCTCTAGACTCACACCACTCTATTCTTCATAAGGATTTCTGGAACTGGTAAAATGAATGACAGGGATACTTTTTATGAATCTTTGTGTCTGAGCAGGAGACCCAGATAAAAAGGGTGGTAGTTCGTATACTGTTGTAATGGTGTAGTTTCAAGCAGAACACTGACAAGGTCTAAGGGAGGAAATAGTTACAGGAGGATGCATAGTTTTACAGATGTGGTACTGATTATACTCTAAGCTTGTACTTAAAAAATGGGGCTCTCACAGTGCAAGTGTATTTTTGAAAAAGAACAGTGAGCTTAGAGTTAGGAATCAAGGTAAAACACTTGATAATGGCATGAGAACTAGCAAATCCCAATTTCTTTGATCAATGATTATCAGAAATGAATGACAAGGCATTGTTTCTATGCATATACACAAGACTATGTAGTTATATTGTACCTTCAAGACTTGCTGACATTTAATCGCCGTTATATTAATAACACTAATAAAATTCAAAAAGCTAAGATGTTATTAAGCACTAAGGACATTGTCTTTAAGAATCTATTTGTCCTATTGTTTGGAATTTGGTAGTTATCACAGGAGTGTGCTCCTAATCTATTATCTAACTATCTTTTTATATATCTATCTGTCTGTCTATCAGCTATCTCTGCTCTATTTATCTGAGTATCATCTATCATATTTTTACTTATCTATACACATGCTCACATGCATGCATGTCACACATGTATGTCACATTCTCTTGTAACAAAATGGTACTTCTCCAGCTATAGAATGGCAGAAGAGCTATAGTGTGAAATTTTTCACCTCACAAGTGGCATTGTCATGCTGAGAAGTACTTGCTTGGACACCTGTGAATCTGCACTGCAATCAATAACTTTAAATGCAATTTGCAGCATCCGTGAAAAGGCTTGTTCATTCCACTTTCTTCTCCATATACACTCGATGACAAAAATGCTCTGAAATGTATAAAAGATGAATGAAGTTTAATTTAATATTCTGTTCTCCTACATATGACACTGAACACAGTCATGCAAAGTTGCTGGTAGAATCACATACTAATTTATTGGCTTTTAAAATTTAATTATTTATATGTTTACTTCTCGGGAAATAATCTACATAAACAAGTAAAGTTTTACAGCCTTTTACTAATAGCCACTTTTCAAGTAATGTGGTTATTTTAATCAATCAAATTTAATTTGTGGTCAGTATAATCCCACTGATGTGAGAGTCAATTGTGTGCTTCTCAATTAATATTCCCCCAGTACATCAATATCCTTTACCTAGGAGTGAGCAAGTGAGTAAATGTATTAATTAACTGGCAGTGAGATATTCTACTGAGGTTTTTTTTTTTTCTGTAGAAATTTCATTTAAACAAGACAAACATAGCAATTTATATCAACCATCTTTTGCATGCAACAGTCTTGAATTTTTTCTAAAATAAAAGTTAATTGGCAGCTTTCAATATGAAATACCATCCACCCCCAATTTCTTTTGAATTGGTATCTAGCAACTGATGATAATGGTGAGAACAATGGATGGGCAGGTGGTGCTCTAGGGACCCATTCTGATGAACAACTACTCAAATATTGCACATAGGCTGCTCTGTGAACAGTTTGAAGATGCTTTTATCTGCCAAGGGAATAATCATCTTTCAGCTTTCCTCGTTTGAATGCTTGATCCTGGTATTTTAGATGGTTGCAGCAGCTTTCTATGTCTTAATTCATTCCATGTATTGGGAGTTTCAATTTATTAACAGTGTGATCCTTTGAGCCACAGACGTTTAGTACTTATCCTACGATAAAAAGGTAAGAAACTGCAGTGTACAAATACTAAGGAAATGACTACAGCATCAAATCTACAGAATAAAGTGTCCAGGGGTAGATTTCAATGCTCACTCTTAACAATAGTGTGAAAATGACAGCGATACTAGATCTCACAAAGAACTACTTTCATTTGATTCCCTATAAAGATATGTAGAAGTGAAATGAGCTTACACTGAGTGCAGACATATAGAGTATTTATTGAACATCAGCCTTTAGTATCATAAATAACCTTGCCATTACTATTTATATCAAGTAACAAAAACACAATAATAGAACTTTTGTTCAACTCTTTGTTACTTGAAACTAGCTAGCATAGCACCTAGCACAATGTTGATATTTTATTTCTAAGCTACTGACTTTAGAGTGAGTTGATTTAATGAGCATATTCATCTTTTTATTCATCATTTCATTCATAAATTATTTTCCAGATTTTATGGGCTTGTGGTGTGAAATGGTGATTGCATATTATTGGGAAGGCATTGTACAATTAGTTTAATACACTCTGCACTAATTAGAAAGAAAAACAGAAACGAATATTGATATCCTTACCAAACTGATATTAATCACAACTTACCTTAGTTATCAGGAACCACCTGACTTTTTCAGTCTGTTACAGTTTTGCATCAAAATAGAAATGCAAGTGGTCCTCTGAGAGTATTTACTTTGAAAATTTAAAGATCATCATAAGTTTACAGAAAACTAGCAATTCTTTCCTTGGCCAAACACCAACTTGATGGTTGCTTTAATAGAGGCTGTTTGCTATACTAGAAATTTACCGAAATTTTATGTGATCACATATCTTTAACAATGGGATTTATGATGCTAACAAATTTTAGCTGTTGGTTTTGCTAATCCCATTATAATTTGTCTTTAATCACTGCCTATTTTTTAGATCCATCTACTTTTGAGCTCTGGGATCACCTACCATTCTCTAGGATTACAAGATCAGTGGAAGTTTGTCAAATTCTTCTTAGAATCATATACTGCTTGTATTTTAATGGCATTGAAAATCCCTTCTCTACTTTGATACTGGATGAAACCCTTACAGAAGTTAGGGTTTAATTTTACCTAGATGCAATAGTATTCATAGTGTTTGGTAATTCTTATTCTCCAGCATCTTAAACTGCTTTATTATCTTCTTAATTGAACCATAATTTTAAATTTAGGAAAACAGTGATGACAGATACCTCAGGGACCTGAACACATAGAATAATTAAGAAATGTGGTCAAATTGTTATGAATTTATATAGTATAGAGTGCTTTCTCCTTTCTTTGTGTTATATCCTTGACTGAATAAAACAAATCTTAGATGATATTTGTTTTCCTCTTTTGGAAACTGGTCAGAGATAATCTTCTGCCGACTCTGTACAATTGTAAAAATGTAAATTAAAAAGTCGTGTACATAAGCCCTTTTAAGGTCATCCTTGAAGCTCTGAGATATCACCAGAGTGCTCTGCTGGAGTCTCTGATGTTCTTTTTGGTTTTTATTTTCAAATGCCTATTGTTTCATTTTTTATTTTTTTTAAAATAAGATATATTTTTACAGGGCTAAATTAAGATTATACAAAATCCTCTCTCTACACATCTCCCTTACAAGTAGACTTGCTTCCAAGTTTGTGCAGGTTTGGATGCATTTAGTCTTCACTAAGTAGCTCAGAGTATATTCTGTAGAGCAGAATGTGCTGGAGGATTTGGAAGGCTCTGGATGCCTTGCCCTGCTGTGCTTTACAGGTTCTGATTTAAGTGGCCTTACAGGCAGCCCGGGCACAGACAATATTCTCCAGAGAGAATGCAAGTATTCAGCCAGCATTAGGCTGCTCTCTGTTTACTCTGATTAAAACAATTCTGGATTGATAAGATTTGAGTGAAAAGGTAAGATCTGCCAAATTACTAATGTCAGGATAGAAGGGATAAACAAACACAGGTATTTTCTTTAAAAGAATCCTCTGGGAAGCAGATGTGACCTACATCCTTAATAGTCTGAGTGTCATTGTGCTCTCCACTATAAAACACTAGGACTTTTGCAAGTGTCATAAAAAAAAAACTTCCATTTTAGAGGGGCCTAAGTCTATGAGAGGTTTCTGTGAATCATTTCCAATCATATTTACTCATAGAGATATATAACCCTTTTAATATCTAAAATAAATTTACTGGATAGGATACATATATAGCCTATATATGCACAGATGAAGAAGAAGAAGAAGAAGAAGAAGAAGAAGAAGAAGAAGAAGAAGAAGAAGAAGAAGAAGAAGAAGAAGAAGAAGAAGTAGAAGGAGGAGGAGGAGGAGGAGGAGGAGGAGGAGGAAGAAAATAATTATTACCTAGAAAATTCAGTTTGCTTACACATGATCCAAGCTCTTGCAGTAACAATGGACAGCATGTTTACAATCAACCTTGGAGGAGTTATATTTTTGTACTCATGAAGTTCTAATCAATTGTCATTTTGGAAGCAAATTTAGGAAGTAAGAAAATGAAGTAAGTTTCTCTCCTTAGTTATTACCACTTTGAATTTATTTGATGAGCAAGAAGGCATTGGTATTTAGTAATTAGTAATTCATTAGATACATCTTTTCAGGTAAATTCTGTTTTAGCTGGACTATTTTCTTTTTTAAAGATTTACTTCAAAAGGGAAATTAGTCTGAAGGTCTCTTTCTTTATTGAGTCTTTGTGTGGTTTAGGTATAAGCACAATTCTGACTTCATAGAATGAATTGGGTAGTGTTCCTTCTGTTTGAACTTTGTGGAATAGTATGAAGAGTATTGTATTAGGTCTTTTTGAAGATCTGATAGAAATCTGCACTAAACCCATACGGTCCTGGGCAGTTTTTGGTTGGGAGACTATTAATGACTGCTTCTATTTCTTTCAGGATTATGGGACAAAATTCTCGAAAACTGATTCCAAAAACACTTCATAACCATCATCTATCATGATCAAGTAGGGTTCATGCCAGGGATTGAGAAATGGTTCGATATATGGAAATCCATCAATGTAATCCACTATATAAAGAAACTCAAAGACAAAAACCATATGATCTTCTCATTAGATGCTGAGAAAGCCTTTGACAAAAATCTCTTCACAATAAAAGTCTTGGAAAGATCAGGAATTTAAGGCCCATACCTAAACATAGTAAAAGCAATATAAAGCAAACCAGGAGCCAGCATCAAACTAAATAGAGACAAACTTGAAGCAATCCCACTAATATCAGGTACTAGACAAGGCTGTTGGAAGAAGGGGTAAAATTAAACAGGGAGTGTCAAGAAGATCACAGGAAGACATACATACTCAACTAACCTCACTACATGGGATCTCAGAGACACTGAATTACCAACCAAAGAGCATTCAGGGTTGGACTTATACCCACCCCCTTCCCAAATTTGTAGCAGATGTATAGCTTGGTTTTCGTGTAGGTTCTCTAACAACTAGAGCCAGGGCTGTCTCTAACTCTATTGGCTGCCGTTGGATCCCCTTCCCCTACCTGAACTGCCTGGTTAAGCCTCAGTGGGAGAGGAGGTCCTAAGTCCTGTTGGGACTAGATTTGCTGGGGTAGCATTTTACCAAAGTGAGGTGTTCCCCTTCTCTGAGGAGAAGTGGAGGGGGTAATGGGGAGAGAGATTTATAAGGGAAGGACTTGGAGAAGAAAGGGGGCTACAATTTTGATGTAGTGTGAATAAAAATATAAATTATAAAACAACAACAGCAAAATAGTAGATTTTGACAACAGGAATTTTAATGTTGGTTATATTTTATCTTTTATGGTTTCTCCTTCATGTATCCCATATGAAGAGAAAATTTCTATTTTACTTAAAGACTGAAAGATATTTTCTTATATTTTTGGCATACACTTTTATAGAATTGGCTCTTACATTTAGACTTAAAGGTTTCCTAAATTAATGTATAGATTTTCTGTGAGAAGTGGGATGAACATACATTTGTTAGTAGTATTTTTATGAGTTGAATGCAGTATCACTGTTGTCCCTGTTATATTATTTGGGGCATTTATTGAATTAATTCACTGTGATATGTAAGGGTCCCTTTCAGTAATCTTTTACTTCAACTGAATGATTCCCTTTTTAAATAAGTATTATTCTATTTTATATAATACCTATATAGCACATTTTGAACAGAGAATTGTCTTTGTTAATTTTTGTTGTGTGATAAAATACCATTCCCAAAAGCAACTTAACGAAGATTTTATTTTGGTTTATAGAGAGTTGATATTCATAATGGTGAAGAAGATACAGCAGCCTGTTCAGGAAGCTATCTTATCACATCTCAGCTACACACAGGAAACCGGGAGGGAGACTAGGAAGCAGAGACAGGGAATAAACCTTTAATGCCTATTCACAAAGATTTCCTTCCTCTAGAGGGGTTTTTCTAAAGGTTCTGTAATCTCTGCAAACCTCTGTTTGCAGACGTTATAGAACTCTCCATCAACTGAAGATCATGTGTTCAAAACCCTGAGCATATGCAGGACATTTCTCATTCAAATATTACAAGTTATGAGAAGTAATGCAACACTCTAATGATTTTTTTTTTTACTATTATGAGCTTTTTACATTCTCATTTGATTTGGGTTTCAAATAATCCTTTTGAAACATAATCATGCTGTGTTTTGTTTGATAGAACCTTAAACATATACAATATTGAAAAATAAATCAGAGTAAGAATGGATAAAGAAAATTTGGTTCATTTAAACAATGAAATACTACTCCGTTATTAAAACAGGGATAATATGCATTTTGGATGCAAATGGGTGGAACTTGAGAATATCACCCCTAGTGAGGTAACCCAGAATCACAAAGACAAGTGTGGTATGTATGCCCTTACAAGTTGATTTCAATTTTGCTGCAATCCTGAGACCCAAGGAAACTGGATAATAAGGAGATCCCAAGGAAGGATGTACAAATCTCAATCAGAAGAGAGAAACTAAAATACGTACATTTTAAGTATAATTTTTTATTCTTGAAAAATTAAACTACATGTAATTGCAACTATATAAAAAAAATAAAGAACTTTACTTCTCCAAATATCTGCCTCCTTCCTTTCTCCATCTCAAACTCCTGCCTCTCTTCCTATTTCTGTTCTTCCCTGCCATGCTACCTTTTCCTCGGTGTTTTCCTCCAATACTATATTTCTGATGCTTTAGCAGTGTAACATGTATGAACTATCCATTCAATTTTTATCTATCTATCTATCTATCATTAGGCAGTTCTTTAGATGGATATGTAAGAGGAATTTTGAGTGAAATTTCTTATAAAAATCTCCTTTTCTGCTTTCTCCTTAGAGATCTTTCCTAAATAACCTGTGCTTTGGAATCAGACACAGCTTGCAAAATACCACTGTTGCAAGCAACCACTGTGTGGCTTTTTCATTTCAACTGGCAGTTATTCAGCTTCACATCCCTTAGACATATTCCTCTTCCACAGTTCATCAGGTTTTCTCCAAACTCATTTTTCATTATTTAGCTAGAGAAACTACTCATTTCAAAAGTTCCTTGGTATGATCGGCAGAAAAAAGTTCCTTGAGGACAATCGCTTTGAACGCTGGGGTCTAGCAATATTATCTTCTTTGAATAATGTATTGAAGCTAAGAATTTTGTTATGAGATGATTTGCCTAGAATCTAGACTAATCTACTCTAAATAATCATTGGAAAATTATCTGGCTTACCATCCAGTAATTATCGACTGTCACATCCACCCCGACCAGCAGGAAAGATGCAACACCATGTTGTCCTTCTTCAAGCAGGTTTATTCAGGAACACTTAAGCATTGCAATGCAGGAACAGGAATCCCTTGAACAACCCCAAGGCGTGCCTTAAATACCCTACTGACTCCTACCAATCACCCTACTAACTGCAGTCCATAGGTTCACAGCAAGTGAGACACCTCAGGCGAGCTGATGAGGCATGGCATCTGCGCAGTGCAGGCGGCTGGGATGTAGCTAAATCTGAGATAATGAGGAAGTCAGGTGCAGGTCATAAGACCTGGCAGCCGTCTTGGGGTGGCAGCTGCATCCACTCCTCACAATCGACCTTCCTAATGTTGTGAACCTAAACGTAGTTCATCATGTTGTGTTGACCCCCATTCATAAAAAAATATTTTCACCGGGCAGTGGTGGCACAAGCCTTTAATCCCACCTGGTCTACAGAGTGAGTTCCAGGACAGCCAGGGCTACACAGAGAAACCCTGTCTCGAAAAACCAAAACAAACAAACAAACAAACAAACCAAAAAAAAGAAAATTACATTGCTACTTTATGACTGAAACTTTGTTACTGTTATGAATTTTAACCTAATAGCTTTGTTTTCTGATGGTCTTAGGCAACCCCTTGAAGGAGTTACAGAGCACATGTGAAGAAACGTGGATAGACATGCACAGAGATAGTGTGAAGCCATGAAACAGAAGCCAAAATTAAAGATAGTGGCCATAAACCAGGTAACAACAGCAGCCACCAGAACCAGATAACAAAAATATAACCTCCAAATAAACACAAACAAAGCAAAACAATTCAATTCTCCTTGGAGCCTTCCATCCAAGGTATCTTGATGCTGCTAACCCCTTCATTTCTGCAAGGAGATACTTGGTTCAGAATATTGCCCTTCAAATCCGTGGGAAAATCAGTTTATGTGGCTTTAAAGGAGCAAATTAATGAGGGTTTGATTTGTTTTGTTTTCTGTAACCATGTGAACCTAACTTGGCAGCAGTGAGCTTCTTAGAACGTTGTCACTGTGTCAGCCTGACTTCAGGCACCTCTGATGGTTGAAAGGTTTACAGTGACCTGCTAATCTTAGCTCACTGCAAACTTTATTCTCTCCCTCATCTTTTTCTAAATTCCATTTAAATTTCATTTTGAGTTCCATGGCTTGGTTTATGCTCCTTTATGGACTGGATGTTTAGAAAACGTTTTTCCTCATCCTGTATAATATACTGTAATCACTGGTATTTGACTTTAATATTCCAGGTTTTCTATTAAATATTTTTAAATATTTGGATTTTTATTTTGTAAGATTTTATCCACTGCTCAGATAATTATTGATAGGTACAATGAAGTACATTTGGTGCTTTCCCAGATCAAATTTAAATTTTGGCAGGATGGTCAGAGATGATATGCACACGTTATACTGTGTGTGTGGTGGGAGTTAGTGTAAAATCTTTTCTACTACCGCTTAGACTTTGGTGCTTTCCTTTTATTATTATTTTTTAAATCCTTACTAGCACCAAAAGCTGATCAGTTTCTACCCTTTGGCATCTTAACTTGTGAGAAAATGATCTTATAGTTCCAATGGCCATGTTATAAAAACAGTGGTATCATGGAAGGCACTTGTCTTCAAAACTGCACTCTGAAGGCTCAATCTTTGACGTCTATCATGGGGAATAAAAGTGAAAATCTGGCTTGGCGAGGTTTCTCATGGAAATAATTACTTGGTTGCAACATTTTATTGTCATGTGTCAATCAAGAGAGTTGACAATTAGTAATCTTATAAATTATTTTTTTATTTCTCCATATCAAAGTGATATTAAATTATTGATTTCTTTCCATTAGATTAGACAAAAAGATGTTTTTATCTGCTTTTCACATAGTAAGAAGTTTAATCCTGCAAGATTTATAGTAAGTACTTTGATTGTATGATATTAAGTCAGAGAAATTCATATAGCTAGTAAAATTCATAGATTATACTATGGTGGCCTAAAAGAGACAGAACTTTATAAAATAGCAACTTACTGTATTATCTGCACTTTAGTGTGAGTTGATCAAATTTTGCTATAAGGTTCCTTTATCTACTTTATTGTGAAAATCCCATTTTATTGACAAGATACATTGTATTTAACAATTTGGCATGCTGTTGCCTTAACTTATTTTCCTGAAAGCATATTTTGAATTATCCTGATAAACAGATGTTTTAAATTCTTTTTAGGGAACATGACTTGCTTAGCATTACTGAATGTAGAAAATAAATTCTTAACACATAGTTAAGAAGAACATTAGACTCTACATTATGCTCATACTAATGTTCATCTGGAAGTTTGTCCATGGTTGTAATATAATAATAACACTAAATATTAACATCAGTATCCCATACCACATGTACTTTTTTCAAAATAAAAAAGTCCAGAAATTTGTGTTCTCAGAAAAATAAAAAAAGAAAACAATCAGTCAAGTCTCTGAATGGATGTGACTGACATTTTGCAGGGAAGAAAGTCTAACATTGTATAAATCAGATTGGAAAAGACCTTTAATGACAGAGGTCGTTCACTAACTACTTTCTTTAATGACAAAACATCATGAACACTACTCAACCAAATATGTGTTTTGAATACCTTTGTATTTTGCTTTGCTGAAAGTCTTTCATAGCTTAGGTTATGACTCTAATTTTCCTCGTTAAACACCTGGTTGATTAAAAATAGGATGTTTTTGATAAAACTGGGATTATAAATGTTCACTGATATAGGATGGAAACAAATACTAGAATAAATGGAAAGAGATGATAGCACAAGCCTTTAATCATAGCACTTAGGAGGCAAAGGCAGGTGGATCTCTGTGAATCCTAGGCCAGACTGGTCTACAGAGAATTAAAAAAAAAAAAAAAATCAGTCAAGAAAGAGGAAGGGGGGGCGAGGGAGGAAAGGGGTTATATAAGCAACAAATCAAGTCATAAAATTACACAACAGCCCTGAGATAAATGGCTACATACCTTGACAAGTGTGTCAGCCAACCCTAGGGCTCTGTAAATCTTTCTTTTAGTTAATGCTGACAGATGATTGTCATCAGTTATATAATTTACAAGATCAAGAAAAAAATTTTTGAATAGAAGCAAATGTTCTTTATACTAGAATAATGAAGCAGGTCTCCCTCAAACATATTATAAAGAATATACTGTTATACAGAACTCAGCTTGCAAGACTTAGCCTGATACTAGGTTTTGCTTTTGAGTGAGGTCTAATTTTACACCTTATGATATCTTGTAATCTGTAATTTATGCCTGGCTGCTCTGTAACTCTATCTTGCTGTTTCTGCCTCTGGAGTGCTTGAATTTCCCCCCTCATATGTGACTTAACTTAAAAACATATTTTTAAAAATGAATCCACCTGTAATATTTACATTGACTCACAATGTGAGTCTATGTTGCCACATAAAAGCACAGCCAGTCAAAGCATAATGCATGCAGCATTTGCATGTGACAGGGTTGTGCGGTACACATTGCCAAGCAGCTCTGATCATGATGGCATTTGTCAATCTGTGATTGGTGAAAAGATGTTGAAGTGGAAGTCCTGAGGCTATTCCTCCAATCCAGCGATGTCAGTTAGAGGACATCAAAAAGGATCTGTGATGTGTTTTACATATATAGAATTCCTTTTTGCCTAAGCTTATCAGATACCTGATAGTATTAACCTAAAATTATGTTCTCTCTAAGGTTTAGATTGCATTTCTATTATTTTATTACTTATATGAAAATTATATGTGTTTGATTTTCATTAAGATTACTAGTACATTGTGTTTTCATCCTCATATCTTCCATATTAGGTAGAAGACATTTGTACCCGGTGTGGTGAGTAACTTTTCTTTTTCATTACACTGGTAATTCATCCAATAGAATGAATTCAGATTTTTCTTTACATCAGTTGCATTTGGACTTATGATATGTGGATATTTGATGGACACAACTATTCAAAATTCACTGAGTAACAAGGTCCCTCTTATTAGTGGATGGACACCAATATAATAAAATAAATATTGTTCATTTAGCATGGTATTCACATTTTAATTGTTTTTACAGTCAGTGGTGTGTGTGTGTCTTTCTGTCTTTGTGTCTGTGTGTCTCTCTGTGTGTCTGTGTGTATGAGTATTGGATACATATGAGTTGGCACCTGGGTGTTAAAAGGTTAGAGGGCAGTTTAAGGGAGTTTGTGTTCTCCTTTTATTATAAGGGTTCCAGGAATTGCAATTAAGCTCATGTTCATGGGCCTGATGTACTCAATTGTTGAAACTTATAAACCTCTTAGAAGAGAGGAGTCTTTTGATTCATCAATTTTGATTTCATCATTAAGAAACTAATGAATACTAATAAGTCATCTTTCTTTTTTCTAACAACTAAGATGCACAATTAATCTCTGATAGATATGTAGCATTTTACAGGAGGTTAAACTTGTTGCCCTCACAGTCCCCAAATAACATGGAGAAGCTATTGCCCTGTGTTTTTTTTTTACTCTCCTTATACTAGTGTATTCAGGAAATCATAACGAAGGACATCATTAATGGCACAGAGACCACAGCCTTTGTCCTGCCCGTCATGCCCTCACTGCATATACAATGCCTTACCCAGCATCTGTGTACATTTCTAGTTCCAGTTATTTTCTTCTGATAACTCAAATCTTAACTCTTCGTTCTCCTTCTTCCTTTTACCTCCCCTCCTTCTACTTCCTCTCCTTCCTCCTCTCCAGCGTTTCTCTGCAATCTCATTTTCTTTTTCTTTTCTACTATTTGAAATTCATAACTGCAGGATTCCTTACTTGTTAACCTGAAACTAGTATGTTATGAATTTTGCTACTTGCTACTTCCTATGAATCTGTGACTGGAAATGGTAGGAATCTGAATTGTGAATGGAAAGGAAATATTGCATATGTTTTATTTACATGTCTTGTTGCTAAAACAGAACACTGGATTTTAAAAAGTACTTAAGTAAGAGGTGGTTCTGGCTCACAGTTGTAGTGTACTGTCATCATGACTGGGAAGTCATAGCCAGGGCATTGTGCCCTTAATCAGGAAGCCAACAGAGAAAAAAGCTGGTACTCAGTTCCTGTTCTCCCTTTTCTTCCATCTGAGGCCTCAGATTGTTGGATGATGCCACTCACATTTAAGATATGTCTCTTCAGTTTAGGTTACTATCTGGTAACTTATTCATACACATGCTCAAAGGATTATTTCCACAGTGATTCGACCAAGATTAACTGTGACAATTATTCAGAAAAAGACATGGGTAGATGAGATAGCTCAATTTATCCAATGACATACAGCTTAATAATTGGAACATTATTCACAAGAAAGGAATTCTATATAGTGCCTACCAACAGCAAACCATAGTGGGAGGCTCCAGATTATTTGTTATTCATGCTGTGACCTCTAACCTATTTCTTTTCTTCATGTCTTGTTAATTAGAGTGGTTGACTTGGGAGTTAACACAGCCTTTGAGCTTGAAGCCTATGAATACGTACTCCTTCTTTTCCCTTGTGGGGTGTCTACATTCTTCTGATTTCAAGATATCAAGAGCTCTCATGCCTTCTACATGAGGATCTCTGTTAGTTTTGAAACTTATCAGTCATGAGATAATGGAAACATTCCCTTCTCCATGTGTTGGTTTCTTTGTTTGCTTTTTTATTTTAAAGTCCCTGTTCTTCTTGCAGCTACTCAAAGACTCTTCAACATCCTCTTGAACACTAAAGAATATCTTAGGCAATTTGACAAACAGTTCAGAAGAGAGAGCTTGAGCAACTTTTGCCTAGGGTCTAACTCTAAAGTAGCAGATTTACAGTTGTCTCTACCTGATTATCCCAGAAGTCAAGGATTGCACCATTTATACTAAGAAAGAGACAGAAAACATGCTGTTCCTTGCAGATGTTTATGAAGAATTTTTCTTTTACAATTTTTCTTTTACAATTTTATTCATTCTTTAAATTATCTTGGACTAACACACACATCATCTTCTTCCTAGTATGATGAAGATGTTTTGTCTATTACCCTTCCCAAGAGAAAATTCTGGGTGCTGGTTTTTGCATTGCTCTCTTATTTGTTTTTCCTAACAGATGTTTTGTCCTGATTTCTGTGAGCCTTTCAATCTTATTAGTATATTTTTATTCATCAGGATAAAATATAGATATCTTACCCTGGACTACATTGATACCTATTTCATGAAAAAAGGATGTGTTGCTCTCACAGAAGGTTCTTTGGATCAAAAATCATTTTAACAGCTACTCATTTTTCTGTCATATTACTTTTGCTTTTCATTACTTATGCATTTTCAGTATTGGAAGTTAAAATTGCTCTAAGCAAGCTGAGTTGATATTTTGGTTTAGGTGTGACAGAGATCGTTGTTTCCAGTTTCCTATATTCATACTGAAATAAGCAAAGTAAACTGGTAAGACACTATAAATTCTAACCCCTCCCAAAGCTTACAACTCTATTCATAGAAACATAATAAAGATGCCACTTAGAGAAAACCTTCATATGTGAAACAAAACCTTCAAAAGGTACTTACTGTTTTTGTATCTCTGTGTTAACTTCTGTGTAGCATAGCTGTAGTTAGCTAAGGTTCACAATTATCTATTATCTGTTTTTATGAATGACTAGAAGAACCTTGGTGACTCCAAGTACTATGTAATATTATGGAAATAGAAATATTAATTACTCTGGTTGCTTCATATATGTTATACATAAATACATTATTTTTGTATTTTGTACTGAAAATCATATTGCTTATATGTGCCAAAAAATTTAAGAATGTTTAAGGAAATGGAAATATTAGTTACCTTGATTTGATGATCACACATCTGTTATGTCCATGAAATTATCACAATATATACAATGAAAAAGATATATAAAATATTACAAATTTAAATATTTTAATTAAAATATTATATATTTATATTTTATACCTTCCAAACATTATACACTATAAATATACAAATGTATAAATATATAATATTATATAGGAAACAAAGAAAGAAAACCAGCAGTCCACTGAGGTGTTAGTATTTACTGGCAATATTAGGGCTGGAGTACATATTTAAAACTAAGTTAATTTAAAGCATATTTTCAAAACTTTAGAGGATACTGGTCATCACAATCAGTTACAAATAAGCTATAAGGTAAAACATTTTCTAAGAAATGTGGATTATGAAATGTAAGAGAAAAACATCTTCTCTATTTTAAAAATTTATAGTGATAATATTGATATTTATTTCTCAGATATAGTGAGGGAAATAGCTGAAAAACATGCCAAAAATAATAGCAGAGTTGGTATGTGTTTTTCTGTGCATTTACTACTATTTCCTTGTTTTATATCTGGACATATTCGGTAAACTTAGTCCATTCTGATAGATGGTCATTCACCAAAGTTGTTACTTTTAGTAAATGTTTTCATCTGATTCAATTTTGTCAACTTACCCAACTTTTCAAAAGTGTTTCACTTCCTGTCACATCCTTAGTCATCTTAGATCTTGAGTAAAGAAGGATGTCAAGATAGCAAATCATCTCTTGTACCCTCTGCCATTTGTATTCTCCCGTGCTTGCTGGTGAAGGAAGGGATTGGTTTTACTTAAGTCAGTTTTGCTTGCTTGAAAATGAGAATTCTGCTCTAGATAGTATACTCATTTTTTCCTCTGAAATAGCAGTATTTGAAACACTGGGCAGGATAGTGGAAAATAAAATGACAAAAAATGTATTATACAGGACTGATATGTTTGAAAAAAGTTAGAACCCTGTTCATTTCTGGTCTCAACAAGGTAACACTGATAACATTGATTAATTGCAATTGTCACTGCATTTTAAGGATTTTTTTTCCTGCAGTGTAGGCATATGAAGGCTGTGATATATGTTAGTTTTAAGCACAGTAGATGAAAATGTATATAGGAACCCAAAGTGTTCTTTGTGTTCTCTTTCCATTCTTTGCCCCAGAACAAGCATATATGTGCTCAATAGATTCAGAATAAATGCCCATGTATACATTGCATTAAGAAGATTTTTTCCCACTTATGTTATCTAACTGAAAGTATTACTACTAATATTTCACACCCATACACAAATTCACACACAAAACTAGATAATTTAAAACTGTCAACAAATTCTTAAATAGATATACAATCAGCTAAGTTGACAAAAAGGTGAGGTTTAAAAGAAGATTCAGTTGAATTTTGTATGCTGTCATTTAAATAATGTAACTATTATTTCCTATTTCCATTTCCCATACATTGTCTTCAAATAAGAGGGGTTTTGATTTGTTGTCTTTAGTTATTTATACAACCAACAACTCTGTTTGGGGTAGAGCTGGCACTCCAGATCCATTCCCACACCCAGAGACAGTTGACTACCAGGAGGTTCACCATAACCACTCTCAAAGATGAACATTTCTTGCCCCAATATCTGGCCTAGTTCAGACTGCAATGGGGCCCAGGGAAGATAGAACCTATCTGCTCTGCCAGAGACATATTAATATACTGGTCCACAACTCTGCCCAGGACAGACCCAGCATTCCAGACCCCCTCCCAGAGATAGTTTGTTTCCCAGGGGAGCCATCATGACCAAGCTCACAGGAGGAATATGCTCCATTCAGAGACAGCAAGGCTAGTTAACACTAGATATAACCAGATGGTGAGAGGCAAGTATGAGAACATAAGCAACAGAAACCAATGCCACTTGCCCCATCAGAACCCGGTTCTCCCACCACAACAAGTCTTGGATACCCTAACACATGTGAAAAGTAAGATTCTATTCTAAAATTCCATCTCCTGAAGATGATAGAGGACCTTAAGCAGGACAAAATTAACTCCCTTAAAGAAATACAGGAGAACAGAGATAAAAAAGTAGAAGCCGTTAAAGAGGAAACACGCAAATCTGATAATGAAATGGAGGAAAACCCAGTAAAACAGATGAATGTCTTGAACAAAAATGTCTAAAAATGAAAATAGAAACAATAAGTAAATCATAAATTGAGGCAACCCTGGAGATGGAAAACCTAAGAAAAAGATCAGGAGTTACAAATACAAGCATCACCAACAGAATACAAGAGATAGAAGAGACAATCTCAGGTATAGAAGGTACCATAGGAGACATTGACATAATAGTCCAAGAAAATAAAAAGTGCAGAAAGCTCCTAACCCAAAATATCCAGGAATCTCAGGATACAATAAAAAGTTCAAAACTGAAAATATCAGGAATGAAAGAGGATATAGAATCGTAGCGAAAAGGACCAGAAAACATCTTCAACAAAATGATAGAAGAAAACTTCCCTACCCTAAAGAAAGAGATGGCTATAAATGTACAAGAACACCAAATGGATTGGACCAGTAAAAAGAGATCTTGGACAGATGTCATGCAGACCCTTAAGAGAACACAAATGCCAGCCCAGGTTACTACACTCAGCAAAGCTCCCAATCACCATAAAAACCAAGTGTAATGGCTATTCCTGGTTGCCAACCTGACTATATCTGGAATGAACTACAATCCAGAACAGGAGGGCTTATTTGTGATCCAAACCTTGAGGCTGAAAGACCCAAGTTTCTGATCTGGATCTTAGCATGGAGATCTTGAGGCATAGTAGTCATGATAAGTTTAGGCCCATGCAAAGTAGTATATAACTTTAATCCTAGAAGACTGAGCCAATGAGATCTCTGAGTTCAAGGTCAACCTGGAGCAAAGAAAGTTCCGGATCCAGGCATGGTGGTACACACCTTTAATCTGGCTACACCTGTAGAAAGTCTACATAAAGACATTGGAAGAAGGAAGATTCACTCTTTTTTAACTGTTTGTACTTACTTGCTAGCATATTTGTTGAAGCTTACATCTATAGAAGACCAGTTGAAACAACTAGCATTGTGGGACTAGATTCTTGGATTTCCCACTCACAGCTGACAATTGTTGGATTAATTAGACTATAGACTATAAAGCATCACAATAAATTTCCTCAATATAAAGAGACATTACATAAGTTCTGTGACTCTAGAAACCCTTGCACACCAAGAAATTCCATGACAAAACCAAATTTACACAATATCTTTCCACTAATTCAGCCCTACAGAGAATAATAGAAGAAAAACTCCAATAGGAAGGAGGGAAACTATACCCAAGCAAAACCAAGAAATTAATCATCTCCCAACAAACCAAAAAGAAGAGAACCATAAAAGCATAATATCACTTCTAACAATAAAAATAACAGAAATGAACAATAAGTTGTCTTTAATATCTCTCAACATCAATGGACTCAATTCCTCAATAAAAATACATATTCTAAGCCACTGGATGTATAGACAGGACCCAGCATTTTGCTGCACACAGGAAACACATCAGTGACAAAGACAGACTAAAAGGCTGGGGAAAAAAACAAGCAAAAGGTTCCAAGAAACAAGGTTGAGTAGTCATTTTTATATCCAATACAACAGGTTTGCAACCAAAATATATCAAAAGATATGGGGAAGTGAACTTCATACTCATCAAAGAAAACAATCACCAAGAGGAAATTTCAATTCTGAATATCAACACCCCAATGCAAGAGTACACACAATTGTAAAAGAAACATTACTAAAATTCAAAACACACATTGAACTTCACACAACAATAGTGGGAGAGTTCAACACCTCACTCTTACCAATTGACAGATCAAGGAAACAGAAACTCCACAGAGACACTGTGAAACTAACAGAAGTTATGAGCCAAGTAGATTTAACAGATATCTACAGAACATTTGACACACACACCCAAAAAATTACCTTCTCAGCACCTTTTGCCACCTTCTCTAAAATTAACCATGTAATCAGACACAAAACAAGCCTCAATAGATACAAAAAGGTTGAAATAATCCACTACATTCTATCAGATCACCATGGACTAATGCTGGTCTTCAATAATAACAAAAACAACAGAAAGCCCGCATACTCATGGAAACAATGATAACTTGGTCATGGAAGAGAAATAAAAAAAGAATTCAAAGACTTTCTGGAATTAAATGAAAATGAAGGCACAGCATACCCAAACTTATGGAACACAATGAAAGTGCTAAGAGGAAAATTCGTCGCTAATGACTGCCTTCATAAAGAGGTTGGAAACCAGATGTGCCTCATCAGAGAAAAGGGTAAAAAAAAAAATGTGGTACATTTACACAATGGAATACTGCTCAGCTATTGAAAACAATGAATTCACAAATTCTTAGTAAAATGGATGGAACTAGAAAGTATCGTCTTGAGTGAGGTAACCCAGTCAATCACAAAAGAACACATATAAGTGGATATCAGCCAAGAAGCTTGGGATAGCCAAGATACAATTCTCAGACCACATGAAACTCAAGGAGAAGAAAGACTGAAGTGTGGATACTTTGATCCCTCTTAGAAGAGGGAACAAAATACCCATGGAAGGAGTTATAGAGACAAAGTATGGAGCAGAGATTGAAGGAAAGGCCATCTAGAGACTGCCCTCCCCTGGGGCGGGGGGAATCCATTTCATATACAGTGACCAAACCCAGACACTATTGTGGATGCCAACAAGTGCTTGCTTACAGAAGCCTGATATAGCTGTCTCCTGAGAGGCTCTACCAGTGCCTGCCAAATACAGAGGTGGATGCTCTCAGCCAACCACTGCATGGAGCACAGCATCCCCAATGGGAGAGCTAGAGAAAGAACCCAAGGAGCTGAAGAGCTTTGCAGCCTCACGGGAGGAACAATAATACAAATCAACCAGTACCCCCAGAGTTCCCAGGGGCTAAACCACCAATCAAAGAAAATACATGGTGGGACTTATGGCTCCAGCTGCATATGTAGCAGAAGATGGCCTTGTCAGTCATTAATGGGAGGAGAGGCCATTGGTCTTATGAAGGCTCTATGCCCCACTGTAGGGAAATGCCAGGGCCAGGAAGCAGGAGTGGGTGTGTTGGTGATCAGAGGGAAGATGGGATAGGGTTTTTTGGAGGGGAAACCAGGAAAGAAGATAACATTTGAAACATAAATAAAGAAAATATCTACTACTACTACTACTACTACTACTACTACTACTACTACTACTAAAAAGAAATTGAGGAGATCCTATACTAGCAACTTAACAGCACATCTGAAAACTCTAGAACAAAGAGAAGCAAACACACACAGAGGAGTAGAGCAGGAAATAAACATAGAGCTGAAATCAACCCATTAGAAATGAAGTGAACTATACAAAGAATCAACAAAATGAAGAGCTGGTTCTTTGAGAAAATCATCAAGATTGATAAACCCTTAGCCAAACTAACTAAAGGGCACAGAGACAGTACCCAAACTATCACAATCAGAAATGAAAGGGAGTCATAACAACAGAAACTGAGGAATTTCAAAAAATCGTCAGATCCTGCTATAAAATCCTATACTGAACAAAACTGGAGAATATGGATGAAATGGGTGATTTTTTTCTTTCTTTTTTTTTTTTTAGTCAGATTCCAGGTACTAAATATAAATCAGGACCAGATAAATTATCTAAATAGCCCCACAACTCTTAAGAAAATAGAAGTAGTAATTAAAAGTGTCCTAGAACATGACAACATATGAAAAGTAAATGAATAAAATAATTAATAATAAATATCTATATAAGTAAAATGTCATTAATGATTCATTTAATCACAAATAATTAATAAATTTATGTTGTCTCTCCTTTTTTCTTGATTTAAAAGTTGAGATATTCGGGGCTGGTGAGATGGCTCAGTGGGTAAGAGCACCCGACTGCTCTTCCGAAGGTCCAGAGTTCAAATCCCAGCAACCACATGGTGGCTCACAACCATCCGTAATGAGATCTGGCGCCCTCTTCTGGAGTGTCTGAAGACAGCTACAGTGTACTTACATATAATAAATAAATAAATCTAAAAAAAAAAAAAAGTTGAGATATTCACCCTGAGAAATTCTACTTTGCTTTGTCTCATTTCATAATCATTGACTTATAACAAAATAACTATTATGAACAAGGAGTAACTAGTAGTTTTAAAATAAGAAACTAAAGTAAGAAAGGTGACAAGTTAGTGCAATAGCCAATCAGTATATGAACCAGTATATCATATATACATCTTTGTATCAAGACTAGCATGGCATATCACCTCTACCAGGTATGATGATATTACAAATTAAACAAGACTTATCAGTTATTGTAATAATATGGCAAATAGGGATCCATTGGTATATGGTAGTACAAATATAAAAACAGCGATTACAGCTAAAGGTATGAAAGTTTCTAAAAATTTAAAGTAAATCCAAGTATGAACCAGAACAAAGGGAGTGAAACTAGCATGTTGGACAGATCTCTGAACTCCTTCATTCATTGCTGTGTTTTCTGCAGTGGCTAGGAGACCAGAAACAAATTCAGAATGAACTTTGTTTACAAGGTCAAATTTTGATTATTAAATATAGATATTAATCCATTAAAATATAGCACACAACCATTTGTTAAATGTGCATAAAGCAAATACACTGAACTAAACTTCAGTTGGGGTAACTTAAGGTTTCCTGCATATTTTTCATTATTGTATTTTGACTAAATATTTAAAACTTTTTACATTTGTTATAAACTGCACCATGATGTATATCTAAACTTTTCTTAATAATCACATATGTCTATATTACTTTGAACTAGTGTTTATGTACTTCCATATTCAGTCATATATCTGTACATTTTGATATTCAATATTAATTTATTGACTAACATAATGTTTCACTTATTTCAATGCATTATTTTTTACTTTCAATGGAAATGTATTGTTTTTATTTGCTCATTGGTATAATTTGAATATATATATATATAAAATCACACACATGTGTATGTGTGTTTATTTGTGTTTGCATGTGAGAAAGTTAGTTTACAAAGTTAAATGATCATGTCAAGCACATTAATGTCTTATTTTTGTCAAATATAATTCCCACGCACTGTAAACTTTCAAGTATTTCTTCTGCAGTTATGTTAAAATATATAATTAAATTGTGGGCTATAGCTGATATATAGAAATCATGTTTGTATTCATCCCTAATTAACATTTATCATCTATTATTATTAATATGTGTTTTATTTATTCTAAAATTATTACCTATTTTCTTAATCTTCCTAAGATTATTGAAATATTCCTTTACCACATTTAGGTATAGAAAATACTTAAAATAAGACTTTAAAAGTACCTTTCTCAAGAATGTTTTACAACATGGTTTCAATATAAAAAATTAGGTCAACTCTCTGCAACAAAACATTTTCTTCCTAGTGGAATTTAGTAAGATATTGATAAGAGATTAATTCTAATGTAAACAAAAATGCACCATCATTGCATAATTGTCAGAGGGAGTCAGAAATGCAGTGTCAGTTCTTGGACAATAGCAATTTCAGAATATTCTGTTCTGTTTTCTTATTATCCTCAAATATTGTTATCCTTAAATATTGAATTCTTGATTCAAATATCATCCATGGGTTTACATCTTATAAAATCTCTTGTCCACATTATCTGCATCAAGTTTTCCCTTCTAACTATTGAAGCTGTGTTTTCCATGGCTTCTTATGACATGTGCATTACCCAAGTCAGCAGCTGAATTTCTGTTCTCATCCCTATTCTCACACTATAATATTTTTACTCAATGCTTTATACTTATATCTGATGTACTTTTCTCATGATTTTTGTTTAGCTTTCTTCTTTTAAATTCTTTACTTCGTCTTTTATTCATGTTGGTTTCTCTTGGTATTTTGTGTTTATATATGCATGTGCAGAAAACCTTACAATGTCCATGTGAGTTTAGGAATTACTATTGCTTATTCTGCCCCTAAACTTAATTATTCTTTGAGATTTGCACTTCCCTTACTGGACTACCATTTTACACTCAAGCCATACCTATTGGCTACATATATATAATTTTCATCTACATGGCTACATATATATAATTTTTACCTATATATGTACCCATATCTTCAATCCTCATCTCTCATTTATTTCCTCATCTAATTTCCAATTACATTCTTTTCAGTTATATGTTTTATGAACATCCTGTAACCCAGCTTGTATTATCTGTTCTGCCTCATCTTGACCTCTCTTTTCTTATTTCAGTTAATGGACTACTACCATCTACATAAAATATTCAAGCTGTAAACCATGTCCTTGAGTCTGCTCATTTCTTCTCATTTCACATTCAATTTATTATCAAACACTACTGGTTCTAACTTTTTAATATGTATTGTGGCTATTCAACTAACTTTCATTTCACCATCATCAGAAAATGTGAGCATAACTTGAAGTATACCCTTTCTAAGAAAAAATAGTCAAAAATAATATTCATCATTCATCCTTTACCCCCAGATAGTGACAACACTGTACAAAATGAACACCCATCATCAGGTTTGGCTTCAGCCTTAGGTTGGTGACAACATTCCACAGTCTTCAGCTAAGATACAATTAAGTGATGTGCAAGTAAGAAATAAACCTTTGCCTTGGTAGTCACTGGGATGTCAGCATAGCTTCTTATCACAGTATGAGCTGTCTGTCTTGACCATCACAAAGGATTCAAGGCAATATGGCTACAAGGGATAGCCCAGAATTCACACTTCTCTCACAAACCATTCCCTCGGAGAATACCCTTTAAAGAATGATTAGATTTAACTCCTTCTGATTTCTGACTTTATATTACTTCTAAAATGTAATGCAGGTCCTAACCCCCACCTGTCTCTCAGATATCTCATGACTCCATGGTCATCTGTCATGCTTTTTCCTGGGTATGTGCAACATAGTTGAGGACTCATAATGTTTTTGTTTCCTTGCATCTCTTAGGTGTTGATGCGGCTGCCTCTTTATCACTTTTCAGGCACTAATCCACTCAGTGACATCAGCACTCTTCTTTCAGTGACCTCCTCATTTACTGATTTTTACATGGTTTCACTCTTCACTCATTTAATAGTTGAAACATTTCCAATTGTGATGAAGACAACATGAAATATGAGAAACCCAAAGGTAAGATGACAAGTTTTCCATAGTTTCTAATTTGCTAGTATATTTGTGCTGGTGTTTCCAGGGTGTCCACAACAAGGCAGCAATGCATATGGGTTTGTAAAGAGCACTGAGTAAACCACTCTGGAAAGGGTTTCAGGGAGCAGTGTCCGCTTTATTGTAAGTGAGCAACCAGTTCCATATTAGAAGGTGTGACCTGTGATTGTCAGCATATTATCTCTGACTGAAGAGTTGAGAACACATTCCACCAGGGGCTCTGTGTGGAAAAAGCACATTAGAGGAGACATGGAGAGGAAGGAGTCATCCACTGACCAGCTCCTTGCTATTAATGCTACTTCAGAACTCAGGGTTCTGACTTTTGGGCCTGATGAGCCATGCTTCTCATTTACAACTACAGTGTGTCAAGTAGGCTGGCTGCAGGTCTTGCCTGAGTCTTTGATATATGGGCTATATTTTTATTTTAAATACCTAATACTCAGAGCCATGGAATGAGCAATAAATAGAAGTAGATAGGCAAATTGTTGGTGAATTGAATTTTCTTCAAATATCTCACCCTTACCTTTTTATGATTAATCCATAAATCAAGTAAAGAATGTAAAACAAAACTCCATATTGTTTTTCCTTTTCTAAAGAAAGTCGACAACAAATTTGTCTTCATTCTTCTCTATATATCAAATTGCTTAGAAAAATGTCATGTTCTTATTCGAATTGCTAATGTCATATTTATAACAGAAGCTATATATTTCTTTATTAATTCATAATTATCTTTGTCAAAATAATAGTAAGAATAGAAAAAACATTGAAAACATAAAAATATACAATCCATAATAATGCATATTAATATAACCCTTTTCTATATTTATTTCTAGCACTAAATTAAACATTTTATAACACATATTCATTGCTCAGTACATTTACAAAACAGATATAGTTTGCAGAGAGCTAATCACCTTGCTTACAGGATAGTGGATAATGGTGCAGTATAAATTGCTACAGAGGTATTACTTGAAAGAAGTGTACTAGCTGAGTTTATAAATATTCTGAAAAGTGAAAAATTGATCAAATAAAATGGTATGATAAATATACGATAAAGCTATCATTATAATTCAGGAGACTGGGGAGAAGGGAAACTTTATCTCCAAATGAATTTTATTAAACTGAGTACTTATTATAAACATCAAACTCTCTTACCCACACAATGCTCAGAACAAATTTTCCATGTACATACATTATGCTTTCTCTTTAAGTACATTACGTCATTGACTAAATGCATTGAAATGATTAAGGTGATACCATAACCATGTAAATGAAGAAGCAAACCTTGACTATTTACTGGCTAAGTAAAACGTAGATCTGGTAAAACTTAAGTCTACCATGACAAATCCCAAACTCATCCTGTTTCCTTGAAGATTTATTTTAATTTGATTTATGTATTATTCTCTGGGTATCTATACCAGTGTGCAAGCACCTTCAGAGGCCAGCATCATATTGTATCTTCTGGAACATGAGTTGGCGGCAGTTGGGATCCCTTCGATATGGTGGTAAGAACTGAACTTACATTCTATGCCAGGGCAGAGAGACAGCTGGCTCAATGTCTCTTTCTTAAGATAGTTTTAAGTCCTAGCTCATGAAAGTTATTAGATTACATCTTATATCCTTTTATATTCTCATCATTTAAGTAGCCACTCTAGAAATAAGAAATTCTGTTTCATGTTCCAATATGGTTTGATTCGTTCCCTTAGTAAATTGCATTTGTTTCCCCTCTTTGCTGTATGGATGAAGTAATCAACTTTCTTTTAGAAACTCAATTAATTCTCAATTATAGACAGAGAAAAAAACGGCAGAATAATGTAGTTGTCTATTATACAGAATGGTTCTTAACTCCAAGGATAGAAATGTTGAAAACTGAAAAATACAATATTTTACAGTAAAATATAGTTTAAAACAGGTCACCTAGAGTAATTTCAAAATCTAGATTTTGTGTGGTTCTAAAATTTAAACAGCCAAGATGTGATCTGAACAACATTGGGCATGGCAAGTTGGAGGAGAAAAACTTTTAGTGTCCTACGTCTAGATAAATAGCTACTGGAAACTGGAGAATATTGACAGCAGAAGAAATGCTCTTCTGAGGAGAGTCCCTCAACTGCATATCCAATACTGTCGTCAGCCTTGAGATGAATATAAGACAGGTAATGTTGCACAGAGAGATCAGGCTATATTTATGCATTTAGGAGTATGTGTGTGTGTGTGTGTGTGTGTGTATGTGTGTGTGTGTGTGTGTGTGTGTTGATATATATCAACAATTGAAGAAAAAGTGAGCAAAAATTTGAGAGAACAATGGGATGCACAAGAAAGGTCAGATGGGGAAGAAGGGGGAATGATGTAATTATAATCTGAATAAAATAAAAATATAAAAATTAATATAATCAGGTAGTAGAATTACTGTAAGAACTGCAAAAGTCAAAACTTAGTAATTGACCAAGAATAGTGGATAAAATTTTATGTGCTATTATAAGTAGTGAAGTTGTGGATTAAAAACAAATTATGCATTTATGTATAAAAATATTTCTATTCCAAAACAAAGATAGTGTAACCTAGAGAAGCTGTTCTCCAGATAACTTTAACAAAATAAACAGTCCTTGCAGTCATGAAAATATGCTGTTAAGAATTAAATGATGCCTTTGGTAGCTACATAAAATTGTGTTTAGTTTTCAAGGGCTTTCAAGAGCTTATAATTTTTATTTTGTTCATATATGTTTTACCTTTAGAATAATGTAATGCACATGATAGACTTATCATAACAATGTCTTCCACTACAAAATCACATCTGATTTCTATTCTTTCTTGTCCTTGAAACTGGCCTATGCTCTTATGCAGTGTTGTGTCATGCGTCCTAGTGCTGTGCCATGCCTGCTAGCAGCCTCACTGCAACACCGTGCTCATACATCTCCTCTCCAAAGTCTCTTATAGCCTTGGCCCTGAAGCATCTTGAGTTGTTAAGAGTTTTTACTTGTTACTCTTGTTGAGCTCGTTTGCACAACTGAAACACACACTTCTTGAGGCCACTGTTGTTTATCCACTTGAGGACATATCCAGTTTCTGTGAGAGAAATGAGATGATACTCATGTTTCAAACAGCCAGAGTTTTTTTGGTAAATTCATATATCATTATATAGTGTGTTATCTTATTTTACTTAAGAAACATTTCAGAGATGGGATATAAAAGCTTTAATTATTTAATCAATTACTTGAGAGGTATGTCTAATTTTAGAAACAAAGAGAACTTGCTTCAGATTATTTGCACATAGTTTTCTTAACAAATATCATTTGCTTTTATATGGAGTTTCTTTAAACAATCTATATCCAAAATGAAAAAAAATGGATATTATATGAATTTTGACATTGTAAACATCACCCTTTAAATTCATATTTCCTGTGCTAGATTCTTTAAGTGATTCCAATTTTGTATTTAATAAAACTTTGAATATATTTAAAAATTATCAAATGATTGTTATAAACTTTTTATATAAATGTACTTACAATTTTTTTCAGTAGAAATGTAATGACTGTAGTAGACTAGAAACCAATGATGGTTATTTATGTTATTTAATTCTACACATTGCTTAACAGCTTAATAACTTTTTCAAAAGTCAGAATAAGTTAAAATTAATAAAGATTTATTATTAAATACTTTTTCAAATCTTTATAATCTTTAAATTCCTACTGCTTAATGAGAAAAGTTGTTTTTAAGGAAGAAGCTGCTGTCTCAATTGAGAATGTGAGAAAAGGATGCATTTAACTTACTGTATGTTCTACTCTCATTGCTGAATCTAATACTCTTTGTATGTATTATTAGAAGCATTCAGTGTAGAACACTTTTTCATTTTATCTCCGTGTAGTCAATAAAGTGAGATAAGAACTGAATGAGAAGCACTGAAAATTCAAGGCCCAGTAAGACACAACTCTTAATCATGAAAAAGACTCTAGCCATGCTGGAGACCCAACATTCCAACGTGGCCAGGTCAGTTAGCCGGCCAAGAGACCACTCCCTGGAAAACAGAGGCACCTTAAGCCATGCTAAAGAAATAGGCAGAATACTTCTCAGCCTTTGACAGAGAGGATTCCCCCTGCTGAAGATGGAAACAAGTATTGAGACCCCCAGTCAGATGCTACACAGATCCAGAGATCTTGGAACACAATGCTAAATGGGGTGCTTCCATCAAATCCCTCCCCTCATGGCTCATGGAAGGAGGTAGAAAGAGTGAAAGGTCGATATAAACAATGACAGAATTCATATAATATACTTTCTTTTTTGATATAGTCAATGGAGGACACTAAGGAAACAGGCTTTCTAAGTCAACAGGAACAGCACACATACGAACTCAGAGAGACTGAGGCAACATACACTGGGCCTGAACTGCTCTGTACCAGATGAAGTCCTAGAACTGAAAACGGGGTACACACACCTCCACTTTAACCCAGAAGCTATTTCTATTCATTAAAAAAAATAGGCAGTACCCCCCCCCAGAGCTGTGTCTCTAGTTGCATATGTAGCAGAGGATGGCCTAGTTGGTCATCAATGGGAGGAGAGGCCCTTGGTCTTGCGAAGATCACATGCTCCAGTATATGGGAATGCTAGGGCCAAGAAGCAGGAGTGGATGAGTTGGGGAGCGGGGCACGGGTATGGTATAGGGGGCTTTGGGGATAGCATTTGAAATGTAAATGAAAAATATCTAATAAAAATATAAAAAAATAGGCAGAATAATTTTTCCTTTAATGAAATATTGTGCTTTTCTTTCCCAAAATTCTTGTTTCCCAGCGCAGTCCCTGCAAGCCAGAATGAGGGTCTTCTGGGTCTACCTTGCTTTCTTAGGCTGAGTCTAAAAGGCACACATTTCCATTGTCTCTTTTCAGTCTTTCTCTTTCAGATGCTGGTAAGATCGCAAGAGTGTTTTTTTCAGATAACTTGCTTTCCTTACTCTTTCTGTAAAATTCCAGAATCTACTATAAGGCTGGTGGTTCACTGTGTCTGACATAATCTACATTCCAGACTAAATGGCCTGGCTTTTCCCTCTATCATGTCTTTCTTCAGGTAGCCAGAAAAGTTTTAAAGCTTGGGCTTCTCTGCTATTTTTGTTTGTGTTGTTGTTAGTTTTAAAATGGTAAAAAAAAATTGTCATTAATCTTTCATTTTGATTTTAATTTTTTTGAATCATTAAAGTACTCCCTGAGGGGGTCACCTTTCCATTTCCCACCTGACAATCACCAAGGGGTCAGTAGCAGTGCTGCTGTACTAATAAAGAGTGAGTTGCATCTCCTAAAATTATCTTTCTTGATTAACCAACTAGATGACGATGAGTTTTGTGGGGACGTGCATACAGGCTCTCTTGAAAACTACTTGAAATGGTTTCTTGCAGAAAAATTAGATTAGTTTACCTTGCTGTCCTGTATATCTGCTCCTTTAAAACAAACAATTTAATAATATAATTTTGGATGACATCATACATTGTGAGGTCGAGATGGCAAACCAACAGGTACGTCAGAACCTTTTCAATGGCTGAGAGTACTTTAGAACGTTTGCATTTTATTTCTGCACACACAATAAGCACAGATATTCTGAGACTGCTGACCACAGATATTCTTCCTTGGTTCTCTATGGTCAGTGCAGACGTAGTTCTGAAACACACTGGACTTCTTGATCTTCTGTTCATTTGTTTGTTTGTTTAACTAATCATTAGTTTGATAACAAAATGAGGAATTTTTTTTCCCAAAAGATCAGAAAAATGAAATTCAGGATGTAGTTTATCAATCATTAACTTTCAATTCTTCTACTTAAATACATTTGGGGATTTGCTTTCAAGTTAAAATGCAGAAAATGGAAATAAGCACAATCTCATATTTTGGCAACAAGAAAAGTTTAGATTACTACAGTTATACTTTAAATAGAACTACTGAATGCAAAAATACAATTGTCGAGGTGCTATGGGAATTGGACTCACTGCAGGAAATGCTGTGTGGGTATAAAAATGACTTACTCCAAGGCCTCTGAAGCCAGATCCAGGCTCATTTTCTAGGAGAAATGATAATTTACTTCTGGTAATTAGGGTACACTGTTTTCAATCTAGCATAATCTGCATGTTTCCTGTATTTAGGTTCCTATATTTATATAAATATAACAAGATTTTATGAAACTCTCCCAAGTTTTGGCCAAAAGTATATACATAGTAATTGTTTCATATGTGTGTTTTAGTGTGTATGTATGTGTGTGTGTTTGTGTGTGTGTGTGTGTGTGTGTGTGTGATTTCTTTTTTGTCTTGAGGTGAGTAAATATTTAGACCCACTGTCAGGATGGTCAAAAGTTTGGATAACTGCTTCTATTTACTGATGTGTATGGTTTATATGAATTTATATTCTAAACACTTTGCTTCATTTATAAAGGTGTGCAAAACAAACTCAAAGCGTGTTTGTTAAGCATTTGAATGATAAATGATATAGCTCTAAAATTAATTATCACAACCTGTCCTAATGATTCTATTAGTAACTTCTTTTTGGAGGATGGTAAGCCATTTTTGTTAATTTAGACTTTTCTAGATTGTAACATACAAATTATTATATACTTTCTGGGAATAGAGGATGCATTAAACCAGCTGGCTGAAAATATAACAAGAGTCAATCATTTGCAGGGAGGACATAGTAAGACCACTTAATTCAAGAATCACAGCTGGGCACTGATAATAACTAGCTACAAAAATTTACAATTAAATGGAAGTTAATTGTGACATAGAAAAGAACGATTATAAGCTTGGCAATCACAGTTATAACAAAAATTGTACAATTTATTAGGCATTTCTGCATGTACCAGGGACATCTGTACAATAATAAACACACAAGTACATACATCATGTAGTGACTTAAGAATATTGTTCCTCCTTTTGTTTACCCACTGGAAGGAAACAGTGACCACAGGGCAATAGAGTTGCAACAGACCTAGGAATCTGACATCTCAACTTTAATGTTAAAGACACTTGCCAGTAATGGTTCATTGTGATACCTGTAAAACAAGTGAAAAGCCACTGAATGTGGGGAAAAAAAGAAAAGAAATATAACAAGATATATTCTTTCCTGGAGAAAATAAAGAATAGAGCATTGCTGGTGCTACAGAAGGCCACATGCACTCAGTAAATTGATGCTTTGTAAAAAAAAACAAATTACTCCCACTTACCTCAAATAAACAAATAACTATTGGGTAACAAGTGTATTTATAAGAATTTTGAATATGAGTTTATTAAATGTCTATGAACTACAATATAAAGCAAACACTTTTTTTTAATTTTTAATATTTTTATTACATATTTTCCTCAATTACATTTCTAATGCTATCCCAAAAGTCCCCCATAGTGCCCCCCACTTCCCTACCCACCCATTCCCATTCTTTTGGCCCTGGCATTCCCCTATATTGGGGCATATAAAGTTTGCAAGTCCAATGGGCCTCTCTTTCCATTGATGGCCGACTAGGTCATCTTTCAATACATATACAGCTAGAGACAAGAGCTCCGGGGTTCTGGTTAGTACATCATGTTGTTCCAACAATAGGGTTGCAGATCCCTTTAGCTCCTTGGGTACTTTCTCTAGCTTCTCCATTGGGAGCCCTGTGATACATCCAATAGCTGACTGTGAACATCCACTTCTATGTTTGCTAGGCCCCGGCATCGTCTCACAAGAGACAGCTATATTTGGGTCCTTTCAGCAAAATCTTGCTAGTGTATGCTATGGTGTCAGCGTTTAGAAGCTGATTATGGGTAGGACCACAGGCCTCATCCGGCTGGATCAGCGCCGGGGTAGCGGGAGCACAGGGTTGCCTGACACCCGCCAGCTACCCACGACCCCCGCCGCAGGATTTTGGGACTGCTGGTGAGTGGAACACAGCTTCTGCTCCAATCCAATTGCGCGGGACCTGAGACTGCATTAGTTAGGGAAGCAGAAACCGGCCTGAGTAGGGCCACAGGCCTCACCCGGCCAGATCAGCGCCAGGGTAGCAGGAGCGCAGGGTTGCCTGACACCCGCCAGCTACCCACGACCCCCACCGCAGGATTTTGGGACTGCTGGTGAGTGGAACACAGCTTCTGCTCCAATCCAATTGCGCGGGACCTGAGACTGCATTAGTTAGGGAAGCAGAAACCGGCCTGAGTAGGGCCACAGGCCTCACCCGGCCAGATCAGCGCCAGGGTAGCGGGAGCGCAGGGTTGCCTGACACCCGCCAGCTACCCACGACCCCCGCCACAGGATTTTGGGACTGCTGGTGAGTGGAACACAGCTTCTGCTCCAGTCCAATCACGCGGGACCTGAGACTGCTCTGGTTGGGGAGAGAGAAATCCGGCCTACATAGGGCCACAACCCTCTTCCGGTCAGAAAAGCACCTGGGCAGCTGGGGCGCAGGGTCTGCTGACACTCGCCAGCTACCCACAACACCCGCCACAGGATCTTAAGACTTCTGGTGAGTGGAGCACAGCTTCTGCTCCAATCCAATTGCACGGGACCTGAGACTGCATTAGTTAGGGAAGCAGAAACCGGCCTGAGTAGGGCCACAGGCCTCACCCGGCCGGATCAGCGCCAGGGTAGCGGGAGCGCAGGGTTGCCTGACACCCACCAGCTACCCACGACCCCCGCCGCAGGATTTTGGGACTGCTGGTGAGTGGAACACAGCTTCTGCTCCAGTCCAATCACGCGGGACCTGAGACTGCTCTGGTTGGGGAGAGAGAAATCCGGCCTACATAGGGCCACAACCCTCTTCGGGTCAGAAAAGCACCTGTGCAGCTGGGGCGCAGGGTCAGCTGACACTCACCAGCTACCCACAACACCCACCACAGGATCTTAAGACTTCTGGAGAGTGGAACACAGCTTCTGCTCCAATCCAATTGCACGCGGGACCAGAGACTGCATTAGTTAGGGAAGCAGAAAAACGGCCTGAGTAGGACCACAGGCCTCTTCCGGCTGGACCAGCACCGGGGTACTGTCAGCTACCCACGACCCCCGCCACCCTGATGATAGAGGACTTCAAGAAGGACTTTAATAACACACTTAAAGAAATGCAGGAGAACACTGATAAAAAGGCAGAAGACAATAAAGAGGAAGCACAAAAATCCCTTAAAGAATTGCAGGAGAACACTGCTAAAGAGTTACAAATCCTTAAAGAAAAACATGATAACATAATCAAACAGGTAGAAGTCCTTACAGAAAAACAGGAAAACACATCCAAACAGATGATGGAAATGAACAAAACCATACTAGACCTAAAAAGGGAAGTAGACACAATAAAGAAAACCCAAAATGAGGCAACACTGGAGATAGAAACCCTAGGAAAGAAATCTGGAACCATAGATACGAGCATCAGCAACAGAATACAAGAGATGGAAGAGAGAATCTCAGGTGCAGAAGATTCCATAGAGAACATCGGCACAACAATCAAGGAAAATGTAAAATGCAAAAAGATCCTAACTCAAAACATCCAAGAAATACAGGACATAATGAGAAGACCAAACCTACGGATAATAGGAGTGGATGAGAATGAAGATTTTCAACTCAAAGGACCAGCAAACATCTTCAACAAAATTATAGAAGAAAACTTCCCAAATCTAAAGAAAGAGATGCCCATGAACATACAAGAAGCCTACAGAACTCCAAATAGACTGGACCAGAAAAGAAATACCTCCCGACACATAATAATCAGAGCAACAAATGCTCTAAATAAAGATAGAATACTAAAAGCAGTAAGAGAAAAAGGCCAAGTAACATATAAAGGCAAGCCTATCAGAATTACACCAGACTTTTCACCAGAGACTATGAAAGCCAGAAGATCCTGGACAGATGTTATACAGACACTAAAAGAACACAAATTCCAGCCCAGGCTACTATACCCAGCCAAACTCTCAATTAACATAGATGGAGAAACCAAAGTATTCCACGACAAAACCAAATTCACACATTATCTCTGCACGAATCCAGCCCTTCAAAGGATAATAACAGAAAAAAACCAATACAAGGACAGGAACCACGCCCTAGAAACAACAAGAAGGTAATCCCTCAACAAACCTAAAAGAAGACAGCCACAAGAACAAAATGCCAACTTTAACATCAAAAATAACAGGAAACAACAATTACTTTTCCTTAATATCTCTTAATATCAATGGACTCAACTCCCCGATAAAAAGACATAGACTAACAAACTGGCTACACAAACAAGACCCAACATTTTGCTGCTTACAGGAAACTCATCTCAGAGAAAAGGATAGACACTACCTCAGAATGAAAGGCTGGAAAACAATTTTCCAAGCAAATGGCATGAAGAAACAAGCTGGAGTAGCCATTCTAATATCTGATAAGATTGACTTCCAACCCAAAGTCATTAAAAAAGACAGGGAGGGACACTTCATACTCATCAAAGGTAAAATCCTCCAAGAGGAACTATCAATCCTGAATATCTATGCTCCAAATACAAAGGCAGCCACATTCATTAAAGAAACTTTAGTAAAGCTCAAAGCACACATTGCACCTCATACAATAATAGTGGGAGACTTCAACACACCACTTTCACCAATGGACAGATCATGGAAACAGAAACTAAACAGGGACACAGTGAAACTAACAGAAATTATGAATCAAATGGATCTGGCAGATATCTACAGAACATTCTATCCTAAAACAAAAGGATATACCTTCTTCTCAGCACCTCATGGTACCTTCTCCAAAATTGACCACATAATTGGTCACAAAACAGGCCTCAACAGATATAAAAATATTGAAATTGTCCCATGCATCCTATCAGATCACCATGGACTAAGGCTGATCTTCAATAACAAAATAAATAATAGAAAGCCAACCTTCACGTGGAAACTGAACAACACTCTTCTCAATGATACCTTGGTCAAGGAAGGAATAAAGAAAGAAATCAAGGACTTTTTAGAGTTCAATGAAAATGAAGCCACAACATACCCAAACTTATGGGACGCAATGAAAGCATTTTTAAGAGGAAAACTCATAGCTCTGAGTGCCTCCAAAAGGAAACTAGAGAGAGCACACATTAGCAGCTTGACAACACACCTAAAAGCACTAGAACAAAAGGAAGCAAATTCACCCAAGAGGAGTAGACGGCAGGAAATAATCAAACTCAGGGGTGAAATCAACCAAGTGGAAACAAGAAAAACTATTCAAAGAATCAACCAATCAAGGAGCTGGTTCTTTGAGAAAATCAACAAGATAGATAAACCCTTAGCCAGACTCACTAGAGGGCACAGGGAAAGCATCCTAATTAACAAAATCAGAAATGAAAAAGGAGACATAACAACAGATCCTGAAGACATCCAAAACACCATCAGATCCTTCTACCAAAGGCTATACTCAACAAAACTGGAGAACCTGGATGAAATGGACAAGTTCCTAGACAGATACCAGGTACCAAAGCTGAATCAAGATCAGGTTAATGATCTAAACAGCCCTATATCCCCCAAAGGAATAGAAGCAGTCATTAATAGTCTCCCAACTAAAAAAAGCCCAAACCAGATGGGTTTAGTGCAGAGTTCTATCAGACCTTCAAAGAAGATCTAATCCCAGTTCTTCACAAACTATTCCACAAAATAGAAACAGAAGGTACTCTACCCAACTCATTCTATGAAGCCACAATTACTCTGATACCTAAACCACAAAAAGACCCAACAAAGATAGAAAACTTCAGACCAATATCCCTTATGAATATTGATGCAAAAATCCTCAATAAAGTTCTTGCTAACCGAATCTAAGAACACATCAAAACAATCATCCATCCTGACCAAGTAGGTTTCATCCCAGGGATGCAGGGATGGTTCAATATACGGAAATCCATCAACGTAATCCAGTATATAAACAAACTCAAAGACAAAAACCACATGGTCATCTCCTTAGATGCGGAAAAAGCATTTGACAAGATCCAACACCCATTCATGATAAAAGTCTTGGAAAGATCAGGAATTCAAGGCCCATACCTAAACATGATAAAAGCAATCTACAGCAAACCAGTAGCCAACATCAAAGTAAATGGTGAGAAGCTTGAAGCAATCCCTCTAAAATCAGGGACTAGACAAGGCTGTCCACTTTCTCCATACCTATTCAACATTGTACTTGAAGTCCTAGCCAGAGCAATTCGACAACAAAAGGAGATCAAAGGGATACAAATTGGAAAAGATGAAGTCAAAATATCACTCTTTGCAGATGATATGATAGTATATATAAGTGACCCTAAAAATTCCACCAGAGAACTCCTAAGCCTGATAAACAGCTTCGGTGAAGTAGCTGGATATAAAATTAACTCAAACAAATCAATGGCCTTTCTCTACACAAAGAATAAACAGGCTGAGAAAGAAATTAGGGAAACAACACCCTTCTCAATAGTCACAAATAATATAAAATATCTTGGCGTGACTCTAACTAAGGAAGTGAAAGATCTGTATAATAAAAACTTCAAGTCTCTGAAGAAAGAAATTATAGAAGATCTCAGAAGATGGAAAGATCTCCCATGCTCATGGATTGGCAGGATCAACATTGTAAAAATGGCTATCTTGCCAAAAGCAATCTACAGATTCAATGCAATCCCCATCAAAATTCCAAATCAATTCTTCAACGAATTAGAAAGTGCAATCTGCAAATTCATCTGGAATAACAAAAAACCTAGGATAGCAAAAACTCTCCTCAAGGATAAAAGAACCTCTGGTGGAATCACCATGCCGGACCTAAAGCTCTACTACAGAGCAATTGTGATAAAAACTGCATGGTACTGGTATAGTGACAGACAAATAGACCAATGGAATAGAATTGAAGACCCAGAAATGAACCCACACACCTATGGTCACTTGATCTTCGACAAGGGAGCTAAAAACATCCAGTGGAAGAAAGACAGAATTTTCAACAAATGGTGCTGGCACAACTGGTTGTTAACATGTAGAAGAATGCGAATCGATCCATTCCTATCTCCTTGTACTAAGGTCAAGTCTAAGTGGATCAAGGAACTTCACATAAAACCAGAGACACTGAAACTTATAGAGGAGAAAGTGGGGAAAAGCCTTGAAGATATGGGCACAGGGGAAAAATTCCTGAATAGAACAGTAATGGCTTGTGCTGTAAGATCGAGAATTGACAAGTGGGACCTCATGAAACTACAAAGCTTCTGCAAGGCTAAAGACACCATCAATAAGACAAAAAAACCACCAACAGATTGGGAAAGGATCTTCACCTATCCTAAATCAGATAAGGGACTAATATCCAATATATATAAAGAACTCAAGAAGGTGGACTCCAGAAAGTCAAATAACCCCATTAAAAAATGGGGCTCAGAACTGAACAAAGAATTCTCACCTGAGGAATACCGAATGGCAGAGAAGCACCTGAAAAAATGTTCAACATCCTTAATCATCAGGGAAATGCAAATCAAAACAACCCTGAGATTCCACCTCACACCAGTCAGAATGGCTAAGATCAAAAATTCAGGTGACAGCAGATGCTGGCGAGGATGTGGAGAAAGTGGAACACTCCTCCATTGTTGGTGGGAATGCAAGCTTGTACAACCACTCTGGAAATCAGTCTGGCGGTTCCTCAGAAAATTGGACATAGTACTACCAGAGGATCCAGCAATACCTCTCCTGGGCATATATCCAGAAGATGTCCCAACCGGTAAAAAGGACACATGCTCCACTATGTTCATAGCAGCCCTATTTATAATAGCCAGAAGCTGGAAAGAACCCAGATGTCCCTCAACAGAGGAATGGATACAGAAATTATGGTACATTTACACAATGGAGTACTACTCAGCTATTAAAAAGAATGAATTTATGAAATTCCTTGCCAAATGGATGGACCTGGAGGGCATCATCTTGAGTGAAGTAACACAATCACAAAAGATCTCACACAATATGTATTCATTGATAAGTGGATATTAGCCCAAAACTTAGGATACCCAAGATATAAGATCCAATTTGCTAAACGCATGAAACTCAAGAAGAATGAAGACCAAAGTGTGGACATTGTGCACCTTCTTAGAATTGGGAACAAAACACCCAGGGAAGGAGTTACAGAGACAAAGTTCGTAGCTGTGATGAAAGGATGGACCATTTAGAGACTGCTGTATCCAGGGATCCGTCCCATAATCAGCTTCTAAACGCTGACACCATTGCATACACTAGTAAGATCTTGCTGAATGGACCCAAATATAGCTGTCTCTTGTGAGACGATGCCGGGGCCTAGCAAACACAGGAGTGGATGTTCACAGTCAGCTATTGGATGTATCACAGGGCTCCCAATGGAGAAGCTAGAGAAAGTACCCAAGGAGCTAAAGGGATCTGCAACCCTATTGTTGGAACAACATGATGTACTAACCAGAACCCTGGAGCTCTTGTCTCTAGCTGCATATGTATCAAAAGATGGCCTAGTCGGCCATCAATGGAAAGAGAGGCCCATTGGACTTGCAAACTTTATATGCCCCAATATAGGGGAATGCCAGGGCCAAAAGAATGGGAATGGGTGGGTAGGGAAGTAGGGGCGCTATGGGGGACTTTTGGGATAGTATTGGAAATGTAATTGAGGAAAATATGTAATAAAAATATTAAAAAAAAAAAAAAAAGAAAGATGTAATAAAGTTAGAATCAAGAATAAAATGTGCCCACTCCTCCAAATAATAAATAAAGGTTGCATAATAAAAAAAAAAAAAAAAGAAGCTGATTATGGGATGGATCCCTGGATACGGCAGTCTCTAAATGGTCCATCCTTTCATCACAGCTACGAACTTTGTCTCTGTAACTCCTTCCCTGGGTGTTTTGTTCCCAATTCTAAGAAGGTGCACAGTGTCCACACTTTGGTCTTCATTCTTCTTGAGTTTCATGCGTTTAGCAAATTGGATCTTATATCTTGGGTATCCTAAGTTTTGGGATAATATCCACTTATCAGTGAATACATATTGTGTGAGTTCTTTTGTGATTGTGTTACTTCACTCAAGATGATGCCCTCCAGGTCCATCCATTTGGCAAGGAATTTCATAAATTCATTCTTTTTAATAGCTGAGTAGTACTCCATTGTGTAAATGTACCATAATTTCTGTATCCATTCCTCTGTTGAGGGACATCTGGGTTCTTTCCAGCTTCTGGCTATTATAAATAGGGCTGCTATGAACATAGTGGAGCATGTGTCCTTTTTACTGGTTGGGACATCTTCTGGATATATGCCCAGGAGAGGTATTGCTGGATCCTCTGGTAGTACTATGTCCAATTTTCTGAGGAACCGCCAGACTGATTTCCAGAGTGGTTGTACAAGCTTGCAATCCCACCAACAATGGAGGAGTGTTCCTCTTTCTCCACATCCTCGCCAGCATCTGCTGTCACCTGAATTTTTGATCTTAGCCATTCTGACTGGTGTGAGGTGGAATCTCAGGGTTGTTTTGATTTGCATTTCCCTGATGATTAAGGATGTTGAACATTTTTTCAGGTGCTTCTCTGCCATTCGGTATTCCTCAGGTGAGAATTCTTTGTTCAATTCTGAGCCCCATTTTTTAATGGGGTTATTTGACTTTCTGGAGTCCACCTTCTTGAGTTCTTTATATATATTGGATATTAGTCCCTTATCTGATTTAGGATAGGTGAAGATCCTTTCCCAATCTGTTGGTGTTTTTTTTTTTTTTTGTCTTATTGATGGTGTCTTTAGCCTTGCAGAAGCTTTGTAGTTTCATGAGGTCCCACTTGTCAATTCTCGATCTTACAGCACAAGCCATTACTGTTCTATTCAGGAATTTTTCCCCTGTGCCCATATCTTCAAGGCTTTTCCCCACTTTCTCCTCTATAAGTTTCAGTGTCTCTGGTTTTATGTGAAGTTCCTTGATCCACTTAGACTTGACCTTAGTACAAGGAGATAGGAATGGATCGATTCGCATTCTTCTACATGTTAACAACCAGTTGTGCCAGCACCATTTGTTGAAAATTCTGTCTTTCTTCCACTGGATGTTTTTAGCTCCCTTGTCGAAGATCAAGTGACCATAGGTGTGTGGGTTCATTTCTGGGTCTTCAATTCTATTCCATTGGTCTATTTGTCTGTCACTATACCAGTACCATGCAGTTTTTATCACAATTGCTCTGTAGTAGAGCTTTAGGTCCGGCATGGTGATTCCACCAGAGGTTCTTTTATCCTTGAGAAGAGTTTTTGCTATCCTAGGTTTTTTGTTATTCCAGATGAATTTGCAGATTGCACTTTCTAATTCGTTGAAGAATTGATTTGGAATTATGATGGGGATTGCATTGAATCTGTAGATTGCTTTTGGCAAGATAGCCATTTTTACAATGTTGATCCTGCCAATCCATGAGCATGGGAGATCTTTCCATCTTCTGAGATCTTCTATAATTTCTTTCTTCAGAGACTTGAAGTTTTTATTATACAGGTCTTTCACTTCCTTAGTTAGAGTCACGCCAAGATATTTCATATTATTTGTGACTATTGAGAAGGGTGTTGTTTCCCTAATTTCTTTCTCAGCCTGTTTATTCTTTGTGTAGAGAAAGGCCATTGATTTGTTTGAGTTAATTTTATATCCAGCTACTTCACCGAAGCTGTTTATCAGGCTTAGGAGTTCTCTAGTGGAGTTTTTAGGGTCACTTATATTTACTATCATATCATCTGCAAAAAGTGATATTTTGACTTCATCTTTTCCAATTTGTATCCCTTTGATCTCCTTTTGTTGTCGAATTGCTCTGGCTAGGACTTCAAGTACAATGTTGAATAGGTATGGAGAAAGTGGACAGCCTTGTCTAGTCCCTGATTTTAGAGGGATTGTTTCAAGCTTCTCACCATTTACTTTGATGTTGGCTACTGGTTTGCTGTCGATTGCTTTTATCATGTTTAGGTATGGGCCTTGAATTCCTGATCTTTCCAAGACTTTTATCATGAATGGGTGTTGGATCTTGTCAAATGCTTTTTCCACATCTAACGAGATGACCATGTGGTTTTTGTCTCTGAGTTTGTTTATATACTGGATTACGTTGATGGATTTCCATATATTGAACCATCCCTGCATCCCTGGGATGAAACCTACTTAGTCAGGATGGATGATTGTTTTGATGTGTTCTTGGATTCGGTTACCAAGAACTTTATTGAGGATTTTTGCATCAAGATTCATAAGGGATATTGGTCTGAATTTTTCTATCTTTGTTGGGTCTTTTTGTGGTTTAGGTATCAGAGTAATTGTGGCTTCATAGAATGAGTTGGGTAGAGTACCTTCTGTTTCTATTTTGTGGAATAGTTTGTGAAGAACTGGGATTAGATCTTCTTTGAAGGTCTGATAGAACTCTGCACTAAACCCATCTGGTTTGGGCTTTTTTTAGTTGGGAGACTATTAATGACTGCTTCTATTCCTTTGGGGGATATAGGGCTGTTTAGATCATTCACGTGATCTTGATTCAACTTTGGTACCTGGTATCTGTCTAGGAACTTCTCCATTTCATCCAGGTTCTCCAGTTTTGTTGAGTATAGCCTTTGGTAGAAGGATCTGATGGTGTTTTGGATGTCTTCAGGATCTGTTGTTATGTCTCCTTTTTCATTTCTGATTTTGTTAATTAGGATGCTTTCCCTGTGCCCTCTAGTGAGTCTGGCTAAGGGTTTATCTATCTTGTTGATTTTCTCAAAGAACCAGCTCCTTGATTGGTTGATTCTTTGAATAGTTTTTCTTGTTTCCACTTGGTTGATTTCGCCCCTGAGTTTGATTATTTCCTGCCGTCTACTCCTCTTGGGTGAATTTGCTTCCTTTTGTTCTAGTGCTTTTAGGTATGTTGTCAAGCTGCTAATGTGTGCTCTCTCTAGTTTCCTTTTGGAGGCACTCAGAGCTATGAGTTTTCCTCTTAGAAATGCTTTCATTGCGTCCCATAAGTTTGGGTATGTTGTGGCTTCATTTTCATTGAACTCTAAAAAGTCCTTGATTTCTTTCTTTATTCCTTCCTTGACCAAGGTATCATTGAGAAGAGTGTTGTTCAGTTTCCACTTGAAGGTTGGCTTTCTATTATTTATTTTGTTATTGAAGATCAGCCTTAGTCCATGGTGATCTGATAGGATGCATGGGACAATTTCAATATTTTTGTATCTCTTGAGGCCTGTTTTGTGACCAATTATGTGGTCAATTTTGCAGAAGGTACCATGAGGTGCTGAGAAGAAGGTATATCCTTTTGTTTTAGGATAGAATGTTCTGTAGATATCTGCCAGATCCATTTGATTCATAATTTCTCTTAGTTTCTCTGTGTCCCTGTTTAGTTTCTGTTTCCATGATCTGTCCATTGGTGAAAGTGGTGTGTTGAAGTCTCCCACTATTATTGTATGAGGTGCAATGTGTGCTTTGAGCTTTACTAAAGTTTCTTTAATGAATGTGGCTGCCTTTGTATTTGGAGCATAGATATTCAGGATTGATAGTTCCTCTTGGAGGATTTTACCTTTGATGAGTATGAAGTGTCCCTCCCTGTCTTTTTTAATGACTTTGGGTTGGAAGTCAATCTTATCAGATATTAGAATGGCTACTCCAGCTTGTTTCTTCATGCCATTTGCTTGGAAAATTGTTTTCCAGCCTTTCATTCTGAGGTAGTGTCTATCTTTTTCTCTGAGATGAGTTTCCTGTAAGCAGCAAAATGTTGGGTCTTGTTTGTGTAGCCAGTTTGTTAGTCTATGTCTTTTTATCGGGGAGTTGAGTCCATTGATATTAAGAGATATTAAGGAAAAGTAATTGTTGTTTCCTGTTATTTTTGTTGTTAATGTTGGCATTCTGTTCTTGTGGCTGTCTTCTTTTAGGTTTGTTGAGGGATTACCTTCTTGTTGTTTCTAGGGCGTGGTTCCTGTCCTTGTATTGGTTTTTTTCTGTTATTATCCTTTGAAGGGCTGGATTCGTGCAGAGATAATGTGTGAATTTGGTTTTGTCGTGGAATACTTTGGTTTCTCCATCTATGTTAATTGAGAGTTTGGCTGGGTATAGTAGCCTGGGCTGGAATTTGTGTTCTTTTAGTGTCTGTATAACATCTGTCCAGGATCTTCTGGCTTTCATAGTCTCTGGTGAAAAATCTGGTGTAATTCTGATAGGCTTGCCTTTATATGTTACTTGGCCTTTTTCTCTTACTGCTTTTAGTATTCTATCTTTATTTAGAGCATTTGTTGTTCTGATTATTATGTGTCGGGAGGTATTTCTTTTCTGGTCCAATCTATTTGGAGTTCTGTAGGCTACTTGTATGTTCATGGGCATCTCTTTCTTTAGATTTGGGAAGTTTTCTTCTATAATTTTGTTGAAGATGTTTGCTGGTCCTTTGAGTTGAAAATCTTCATTCTCATCCACTCCTATTATCCGTAGGTTTGGTCTTCTCATTGTGTCCTGTATTTCTTGGATGTTTTGAGTTAGGATCTTTTTGCATTTTACATTTTCCTTGATTGTTGTGCCTATGTTCTCTATGGAATCTTCTGCACCTGAGATTCTCTCTTCCATCTCTTGTATTCTGTTGCTGATGCTGGTATCTATGGTTCCAGATTTCTTTCCTAGGGTTTCTATCTCCAGTGTTGCCTCATTTTGGGTTTTCTTTATTGTGTCTACTTCCCTTTTTAGGTCTAGTATGGTTTTGTTCATTTCCATCATCTGTTTGGATGTGTTTTCCTGTTTTTCATTAAGGACTTCTACCTGTTTGATTAGGTTATCCTGTTTTTCTTTAAGGATTTGTAACTCTTTAGCAGTGTTCTCCTGCAATTCTTTAAGGGATTTTTGTGCTTCCTCTTTATTGTCTTCTACCTGTTTACCAGTGTTCCTTTGTATTTCTTTAAGTGTGTTATTAAAGTCCTTCTTGAAGTCCTCTACCATCATCAGGAGATATGCTTTTATATCCGTGTCTAGCTTTTCCGGTGTGTTGGGGTGCCCTGGACTGGGCGAAGTGGGAGTGCTGGGTTCTGATGATGGTGAGTGGTCTTGGTTTCTGTTAGTAAGATTATTACGTTTACCTTTAGCCATCTGGTAATCTCTGGGGTTAGTTGTTGTCGTTGTCACTGTTTAAAGATTGGAGCAGAAGCTGTGTTCCACTCACCAGCAGTCTCAAAATCCTGTGGCGGGGGTCGTGGGTAGCTGGCAGTACCCCGGTGCTGGTCCAGCCGGAAGAGGCCTGTGGTCCTACTCAGGCCGGTTTTCTGCTTCCCTAACTAATGCAGTCTCAGGTCCCGTGCGCAATTGGATTGGAGCAGAAGCTCTGTTCTACTCTCCAGAAGTCTTAAGATCCTGTGGAGGGTGTTGTGGGTAGCTGGTGAGTGTTAGCCGACCCTGCACCCTAGCTACCCTGGTGCTTTTTTGACCAGAAGAGGCTTGTGGCCCTATGTAGGCCGGATTTCTCCCTCCCCAACCAAAGCAGTCTCAGGTCCCGCGTGATTGGACTGGAGCAGAAGCTATGTTCCACTCACCAGCAGTCTCAAAATCCTGTGGCGGGGGTCGTGGGTAGCTAGCGGGTGTCAGCTGACCCTGTGCTCTAGCTACCCGGTGCTGATCCGGCCTGATGAGGCCTGTGGCCCTACTCAGGCCGGTTTCTGTAAAGCAAACACTTAAGAATGAGTAAAATCTAAAATCCAGACCATGTCTTGTAAAGTAGCACCAGTTCGACATGCATGCCATGGCTAGGCTGAAGTGGCGTGCATATCCTGTGTTCTGTAAAAGCTTAAGAACTGAAGGTTTATCCACCTCTGGGAATAATAACTGCTTACTTTAATGCCCAGCATAATACATGAGATAACCCACTTAAGGAAAATTACATAGAATATGATATGGTTGACAAGTTGCACTGTTAAATGACATGAATCATAATAACTACTTCAACTATATTTTTTGGTGAAACAAAGAGAAATAAGTTATCTGGAGATAAGCATACAAATTATAAAATTAATTTGGTTAAAAAATAAAAAAGATTCTGTAGAGTTGGAATTGAAAGAAAATAATCTAGTGTATGAGTAGTTAAATATATATATATATATACACACACACATATATACATACATACATACATCATACATACATAAACAGAGACATAATAAAGGAAAGACTTGAAGAAACAAATGGCTTTAGTTTTATAATGACAGAATGGTGGCAAATGATAGGAAATAAAACTCATAGACTACCAAGCAAGATCCAAACGCCAACAAATACATCAGCAATAAAAGGCATCTATTTATTTGTACAGCCAGAGGTAGAATACAAAATTATCTGAGTGTCAAACAAAAGCATATAATATTAGAGAAGAATAAATTTAATAAATATAATTGACTTGTTAGGAATCATGAAAGCAAAATACTTTTTAATAACCCAAAGAAGTACAATTAAATTTCTTCTTAGTACACATAATTTATTATTTATTTATTTTTAAAGATTTATTTATTGAATATATGTAAGTAAACTGTAGCTGTCTTCAGACACTCCAGAAAAGGGAGTCAGATCTCTTTATGGATGCATGTGAGCCACCATGTGGTTGCTGGGATTTGAACTCTGGACCTTTGGAAGAGCAGTCGGGTGCTCTTACCCACTGAGCCATCTCACCAGCCCAGTACACATAATTTAAACTAAAATTATGATATAAAATAGTATTTAAGAGACTCTTAGTCAACCAAAAACCAAGACACTTAATTTCCAGTGATGTAGCCATTTGAACATTGACTAAAATTTTCAGCCTAAATGAAATTTTCTCCTTTTATGTTATCAAGCAAAATTAAATGATGTTTGTTTATGTTAGTCATAATCTCCAAAAATAAAATTGAACTCATTCCTAATAGAGTTTGTATAAGTTTTGGACAGTGAACATTTTTGTTGTTATAATCAAAGGTTTGCTTGTCTGTAAACATAGTAAACACAATAATTTCTCACCTAACAAAATGTAGCCACTGGTGTTATAGTAGCATTGACATTCTAGGAGTAACCTAGCACTTTGCAATTGGTTTTAAGGTCCACTACAGAAGAAAGAACTCACACCTAGTACTGTTAACCAGGACAAAAACTCATCATTAAATAATAGAACCTAGGAAAGAACCAAATTCTATTATTTAATTAAAAAGGCATATTATTGAATTTTTTCTAAAGTATTATCTTTATACCAGTGGCTTAGTACATCCCTCAGTGCTTTTAAATCTAGTGATGAATGCAGAGACCTAAAACTAGTAAATGTGGAGATAACAAAAACAAAAACAAAAAACAAACAAAAAAACCCGTGGCTTGCTCAACTCTAAATAGGACATATGCATTACACCTCTTCTCATAAGATTCACTGGTAGATAAGGCAGAAAGGTGTTACTAGCCAGAGTAGTACAGTTATACTGCTTTGAAACAATATTTTACACACAATAGAGATACTCATATGTATTGAAGATGTCCAACTAGGCCTTCAGTGGAAAGAGATGCCCATTGGTCTTTATATGCCTCAGTACAGAGGAACGCCAAGGCCAAGAAGCGGGAGTGGGTGGGTAGGGAAGTTGGGGGGGGGAGGGTATGGGGAACTTTTGGGATAGCATTGGAAACGTAAATGAAGAAAATACCTAATAAAAATAATATTAAAAAAATAAATAAATACAAATTCACAGAGGCTGGGGCTATATACATAAAAGATATGGAAAGTTTAAAGCTGGATAAAATCCTAATATGGGCTAAAGAGAGGTTCTTGAAGACCTACTCCTATCTGAGTTATTGGAGGATCTATTGAAAAGAGATGGCTCTAGTAAGAGGTAATCAGTTTTCTTCAGCAATGTTGTCTCTGAGAGGTTACCTTTATTTTTATTTCTTTATTTTGGAAAGAATTAAAAGAGAGAAAGGGTACAGGATGTAAATAGAGAGCAAGGGTGGAGTCACAGATTAGAAAATTGAGGAGTAAGAATGGAAGGGGAACAGTTATACACATGTATCAAATTCTCAAGCAATAAAAATATATTGAAAATAACTATTGATAAATTCTATGCTTTTACTTAGAAAAAAGATCAATTTAATATCAGACTTTTTTCATAAGCAACTTAAAGCACCTATCTTAGGTTGGAATACTTTCGGACTGTATTTCTTTAACAGTTCCCCCATTTTACTGTTTTCCCAGTGAATTATCTTTGTACAAACCAGGGAGCTGGAGTACTGTGATTAATGACGAGCCAAGTAATATCTATGCTTTTAGCTACCACCGCTTTTAAGACCTCCAGAAGGAAGAGTTCTTTTTTTTACACTGAGATGAGAGAGATTTGTGTTGTCCATATCTGTGTTCTTCCTGAAACGATAGAAAAATAATCAGATTCCTTTGGTTACTGATTAATATTAAACAATGTTTTATAATTATTTCATTTTATCTACCTTATTTTGAACTTAGATTGTTGCCATGAAAATTGATTATTGAAAGGTCATGAGACTAATTATCCTCTATTTTTTTCATTGAAATGAACTTAACTGACACATAAGATTCATACTTCAAGTGTTTCTAAACTAAGCTTTTTTATTTTACAAACACTGACAAAGCTATATATCAAAATATCTATTAACACAGTCAATTTAATTTTTAATTAACCTACTTGCTCTCCTACTTCAAGACAGCACAACAAAAACAAAACTCTCACTGGTATACCTTCAGACTTCCTAAATTAAAGCGGCAGGGAGTCAGTCAGAACTACACAGACACAGGCTTGACAGGACACACAGGGAAGAGAGAGTATCTGTGAAGATGTGAGTGCCTCCCATGCTGGCATTGGTTTGGTTAGCTTACAGCAAATCCTTTTACATCGCTCTAAGTTACAAATCTTGAAAACCATTTCTTAACATTACATGGTGTGACCATTAGGGCGTTCTTGTTCACATTTTGTTTAAATAGGACATTTCAGTGGTCGCTACTCTGAGGACTTCTGTAGAACAGGAAAGTGACAGACTTCCAAAGCAAAGGAAAATGATGTGGGCTTCCTGTAAACAATTCTGAACCATTCTTCAGTGAAAATTCTTTCAGACTTGAAAGTTTCCAGCCAGTTCTATATAAATGGAAACTGGGCAGGAGACATGTCCCATCTCTCACTACTCAGAGCTCCAAAATGACACTTTTCTTTCCTCAAAGCCAAGTCAAGCAGGAAATGAGGACTGTTTTCATGAATACACAGGAAATTTAACATGCTATCCAAAGGATCCTACTTTATCTAACTGACTACCTAAAAGACAGGAGGGAACGTGAAGCACATAGTTCAAGTACTTACAATAAAATTAAAAACAGCATTTCCCTTCTGTGTCTATTACCTATACCTAGCAAGGAAAGACCTTCTACCAAATTCAAACTCACTTAGACTTTCTAATATTTTATAGATATAGTTTTCACAGGATACATTTGGATCTATCATTCATTTTGCCTCTTTTTGAAAAAAAAATAAATGATTTAATATCTCAGTTGAACTGCCTTAATGCCTTTTATATTTTGTTATTGTCACACATAAAATATATGTATGACACATATTGTATCTATTATATATCTATAGTTACATAATTATATATCTATAATTTCAAGTCCTATATATTAAATATGGGTATATAGGAAAGTAAATGAATTTGTGTATTGAAATAATCTTTTGACCCTATTAACACATATAAAATTGTAAATTTTATATACATTTATATATGCAAATTTGTATATAATATATAACTATATATTATATATAAATTTGTATAAATTAAAATGTTTTATTTGTATTAGTTTATTATATTACATATGTATATGAGTGTTTTGCCTGCATGTATATAATATTTCCAATTATCTATGGAGATTGGAGTTACAGCCCAGTGTGAGCTGCCTTACGGGTGCTGGGAATCAAACTTGGGTTCTCTATAAGTACAAGGAGTAGTCTTAACCACCAAGTCATCTCTGCAGCTACAGATTATAAGAGTTTTATTCTTACTTTGTAATCTGTATAATTTCAATTGATTTTTTTCTTGTTTATTATATTCTAGATAAGATCTCCACTATTAATTTGACTGGTAATGATAAGAATTAACTCATCTGTGTTACTAGTAGAAGATTTAGTTTGGTGGCAGAGTGTTTGTCTAACATACAAATAATCCTGGCTTGAATTCTCAGTGCATACACACACACACACACTCACAAACATACACACACACACACAGAGAGAGAGAGAGAGAGACAGAGAGAGAGAGAGAGAGTGAGAGAAATACATTTTTATAGATAACCCTTATCAAGTAGATAAAAAGCCTTGTCTACTTCTAGTCTATTGATAGATTTCATAGTGAAGGTTATTAAATTGTACATTCTTATATTTCAGGACAGGTTGATGTCACTGTATTTTTCTTCAACCTTTCCTGTCACATTCTTTTTGTTTCTTTACAGTTACACGTTTTTATATAATGAAGTTTAGTTATTTTCATCTACTGTCTCTTCCTCTTTGTCATTCTATTCCCTTGCCTTTGAGCATTTCTTCCTATGAACTCCTTCTATTTTCATGTCCTTTTTGTGTGTGACCCCCTAAGTTTAATAAGAGTTAAGAGCCTGAATATAGGCAGGGTATTAGTTAATGGACTGAAGGAAACATATCAGTGGTACTTTGATATTCCTTTTCCAACAACCACTATCCGTCAGCAGCCCCTCCTCAGAGGGAAGGACCTCATGGACCTCTCCTTCAAGATTGGATGCTGACTAGTAAACATTGTGTATATCTTGTGCAGATAATCATAACAGAAGTTAGTTCTTAGGTGTAATGGCTGTGTTGTGTCCAGAAAGATGATGTTCTTTAAAAGATAATGGAATGTTTCAATACTTTAATACCTCCTACTTGATCAAAATATTTATTTCTTTTTCTGCAGTGTTGGATTCAGTTTGCTAATATCAAAATTTCTGTGCTTGTATTATTGTTTGAATGAGTCAACATATTCCGTGTGTTTGAATATTAATTGCCAATACAGCAATACTAAAAGTGGACTTTTGAGAATGATTGAACCAATAGAGCAATGCCCCTTGGGAAGAGATTAATGATGCTATGAAAGCAATAGTGTGGGTATAGAAGTTAGTTCATAATAAAAAGCTGACTTCTACCTCTTATTCCTGTAGTTCTGGTTTATGACCTTCCATATTCAATTAAGGGTTGTTATAGTAAATGAAGGTCTTGATAAATTCTGATCCCATGTTTTTTATACCACAGTCCTCGTGACTATAAGGCAAATGACTTTCTGTTGAACTTCTCATTTTGGGAAAAGGAATGGGATGATGGAAGAGGGATTAGAGGCATACTGGTTTGTGCATTTCCTGTTCTTTCTCCATATGGGTCCAGATTGTTGCTAAGATAGCACTGCCACTGTTGAGTAATTTAACAATAACAAGTCATTCTTTTGTGCCAGTTTTCTAGAAAATATTTCTGAAGATTTGGTATTATCTTTATTATCTCTTTCAGTGTCTTTCTTTTGTCTGCGTAGTTATATGTACCTTACACTTTATTTTGTCAGGGTTTTGAAACTTAAACTTATTTACTGAACAACTCCTTCCTGGTCCTTTTCTTCCTCTTCCTCTTCCTCTTCCTCTTCCTCTTCCTCTTACTCTTACTCTTCCTCTTCCTCCTCTTCCTCCTCCTCCTCCTCCTCCTTCAATATAGCTTTCTTTTTATAGCTCTGTCTGTCATAGAATCTCTCTGTAGACAAGAGTGGCTTCAAGGGTAGAGATTCAACTATCTCTGCCTCCCTTCTTAGACAGGGACCAGGATATGGTCTTCTCTACTTTTTTGTGTGTGAACATTGAATCTTTGGATCTTTGGAAATTAGCCAGCACCATATAAAGTGTGAAACTGAAGATCATTTTTTTTTTTTTTTTTTGGTTTTTGAGACAGAGTTTTTCTGTGTAGCTCTGGCTGTCCTAGAACTCACTCTGTAGACCAGGCTAGCCTCAAACTCAGAAATCTGCCTGCTTCTGCCTCCCAAGTGCTGGGATTAAAGGTGTGTGCCACCACTGCCCAGATTTTTTTTAAAGATCAGTTTTTTAAGTATGACTGTCTTACAGCCATTTTTAATTCTTCAAATCACACAAAATTTCATTATGCAGTAATACTTATTTTTTAAAAAGGAAATAACTTTGATGTATATTTTCAAAGTAAACTTACTGAAATATGCAAGAAAACTAAAATATAGGAATTATATATAGTTGTAATTTGAATCTTTTAGCATATTTCCATGTTTAATTAATAAAGCAATTTGAATAGCACCTAGAATATACAACATAACAATATACATTGTCCTCTGGAGCCCTAGAGAGACAAACATTGAAAATGACTGTTTTAAAAAGTATAGGAGAAACTTTCACTTAAAAAAGTAGGAGTTGGAAAAAAAAAGTAGAAGGTATGCAGAATTCATTGCCTGGACACAATGAACTAAAAGTAGAAATCAGTTTCAAAATGATAGCTAGAAAATGCCCCAAGATATTGAAAAACAAAAACACATTTCTATGTAACGCAAATAAGGACATTTTCAAAGATATTTAAAATATTTTATCAAAATGGAAATGAAAGTGTCCATATGGATTCTGTTTTTTTCTCTGACTTCCTGAGTTCTGATGTTCTTAGATATTGCTTTGCAGATTGATTCTGTGTCTTGCAGTTCTTTCAGATGTAATACATTATTATACCAGGCCCTTGCTGGTATTTACTGCAGATGTGGCCTAAGGAAAAGTCTCTGACTTTATCATGCAACCTGATCTTTTGGGAAGCCTGTTTTGAAGGCCTACTGTTCCTTACACAGTTTTTATCCACTCGTGCTCCCATTCATAATGGTTTGCATGTATACAGTTCCATCCATTTGCTTTAAAGCCTTGTCCCTCTTGGCTGACGATATCTCATTATTCTAGACTCTACAGAATGGGGCAGTGAAGCATTTGATAGAATGACAAACTAATGAAATTATGAAGCTTTCCATAGATATGCAGATCCCTGACAGTTCTAAACCTTGAACTAGTCTATTTTGATCTCCAATCATTAATTCATATCTTAAGTGCTGATGGCTCCACCATTGTATTGAGTGGCTCAAGAACTACTTGCTTTTTAGGTATGTTTGACATTGCAAAGATGAAGGTGATGATTCTATTACATGTTAAGAGCATGATCCTTGAAGTTGGGGCTTATTTCAATATAATCATTTTACAGGAATATATATATACATATATATATATATATGTATATATATACATATATATGTATATATATATGATTTATCCTTTTCATTTTATACTTCTTCATGTATGATTTTCTTATTTTTATTATCTATTTGTTAATGGTAAGATTTTATTGAATACAGTAAGTCCATGGGACTAATCTAGTTAGTTCTTTTCTTCTGTTCATATTGTCTAAATATGCTATTTTATTTATTTCATGTATGTATATATTTTAAGCAACTTTTCAGACTTAATGCATCCTTTACATTTATTCTTTCTCTTTAAAAGGTGTATGGTTTCTTTTGAACAAAATAAAACATTATATTTCACTTCTATAGTATTTGTATTCCTGCGATTGTATTTTAGATCTCTCAGTCATACTGAAAACATGTTATACCACTAACCTACCCTTTCAGATGCTAATACTTTATATGTCTAATACATCAGAAAAGTAAAACTCAATGAATCTACATTTTCTTGTTTCTTATCATTACACATGGTGTTCTTTAAAAGCAGTTTTCTCATGAATTCATAGTAGATACTTGCAATTTTTAATTGTGGTAGTTCAAGTTATGATGATCATTTTGTAGGCTTTTTTTTGCATATGTGGTCCCCAATGAACTATTTTGGAAGCTTTAAGCTGTGTGACCTTGTTTAAGAAGCTGTGTCACTGGAAGAGTGCTTTGCGGATTTAAAGGACTACTGCCATTCCCATTATGCTTACTGCCTTCTGCTTGTGAGATGTGAGCTGTCAGGTGCTCTCCAGTCACATGCTGCCATGTCTTCTCCTCTTTGATATCATGGAATTTAACCTTTGGGAATTTTAAGCTCAAATAAACGTTCTTTAATAGGTAGGCTTGGTCATTTTGTTTTATCACAGCAATAGAAACTTAACTAATGCACTTCTATAAAATTATGTATCCTATCTATATATCATTATACTTAAATTTTATTTTATGTTGTTAAATCATGAATAATGAAGTTCTTGTATTCATGTATATTGCTTTTCTGGTCCCTAATCAACTTCAAATCTAAGGTTTAGTTACTCATGTATAATGGACTAATCTACAGACTCTTTGGCAAATTAGTTTAACTTTATGGTTTTATCAGTAAAGTAATTGACTTGGTAACTTTTTTTTTTATTTATTATATGTAAGTACATTGTAGCTGTCTTCAGACACACCAGAAGACATTTCGGGTGGTTGTGAGCCACCATGTGGTTGCTGGGATTTGAACTCTGGACCTTCGGAAGAGCAGTCGGGTGCTCTTACCCACTGAGCCATCTCACCAGCCCGACTTGGTAACTTTTACAGTGTATATTTGTGTCACATATTTTGGTCAGGTATATTTTTACACAAAACACAGAACTATTTGAACACTGAAACAAATTTTATTATCATGATAATAACACATAGTTTCCCCACAATCTCTTGTCCTTCGGCATCTACTCACGTTCTTTTCATTCACTAGAAAAGAGCAAGCATCTTAGAAATAACAACCAGGCATTAAAAAATGAAATATAGTTAGCTAAAATAATAAAAAAGTACCAAACATCATATTGAAGTTAGACAGGAACCCCTAAAGAAGAAAAAGAGCCTCAGAGCAATCACAAGAATCAGAGACCCACTTGTTCCAACACCCAGGAGTCCCACAAAAATAGTATGTCATTGACTATAATATACATTCAAAGAACCTGATGCACACCCCTGTAGGCCCTTTATATGCTGCTTCAGTCTCTCTAAGTTCTATGAGGTTTGCTTTGTTTATTCAGAGGCCCTTGTACTCCTGGTGTTCTTTATCCCTCCCACTATAGCATTCTTTCTACCTCTTATTTCATGGAGTTCTCTGAACTCTGAGAGGAAGAATTTGAAGATGACAAAGATGACATATTCTCTCTCTCTCTCTCTCTCTCTCTCTCTCCATGAAATGTCTAGTTGTGAGTCTATGCTCATTCTCACCTGCTGCAGGAGCAAGCTTCTCTGATGATTATTAAATTAGGTAATGATCTATGAGTATAGCAGAATGTCATAAGGAGTCATAATGTTTACACTTTTTAAAAAAATGTCTACTAGTGTTTGGTTTTACCCTAGGTATCTGGGCTATATAGTCTGGTTCTTGTTTACTCAGTGTTGAATTTGTGTTCCATCTGGTGTCGTGGGCCTTAAGTTAATTCAGACATTTTTCAGGTATTCGCATAAGTTCTATGCCAAAGCACATTTAGCAAGCAAGACAGATTATAGATTGAAGTCAAAATCTCTGGTTTCTTTGAAAATTCAGTTGTGCCGTATGATGATTATCCAGAAGCTGTCTTGTTGATCTTTTGCTGAAAACAGACACTTGAGAGGGGAGGTGATGTTCAGAAAGAATATAAACAGAACCCCACAAATTCACAGAGGATGATCCTGTGTTCCTACACCATGCTACACTTTGCTGATCATCTCTGGTTTTTCCTGGTCTACACTGGTCTTCACTTCACAGTAAAGAACTTCTCCTGGTATTCTTACCGCTTCTGCTGACTCATGTGAATATAGTGGGGCCTTGCTGTTTCTGTTGGATTGAGCTACTGCTACTGATTCTTGATTGGTGTTTGCTATTGAACTGAACTGCTGGTATCTTGACAATGAAGAGTGAGATCGCCAACACCCCCCCCCCCAAAAAAAAAAAAAAAAACAAACAAACTATTGAACAGATCTAGAACCTTCTTTTCATAGTAACTTTCTTTCTCCACTACGTCTAATGGGTGAAAAGTAGATTTTGAAAAAAAAAATCTAACCCTACATTAGATTGAGGTTTTTGTAGCCAGGATGGTGTCCAGATTTTACTTTCTGTAGCTTACAAAGTACCTTCTTGCATCCAAAAGACTAAAACATAGTGGTGAAGTTTCCATGCAGGAACCAGCTCAATAACTCCATATTCAATGAATTGTCTGGTTGATATCCTCTGTAATGGGGCCCAAATATAATTTTCTGAAGAACAACCTTTTGTCTTAGCATCATCTTATGTTGTTCGGGGATTTCAACAACAACAAAAAAATTGGCCTACAACTCAATTGAGTACACTCTAGACAGATCACTAGAAACATTGCCTGCCTTCAACAAATGACTACATAAGACACCCTATCCTCCATTTTTAGAAATACTAAATAGGATTACTTTCATATATTTGAGTAAATTTCCACTGTTCCAAGTTTCCAAACCTCATTCCAAATGCCCCCTATTCCATCTATCTTTCTCTGAATTCTTTCCCTCCACCACATCTCTCCATATCCCAGATTACTCCAACACCTGTTTCCATCTGTTCTCCAGTTCACCTATATAATATATTCTACTACCAGTTCTGTGGATCCTTCCAGACTCTCCGGTGGCTAAGTATTTTTAACATTTCTTGCTTTTAGTCATTTGAGTTTCTTTATCATGAATTCTCTACCAGATATAGGGTTAGTGAAGACCTTTTCTCAATCTGTACATTGTCATTTTGTTCTATTGTTCCATCTTCTGAGGTATTTTTTGATTTCTTTCTTCAGGGACTTGAAGTTCTTGTCATATAGAGTTTTTACTTGCTTGGTTAGAGTTACAAGATATGGATGACTAATATCCAAAATATATAAAGAATTTAAAAAGTTAGACCCCCTCCCAAAATAACCCAATTACAAAATGGGGTACGGAGCTAAACAGAGAATTCACAACAACAGAATCTCAAATGGCCAAAAGTACTTAAGGACATATTCAACATCCTTTGTCATCAGAGAAAAACACCTCAAAAGACCCTGTGATTTTACTTTATACCAATAAGAATGGCTAAGATAAAGAAGTCAAGTGACAGCACATACTGGTGAGGATGTGGAGAAAGAACACTCTTCCATTGCTGGTGGAATTGCAAACCGGTAGAACCACTCTGGAAGTCAATCTGGAAGTTCCTCAGAAAATTGGAAATAGTTTTTCCTTAAAGACCCAGCTATACTGCTTCTGGCATATACTCAAAGATGTTCTATCATACCACAAGGGCACATGATCTACTATGTCCATAGTAGCCTTATTTGGAGAACCTGGAAACAACCCAGATGTCTCTCAATGGGAGAATGAAAACAGAAAATGTGGTTCATTTACACAATGAAAGGCTGTTCTGCTATTACAAACAAGAACATCATTAATTTTCAGGCAAATGGATGGAACTAGAAAATATGATTCTGATTGAGGTAACCCAGACCCAAAAGGACATGCATGGTATGTACTCTATGATAAGTGGATATTAGCTAAAAAGTAGAGAATACACATGATGGAAGTCACAGATCATATGAAGGTTAATAAGGTAAAAGTTCCAGTTGAGTATACTTCAGTCCCACCTAGAAGTGGAAAGAAAATCACAGGAGGCAGGAGAGAGGGAAAGAGGGACCTATGTTGAAAAGGGGAGAGGCAGGGAAAAAAAGGGTAGAGATGTTGTGAATTGAAACGGCATCTTTTTGTATATGAAATATTTTCTCATCTCTTTTGATTAATTTTGCTTCAAAGTCTATTTTGTTAGTTGTTATTATGGTTATATCATCTTGTTTCTTAGGTATTGAGGTGTATTTCTTGGGTACAGCAGAAGGGTGGATTCTGGTTTTGCATACATTTGCAGACATCTCTTAGTCTAGTTCTTTTTATTCTGAGATCGATACTATTGATATTCAGATACATCAATGACCAATAATTGTTATAATTGCTAGTTGCTATTTTTGTTGTTGTCACTGTAATGGTGGTGGTGGTGGTGGTATGTGTGTGTGTGTGTTTGCATGTGTTTCCTTTGTTTTCGTTTATTTTTTTTTTAACTTATGAGAGATTATTTATTTCCTGTTTTTAAAGATGTAGTTAAACTTTGGTTGAAGTTTTCTTTCTTATGCCTTCTGAATGGCTGGATTTGTGAGTGGTAATTGTTTAAATTTCACTTTATCATGGAATGTCTTGTTTATTCCTTCTATGGTGATTGAATGTGCTGTTGAATATTGTACTCTTGGCTACCAACTGTACTCTCTTAGAGTCTGCAGCACATGTATTCATGCCTTTCTGGCTTTTAGAGTCAACATTGTGAAAACGAGTGTAATCTCTTGGTCTGCTTTTTAATGCTACTTGGTCTTTGGATCTCACAGCTTTTCACATTCTTTATTTGACCTTTATGATCAGTGTTTTAATTATTCTCTAGTGAGGAGACTTCCCGTTCTGGTTCAATCTATTTTGTGTTCTGTAAGCTTTCTGTATCTTTATAATCTTCTCATTGTTTATGTTAGGAAAGTTTTCTTGTGTGACTTTGTTGAAAATTTTTACTTGGCCTTTGCACTAGGATTCTTCTTTTAATTCTATTCCTGCAATTCTTAGGTTTGACCTTTTAATTGTGGCACTGTTTTCCTGGATATTTTGTTTCAGGAGTACCTTAGATTTAATATTTGTTTTCGATAAACATGTCTATTTCTTCTATTGTATCTCCAACACTTGAGATTCTTCTCTTTCATCATCTGTATTCCATTGGAACAATCATACCTTGCAGGACTACGCCCCACCTTTCCCACTGAGGCCTTACCAGATAGACTAGGAAGCATAAGTGGATCCAATGGCAGGCAAGAGAGTCAGAGACAGTCGCTGCTCCATTTGTTAGAGGAAACCTGCATAAAAACAAAGCTGAACCATAAGCCACAGATGTGTGAGAAGAGAGTAGGTCCATCTCCTGTATGCATTATGGTAGTTGGTGATTCTGGCACTATGGATCCCCATGGACTCAGGGCAGCCAGCTCTGTAGGTCCTCTCATGGTATTCTTTATCCCTCTTAGCATAGCTGTCTTCTAAAGGCCTCATTCTGTGGAGCATGGAGTGATAGACAGAGAATCATAGCCAAACATCAGCAGAGCTTGGAGAGTCTGGTGTAAGACTAGAGGGTAGAATTGACCAAGCTGGAGGGGTCAAGAACCTGTACATTTGAGGCAGATTTGCAGCTTCGTCTTCAGGGAGGTCATGTGGTTCCCTCTAAGCAGATGGGGAGCTGGTAATGGGAATAAGAATTGTGATGGAGAGACTGGGAAGAGATAAAGAGGCATTGTGTTTGAGATGGACTATGAATAAAAAATTATATTATGGAGAAAAACCAAGAACTTGAATTACTTGAAGGAATGCCTTAAATGTCATCAGTGCTTATTGTCATTCCACTGGACCTGGATCTGGTTCCCAGAAATCACACCTGATGCTTTACAACACCTTATAACTCTAGTGCAGGTATCCTCTGCAGGTACCTGCACTCACATGATACACATACAGACAAGCAAACATGAACTCGTAGGCATAAAGAAAAATAATTTAAAAAAAATTAAAAAAAACTGAATGACTTGTTTTTTTTTATTGAAGGTGTGCATGAGAGGTGCATTATTCTGACTATCCAAATCTATCCAACATAGAGAAGAAAAGACACAACAGTGAGGGTAATAGTTGAGTAGTGATAAAAGGAAAGGTATCAAAAATAACACAAAGTAATTTTTGAATATCAAATGTAGTTACCCAAAGAAAATGCTTTCTTTTATTTCATCAAATGCACTATCCTGATACAACTTATTGTAAGTTGGGTATATTATATTCCAAACACATTATCTCTACTTTCTATGTACAGATGCTGCATTCACAGAAAACAGATAATTTTTTTACTATTATTTATATGTGACATAAAATGTTATCCTGTTCTCAGAATTTACGTGTGATCTACATTTTAGAATATTGGTCATGTACAGTGTATTCTGATTTCTGAGAAGTCTGGCACACATTCTAATACCTAGTACAGAGTCTTTTCCATTATATAATTTTATCTGAAGCAAATCTTTAGCAAGTGATAGCTACAATAAAATAGAATTGGAATCACCTTCCTGTAGAGTCATCTCATCTTTCATTTGCTGCAGTTGTAGAATTGTGTGTGGAGTCTCCAGAGTTATTGTCAATCTGGATACAATCTGATACCCAGTAAAACACTAGTCTAGTTGTTTCTTTGTTGAGAATTTGTCAATAGGATTAATATTCACTTCTTTGTTAAAGTTAATGATGGTTGATTTTGAGTAAAGAATATTGCTCTTTAATGTCAAGAGTAATTCTTGTTTGATTTGATATTTAATAAGTGAATGACATGTGTGATTTCCACTTAAAATTAACATATTATCCTAAATACTTTAAGTCAGTCATATCCAAAGAGTTAAAATCTTAATAGAAAAAACAGAGATAAAATTATAGCATTTTCTATATTTATAAATATATTGTTTCCTTATATTAATTTGAGTAACAAAATGCTACTCAAGTATGAATAGAAATATTATTATAGAATATGATGGAAGTGAGCGAATATTTTATTGACTTAATGAAAAAAATTGAGTAATAGAAATTTTGATTTATACTTGTAACAGCTAAGAGATTCATCGTGAAGTAGATCATAGATGAATGGGAAGATATATCTCTCCACCTAATAACTATTTTCTCAATTTTAAAATGAATGTACTAAAGGCTGCATATTTGCTTTGGTTAGTAGTATTAAGTGTACAATAGTCACATAATTGGATCAATTAAATAAAAATAGCCAGGCAGCATACATGAACTGTTCCAAGGCTCCTGGAACATATATACTAGAAGACTGGCTTATCTAGCCTAAGTGGGTGAAGATGCAACTAATCCTGAAGAGATTAGGGAGAGGAAGGCCTGGTGTGTGTGTGGTAGAGACCCTCTCAGAGGAAAGGGGGAAGAAGAATGGGATAAGAAACTGTGGGAGGGGAACTGGAAGGGGCAAAGACTCTATTAATTTATTAATAGAATAAATTAAAAAATTATCTATGGATGGTCACAGTCATCTATTGGATGGAAAATAGGGCCCCCAATGGAGGAGCTAGAGAAAGCACCCAAGGAGCTGAAGGGGTCTGCAACCCAATAGGTGGAACAACAATATGAACTAGTCAGTACCTCCAGAGATCGTGTGTTTAGCTGCATATGTAGCAGAAGATGACCTAGTTAGTCATCATTGGGAAGAGAGGCCCCTCGGTCTTGCAAATGTTATATGCCCAGTACAGGGGAACGCCAGGGCCAAGAAGTGGGAGTGGGTGGGTAGGAGAGCAGGGTGGGGGGAAGGGTATGGGGAACTTTCAGAATAGCATTTGAAATGTAAATGAAGAAAATATCTAATAAAAATTTGAAAAAAATGAAAACTAAAAAAAAGTATCAAGAGAATTTTAATATGAACTACATAACTGGTAAACAATTATAGTATAGAGTAAAAGCCTCTAAATATTACTCTTATTGGATATCTCTTACTACTTAATTCAATGTAATTTTACATATGATTGGTTAAACCAGGTTACTGAAATAAAGGACTTTCTTGTTTCAACTTAAGAAAATTTTAGCGCATTCATGATAACATGGTATCAGTCCAAGAATATATTTGATTTAATTTAGGCATATAAGAAAAATTAAGATCCTCAAAGCTACATGGCTGAAAATCAATCTTTTAAAATCTGTTATTTAGTTATATATTCACATATTTATTTCTACCTCCATGCAATGATAAATGTAAATTTATCAAAATTACTAGTGGAAAAGCAGAGAAGTCATAATATCATTATCTAGACTATAACATTTATCTTCATTTAGCCAATGGTATCAAAATGCCGACAAAGCACATGTTATTTTTAAAAGTATCACAGTCAACAGAAAAACCATGGCTCATTTTTAGACAGAGAGAGAGAGAGAGAGAGAGAGAGAGAGAGAGAGAGAGAGAGAGAGAGAGAGAGAGAGAGAGAGAGAGAACAAAAAGATTTTTTTAGAAGATCATTCGAATTAAACTTTTATACATTATAGCAGCCTGAGATTTATCTATCCCCTCTACCCCTCTTTATCTCTTTGGTGCTTTAGTCACAGAATGGATTAGAGCTAGAATCACAAGATGAATTAAATCACACCTGTGATAAAATGAAAGTCACAGATATTATGGAGGAAATGAAAGAAAAGTCTTTCCCTAGAGAGTCTCTGAATTGCTTGCCTGAGACTGCCTTTTTGTGTGTGTGAGTATGCTTATTGCTCTGTCTTTCTTTGGTTCAGTGGATTTCTGACCAGTTAGAATCACACTTGGAGATACAAAGTCATTAAAATATTCAAAGAAAAGATATCCAAATGAATAAATGGAATTTGTAATTAAACTTTTATGACAATCCTAAAATCTTCCTCCTGCATACATCGGATCTCATTATTCTACTTTGTGGCTGACTGTCAATTAATTAATTGAAACTCTCTTACATTGCTGGCTGTTTGTAGATTACAGAACAACATACCATCAGTATTTATACCGCACTATCACATATTTGTATGGATTAGTATAATGGCCATCACAAGGGCTTCTTTTAGGCACATATTATACTGCCTAAAATAAATGCTATACTAAAGTTGTATATGTATTTGCTGTATTTTTCTTTAGAATTCACATTTCATGAAATCACAAACTGGAATGTTTCTTATCTATCTTCTTATCTATCTTCTTCTGTTTTCTTTTCCTTTTGTCTTGCATATGTATGTTTATGCAAATCCTTGTTTTGAACCGGTCAACAACAAAAATGAGCCAAAGTCAGATGTTATAGCTCATGCCTTTGAATTTTACAACTCAGCAGGCAAGAATTTGATCTCTCAATGGGGGCACATATAGCTTGGTCTAAACAATGACTAATAGGAAAACCTGGGTACAGAACAAGATCCTGTCCAGAAAGAAAGGGATAAGTAGAGTCTTAGTTAGGCTTTAACTGCTGTGAACAGACACTATGACCAAGGTAACATTATAAGGACAACATTTAATTGGGGCTGGCTTATAGGTTCAGAGGTTGAGTCCATTATCATCAAGGCAAGGGGCATGGCAGCATCTAGGCAGGCATGGTGCAGGCAGAGCTGAGAGGTCTACATCTTCATCTGAAGGCTGCTAGTGGAAGATTTATTTCTAGGCAGTTAAGACTAGGGTACTAAAGTTCATTCCCACAATGACACACCTACTCCAACACAGCCATAACTCCAAATAATCCATCATAATCAGAGGAGGGGGAAGGTATGGAGGGAGGGAAGAAGAAAGAGAGAGACAGAGAGACAGAGAGAGAGAGAGAGACAGAGACAGAGACAGAGGTAGAGAGAGTCAGGGAATTTAGCTATCATGACTTGAAAAATCCATTTTCTTGTGATTATAATGTTTTGGCTTACATTAAATCTTTTATACTTTAGTTTATTTGTAAAGTTAGTTATCTTATAAGTTCTGTGAATTGAGCAAATGGGACCAAGTCCAGACAGTTGAATGTGAGTCCTCTCTCCTAAGAAACAGTGAGAGCACTGGTAACAATGGTCAAAAATCAACAATTTGGAGAGAAAAGAAAACTCATAGCAATCAAATGAGAGTGACTTAAGAAAGGGGGCACTCATAAGCTATGGGAATTCTGTGCACTTAAGTAACCTTACCCTTGTGCTTATCTTTTCAGCCCTTTGGCAGAGTAAGACATAAATATTGTAGTATGCAAATAACCTTAGAAAACCAAAGCCCAGCAGATCCAGGAGTAGCAAATACACCTGGAGCTGTGGTTTATTTACAAATAAACCACCCAGTATATCCGATATTTTCATGAGGAATCCCATTTTTGCTTGATCTTGGGGAGATATTATTCCAATATGCCCATCCCTGTATCTAGCACAGTTGTTAGTAACACTAAGCATGAGCTCTTGAGCATCACTATGTTACTTAAACAGCAATACCAATCCGAGCTAAAAATAATTAGCTGACCTAACTTCATTAAATGTGTATTTGGAGAAGACTTGGTAAAGCACTGACATATCTTGGGGGCATCAAGGACACACCTGTATGTGCTCATGCCGAGATAAAACCTGACCTAGAGGACATGTTCAAACAAATGCAGAACTCTCTGTTTGAACATTATGGTTAATGACTGAGCCAGGTGTAATCCCAGCATTTCTCAAGCTGCAGCAGGATGATTGCCCTGTGTTCATGGCCAGCTTGGATAATATAGTAACAGTGTGAGTTAAAGACTGGCCTGGACACACAGTCTCTCTCTCTCCCTCTCTCCCCCTCTTCCTCTCTCCCTCTCTCCCTCTCTCCCTCTCTCTCGTTCACTTTCTTTCTGTCTCTTACTCTTTTGTTGTTGTTGTTTTGTTTTTCCTACCTACACAACAAAAGAAATTTAAAAAATGACTAGGCTGCTACTCAGGAAAAATTATGATAGAGTAAAATTTTACTATTGATTAAATTGCCTTAAATCAAATTATGCTACTTTAGTTTTAGGTATTGCAATTCACAAAAGAGTAACTAGTTATTTAACCGCATGAAACTCAAGAAGAATGAAGACCAAAGTGTGGACACTGTGCCCCTTCTTAGAATTGGGAACAAAACACCCAGGGAAGGAGTTACAGAGACAAAGTTCGTAGCTGTGATGAAAGGATGGACCATTTAGAGACTGCCATATCCAGGGATCCATCCCATAATCAGCTTCTAAACGCTGACACCATTGCATACACTAGCAAGATTTTGCTGAAAGGACCCAAATATAGCTGTCTCTTGTGAGACGATGCCGGGGCCTAGCAAACACAGGAGTGGATGCTCACAGTCAGCTATTGGATGTATCACAGGGCTCCCAATGGAGAAGCTAGAGAAAGTACCCAAGGAGCTAAAGGGATCTGCAACCCTATTGTTGGAACAACATGATGTACTAACCAGAACCCCGGAGCTCTTGTCTCTAGCTGAATATGTATCGAAAGATGGCCTAGTCGGCCATCACTGGAAAGAGAGGCCCATTGGACTTGCAAACTTTATATGCCCCAATATAGGGGAATGCCAGGGCCAAAAGAATGGGAATGGGTGGGTAGGGAAGTGGGGGGCGCTATGGGGGACTTTTGGGATAGCATTGGAAATGTAATTGAGGAAAATATGTAATAAAAATATTAAAAATTAAAAAAAACATCAAAGAAAGAGAAAGAGAAAAAAAAGAAATGTACTAAAAGTATTATAAGAAGGAACTGATACTTTATAGAGAGGAAACAGTTGGGAATACTGGTTTGACTTCTGGTAACAATTGCAAGACCAGTGTTAATGAGATCACTCCCAGATTTGATAATTCACTAGACGTTTGAAGAGAATTCTTTAAAACCTTACAGGTCAGTGCAATGAAAAGAGATATATTAAATTTTCTTATGACAGATCCTTCAGTTGCACTGCAATTACAGAACTTTTACTTGTCATTTTCGAGTAGAGTCATGAGAATTGTGAATCCCTCCTGACAGTGTGGTCTGGTAATATTCATGAATCAGTGCCAGCAGAGTAGGCTCAAAGGAATCTGAGTATTTATGTATTTTATTGAACTGTTGGCATGTAGACATGTGTGAGGACATATATTTCTGATTTCACCACCTGCAGAGGTCAAACTTCTGCTGAATGACCACAACATCCCCATGAAACCTCACATTGATAATGACTGCTATACCTCTAATTATCATATAAGCTTAAAACTTAATTCTTAGGAATGATGGGCAAAGGGGAGAACAATCTTTAGTCAAACTTCATTGTTAATTACACAGATATGTTAAAATTATCTATTTAGCATGAAGAAAGGCAACAGTAAGGAAATTAAGAAACATAATGGCACAAGTTCTTGAGGAAATATTCATCAAATCACTGGCACAAACACACATTTACTAGTAATTAAATTTAAGATAAATTAGTTACATAATGCATCTGGAGACAGGTAGAATACTCCCAACAACAACAAAGCAAAAGAAAGCAAAACATTATTAGACAAGGATATGTGATAACTTTCAGGGACAAAACACATAGACAATTAGCTTGAGAGACATAAGATAAACAAAGATGTATTATGAATGTTGGTTGATCTTTATTGTTAATCTCATTGTAAAAAGAAATTTCAAGACTGATTATGGGAAGGAACCCCGGGTGCGGCAGTCTTTAGATGGTCCATCCTTTCGTCTCACCTCCAAACTTTGTCTCTGTAACTCCTTCCATGGATGTTTTGTTCCCAATTCTAAGAAGGGACGAAGTGTCCACACTTTGGTCTTTGTTCCTCTTGAGTTTCATGTGTTTTGCGAATTGTATCTTGGGTATTCTAAGTTTCTGGGTTAATATCCGCGTATCAGTGAGTACATATCATGTGAGTTCTTTTAGGATTGGGTTACTTCACTCAGAATGATACCCTCCAGATCCATCTATTTGCCTAGGAATTTTATAAATTCATTGTTTTTAATAGCTAAGTAGTACTCCATTGTGTAAATGTACCACATTTTCTGTGTCCATTCCTCTGTTTAGGGACATCTGAGTTCTTTTCAGCTTCTGGCTATTATAAATACGGCTGCTATGAACATAGTGGAGCATGTATCCTTCTTACCAGTTGAAACATCTTCTGGATACATGCCCAGGAGAGGTATTGCGGGATCCTCAAGTAGTACTATGTCCAATTTTCTGAGGAACCGCCAGACTGATTTCCAGAGTGGTTGTACAAGCTTGTAATCCCACCAACAATGGAGGAGTGTTCCTCTTTCTCCACATCCTCACCAGCATCTGCTGTCACCTGAATTTTTGACACCATTGCATTGCCAGCAAGATTTTGCTGAAAAGACCCTGATATAGCTGTCTCTTGTGAGGCTATGCCGGTGCCTGGCAAGCACAGAAGTGGATGCTCACAGTCAGCTATTGGATGGAACACAGGGTCCCCAATGGAGGAGCTAGAGAAAGTACCCAAGGAGCTAAAGGGGTCTGCATCCCTATAAGTGGAACAACAACATGAACTAACCAGTACCCCCAGAATTCGTGTCTCTAGCTGCATATGTAGCAGAAGATGGCCTAGTCGGCCATCATTGGGAAGAGAGGCCCCTTGGTCTTGCAAACTTCATATGCCCCAGTACAGGGGAACACCAGGGCCAAGAAGTAGGAGTGGGTTTTTAGGAGAGTGGGGTGGGGGAGGGTATGGGGGAACTTTCAGGATAGCATTTGAAATGTAAATGAAGAAAATACCTAATAAAAAATTGGAAAAAAAGAGAAATTTCAAGTATACATATGAAAATGGGTCAAAATTAGGATAAACAAATATACCAAAAAATGAGTAACAAAATTTACAAAAAACAAAAAAAAACCCAAATAACCTAATTAAAAATCGAATATAAAGCTAAACAGAGTTCTGAAGAGATGAAACATGTATAGCTTAGCAACCCTTAAAATATCTATAGCATTCTTAGTTATCAGGCAAATGAAAATTAAAGCTACTTTGAGATTTTATTCTACCATGGTCAAAATGGTCCACATCAATAAAACAAATGTCAAAACGTGATGGTAAGGATGCAGGCAAAATCAAATCTTTCTTCTTGCAAAATATGAACAATAGTAGCAACAAACCAACCAACTTCTGGGAGTAACCAACTAATATCCGAATTGGTTAAAAGCCCACTTTATGAAATGAAACTCTTATGTGACAGTACTTAGGTGACCAAGAATCAATGATTAGATAGCTCAGAGACCTAGGAGTAAACCAAATGTTTCTGGGGAAAAAATGTAACAATAAAAAATGACTCCTAATGATATTTTGGTAAACCTATAGATCACTGTTTCATTCATCCATGATCAGAAATGCTTCCTCTACAGCATATGAAGACAATAAAGAATCCTACAGCAAGACATTGCACAATAGAGAGCCTTTGGAACACACACGTTTAAACAAATTATATTAATCAATTCTCTCCTCTTAGGGGAACCCTAAGGAGGAGAAGGTACAAAGAATGAGGAAACAGATGGAACTGAAGAAACTAGGACAAGGTTGTACAGGCTAGTTTTGTGTCAACCTGACACAGCTGGAGTTATCACAGAGGAAGGAGCATCAGTTGAGGAAATAACTCCATGATATCCAACTGTAAAGCATTTTCTCAATTAGTGATCAAGGGGGAAAGGCCCCTTGTGGGTGGGGCCATCACTGGGCTGGTAGTCTTGGTTCTCTAAGAGAGCAGGTCGAGCAAGCCAGGGGAAGCAAGCCAGTAAAGAACATCCCTCCATGGCCTCTGCATCAGCTCCTGCTCCCTGACCTGCTTGAGTTCCAGTCCTGACTTCTTTCAATGATGAACAGCAATGTGGAAATGTAAGCTGAATAAACCCTTTCCTCCCCAACTTGCTTCTTGGTCATGATGTTTGTGCAGGAATAGAAACCCTGACTGAAACAAAGGCTGTCTAAAACAAATGAGTAAAGCTAATATGAACTTAGAGACTGAAGCAGCATAGGGGCTAAATGGGTGAGCACCAGGTCTTTTGCATGTTTACAGTAGCTTTCTACTTTTATGGAAATCCTGAATGTATACATGAGTGTGCCTATGATTCTTGTGCTTTCTCTTGGGGCTCTTTTATCTTTCTGTTGTCTTGTATCCAATTTTGATGAGATGTTTTTTGTTTTATGCTGTATTTTATTTTGTTATCTTTCAAAAATAAAATAAAATTATTGTTGTCAATTGCAGAAACATGTAAAATACCTCCTTTATTAAATTAAGAAAAATAAATATCCCTTCCCTGAACACACACACACACACACACACACACACACACACACACTCACAAACCAAGCAAACACACAAAAAATGAAATCTTTATGGAGACTGACTACTCTAGAAGCTTCCTAAAACAGAAAAACAGGAATTAAAATGGAGTTATCATTTAATCAGTGTGATAAAGTCCCACTTGGACAACATATACTACTCAGTAAAATTTCAGTTCCAGGAGTGGGTTACATGTTGCTAGGTAATTAACTAAAATGGTCCCAGAGGTCCTCTCCAACTTTATCTGTTATTACACTATTAGTTAGCATATAAAACATTACATTAGGCCCTAATGCTAAAGATGAAACTTACCTGTCATTAAGCATGGTGAAAGTGAGTTGATGTTCAACTAGAAAATTGACTGTGTAATAATAGCAACTATTATTATTTAAGTCACCTTCTTTGTCTCCACTCTCATTTTTCATCATACTTAATTAAATTGGCACCTAAAAAAATCATCTCTTTAGTGAATGCTAATGGAAACTGAGGCTAGAAGTGAAAATATATACAATTTTGTACAGATCAAAGGGTAGAATGTTAGAGAATCTATGTTCTCCAGTGTTCTTGAGTAGATGACTTACTAGTTCTTAGTTTTAATAATTATCTAAACTAACATTAACAAAAAGTATGAATAAATACAATATGTACCATATTCTAGAAAATATATTTCTATATTTCCATTAACTTTACATTTTTCTGTAATTTAAATTAATAAGCATCATCGCTTCTCGGCCTTTTGGCTAAGATCAAGTGTAAATTAATAAGAAGCAAAAAAATCATCAATATTGATTCCTAAACCCCTTGAGCCTCTGTTTTCATCCATCTTACTTTTCCCCTATAATTTCCTTGTCTGGATACCTGGAAACAAGAGAAACTTTTAACTGAATAATTTCTCCATGCAAATGAAATATAACTTCATGATTTCTCTCTCTCTCTCTCTCAAAAAGAAAACAACAAATAATATTCTATAATCACCCCAAATTAAAACAAAAAACACACAATTACAACATGAAGTCCATTTTGTCGTGATTAACTCTTTCTGGGCCTGAGGCCTACCCTGGGCTGTTGTTGATGTACCTAGTGACACTCCATTGTAGAAGACTGATATTACCCTTCTGAGAAGCAATCATTTGCAAATAGCTTCTTGATTTGTGGGTGGAACTTTGTGTTCACCCTCCTCTCAGTGCTGGGATTTTTGACTGATTTAAATCTATGCAGGTCTTGTGCATGCTGTAAGAGTTTGAGAGTTCATATGTGTATTCTCACATTGTTATTAAATATACTTGTTTTAAATCTATCGCTCGTCTTTATTATGTTATACTAATGGTAAATGTGCCTACAAGTTCCTGTATATGGACTGCATAGTAACTTGCTTACCGTCTAAAGATATAGTTGTTATAAATAATGTCAAATCACTATAATTTTGTTAGGGCTAGGTCAAAAAAATTTCTTTGATAAACATCCAGTAGAAATTGACTGCCTAAAATGAGCTACAGTTGTATTATACACAAAAACATGGATACAATGAAGGGCAGAAAATGATATGAAATTAAAATAAAATGAGCTAAATATTTCGTGTGTGTTAGAATAACTAGAACACTGGTACAATAGATAGCCTCTGATTCTTTGTCAAATGGGATTCTTATTCAGAGACATGGAGAGATTCTGAAGCTTCACAATGGACAAATTTGTTTCCAAGTCCCCATCACCCAAAGCTATAGTATAAATCTGAAGATAGTCCTCAAGAAAACTGTTGATTCTTTCATTCAGCATTCATTCCTTTTCTGCTCACATACATAGACAAAGCATACTTTTATCACCTTGTAAGAGAAGATGAAGGTTATCATGAAACAGAATCCAATGACAACTGCACACCAATATATCTTGGAGCTCTTTTTACATTAGTCAGGATATGGAAATAAGTCACTTACCCTTAATAGTGTAGAAGGATTTTAAAAATGAAGGAATAGAATGATAGTCTACTATTTATACAAAAAAAATACAACTCTGTCATTGATGACACTACTGTGTACTGGATATTATTCTTGTTAATATTATGTAAAATAATCAGGGCAGAGAGGAAAGAAAGTATTGTATGCTTTCTTTTGTATTGTTTATGAACTTATTAAAATAGATTCTTCTCTCATACAATATATATCAAACATATTTTCCCTTCCACCACTCTTTCCAGCTCCTCCAAAGCACTTTCCCTCTGCTCAGATCATAACAAAATTAATTGTGAAGATGCTCAAAATATAATGGTGGCTAGCAAGTGTTATAGAGATTTTTAATCCCAATCTGGAGTTTCTACCCCATATCGATCATTCAGTTCCTTGATAAAAGACACACTGTATTTATTATTTACAATAAGCCTCAAACAGCACAAAAGCTAGGCAGAAATCTACCCCCTATGCCATTAAAATCTACTTTCTTATCAATAGCTCTGAGTTATTACTTACTATGCTTTATCTGGGCTGCTCTTAACTCCAATTGGCCATTCCTCAGGACCAGCCACGTTTTCATGATCCACCTACCCCAGGGCAGCTTCTCCTCCATTCATCTTCTCCCCCTACTGGTTCTGGTATTGCCCACCTAAAGCCTGGGAACCCTAACACCTCCTATCCCACCTATATCTCTTCTGCCTACCTATTGACTATCAGCATCTTTATTCACCAATCAGAAATAACTTGGGAGTAAGGTCACATAATATCACTTAGGTTTTCTTACTGATTCTCTCCTATCTGGGACAGCCAGGTCTTGAGGAAACAGTGTTAGCAATAGACTACAAGCAGCATTAGGCCAACCCACTACAATCAAGTGTTGGAGACTCAGAGGAAGAGGGGACTAATTAGTTCTAAATTATAGCTAGATGGAAGTAAGACAATCCAGTTTGTGAGTGTAAATGGCAATTGTGTGCTGTACATTTAAAAACTAGAATAAAAGATATTTGTAGGTTTTCATTGTAAATAAATACTAAATGCTTGTGCAAATAGACATGAGCTTGTTGTAAATACTATAGAATGTTTCTTATAATGAAAATAAATTTATCAAATAAATTTACAAATTATCAATTAATATATCTAAATTTCATATTTTAAATATTAAATTTATATTTTAAGTATTTAGAAATAAAAAAGTCCATGAAAGGCCATCAGTTCCTTCTTCATTCTAATTCCTATGTTTCACTTATCTTTTTCCTCTTTCATTGAGATTGACAAGTATCAAAAATGATAATGAACACAGTTAAAATATAATAATCTTTTAGATGCTGGTGACCTTTTAAAAAAATTTTTTTAATGATGGAAACAAAAATACACCTAAAAGCAAAGCTTCTGGAAAAACTTTCCCTGTCTTATATCACTTCTCAGATTTGACCTTGGCCTCCTGCCTGGTCTTGAGTTTCAAAGTTGAATCTGTAAACACATCCTTGTTTTTGGTTTGTTTGTTTGGTTGGTTTGGTTTGGTTTCATTTTGGTTTGTTTGGATTTTGTTGTTGTTGTTGTTGTTGTTGTTGTTACTGGGGTTTTTTTTGTTGTTGTTGTTGTTTGTTTCTTTGTTCTTTCAAGACAGGGTTTCTCTGTATAGCCTTCGATGTACTGGAACTCACTCTGTAGACCAGGCTGGCCTTGAACTCAGAAATCTGCCTGCCTCTGCCTCCCAAGTGCTGGGATTAAAGGCATGTGCATGACTGACTGCCCATCTTAAATACATCCTTCTTGAAAACGGTTTTGTGGAAGGGGATATCAACAGAGTACCTTGTGGGCATGAGGTGGTTGTCCTTATAAACTTTCACAGAACTTGCAGCTGTCACTTTTCAGGAATAGTTGTTAATTCCAGCCAGCAGGGCATAGCTGTAAGGGCCCTCTGAAATACTGTCATCAGCATTCTTCACAATAAAGGCTTTGCATCTGGAGTAGCATCCACCTGGGGCCAGCACCACTTGTCCAGATGTCAAGAACTTGCCCATTTCTGCAGCGAACAAAGACCAGGAGCCACTCAGAAGTCTGTAAAATGGAACCCCTCTGAGCCGGACTTCAACATGCTTGTCCCATCATAGGTTCTGCAACTTTAGATTGCTCCCTGCTGAGTAGGCCATGCAGCCTGGAGGTTCTGTTTAGAGTCTGAAGTAGAAGTAGCTCAGCAATCTGACCCCAGGGCTGCGATGGCTGAGGATTTCAAGACCCTCTCCAGGCCTCTACTTGAAAGCATGTGATCTTATAATTAAGAAATTACTTTACTATAAATACATCTTAAGTAGCTATAGTAAACAAACATTTTGGAGAAGAATTTTGACGTAGAAATTTAGATAGTTAACAAGAGTCCAGACACAGGAAATTATAAATTACATAAATCCATATAATGAGTTGAGTAAGAAAGCCTATAGAGCTTGCCGGACATGGTGGCTCATGCCTTTAATACCAGCACTCAGGAGGCAGAGGCAGGCAGATTTCTGAGTGGAGGCCAGCCTTGTCTATAAAGTGAGTTCCAGGACAGTCAAGGCAATACAGAGAAACCCTGTCTCGAAAAACCAAAAAAAAAAAAAAAAAAAAAAAAAACCAAAACAAACAAAAACAAAAACAAAAAAGAACAACAAAAAAAAAAAACTATAGAGTTCAGGACTATCAGTCATTTTCAGAGGCGGAAAGGTGAAAACAGAAATGGGCATGGAGGACTGGGACATCATTAATGCTGTAACTCAGAAGGCAATGATGAAAGCTCAACCCAGAAAGTATGCCTAAAACGCTAATATGAAATAGTTTCTAGTCTTCTCTAAGGAGGAGCCAGTTAACGGATTACCATATTCCAGGTGGTCAGCCCTGAAATGCATGTATCTGTGTGTGTATGTGTGCGTGTGTGAGTGTGGGTGTGCATCTGAGTCTGTGTGTCTGTGTGTACACATATATGCAACAATAAATGGACTCAATGTGTGTATATATGTACAACACATATGTATATACATGTACACATATATAGAGAGAGGTAGAGAGAAAAGAGAGACTAAGAGACAGGTCATGAATTTGAAGGGAGATAAAGGAAAGTATGAGTGATGTAATTATACTTTATTTTAAGATAATATTTAAAAATAATGATTTTTTAATAAATATATCTTGAGCAAAAAAGCAAATTTCTTAAGATGTAAATCATCTCAACGATGATCCTATAAATCATGCCAAAGCACAGTCTGCACACACCTGCTTCAGAGCCCTAGAGGCATTGTGAACTCAGCCTCGTTTTCCTGGTTTGTCACTAGATAGCTTTTATGGAAAATTGCCAGAGATCTGTTCTCTTCCAAAAGAAGCCTTTAAAAACACACACACACATATTACCTTTCATCAATTACTCTTATTGACAACCTTTGCTTTAAATAGAGTATAAATACACAATTTCTCATAAACAGGCTTTCAATTCGATGATGTTGAACTCTATCGATTTCTATTACTATCTTCAGTAGTTCCACTGTGTCCTACCACAGTGGTGATTTCCTATAATGTAATGTAATGTAATGCCTACCTAGAGGTTATAAAAAAAAAAAAAAAAAAAAAAAAAAAAAAAAAACACAAAACAAAACAAAACAAAACAAAAACAACATCACTGTATAGTCCTTCAATTTGCTACATATTCATAAACACTCCTTTTACTGCATGGTTTCTCTGAATAGCACTCAGTTTGATGCTTTATCGTTTTTCTTTCCTAAATGAGAGAGAGAGATCTGGAATTTCACCTGCCTAAAAGGCTGTTTTCAAAGGAAGTGGTACTTTACGCATATGCTTCAGTAACTTTGAATAATGGCAAGGAAGAATTTAAAATGCTGGGGAGAAAAGCTCAGCAGGAAATAATAATAAGAGGCAAACCATATGAAAGACTTGTGTGAGCAGCCAGTGGGATGTAATTATTAGCAGTATTGTTGTGGTAGGTGGGTTATGTTAGAAAGAGCTAACATGTCATCGCAGGGCAGCTAGTGACACCACAGGCTCACAACGCTCCTGGAAAACAGTGTATAATTTTCATGAGTTACTAAAGAACTGAAACAGAATTTTAATCAGCTTGTTTCACAGATGCCAGGTTTGCTTTAATATAATATTTACAATTTTAATTTTCCATTAAGGAGAGGTTAAAATGTACTTGAAGTGTGATTGGTGTCTTTGGGTTTCTCAATGATAAGTGATCTATTTGCTTTAAATGTAGAAGATATAAAGCTATGTTTCACACAGCTAAAAGAGCTAAAATGCAAGATACTTTAAAATTTGTTGTGAAAGCACACTGCAAATAAAGAGTAATCATTCTTATCTTTGGAATGGAAGAACAAGGCTATAAAACAGAATAGTCACATTAAAAGCAGGTTTCTGTATTAGTAATTGCTACAAATTATACATTATCAGCACAGAGAAGAATAGACTATAGTGAGATAATTGAAGGCATAAAACATGCTAGAAAATTTAGACTAGCAAAACCAAGAGAGGTCTATTTTGACAAAAAAACACATGTTGTAAGACCCAAGCTAAGAAAATTGCAAAAAGACATTTCAGCTATTTATGAATATTGGAAATTATAGTGATTGTGACAATCATTATTGTTATATACATGTGTTAAAACTTATTGACTACTATGTTCAAAAATGATAGCATGGGCATGTCAACTACAATTCAGTAGTGCTATTATTAATATATTTATTTGTAAAGATGAATATTTTATGTATGTATATGTGTTGGGCATTGGGCTATGCGCAGACAGTCTGGTCTCCAGTCAAGCTGAGATGTTAAACCCCGGGACCCAGTAGTGATAATTCACCTACATGGGACAGAAGGAGTTCTCTCATGTCTCCTGGAACCAAGGCTCCTGTAGAAGTTACCACCCCCTCAACTCCCACAGGAGAAGCATGGTTAGTAGTCACATAGGCAATGTCCCAAGCTTCTGACCTTCAGGCTAAACTCCTCCCCAGTTACCTAGCAACAGAAAAGATAGCAGCATACTTTAAGAGGGGCTGTTTGGCCCCTCCTCACTCTCTCACTCCTCTCTCCTCTCACTCCCCTCACTCCTCTTGCTCTTACTCCTTACTCTCCTCTCTTGCTCTCCTGCTCTTACTCCTCTTCCTCCCTCTTACTCTCTCTCCTCACTTCCTCTAATCTCTTACTCTAGCCTTTCTTTTCTCTCTCTCTCTCCTTTCCCTCCTTCTCTCATCTTGGCCATGGGCCATGGCTGGTCTCTCTCTCTCTCTTTCTCTCTCTCTCTCTCTCCCCCCCTCCATCTTTTCTCTTTCCCTCTGCCTTTCTACAAAAAAGCTCTAAAACCATATACTGTCTCTGTTCAAGGCCGGCTGCACAGACTCTCGCCTGTGTGGGAACCTCTCTCCCCTAAGTCCTCTCTCCCATAACCCTGTAGCAACACACTGGTTTTGAAGGCTGCCCCTGGTCCACATCCTGTCGAGGGGTCAGTGGCTTAGATGCCCACCTGGGGCTGAGTGGAAAGCATCCGGCAGCCCTCCTGTGTCTGCCCAGAGCATAGGAGGCACTCTGGCTGGACATGGACTACCCTCATTCCCCCTCTTTCCCCTGCCCCCTTTTTAGTTCCCACATATATGCATATACACAGCCATCCCTAGAATAACTATAGAGAAAGTGTCTCAAAAAGCGAGACAAATTAACCACCCGAGTCAAAAGACAGATCTCTTGAAAATCAAGAATCTAATATATAATATCTAAAAAGAGGCACAGACTTTAAATTCACAGATATGAAGATGTTGAAAATAAAAGGCAGAGGGAAGGATGACACATAAACAGAAACCATAAGAAAGTTGGAAGGCCTGTATTTATAATGTATCTCATTAGAAAGACAAATTCTAGGAACCAAGAAAGAAATGTTTAATGAAAACAGTTGCCTTACCTTTTGAAACTGCACCCAGAACAGACCTCGGGCACTGGCTCTGCACCCATTCCTACAAAACCAGAGGAAGCCTGACTCCCAGGTGCTTTGAAATGCCCAGGACCACAGGCGATGCCCCAGTGTCTGCCCTAACACTCAAAGTAACTGGAATCCCCGGGGACCCAGGGAGCTCTACCTGGCCATGACACTGGCTCCTTCTGGCTTGAAATTTCACCTAGAACAAATCTAGGATGCTGACTCTATACCCACTCCTATAACTCTCAGAAGGAGCCTGACTACAAGGTGCTCTAACATGACCAGAATCACAGGATCACAAGATCACAGGTGCTCTGATATGCCCAGGATTACAACATCTCTGATGCACTCAAGATCACAGACGAGGCCACAACATCTTTTCCAACACCAGGCCTAAATGAGACCCCCACAGGAACCAGGGAAAAACAAACCCTGCCCACCCAGAGGCACAGGCTCCTTCCAGCTTGCATTTGTGCTTGGAGAAGAACTAAAGCTCTGGATCTCCACCCACACCTACAACAATCAGAGAAAGCTTGAATCCCAGGTACTGTGACACAACAGGAATTCAGAGTTTGGTGACACCAGAATTTCAGGATCCCAGAGGCAACTTGACTACCAGGAGTTCTGACACACCCAGGATCTCAGGATCTCAGGATCCCAGAATCACAGGAACACAGAGATAGCTGGACCCCAAGGAGTTCTGATACAACCAGGGTCACAGGAGGGACAGGCTTCAGTCAGAAACAGCAAGGGCAAGAAGCACTAGAGATAACCAGAAGGAAAGAAGCAACCACAAGAACATAGGCAAGAGAAACCAAGACTAAAGGGGATAATAAGAACGCATTTCTTCCACTACAGCAGACCTGGATATCCCAAAACACAGGAAAAGCAAGATTCTTATTTAAAAATCACATCTCATGATGATGATAGAGGACACCAAGAAGGACATACATAGCTTCCTAAAGAAATACAGGAGAATACAGGTAAACAGGTAGAAGCCCTTGAAGAGGAAACACAAAAATCCCATAAAGAATTAGAGGAAAACACAACCAAGCAGATAAAGGAATTGAACAAAACCGTCCAGGATCTAAAAATGGAAATAGAAACAATAAAGAAATTGCAAAGGAAGACAACCCTGGAGTGAGAAAACCTAGGAAAGAGATCAGGAGTCATAAAAGCAAGCATTATCAACAGAATGCAAGGGATAGAAGAGAGAATCTAAGATGCAGAAGATACCATAGAAAACATTGACACAACAATCAAAGAAAATGAAAAATGCAAAAAATCTTAACCCCAAACCTCCAGGAAATCCAGGACATAATAAGAAGACCAAACCTAAGGATGATAGGTATAGAAGAGAGGGAAGATTCCCAAATTAAAAGGCCAGTAAAGAGCTTTGACAAAATTATAGAAGAAAACTTCCCTAGCTTAAAGAAAGAGATGCCAATGAACATACAAGAAGCCTACAGGACTCCAAATAGTTTGGACCAGAAAACTAATTCCTCCTGTCACATAATAATCAAAACTCCAAATGCATTAAACAAAGAAAGAACATTAAAATCAGTAAGGGAAAACAGTCAAGTAACATATAAAGGCAGACGTATCAGAATTACGCCAGGCTACTTACCAGAGACTATGATAGCTAAAAGATACTGGGCTGATGTCATAGAGACCCTGAGAGAACATAAATGCTAGCCCAGCCTACTATATCCAGCAAAACTCTCAATTACCATGGAAGGAGAAACTGATATATTCCATAACAAAACCAAATTTACATAATATCTTTCCACAATTGCAGCCTTACAAAGGATAATTGATGGAAAACACTAACACAAGGAGTGAAACTACACCCTAGAAAAAGCAAGAAAATAATCTTTCAACAAACCTAAAAGAAGATAGGCAAACAAACATAATTCCACATTTAAAACAAAAATAACAGGAAATAGCAATCACTTTTCCTTATTATCTCTTAACATCAATGGAATAAATTCGCCAATAAAAAGAAATAGACTAACAAACTGGACATGTAAACAGGACTTTTTGCTGCTTATAGAAAATCCACTTCAGTGACAAAGACAGACACTACCTCAGAGCAAAAGGCTGGCAAAAATATTTTCCAAGCAAATGGTCCCAAGAAAGCAGCTGAAGTAAATATTCCAATATCAAATAAAATCAACTTTCAACCAAAAGTTATCTAAAAGGATAAAGAAGGACACTTCATACAGGTCGAAGGAAAAATCTACCAAGCTGAACTCTCAATTCTGAACATCTATGCTCCAAATGCAGGGCACCAATATTCATAAAAGAAAGTTTACTAAAGCTCAAAGCACACATCTCACCCCACACAATAATAGTGGGAGATTCCAACACCCCACTCTAAGCAATGGAAAGATCATGGAAACAGAAACTAAACAGAGACACAGTGAAATAAACAGAAGTTATGAATCAAATGGATCTAACATATTTAAAGCACATGTCATCCTAAAGCAAAAAAGTATAACTTCTCAGCACCTCAAAACTCCAAAACTGACCATATAAGTGATTACAAAACAGGGCTCAACAGATATAAAAAGATTGAAATAATCCCATGCACACTATCAGATAACCACAAACTAAGGCTGGCTTATATTTCAACAAAGCACACATACACATGGAATCTCAATAATAACTTGGTCAAGGAAGAAATTAAGAAAGAAATTAAAGACTTTTTAGAATTCAATGAAAATGAAAACATATCATATGAAAACTTATGGAACACAATGAAGCAGTGGCAAGACGAAAACTAATATCTCTAAGTTCCTTCAAAAAGAAACTGGAGAGAGCTTAAACTAGCAGCTTGACAACACACTTGAAAATTCTAGAACAAAAAATTTTTAATATACCCAATAGGACTAGAGGCAGGAAATAATCAAACTCAGGGATAAAATCAACCAAATAAAACACAGATAACTATACAAAGAATCAATAAAACCAGAAGCTGGTTCTTTGAGAAAATCAACAAGATAGATAAACCCTTAGCCAGACTAACCAGAAGGCACAGAGACAGTATAAAAATTAATAAAATCAGAAATGAGAACAGAGATGTAACAGTAGAAACTGAGGAAATCCAAAAAATCATCAGACCCTACTACAAAAGTTTGTACTCAACTAAATTAGAAAATCTGGAAGAAATGGACAAATTTCTAGACACATAGCAGGTGCCATAGTTAAAACAGAATCAGATAAACCATTTAAACCATCCCATTTCTAAACTAGTAAAGAAATAGAAGCAGTTATTAATAGTCTCCCAACCAAAAGAAGCCCAGGAACAGATGGGATTAGTGCAGAACTCTAATACCAATACTCTTCAAACTATTCCATAAAATAGAAACAGAAAAATCATTACCCAATTCATTCTATGAAGCCACAAATATGCTTCACAAAGACCAAACAAAGAAAGAGAACTTCAGACCAACCTTCCTCATGAACACTGATGCAAAAATACCAAATAAAATTCTTGTCAACTGAATTCAAGAACACATCAAAGCACATATTCACCACGATTAAGTAGGTTATATCTCAGGGATGCAGGAATGTTTCTATATAAGGAAACCCATCAAAGTAACTGTCTTAGTCAGGGTTTCTATTCCTGCACAAACATCATGACCAAGAAGCAAGTTGGGGAATAAAGGGTTTATTCAGCTTACACTTCCATACTGCTGTTCATCACCAAAGGAAGTCAGGAGTGGAACTCAAGCAGGTCAGAAAGCAGGAGCTGATGCAGAGGCCATGGAGGGATGTTCTTCACTGGCTTGCTTCCCCTGGCTTTCTCAGCCTGCTCTCTTATAGAACCAAGACCAGAGATGGTCCCACCCACAAGGGGCCTTTCCCCCTTGATCACTAATTGAGAAAATGCCTTACAGTTGTATCTCATGGAGGCATTTCTTCAACTGAAGCTCTTTTCTCTGTGATAACTCCAGCTATTTCGAGTTGACACAAAACTAGCCAGTACAGTAACCCACTACATAAAAATACTCAAAAAAATCACATGATCATTTTATTAGATGCTGAAAAAGCATTTGACAAAATTCAGCATCCCTCCATGTTAAAATCTTGGAAAGATCAGGAATTCAAGGCCCATAGCTAAACACAGTAAAAGCAATATACAGCAAACCAGTAGCCAATATCAAACTAAATGGAGAGAAACTTGAAGCAATCCCACTAAAATCAGGGACTGGACAAGGTTGCCTATTCTCTTCCTACCTATTCAATATAGTAATCAAAGTTCTAGCTAGAGCAATTAGACAACAAAAGGAGGTCAAAGGGATGCAAATTGGAAAGGAAAAAATATAAGTATCACTATTTGCAAATGATATGATAGTATACTTAAGTGACTCAAATAATTCCACCAGAGAACTCCTAAACATGATAAACAACTTCAGCAAAGTGCCTTGATATAAAATTAAGTCAAACAAATCAGTACCCTTCCTCTACTCAAAGGATAAACAGGCAAAATTAGGGAAATAACACACTTCAAAATAGTTACAAATAATATTATATACCTTGATGTGACTCTTACCAATCATTTGAAAGATCTATACTGTAAGAATTTCAAGTCTCTGAAGAAAGAAATCAAAGATCTCAGAAGATGGAAAGATCTCCCGTGCTCATGGATTGGCAGGATTAATATAGTAAAAAATTGCCATCCTGCCAAAAGCAATCTATAGATTCAAAGCAATCCCTATCAAAATTTCAACTCAATTCTTCATAGAGTTAAAATGAGTAATCTGCAAATTCATTTGGAATAACAAAAAACAACAGGATAGCATAAACTATTCTCAACAATAAAAGAAACTTCTAGAGGAATCTCCATACCTGACCTCAAGCTCTATTACAGAGCAATAGTGATTTAAAAAACAAAACAAAACAAAACAAAACAAAACAAAACAAAACAAAACAAAACAAAACAAAACAAAAAAAAAAAAAAAACAAAAAACTGCATGGCATTGGTACAGAGACAGGCAGGAAGATCAATGGAATAGATTTGAAGACCCAGAAATGATCCTACACACCTATGGTCACTTGATATTTGACAAAGGAACTAAAACAATCCAGTGGAAACAAGACAACAATTTCAACAAATGGGGTTGGTTCAACTGGAGGTCAGCATGTAGAAAAACGCAAAATCGATCCATTCTTATTTCCTTGTACAAAGCTGAAGTCCAAGTGAATCAAGGACTTTCACATAAAACCAGATACTCTGAAACTTATAGAGGAGAAAGTGGAGTAAGAACCTGCAACACATGAGCACAGGGAAAAATTTCCTGAACAGAATACCAATGGCTTATGCTCTGAAATCAATAGTAGAAAAATGGGACCTCGTAAAATTGCAAAGCTTCTGTAAAGTAAAGGACACTCTTTTTTTTAAATATTTTTTATTAGGTATTTTCCTCATTTACATTTCCAATGCTATCCCAAAAGTCCCCCATACCCTCCCCCCTACTCCCCTACCCACCCACTCCCACTTTTTGGCCCTGACGTTCCCCTCTACTGGGACATATAAAGTTTGCATGTCCAATGGGCTTCTCTTTCCAGGATGGCCGACTAGGCCATCTTTTGATACATATGCAGCTAGAGTAAAGAGCTCCGGGGTAATGGTTAGTTCATTTTGTTGTTCCACCTATAGGGTTGCAGATCCCTTTAGCTCCTTGGGTACTTTCTCTAGCTCCTCCATTGGGGGCCCTGTGATCCATCCAATAGCTGACTGTGAGCATCCACTTCTGTGTTTGCTAGACCCCAGCATAGTCTCACAAGAGACAGCTATATCAGGGTGATAAAGGACACTCTTAATAGAACAAAACGGCAACTCACAGATTGGGAAAAGATGTTTACCAAAACTACATCCAATACTTGATTAATATCCAATATATGCAAATAACTGACTCCAGAGAATCAATTAACCCTATTAAAAATGGGGTACAGAGCTAAACAAAGATTTCTCAATTGAGGAATATCAAATAGCCAAGAAGCACCTAAAAAAACTCTTCAACATCGTTAGTCATTAGAAAAATGCAAATCAAAACAAGCCTGAGATTCCACCTCACACCAGTCAGAATGGCTAAGATCAAAAACTCTGGTGACATCATATGCTGGCAAGATTGCAGAGAAAAAGGAACACTCTTCCATTATTGATACAGGAACTCTGGGAATCAGTCTGGCAGTTCCTCAGGAAACTGGGCATAGTACTACCTGAAGACCCAGTTATACCACTTCTGGGCATATACTCAAAAGATGCTCCAACATATAACAAGGACATATGCTCTACTATTTTCATAGCAGCCATATTTATAATAGCCAGAAGCTGCAAAGAACCCTGAGGAGTAGATACAGAAAACGTGGTACATATACACAATGAACTACTACTCAGCTATTAAAGAAAATGAGTTCATGAAATTCTTAGGCAAATGGATGGAGCTAGAAAGCATGCTGAGTGGAGTAACCCAGCCACAAAAGAGCACTCATGATATGCACTCACTAATAAGTGGATATTTTTCCAGAAGCTAGGAATACCCAAGATACAATTCACAGACCACATGACGCTCAAGAAAAAGGAAGACTAAATTCGGGATGCTTTAGTCCCTCTTAGAAGGGGGAACAAAATACTCATGAGAGGAATTATGGAGACAATAACAGAGCATAGACTGAAAGAAAGGTCATCCAGAGACTGCCTACCTGGGGATTCTTCCATATACAGAAACCAAATGCAGACACTACTGTGGATGCCAAAAAGTGCATGCTGATAGGAGCCTGATATAGCTGTCTCTTGAGAGGCTTTGCCAGAGCCTGACAAATACAGAGATGGATACCAGCAGCCAACCATTTGATTGAGCATGAGGTCCCCAATGGAGGAGTTAGAGAAAGGACTGAAGAAGCTGAAGATTTTTGCAACCCCATAGGAAGACAACAATATCAACCAACCAGACCTCCCAGAGCTCCCAGGGACTAAACTTCCAATCAAAGGGTACACACAGAGGGATCCATTGCTCCAGCCACATATGTATCAGAGGATGGCCTTGTTGGGAGTCAATGGGAGAAGAGGACCTTGGTCCTCTGAAGGTTCGATGCCCTGGTGTAGGAAAATGCCAAGGAGCAGGTGGGTGGGAGATTGCACTCATAAAAGCAGTTGGAGGAGAGATTTGATAGGAGGTTTCCAGAGGGGAAACTGGGAAAGAGGATAACATTTGAAATATAAATAAATAAAATATTCAATAAAAAATGAGAACAAAATAAAATTGAGATGTGCAATTCACCAATAATTCTGTACTTAAGTGTCCTATTATCAATAATTATAGATAAACTTGAAAGGAAGCAGCAACATGATTTATGACGGGGGTTTCCCATATTTTGAAGCATCCCTTTCTTAGCACAAATATAAATGTAGATCTCAGTGTTGAATTTTGGAAATTCATACAGAGCTTGTTAGTTTTGGAATTGTAGACATATATGATATCCTAACATACATAATAGAACCAGAACCCACCCAGATGAACACATGATGGCTGGCTTATGAGAATGTCTAAATTTGTTATTTATTTACATTCTGAAAACCAATCCATAGATGACAGTAGTCTACATATCAATGAAAAGAAATCTTTCCTAAGAGTAAAATTAAACATTCATAAGATTTCATGAACTCAGCATAGGATAACACTGTCCCACCATTTTTGGTATTGTTCTTTTCTAGAAATATCTTAATACAATGGAGAAAATATAATAAATTATCATATAAAATTATAATTTTAAAAGAATATGTAGGAAATTAATCTTTGCTACAAAAATGATATTTTGTTTATTTAACTTTCAATTATGTTTTGTAAAAATATTCCTGAAATAAACACAAATATATCATTGCCATGACTTGCAAGAGAATAAACAAATGTAAATAAAATTCAGTATAAACAAAATTCATGTCCTTATTCTATTCAAGGACTTCATTGGTTTAGCTCTCAGTATAATTTGAGAAAATTTGTAAAAATTTACCTCAAAACAGATTCCAACATGTTTTTATGATTTTTAAGGGATGTAGAAGCCTATTATATTGAAATTATGCTTTAAGATATCTCTCATGACTTATTTTCCTAAATATTTTTAATTGATTTTCATTAATTATTCCTCTCTCATAGAATTTTGTGTGGAAAAATAGGTAGGATAATAATAAAATAAAAGTAAATTTTAAAAAATTTTCTAAACTTCATTCATATCCCTGAGGACCTCAACTGAGAAATAATTGGAAATCATTCTATGTACCTGCAATAGTCATATAACTTGGGGCTGAAATATTTCATTTCCTTTGTTATATGGCAGTGTCTTAAAGTGGTCCTTATATTTAGCTTTCAGAACTGCATTCACCAACTGATTATTAAGATTATGTGTTTCAGCTACAGTTGAACAGTATGAATCAGATATAAGTAACATAACAGTAGCCTTGTACTGGTATGAGTACCAGTCTGGATTCTGTGTGAGCTCTATATCTGTGCTGAAGGACGCCCCTCTGTTCCTGCTGTGCATTCTGCATACTCAGTTTTACTGAGGACCTGCAAGGTGTGTCCCATAACTTGAAAGAACACCATGGGTGATTGAAGCAAATACACAAACATAAGACCATCCAATTCATGAGAAACATGTCAGCTACCGAACTCAAAATTTAAGGAGTGATATAATTAGCTATTGCTGGAAACTTAAGAAACAAATTCTACCAGCCTCATTCTAAACAGAGGTTTATTTCTCATTGCACTTTAGGAAAGATGGTATCTGTGCAAATGAGGAAAGTAATATATGTTCCAATGCCTCACCTAAAATTGCTTATGATATACTAGAGAAATTTAACTACAGTATAGACATGTGTCAGTTGTTTTTAATGTTTGGCCCAGACTATAAATATTACAAAATCAACAAAATACCAATAAGATACAGCACAACAGAATAGCCTTACCAAAACATCTCTTTTCCTTCTATGAATTCAAAATTGTACTTTATTAATTCCCTAGTCTCTACTCTATACAAAAATCTAACAACAAAGATTAAACATTACATGTAATAAAAGTGATAGAAATAAAAACTGTATCAGTTATTCTTCTGTGGTAACATTTTATTTAAATGTTAATATAATAAAGAATAATTTGGAGGGAAGGACCAGTTTGGGAAAGTGAGAATATGTCATTATGAACTTGAAAGCAAGTTAGAGACATTATATGTCAATTTTTGTCTGAGGTCTAATCAGTGAGTTAGTTGTCTAACATCAAAAGGAGACTCTAGAACATATAAAGAATTTGAATATAAGAAATATGGATTTTTGAACTCCTTGAAGGAGCAGTCAAGATTTGTGGTATCAGTAATAAGATGGCTAAAGCTAAATGAATGCAGCAAATTCCATTTTTTCAGTTATAACCAATACTAAGCAAAGACTAGTGTTTTACTCTAAATGTAAAAGCACGAATTAATATAGAAATCCAGATATTCCCAGTGCAAAATAATGGGGAAACCCCAAACTTCTTCGTTCTGCTTTTTGTATTAATTCAAGTATGAAACAATCAATAGTCCAAAATTGCCATTATTTTGCTCTGTAAATATTTCTTATGAAGTTAGTGTGCAAGAAAGCAATGACATTGATTAGTTCTCTAAAAAACAAAAAACAAAAAAAACCATCAGTTCATATTGTGCTTTCTTAAGCAGTTAAAACAAGAGAACAGCCAGGCATGGTAGCGCACGCCTTTGATCCCAGAACTTAGGAGGCAGAGGCAGGCAGATTTCTGAGTTCGAGGCCAGCCTGGTCTACAAAGCTAGTTCCAGGACAGTCAGGGCTACACAGAGAAACCCTGTCTCAAAAAACCAAAGGAAAAAAACCAAACAAACAAAAACAAAAGCAAAAAACAAACAAGCAAAAACCAAGAGAACTGAAGTTCTCAGTGTGTTTTGACAAAATGTTAGGAGCAGCATGCAGCAGACTTTGGATGACATCTTGTACTCTGTTCTTTACCTCTGCTGAGTCAAGTGATCCTACTCTTTGTCTAACTTGATGTAAGAAGATTAAGGGGAAGTATGACAGATGGCTTTTAAAAGTAAGGTTCTTTCCATATGGTTTCAAGTGGGAATATGAAAGTAATCCACAAATCTTTAACTAAATATCACATTGATAAGAGTCTCAAAAGTGAACTGGATACTTGACAATTAATCTTATAACATTCTCATGGTCCAGGATTTTAGTTGCTCCCCAATAAGAAATAAGAACAAACTTTGATGTACAAAAATTGTCCTCAGAAATCTCAAAAACCATTGTGTCAATTATATGACTAACATTTCAGTGAACTCTATGTTCTCTTCTAATTGTTACAATCTCTTAAGTGAAGGTCTCATTTATTGATATGTGCTGTTGTATAAATAATAAAAAAATGCCATTCTTATCTCATTGTAGATGCAGTTATAAATATATAGTGGAACCAAAGATACAAAGTTCTTGTTAATTAGTTTACTTTATTAAGAAATAATGTTAAGGCAGGCGGATTTCTGAGTTCGAGGCCAGCCTGGGCTACAGAGTGAGTTCCAGGACAGCCATGACTACACAGAGAAACCCTGTCTCGAAAAGCCAAAAAAAAAAAAAAAAAAAAAAAAAAAAAGAAATAATGTTAAGAATAGGTTCATAATTCAAAATATTTCAAACATGTTGAATTTTCCCAAACATAAAATAAATGTAGCTCAGTGCTTAACATCTTTTTGTTTTGTTTTGTTTTTGTTTTTGTTTTTTTGAGACAGGGTTTCTCTGTGTAGCCCTGGCGGTCCTGGAACTCACTCTGTAGACCAGGTTGGCCTCTAACTCAGAAATCTGCTTGCCGCTGCCTCCAAGTGCTGGGATTAAAGGCATGTGCCACCACGCCTGGCTAGTGTTTACATTCTTAAAAAATTTATGGGCACTAATTATGTACCAGAGAAAAACATTTGATTAAAGGTCATTGGTGTTTATACAATTTTACATTAAGGTGGGGATGCTCTTTAATTGCAGAAAAATTTTTCTCATATAAAGAATAATCAGAATATATTAAAGTTCATACAAAAATTAGAAACAATGTACTTATGGTTATTATGTAAGATAGAGAAAAATTTTCCTTGTAATATTCTATATTTTATTCCAAATTTTATGTAATCATAAACTAAATGGGAAGATACTAGTTTAATATTAATAACAGATTTAGAGTAATACCACAACAAATATAATAATGAACATATGATGATTCATGCTTATTAAATAAAAATTTTAACTTACTTGTGTTAGTCATATATAATTCAGGCATAATTAATGTGTGAATCTGTGACACAAATGAGTTAAAATATTAAATGGTGGTTTGGGTTAAATAATAATCATATTTTAAAAATCATCTAATTCAACTACATAGTTTTCTTAGAGAAAGAATATAAGTTTATGAACAATATATTATGTACTTACACTGCCTTTTTTGAGTGTGCAAAGTTCTATAAAATGAGTGTGTTTTATGTTTTTTCTAAAATAAATTTTGAGGTTAATCTGATTCTTGGGACTTGGAGAGTTGTCTCAATGGCTAAGAGTGTTTTCTGTTTCTCTTTCAGAAGATCTGGGTTCAATACTCAGTGACACACTTTCCTTTCTTTCTCTTTTAATTAGATATTTTCTTTATTTAAATTTCAAATGTTATCTCCTTTCCTGGTTTCCCCTCCTAAAACTCCCTATCCCCTACCCCTACCCCTGCTCACCAACCCATCCACTTCTGCTTCCTGGTCCTGGCATTCCCCTATACTGGGGCATAGAACCTTCACAGAACCAAAGGCCTCTCCTCCCATTGATGACCAACTAGGCCATCCTCTGCTACATATGTAGTTAGAGCCATGAGTCCCACCATGTGTTTTCTTTGGTTGGTGATTTAGTCCCAGGGAGCTCTGGGGTTACTGGTTAGTTCATATTGTTGTTCCTCCTATGGGGCTGCAAACCACTTCAGCTCCTTGGGTACTTTCTCTAGCTTCTTTATTGGGGACCCTGTGCTTGGTCCAATGGATGGCTGTGAACATCCACTTCTGTACTTGCCAGGCACTGGCAGAGCCTCTCTGGAGACAGCTATATCAGGCTCCTGTCAGCAAGCTCTTGTTAGCATCCACAATAGTGTCTGGGTTTGGTGGTTGTATATGGGATGGATCCCCAGATGGGGTAGTCTCTGAATGGTCATTCCTTCAGATTCTGCTCCACACTTCTGACACACTTTTCTTGAGTTCTTGCATACCAGGCACTTAAGTAGTACTCAGACATACACTGAGACAAATCACCTATAAATATACAGCAATAGTGAGCAAGAAAGGATTTAGAAATTGATCTATAGGAATATTTGTAGACATATTTTTCAAAACCTACTTTAATAACTGTACTTCAATGCTTTAACCTCCTAATTCACCAGAGGGAGTAGAAAGTAAAGGTTAATAGAGCAAACATGGATGTGTTTTAGAAACAGTTCTTTGTGGCAAATTCAATCTGCATTCTCAGGATATAAGCATTTTACTTCACACAAATCAGAGGCAGTAGTTTGATCCACTTGCAAATGCCATTCGCTAATCAGCAATGACAGTTAGATTCAGAAGAAACCACTAGGCTCTGCCAATTAGCCCAAGTTCACAGAAGTGGCAAGAAGCTGCTGGAGCACACAAGAAGTTCTTTGATGCATTTCACTCTATGCAGACATGGCAAATGGTGATCATCAAAGAAGGCAAAGCAAAACAATAATGTAGTGCCATCAGTGAAGACCAGAGTCAGGAAAACCCAAAAAAGACCAGCAAAATGTGGCAAGGTGAACCTATACTACACAGCATTGCCTAGTCTCTGTTGAGTTATATTTCTATCCTTTCCAAACATTATATCTTCTCTCAAGCATTTGTTCTAGCAAACATCCCATGCCCCGTTTCCAGGGAGCTTCCAGAGAAACATCACTTGCTTCTTCTCAGTAAAACATCCTTTCAAGTGTCTGCTTCAGCAAAAATATTTGCTCATAAGACAGTTTCTCTCAGTCATCTATAGGATGGAACACAGGGACCCCAATGGAGGAGCTAGAGAAAGCACCCAAGGAGCTGAAGGGGTCTGCAACCCTATAGGTGGAACAACAATATGAACTAACCAGTATCCCAGAGCTCGTGTTTCAAGCTGCATATGTATCAGAAGTTGGCCTAGTCGGACATCAGTGGTAAGAGAGGCCCCTTGGTATTGCAAACTTTATATGCCCCAGTACAGGGCAACGCCAGAGCCAAGAAGTGGGAGTGGGTGGGTGAGGGAGCAGGGCAGGGGTAGGGTATAGGGAACTTTCGGAGTAGCATTTAAAATATAAATAAAGAAAATATCTAATAAAAAAAGAATAAAAAAAAAAAGACAGTTTCCAGAAAAATATCACATAACAAAATGGATTTGCCATAGAAACCAGAAAGTTACATTTCAAATTTGGTACTTGAGAATTCAGAGAAGTAAAAATAAAATTCAATGGAGGGAGAATTAGCAGTTGGAAAGACACCTTGACATGTTTACAACTTTACAAAGGCTTACTCCAATTACTAATTAATCTAAAAATTGGAAACAGAATCCTTAGTCATTACAAAATAAAATGTAATACATTTCTTTTTTATGTATTTATTTATTTTTTAATTAGGTATTTTCCTTATTTATATTTCCAATGCTATCCCAAAAGTCCCACATACCCTCACCCCCACTCCCCTACCCACCCACTCCCACTTTTTGGCCCTGGCGTTCCCCTGTACTGGGGCATATAAAGTTTGCAAGTCCATTGGGCCTCTCTTTCCAGTGATGGCCGACTAGGCCATCTTTTGATACATATGCAGCTAGAGTCAAGAGCTCCGGGGGTTACTGGTTAGTTTATAATGTTGTTCCACCTATAGGGTTGCAGATCCCTTTAGCTCCTTGGGTACTTTCTCTAGCTCCTCCATTGGGGGCCCTGTGATCCATCCAATAGCTGACTGTGAGCATCCACTTCTGTGTTTGATAGGCCCCGGCATAATATCACAAGAGACAGCTATATCAGGGTCCTTTCAGCAAAATTTTGCTAGTGTATGCAATGGTGTCAGTGTTTGGAGGCTGATTATGGGTTGTATCCCTGGATATGGCAGTCTCTAGATGGTCCATCCTTTTGTCTCAGCTCCAAACTTTGTCTCTGTAACTCCTTCCATGGGTGTTTTGTTCCCAATTCTAAGAAGGAGCAAAGTGTCCACACTTTGGTCTTCGTTCTTCTTGACTTTCATGTGTTTTGCAAATTGTAACTTATATCTTGGGTATTCTAAGGTTCTGGGCTAATATCCACTTATCAGTGAGTACATATCATTTGAGTTCTTTTGTGATTGGGTTACCTCACTCAGGATAATGCCCTCCAGGTCCAACCATTTGCCTAGGAATTTCATAAATTCATTCTTTTTAATAGCTGAGTAGTACTCCATTGTGTAAATGTACCACCATTTTTTTATCCATTCCTCTCTTGAGGGGCATCTGGGTTCTTTTCAGCTTCTGGCTATTATAAATAAGGCTGCTATGAACATAGTGGAGCAGGTTTCTTTCTTACTAGTTGGAACATCTTCTGGATATATGCCCAGGAGAGGTATTATGCATGAGAAAAAATACAAAATACAAATTAAAAAAGTATGGTTTCATGAAAATAATAAAAATAACAAGATAGACAATAGTGCCATTACTCACTTTAAGAAGTTACTTGGGTGAATAATTATGAACTAAATTATCAACTGTGCTGCTAAACACCTACTGGAATGGTTATAACACCCAAAACCTGCAACATAAATGGCTGGCCACAAGGTAAAGACTTCTGCATGACTTTAATTAATAGTTTTGTTATTACTTTTTCCTATTTAATTCAAATGCCATAGTGAGTGTTTAGTCAGTCTGTAGAAAAACCATACAATGCAAGACCTTCATAGGGAAATAGTATTAGCATATGCAACTGATTGCCATGGATAGATCTCAAGTATATGATGACGAGTAAGGAGAAGTCAGTCTCTGAAGCTTGTATATGTATAATTCTACAGAAATGGAATTTAGCGAACAGAATTACTCAAGCAACAGAGAGCACATTCGTCATTGCCAAGGAATGAGGTGGAGGATCACTTGGTAATAAAAGTGATATCCTTAAAGGTGTTGGGTGCACAGTGACATGACTATTTTATGTTCATCTTTTGGTGGTTTTTATATGAAACCACAAATGTGTTAAAAATTCATAGTCCATAAAACAGTGTCATTTTAGTTATGTACAATAAAATGAATCATAAGCGATGATATCACCGATATTAAATTGACAACACTTTTCACTTATGTCACTGTTTCCATCAACTTGACCAAACCCTAGACACACCTAAGGATAAAAGCTCATTTGAAGAATTGACTTCATTAGATAGGCTCATGAGGTAATTTCTTAACTGACTAGTGCAGTAGAACACAGACCTCTATTGGCAGTTCATCCTCGGACGACTGGTCCTGGGATATATGTATGGGAAAGGTAGGTAGGCACAACAGAAGACAGAAGACAGAAAACAGAAGCAGTGTTGCTCTGCAGTATCTACTTCAGTTTTTATCTAGGTGTCCTCCCTTCTGTTTGTGCCTAGACTTCTCTCCAGGATCAAGTGTAACCTATACATCAATAAATTTGTTTCCCTCAAATTGTTTTTAATCAGTGTTCATCACAGCAACAGAGAAGCAGACTAGGGCAATACACATCTTTTAAAAATGAGAAATGTGTGTTCTAAGACAATTTTAGTGAAAAATGCCATTTGTTATAAAGGCTTTTGGGGAACAAAATGAAGAATTTATGATCTGACATATGCCTATGCACCTATTTATATAATATGCATGTAAGCATATTGGGTAATAGGGTCCAAGTCTTCATAGAGGTATAATGTGCAGTACATATAATTAAAAATAATTTGTCTCTAGTCTCCTTCTGTGCAGTGTACTTGAGACTCATTTAGATGTTCAGCAAGGAATACTTTACTCCTTTCTGTTTCTCTGTAGCTTTGTATAATACAATGAACTACAGTTTGTTTTTCATTCATTCACTAAAATGTTTATTTAAGTAAAAAGTGTAGTATGGAATTGGAATAATCCATTAACATAAATTCATTATAAGTATGATAATGATGACTGTACTATTGAGCTAAATAAAAGATACATGAAATTATTATGAGGTTTGTGCATATCTCAAATCTTAGTCAATATGACATAGGTATTCTATACATGTAAAAAGATATATATTAGATCCCCAACTATAAAACTGAGCCTACATATGAACTAGTGAAGAACAAGTAGGGATACAGTAAAAAGGGATACTTTTAGGAAGGAGCACATGCTTATTTTAAATCGACATGGTGAATATCTGATTTTTTATCCCATATCTAACAATTTAAAATACTCAATAAAATATTTTAAAGAACACAGTAAATATTTATTAAGCTGCTAGTGATTTATTTTTCAAATAATATTTAATTTTAGATACCTATATTAGGGGACCATAGATCTGTGACCAAGTTCCAAGACTTTGGTGGTGGCCTAAGAAGACAGGAAGACAGGCTCAGGAGGACAGGCAGCAACAGTTCTGTGAGTAATCTGGAATTGAATAGAATGTATGAGTAGAAGGTGATTTTGGGCAGCCTACCTGAGTTGCATTCAAGTGTGGTGCCTTTGGTCCCTAGTAATGAGTGTGTCTGTGAGTTAGAGAGGCATCACAAAGGAAAACAAGTGAGTTAGAAGAGAATGCTGAAGAGTAGTGGGGAAGAATTAGGGGATGCCTGGGTCCAAACCAGGAGGGCAAGTTCTCTTGTAATGCTTATCCTTAACATTTTTGGTAATAATAACAGAATTTCAGAATAAAGCAAATGCTCACAGAGGAGAATTAAACTGAAGAAATGATTTCTTCATTTGATCTTTATCATAATCTAGTGAATTTTGTAAACAGCCTTTGCAAGGAACAGGGCCTTCGGAGTACAATTTGCATATTATTATGCAAAAAAATGTAATGTTTGTTACTAATAATTATAAGGTCCTAGAGACTATCTAATTTTTAATTTGGAATTTTCAATTCTTTGCTACCATAAAGCATAACTTCTTACATATTTAATCTGTGTATCAGTTTAATTTGTGTAGGGTTATGATGAGGTAGCTTCTAGGCTCTTCCATACCATGTGTGATCCAGGAGTTGAACTCAGGTTTTCCATTTTTTGATGCTTTCCCCGCTGAGCCATTCCATTGGCACTGGAATTATGTCACTAGGCTTGTTCCAATAAATCTCTTCTGAATTACAGACTTCATAAAAACAACTGAAAACAAGCGAATTCCTTTCATGTATACGTAACTACTTACATTATCTGATGTAGGTATAATACAATAACAATATTATAATTCCCCCCAAGTTGTGGTGACTTTCAAGATTAAACTTAAATGATTTATTTCCCCAGAGAACTTTCATCACATTTTCTAAGACAGATAGTATATATTCCTTCCTATGGGGTAGCAAAGAATTTTGTATCAGCAAACTCTACTACAACACAGACACTACAATCTGGCATATACTTTATTCTTAGTCAGTTTTAAATACTGTTAATCCCATATAAAAATGAGTATTTTTAGTTTGTCCAAAACTCTTATGTGGGATCAATTACATAAATGGTCTTTGAGTTCAACAATTTTCATTTCTTTCTTGTTCTATTTTCTTGATATGTAAAGGTGGACAGAAAATTGGGTGATTTGAAAGAGGCAGAGAACCTACCTATGAACTACATATGTGAAAGGGTCTAGGCGCCATGGTCCTCTACCCCTGCGTGGTGTATGACCATGGGCCCGAGAACGCTCTCGAATAAAAATCCTCTTGCAGTTGCAGCAAGACCGTTTCTTGTGGGTGATTTTGGGGTGTCGCCTCTCCTGAGTCAGAACGTGAGGGAGTCCTCACGTTGTGGGTCTTTCATTTGGTGCGTTGGCCGGGAAACGCGACCACCCCTCACACCCGAGAACCGACTTGGAGGTATGGGGATCCCCTCTTGTGTGTGTGCCGGCCGGTGTCTCTGTTTTGAGTGTCTGTTTTCTGAAACGAACATTGGAACATGTGCTTGTTGTGTTGGGTTGTTTGTGTCTTGTCCTATGTTTCTGAAGCATGGCGAAGTCTGAGTTGGGATCCATCTGAGTTTATTAAATTTGTGTCTTGGTTTTCGGGTTGCGAGATCGTGGGTTCGAATCCCACCTCGTGCCTTGGTTTTACACCTGGCAGAGTGAGGAACAAGTGTGCTTCTCTGGTTTTGGTCGTCTAGGTAGAAATGGATGCTGGTGTTTGTAGACGATGGGGTGATGGGGTCTGAAATGCGCGCGCGGTTGGTATTTGCAGCTGTCCTTTTGGGCCGTAAGGACCGGAGGACTGTGGTCGGCAGACGTGCTAGGAGGACCACAGGCTGTGGCCCCGGGGGACGCCCTGGGAGGTAAGGAGAGCCAGGGACACCTGGCTGTCTCCGGATCGGTCAGAGGGACCGAGTTCTGTTGAAGCGGAAGCTTCCCCCTCCAAAATCGTCTAATTCTTTTGCCTGCTTGTGGAGGACAAAAAAGGGTCGAATGTGTCTGGATCTGTTGGTTTCTGTTTTATGTGTTTTTGTGTATGTGTTTAGAGCTATGTAAAAATCTAGAAAAACAAAGGTAATTCTCATAGGTGCTTTATACCCTGACTAGAGATAGTTTACACCTGAGATGTGAGAGAATGGGTTTTGAGAAAAGCAGTACTCTCCGACTATCTGGGGATAATTTGGTAAAAAAATAAAATAAAATAAACAGTATTAATTGGTCTTTGGGGCCCTGCACCTGTAGTTAGGAATCTAGTGTGGCTAGAGAAGCCCTGCTAGGAGCTGATTATAAACGCTGCTCTTATAAGGACCAGCAGCTTCTCAAGTTCTACAAAAATCTCTGTGCTTGTGATAATTAGATTCATCAGGTGACAAGGTGCTCCTCTCTTGAAATTACAGCTAGAAAAATTAAGAATTTTGTTTGGTTTAAATGAGCAAATGTATGCAGCCATTTCATTTTTGTATAGTTTCAAAAGTATAAATATGTTTTATATGTCTTGGTTATAGATTAGTGGCTCATAAGTTATTAGTTATGATTAAAAATTTGTAACATTGGTAACAAAAAGTTGACTTAAAACTGGTAACTCTGGGTTAGAGTAATTTAGAACTACAACATGCAGCATGAGACAATCCATGGGAACAGGTCTCTAAAGATACGCCTAAATTGAGTAATATTCTATGTAATTCTTATCCTAGAAATCCAATTTATAAAAGATAAGATTTAGGGTAGTGTCTTTTTGAAGTATTGGCAGCTACACCTTCTTGTGTTTGTGTGCAGGAACAGGCCACCAAAATTTGTAGCAAGTAATGTTTTTGGAGTTCATTTTTAAAAAAAAAAACTAGATTGTTTTCACTGTTAAAATTGGGTTTTGCTTCTCAAAATTGTGGTTGTACTCTTATGTTACAAGAGAAATTAAAGGTTTCTCCCAAATCGCAGCCACCAGCCAATTCGGCTCCTCCAAAATCTATGAAGTCTCCTGAGTGGCCTAGTCCACAACCTTCCCCTTATCCACAGCCTCAACCCCAGCTGCCGAGGGAACCCTAAACCCCTCGGGGTGTCGAGAGGCGGACCGCTGCGGGTACATGGAACTGCAGAGCACAGAGTCCGGGCGGACTCTGGTGGACCCGCCCAAACTTTAAACCCTTCAGTACTGGTCATTTTCCTCTGTTGGTATTTATAACTGAAAAACTAACCACCCCCTTTCTCAGGATCCCCAACGCCTCACAGGGTTAGTAGAGTTCCTTATGTTTTCTCATCAGCCTACTTGAGATGATTATCAACAGCTGTTGCAGATGCTCTTAACAACCGAAGAGCAAGAGAGAATTCTGTTAGAAGCTAAAAAAATGGCCTGGAAGCCAACAGCGGTCTACACAGCTACAAAATGAGATCAACATGGGATTCCTTTTGACTCGCCCCAGTTGCGACTGCTACATGGCTGAAGGTAAGGAGAGCTTGAAAATCTAGCGCCAGGCTCTGGTCTCCAAGGTGCCTCAAGATGGGCCCACTAATTTGGCTAAGGTAAGAGGTAATGCAGGGGCCGATCGAACCTCCCTCAATGTTCCTTGAAAGACTTATGGAAGCCTTCAGGCAGTTCACTCCCTTTAATCTTACCTCGGAAGCCCAGAAGGCCTCAGTGGCCTGGCTGGCCTTCATAAGGCAGTTGGCCCCCGATATCAGAAAGAAGCTTCAGAGAAAAGAGGGAGACAGTTAGGCAATCTAGTGAAAGAGGCAGAGAAAGTGTGTGTGTGAGAGAGAGAGAGGCGGGAGGCAGAAAAAAGAAAAAACAGGAGGGATCGTAGACAAGAGAGAAATTTGACTAGAATCTTGGCCACAGTAATAGGAGAGAAAGAAAAAGACAGGATCTAGACAGGAAACCTGGGCAACTGAAGACCGAGCCTCAGCTAAAAAGACTCAGCTGTGTCAGACTAAAGTACTTACTTGAGATACACCCTTCGAGACGGAAAGTAGTGGCTAACTACGCCAAGGCAAGTAAGAAAATTCTTGAGTACTTGCTGGCTTCTACAGACTCTAGACACCTGGGTTGGCGACCTTAGCTTCCCATTGTACCTCCTAACCAAGGAAGGGGAAGTGTTTGTGTGGATCCCAGATCACCTGAAAGCCTTTAGAGAAATAAAACAGGCCCTACTGATGGCCAGCCTTTGTCTGACCTAACCAAGCCTTTCACTCTTTATGTGGAAGAGAGATCAGGGGTCACCAGAAGAGTCCTTTCTCAGACTTTGGGACTTTGAAAAAGGCCAGTGGCTTACCTAACCAAGAAGTTACACCCTGTTGCCAGCGGGTGGTTTTCTTGCCTGTAAGCTATTATTGCCATAATCTGCTTGTCAAGGATGCTGATAAGCTCACTCTGGGACAGTAACTAGCTGTAATGGCATCCCACGCTCTTGAAAGCATTATCCAAAAGCCCCCTGACTGATGGATGACTGACTACCAATGCTCCTGTGACACATCAGAACTTTTTGTTGACTGAACGAGTGACCTTCGCTTCGTTCCACCTGCTGTCCCACTGCGTGAGACTGCACCTACTCATCACTGTGCTGAAAAATGATCTGAAGGATCAGATCAGCCTTGGCCTGAGGGTTCGAGCTGGTACACTGATGACAGTAGCCTCAAGGTTAAAGGTAAGCAGAAGGCGGGGACAGCAGTATGGTGGTGGAGAGAAAGCAAGTGATCTAGGCCAGCAGCCTCCCTGAAGGGACGTCGGCCCAGAAAGCTGAACTTGTGACTTTGAGACAAGGTCCATAAATGGCAAAAGAAAAGTCTACACTGACAGCAGGTATGCTTTTGCCACTGTACGGAGCAATATACAGACAAAGAGGGCTGTTGACATCTGCAGAAAAAGACCTAAGATGCTGTGGCTAAAGAAAATCAGATAGCAGATCTAACTGCCAAACAGGTGACTCAAAGAACAATGATCCTGGCAGTCAAGGAGCCTAAAGATTATTATGACATCAGAGAGACCAGCTTTAGATACACCCCTGAGCACTATCAAGTTTGGACAGTATTTGACCCACCTGGGGGCCAAGAAATTCAAAGGTGTGGTTAGGTCCTTTGACTACTATGTTACAGGACTCTCTGACTTGGCAGAAGAAATAGTCAAAAGCTGCAAGGCCTGTGCTATGACGAGGTAGAATTTACAGAAATTAAGCCAGCTAGATATTGCAACAAGTACTTATTAGTGTTTATAGACACCGTTTCAAGATGGATAAAAGCTTTTCCTACCAGGACTGAAGATCCTAAAAAAAATCTTCCCAAGGTAATAGATCTGCCTTTGTTGCCCAGGTAAATCAGGGACTGGCCAAGATATTAGAGATCTGTTAGAAGTTACATTGTGCATACAGGCCCAAAGCTCAGGACAGGTAGAGAAAATAAATAGAACCATTAAGAGACCCTTACCAAATTGACAACAGAGACTGGCGCTAATGATTGGATAGCTCTCCTACCCTTTGCTCTTCAGGGTTAGAAACACCCCTGGACAGTTTAGACTGACCCCCTTATGAATTACTCTACAGGGGGCCCCCTCCACTGGTAAAAATAGCCTCTGTACATAGTGCTGACATGCTGCTTTCCCAGCCTTTGTTCTCTAGGCTCAAGGTGCTCCAGTGAGTGAGACAGCGAGTAAAAAAGCAGCTCCAGAAGGCCTACTCAAGAGAAGAAGACCTGCTACATTAGACGTCTCTGCACAGAAAACCTTGAGACTCCGGTGGAAAGGCCCTTATCTTGTACTCTTGACCACCCTACTTTCTACCTTTATGATACCCCTTTTGATTTTGCTTCTGCTTTTAATTATAGGTGCATGTGTGTTAAATAGACAAGTCACCTTTATTAGAACAAGAATTAGTGCAGTGCGGCTTTTAGTTTTGAGACAACAGTACTATGCCCTAAAGGATCAAATATGTCAGAGAAAAGATAGTGTCTAGTTCTAAGATTAGAACTATTAACAAAAAAAAAGGGGGGGGAATGAAGAAGTAACAAAATTCTAGGCCTTTAGGTCGGGGCTTGGGAATGTAACCTTTGTGACTCATTGCTCCAAGGTATGCTAATCATACCTTGATAGCGACATTCCTTCCTCCACCTACCTGCTTCCTGAGTTCAAAGAGTGTTCATTCAAAGAAAGTCACCCTGACCAACGCAGGAAACTGCCATGCAAATGTGCTATTGTTAGGGGCTCTTAGAAACTGAGAGTTAACCAAAACAATTACCATGTATTCTCTGTGACTCTTGTGACTTTACACTTCCTTATGACTCTTAACTGGTATCTTTGGTATTTTTCCAACAACGCCCTCCCCACTTCCTTAAGTTGTGGTTTCTTCCTTTAAATACCCCCTTATACAGCTACTCGGGGCGCCATGGTCCTCTACCCCTGCGTGGTGTATGACCATGGGCCCGAGAACACTCTCGAATAAAAATCCTCTTGCAGTTGCAGCAAAAAAAAAAAAAAAAAAAAGAAAGGGTCTATAAAAACAAATGAAAAATAAATTGTTCTTGCCTGTGGAAACTTATAAATAAGTGGCAAAAAATAGATACTCTGTGTTGTTAAACCTATGTATTATGCACCTGAATGAAGGTGATGAATAAAAATTTCAAGGATATTGCAGTTGGTATTTTAGTATTCTTTTGCAAAAATAATAGCAGACAATGGAATTCCAGGCCTAGGTTTTATGCTTCCATTCTTCTAGATAGATTTCATACTAAATTAGTAGGTATTAATTCAAAATTTGTTCTTGAAAAATTGAACACAATGTTAAATATAAAATATAATTGTCTCTTATAATATTAGACTTGGTATTATCTTGTTTATAAAGTTTAATAAATAAAAAATATATCAAAACCCTAAGAGTATGAAAAAGTGTGTACTAAGAAGATGAAATTAGTTCCAAAATTATTGATCTAATATTTAATATTTCTCAATCTTTATCTCATTGCCTAACTTTGCTCTTAATTACTTGCACTGGTCTCTTGGATCAATTTTTAATCTTCTCTTCTACTCCTACATTCAGATGATCTCTATAAACCCAAATCCACTGCTATTGTGGTTTTAATTCAGTTATTTATGCTAATGAATTGATAAAAACAGAAAACTATTCTGCCAGTTTTCCAAGGCACCCATTCAACTTCTGTTCATTCTCTGTGATTGATGAACATTGCTGGCCATTGCCATTACTGAAACTTTAACTTGAAAGCTCAGAAACCTGAAGAGTAAACATTTCTAATAATGGTTGATGTAATGAAGTTTGAATATGTAAATTTTTCTCCTTTGAATTCAACAAGTGGTGGTGTCCAGAGAGAAGACAGAATTGTGAATTCTTCTCATATGAGATATTCTAGATAGAAGAAAACATCTGTATAACTTATAGAAATCTATAGTTATAACTTCTTTTATACCTAAGGCCCCTCCCCACATACTCATTTTATTCAATTACACTGATTAATCATTATACTTCTTTCTTTCTTTCTTTCTTTCTTTCTTTCTTTCTTTCTTTCTTTCTTTCTTTCTTTCTTCCTTTCTTCCTTTCTTCCTTTCTTCCTTTCTTCCTTTCTTCCTTTCTTCCTTTCTTTCTTCCTTTCTTTCTTTCTTTCTTTCTTTCTTTCTTTCTTTCTTTCTTTCTTTCTTTCTTTCTTTTTCCATCTTCTCCCTCTATCTCTCTCTACAATCCTCCTTCCTACCTCCCTTTCTTTCTTTCTTTTTCTCTTTTCCTTTTAAAGAAAACTGATCTTTGAACCAGCTCCACATTCTTTCTGTCTCATTAGGAAACAAACACAGTTCTATGTGATATTAATAAACTATAATAAAATAAAATTAATGTGACCTCATTAAAATAAAACAAAACAAACAGAAAGAGCCTGAGAAAAGGTACAAGAAAAATACCCACTCATTCCCACACTCATCAATCCTATAAACACCCTAAGCTTGAAGGCATAATATACTAAGATAAAAAGAAAACAATACAACTATATATATATATATATATATATATATATATATATATATATACATATACATATATATGCACATATAGACATATACATTTATATACACATACGTATACATACACATATATGTATATATAAATACATATATGTATACGTATACACATACACAAATACACACATATATATGTATATATATGTGTGTGTATATATATATATATGTATATATATGTATATATATATGGAAAAGCCATGACCATCATTTTGAGACAAGGAACTTCCAAAGGTGTCATTGAGTTCATTTTGTGTTGGCATCCACTGCTGGGCATGGAGCCTACCATTTAGAGTAGTTTGTTTCTTCAATGATATTCTCTTGGATGAAGGTAAATTTTCATTTGCAAATGGTTGTCAATTGGAAATGTTTCTGGGATAGGGATGGTGCATGTGTGCATGTTCCTTTCAGATCTAGGATACTGTCTTTGTTAGGGTTTCGATTGCTGAGAAGAGACACCGTGACCACTGAAACATTTTTTTTAGCTTATTTTTTGTTAATTTTCGGTTTTTTTAATTAGATATTTTCTTCCTTTACATTTCACATGCTATATCCAAAGCCCCATATACCCTACCCTTGCCCTGCTCCCCAACCCACCCACTCCTGCTTCCTGGCCCTGGCATTCCCATGTATTGGGAATGATATGGTCCCATATGATCTTCACAAAACCAAGGGCCTCTCCTCCCACTGATGGCCGACTAGGCCATTCTCTGCTACATATGCGACTAGGACCCTGACATACCACTGAAACTTTTATGAAGGACAACATTTAATTGAGGCTGGCTCACAAATTTAGAGATTCAGTCCATTGTATTCATGGCAGGAAGCATAGCAGACACAGTATTAAAGAAGGAGCCAAAGAGTTATACATCTTGATCAGAAGACAGGAGAAGACTGGCATCCTCAGGCAGCTAAGAGGAAGCTCTCTTTGCCCACCTCCACAATGACACTCATCCTATAACATGGGAATACCCCATAATAATACCACTCCTTGGGCCAAGAATATTCAGATCACCACGGATGCCATCTGGAGCAGACCCCTGCAGGCTCTATGCATGTTACCTCAGTTTCTATGAGTTCATATGTGTTTTGCTCTCACAGAGTTAGAAGGCCTTATTATCTTGGTGTCTTCCATCCCTTTTGGCTCTTATGCTCTTTATGTTCCCTCTTCCACATCCTCTTGATGGATGGATGTTTCAATATCTCTCACTCCGTGTGTAACAGCTTGCTGCAGTCTCTGTATTTATTCCCATCTGTACAAGAGGAACCTTCTCTGATGTTGGTTGATGAAGTCACTGATCCATGAGTACAAACGAATGTTATTAAGAGTCATTCCATTTTCATAAACAGATGTATTTGGTTTTACCCTAGGTCCTTGGATATCTATTCTCAGGTTCTTGGTCATTGTTTCAGGGATGGGCATGGGTTCCATCTCATGGCATAAGTCTTAAGTCAAATAAGATATTGGTTGGTTACTGCCACACCTGTTGTGCCATCATTGCACTAGTGTATGTTGCAGCCAAGACAACATTTTAGATCAATGAGTTTTACACAGTATAACAGTGTTTACCAATTAAATGTGATGATGAGGTTAAGTTTTTTTTTTCACAAAGATATTGTAATACACACACAGGAACACAGACACGCCTAGAAAAACACATACATGAAAAAAAGTCTGTTTGGAGGGAAGGAAAATAAATCTGGAATTTAAAAAATGTGATTGGCAAAATTGCTAAGCCTTCTGCAATGATGAAGACAGCACACTTCTAGAAGTTTTGGTACATATGTGAACACTAAAAAAATGCAGGTTCTACCAGCTTCTTATATTTGAAGCTGAGTTTCTAGAATGTTATGAATAAAACTGAAACAAAAAAATGAATGGAAAAACAAAAAGGATAACTTCAAAGGATTTTTTTTAAAAAAAATGAATGTGTAAGCAGATGAAAATCAGCCTTCAAGTGAATGGTCATAGGTAGTATTAGATTTTGGAGGAGCATAACAAGACAGAAGGCAGACAGAACTCTGTTTATTATCATACACATAAAGATATATAATGATAACCATTCACTTAATCAGTGACTGCTCACAGTTTGCATAGGACACATACCCTTTATTTAAGCTGTCATTAAGACTGAAGCATAAACTATAAAATATTAAGTTACATTTTCCATTACATTTATTTGTTCAGATACACATACTATATTATTAATCTCTCATACTTTAGATGTTGAAACTATAATAACAATAATTAAGGAAATTCAAATAAAATTTGAAAACAGATATTTTAAAGGATTTATTTTTCTAGTAGTTTATTCTAAATGAAAATATAGTTTTAAAGTATTTGTATATTACTTAACTATCATTTTTAACTTATAACATTTTTATAAACTGGTGAACTAAGTGGGATAATCATGTCTTCCATACAATACAGATCATCAGTTCCAGCAACTCTTTTATTACTGTCTCCTTCCCTTGATTTTTCACAGTCCCTTCATAGTCTCAGTGTTCTAGTCTCAGGTTGGAATTTAGAATCACATGCTGTACTTACCTTTCAGAGTCAAGTTTGCTTCACTAAACACAATGAAACACATTGCAAATAACTGGAATTGTGTTCCTTATTAAGGAAGGACATTTATTTTATATAAAGTGAATTTTCTGTACCGTGTATTTATATCTATATTTCTATTAGCAAGTGGTAAAGCTTAATACAGATCTTAGATATCATGAACATGACTATAATAACAATAAGTGGTCAGGAGGCCCTTCGTCAAGCTGTTTTATTTTCATTGACTACAGACTGCTGAATGGGATAGCTGGGTCATATGTTAAATCCAGTATGAGCAAGGAGTTTTATCTTTAGGAGTAATGCACACCACATATTTCTACAACTATGTTAGGAACAATTGTAGAGAAATAGTTTTAAAATATAATAATGTATTTTCCCCTGAATTCTTGAATTCCCTAGCTATGGGCTCTAGATGATGCTCTTTCCTAATGTTTGTTTGTTTGTCTTGTTTTCTTTTTCAAGACAGGATTTCTTTGCCTTGCCCAGGCTACCGTGGAACTCACTCTGTCTTCAAACTCAGAATGATGTACCATCTTCTGCCTCCTGAGTGTTGGGATTAAAGATGAGAACCACCACTGCACAGCTGAGCTTCTTTTTCTAAATTGTGATAAGTGACTCTCAATAAATAGCCAAATATGAAGCCTCTACTTTTGCAGCTTTCATGTTGCTTTTCAGATGCATCATAGAAGAAGTTAAGGTTCAGGAAACCAGTACACATAAGTAGCTAGCATGTCATTTCACCACATTCTCTAATATCTATAACTCTCAAGAACCCATCCATCTTTGTCTACTTACTGAACTGAGATTCCGTTCTCCTCTACGTTAATGCTATCACTTAAACCATAGGTCTTGAATTGTCCATGTCACCAGAGTAGGTACTTTGTTCTTAGTAATCCTCATTATATTAATAATGCATTTTGTTTATTTTCTTTCTCTCTCTTTTTTGGCGAGAGTGGGGAAGGTTTTTCTGCATAGCCTTGGCTGTCTTGGAACTTGCTCTATACTCTTAATATAACAAATTCTCTTAAAATTTAAAGGAACAGTAGGATTTAAAAATTAATGGACATCTTGTAGCTAGTGCAGAAAGGAGATTGGCAGTGATGAAAATTCACAATTGCTTTTAAAAAGACCAAAGAATAGAGTTAATATATCACAGAGTAAATCCACATCTACACATATCAACTGTAACGAAAAATAAAATTAAAAACAGTGGACTGACATTGCCTAAGATGGCATAGATTTTGTAAGTATGTAAATATACATTTGTATCATGATATTTAATAATCTAGTTGGTATAGTTAAACAGCAGGAAAAACTCTTTTCTATGATGACTAAAAAAATGATGGAAAGTTTACTCGGGTCTCTTAAGGGGCCATCTCCCTGGAGTTCATTAGGCAAAGAATAACAATATTCTGACTTAGATAATGTAATTATTCATCTGTTTCATGGAAAATGAAAAAAATTGATGCTTTATCAATATCTGTCTCATTAGTGAGGATAGAACAAAGAATCTAAACAGAATTCTTACAACAGAATAAAGCCTCACTTCTATGCAATAGATTTATTTTCAATGGAATGGTTTTATTTTCAGTTATGGGCATGAAAATACTAGGGTTCAATAGTAAGGAATAAAACTTGGAGAGTATATTTCACTCACTAGGAAATTTACTAATATTTCTAGATCTTTCTGTACATGGTCCATGTCACCTGGTGTGCTTGTTTAAATTTAAAAATTGTTGATTTTATATGATAGCAAGCATAATGTGAACACTTGAATTTAAATTTGTAGATGACATTTATTGCAGCAGCTGTGGATAGAGCACACATTTTTATTCTTTAAACAGATGGTTGAATATGCATTTTATGATAATATGGCTGTGTTGTTACAGGAAGGGGATCAAGATAATTGAATGAAGGCTATTTTCCTGGTCTCTCAAGTTTAGTGGATTACACCTTTTTCTTCTGTATTTAACTTATTCTTCTCTTTACATCCTGTTGTTTTGTCTTATTTGGGATATAACAAAATTCAACTGCAGTTCACAGGGTTTTATTGTTTACAGTTTGTTAAAGTATAAGATATGATAGAGAACTCAATAAAAAACTTGGCCTAGTATTGCTAGTTAAAAAGAAAAAAATTCTGAATTTAAAAATGGAAAATCAGTCTTCAATCATGATATAGTTTATTTTATATTTTGTATGCATATATTTAATATGAAAGCAAATAAAATTGTATAAGACACAAGTAGCTTCAGTGTGAAAATAATTTGTTTCAAGGTGTGCTCCCTTTCATAGGAGTAAACAACAGTTTCAATTTAATTTAAAAGAAATTAAAAGTATCAGAGGACATGTATTTGTGTAGTTTATCACATTACTAGAACAGTTCTTTTCTCCTAAATGGTTTTGTTTCATTTTATTAATACATCACTCCAGAATGACAATTCCATATTACATTAGGCAGAGAGATTATCCTGTACCTTAAACAAATACTACTTAAATGTCAAAAAATTAAGTATATTATAGTGCTTTATAACTAATAACATTCATTTATTTATTAAAAATGTGATTTTAGGACAAATGCATCCTCCAGGATGAAGAATTTCTTGTTTGCTTGTTTGTTTTGTTTGTTTGTTTGTTTGTTTGTTTATAGCCCAAATGATGCCCATCTCCCAGTCCTCCTCTCTCACAAAGTGTCTTCCCCAAGCCCCCTACCCTTGTCCTCTGAGATGATGCTCCTACCCCAAGTTACCCTACCTCTACAATTCTCTGTAAGATTAGATTAGGTGAATCCTCTCCCACTGAGGCCAGACTAGGCAGCCGTGTTGGAGAATGGGAATCAATTCCAATGTCAGGATACATTTTTAGGGAAATCCCCTACTCTATTTGTTGGGGGACCCACACGGAGACTAAGCTAAAAACGTGTTCTAGGGGCCTCAATCCAGCCCATGTATGCTCTTAGGTTGTTAGCTCAGTCTCTGTGAGCTCCCCAGGGGTCCAGGTTAGTTGACTCTCTTCATCTTTCTTGGATTTCCTATCCTCCTCAGTGCCTTCAATCTTTACCCCAATTCTTCCATAAGAGTCCCTGAGCTCCGTCCAATGGTTTGGTGTGAGTGTCTGTACTGTTTCAGTCAGTGGTTCGGTGGAACTTCTCAGATAACAGTTATGGTAGGTGCCTATCGGCAAGGATAACAGAGGATTAATCATGTCAGGAATAGGTGATTGGTTGCTCATGGGATGGGTCTCAATTTGGGCCTGTTTATTGGTTTATCATTCTTTCATTCTGTGTTCTATCTTTGTTCCTGCATTGCTTTTAGACAGTACAAGTTTTTTGTTGAAAGTTTTGCTGGTGAGTTGGTGTCCTTATCACTACAGAGGCATCCTGCCTGTTTATAAGAGCTGACCACTTCAAGTTCCATATTCCCACTTTTAGACAACTGGCCTAAGCTTACCTACACTGACACCTGGAAGCCTCCTTCATTCATGGTCCCTGGAACTTCCTAGAGATACCTCCTTCCTGCTCCCTCACCCTCAGCAGCTGAAGATTTTCACCCATTCTCCTGGCTCTCCCCATACCTGATCCTGACCCTCCAATTCCCCTCCCAAACCCCTTCCCTAATCGTTTCTCTTCCTCCAATGACTATTTTATTTTCTCTTCTAAGTGATATTCAAGCATCCTCACTTGGGCCTTCCTTCTTGTTTCACTTCTTATAGTCTGTAGGGTGTATCATGGGTATGCTGTAATTTCTGACTAATAGCCACTTATCAGTGAGTACATATCATGCATGTCTTCTGGGGAACAGGATTACCTCATTCAAGGTGATATTTTATGGTTTCATTCATTGGTCTGCAAAATTCACAATGTCCTTGTTTTTAATAACTGAATAGTATTCCATTGTGTACATGAACCACATGTATCCTCTTTTTCTTTTACTAATTGAGCTGCTATGAAAGTATCCTTGTGGTATGATACAGAATCTTTCGGGTATATTCCCAGGAGTTGTATAGCTGTGAATTCAGGTAGAACTAATTTCCAATTTTCTGAGAAACCACCAGATTGATTACCAGAGTGGTTGTGCAAGTGCCTAGTCTCATCAGCAATGAAGGAAAGTTCCTCTTTCTCCGCATCTTAGCCAGCATGTTCTGTTGCTTGAGGTTTTTTATCTTACCCATTCTGGTTGGAGTAAGGAATCCCAGGGTCATTTTGATTTGCATTTTCTTTATGACTAAGAATAATGGACCTATCTTTAACTGCTTCTCTGGCTTTTGAGATTATTTTTTGAGCACTCTCTGTTTAGTTCTGTACCCTACATTTTAATTGGATTGTTTTATTTGTTGGAGTCTAAACTCATGAATTGTTTATATATTTGGGAATTTAGTCCTCAGTCAGATGTCGAGTTAGTGAAAATCTTTTCAAATCTGTATGTAAACTGCTGTTTTGTCCCATTGAGGGTGTCCTTTATGTTATAGAAACTTTTTAGTTTCATGAGGTCCCATTTATCAATTTTAGATCTTACAGCCTGAAACATTGGTGTTCTCTGTAGGAAATCATCTTCTGTACTGTTGTTTTATAGGGTAAGTGATTCTATTTCTATTAAAACAACAACAACAACAAAAACTTTCAACATATCCTAACTATATAATTGGTGTACAGAAGAAAATCTTGTTCTCTTGCTCTCTCTCCCATTTTCTCTCCCATTCTCTCTCCCATTCTCTCTCCCATTCTCTCTCCCATTCTCTCTCTCTCTCTCTCTCTCTCTCTCTCTCTCTCTCTCTCTTTCTCTCTCTCTCTCTCTGTGTGTGTATGTGTGTGAGTGTGTGTGTGTGTGTATGTGTGTGTGTGTGTGTGTGTTAGGGGTGTATGTATGTACATGAGATGATTAGTTTTAATTGTCAACTTGAACAATCTAGCATCACCTAGGAAAAGACTGAATGAGAAGTTGTCCAGATTTGATTGTGCTATATGTCTGTCTATGAAAGAATATCTTGATAATATTAATTGAAACAGGATATCTTGTCCACTGTGAGTGGTACTATTACATTGTACAGGCACCATGGATAGTATAAGTGTGTAAAATGTCAGTCTAGTGATAAAATATATGCATAAATTCATTGCTCTCTCCACTCAAATGTAACCAGTTCTCTCATACTTCTGCTGTTCTGCCTTCCCATAATGAAAAAATTGAGCCAAATAAGTTACTTCTTAAATTATTTTTGTCAGGATCTTTATTACAGCAATAGGAAATAAAACTAAAACAGTATATGTATTTTAAATGTACTTAGTCTCATAAGTGCCATTTTAAGCCTCTGGATTCCAAATTTGTTGGGCCATCTAATCTTACACATCTTTGTATGGGTCTCATGTTTTTTATCTCGTATTTCCTATTCTATAGTAACATCTCAACATTGTTTATCAGAATTCTTCTTAATAAATTTAGTCCTAGTGTATACAATTTTCAACAGTAAATTAAGGGGACTATAAGTCAATTTTCTTCCTTCTAATAAGCTCTTTATCATTCTGTCCAAAAGGACTACATTTGAACTGCCTGTGTCTTGAATCTCATTAACTTATTCACATCACTTTCTGACTAATTTTGAGATGTGAAACTAATGTTAGCATGAGAAAAATAATTCCTCTTTGTGGGTAAGGTTAAAAGCAGTTTCTTTTAGAAAGAATTATGTAGCTAAAAACATTAATGCATCCATGAATTCAATTACCTTGTTTGCAAATCTGTCACTATTTTGACTTCCAATTATTCCCTTCTTAGCACTGGTAGATCTTAGAGTACAGAATAATGAATCCAGGATTTATGGTGGTCATAGCTTCTATGTGAAAAGGCTATTTAATAATAAAAATATTGTAAAATTATAAATAAAAAATAAAGCCTGCAGATGAATATACATTCAGAATGAAAATATTTTTTCCTCCACGAAATTTGTGAATGAAGCTCCACACAGATTAAGAATTATCATCTCAGAGGGTGGTGGTGGCTCATACCTTTAATCCCAGTACTTAAGAGGCAGAGAGGCAGAGAGGCAGAGAGGCAGAGAGGCAGAGGCAGAGGCAGAGGCAGAGGCAGAGGCAGAGGCAGAGGCAGAGGCAGAGGCAGAGGCAGAGGCAGAGGCAGGCGCAGGTGCAGGCACAGGCACAGAACCAGACGCAGATGCAGATGCAGACGCAAATAGATCTCTATGAGTTTGATGCCAGTTTGGTCCACAGAGCTAAATCTAGGATAGACAGGGTTAAACAAAAATGATATCTCAGAACAAAACAAAACAAAACAACCCCCAAAACAAAAACAAAATACAAAAAAGCTAGAACTGTGTACTGGTTCTCAACTTTGTGATCTGTCTTTATGCTTCAGTTTTATTTTTTTCATTGTAAACTCTCTACTTCTTGAAATTATATATATATATATATATATATATATATATATATATATATATATATATGAGGTCTTTCTGTGTACTAGATACATGTAGTTTTCACAGAGGCCAGAATAAGGCATTGTATTTGTGGGAACTTTGCTTTGGTTAGAGTTAGTTGTAAACATCCATATGTATTCTAGGAATCAAGCATGGGTTCTCTGGAAGAGCAGCCTAGATACTAAACACTCAAAGTGAGGGTTGTTCTATGTTTAAAAGCATCCCGTTCTTGGCTTAAGAGATGTCTTAGTGATTAAGAGCACCATTTGTTTGCCTGGAGGACACAGTTTAGTTCCTATCATGTAAATGGCAGCTATCTTATAATTATGGTTGGAGGGGAACTGATACTCTGATTTGGTCTCCAGGGCATAAGCATCCAAGTGGTAGATGTATGTAAGTCAAACACTCATACACATAGATGAAAACAAGTAGTTTTTTCAAAAAATATCAAAGCTAGCAGCCTATCTTATTTTCGACCGTTGATCAATCTGTTTTACCTTTACCTCTCATCCTCTAAGACCTGCTTCTTTTTCTTCCTAACCAAATGTCTCTCTGTTACCTATTCATCTTTTTTATTTCCTCTGTTGCCTAGGTAGGCCTTTATATATACTGGTGGCTTTGCATAAAATGTCTTTCTTTCTTCCAAACAAGGATTTTTTTTTACAGTATTCATAGTTTATCATAAGCCAAATTTGTTCATATGGATTTCCTCTGGTAGCAAGTTACTCTCTCCACCTGTGTCTATTTTTAATCTGCCTTACCTTGGTTGTTTATCGTTCTCACACATTGCATAGTACTAGTGCCTCAGTGGTAAGCACTGTCCTTCTTTGCCTTATTTACTTTCCTAATGGCTCACCCAAAGAATTAATATTTGAATGTAGTTATGAATAGTTATGGGTTAAATTTTAATTATTTTTTTTAATTGGAAGAAAAAATATTAAGGTCTTCTAAAGCATGCCCTGTGAATCATGAATTATATCTTTAAAGTAACTATTGAGCAATAAGTGCTTGTGGGTAAGTATGTGGGCACATAAGTTTTTCTTATATCATTGTGACCTTATTCTATGTAGGATATAGAAAATATGAGATCTATTTTGTAGAAAAATTGCTGAAGTTGTATATAGGTTCTTAAATAAAGAATAGTTGGTAATAAAATGACTAAAATTGACTTCCAAACAAAAGTCATTTTGTGAAAAAATGAAGAGTTTGTTGTAGAATCAGCTGCAGATTACCTTGAAAAGAATATTTATCCAACTGTCTGATTAAAAAAAAAGTGTCATTTATGTATCAGAAACAAAAGGGAAGCCATCCTGAATTAACATATGATAAGATAAATGGTAATTATTTAATAATATCCTTTTCTAATCACACAACTCCAATTTCTAATTGAATTTCTTCAGCTGGGAACAGCATATAATGGAAAGTAGGTGGAATAAACTTATACTGAGAGCTCTGTGGTTTTGCAAAAATGTGACTGTGTCTTTTAAGAATGATTGCATCTGTAAGTTTGTTCCCAAGATTTACTGGACGGCTCAGTAGCTTTGAGGAATGTGTTTTGGACTCCAGTAGTTATTCAAATATAACAAAAAGATGCTTTAACATAGATTTCATGCATGGGTAGCCAATACTTCCCCCAGGAAATATGAGCTATTAAATGAAAATTTTAGTGTAAGGCATAGGATACTTCTCTATTAGCTACTGAACAAGAAGGGTTCAATGTTGCAAAAAAGTCAAAACACTATCGCCATTGACATCATTCTTGGTTGCCCACCATTACTAAAAGGTAAGTCCCCATTACTGAACATATAGAACAAACTTTAGTTGCAGGATATAGATAAATCAAACGGGTCTGACCTTTGTCTTTCTTGGGTAACTAGTACCAAAAATTGTTATGATGGTCACTGGGAAGAAAACATATGGTCTTATGCAGTACTGATCCGTGTATCTTACAAAATAACCTACCAGAAAAGAGCTGACTACTGGTGAAACAGAGACATAAAGGTTAAGACAGTAATCTACCACTTTTTGATAGACTTTGAGGTCTATTTCACTAGAAAGAATTCATGTCTTGTTCTATAATCATCGTCAAGATCCAGTACATAGAGATTTTAGGCTCTGGGGGAAATACTGTTGTTTCTCTAAATGGACATGTCAAACTATTTCCAAAAGATATATGATTGTAGACTAACACTGTTCTCAACTTTGGCCAAAGAAAGCTCTTACTTTTTGGGGGTAGCAATGAAAAGATTCAACTGGTCAAGATGTTGAGATTAAGAACTGTGAAGTGTTAATTCTTAAATATGTTTTTAGGATTGTTCATTCATAAATCTCTATCAAGCACTCTGACCAAAAAAGGCCCATAGAACATTGTGAAAGAACAAGCATAAAAGGCAGAAGATGGAAAGGTGTGCTAGGAAATGCTGTTTCCTGCACAGCACATGGCTATTACTCTCATCAACTCATGGCACATATTGTTATCTGAACAAGGTCAAGCCAACAAGATCAGTGAATATACAACCAGAGAAGTATGAATTAGCCTCAATGTGTGATAAAATTAAATAAATGAAAACGACATGAAGGTGGGAATTGGATGTATTTGGAAAAGTCTTACAGGAAAGTATGACTATGATTAAAATATGTTTGCTTTGTTTAGTTTACTTTGTGTGTGTATTTTGGGGGGAGGTTGCAAGGGTAGAGCAAAGATCCAAGGGAAGTGGAGGGGAAAATGAGTGGGACTTGGGCATATGATGTGAAACCTACAAAGAATCAATAAAAATTGATTACCACAAAAACCATGTATGTATGTATATATGTATGTATGCAATTTCCAGAGAAATATATGTTTAAAATATTGTGTAAAAGGTGATATGTACTCACTGATAAGTAGATATTAGCCCAGAAGCTCAGAATGCCAAAGATACAATTTGCAAAACACATGAAACTTAAGAAGAAGGGATTTCTATCTCCAGCATTGCCTCACTTTGGGTTTTCTTTATTGTGTCTACTTCCCTTTTTAGGTCTAGTATGGTTTTGTTCATTTCCATCACCTGTTTGGATGTGTTTTCCTGTTTTTCTTTAAGGACTTGTAACTCTTTAGCAGTGTTCTCCTGTATTTCTTTAAGTGAGTTATTAAAGTCCTTCTTGATGTCCTCTACCATCATCATGAGATATGCTTTTAATCCGGGTCTAGCTTTTCGGGTGTGTTGGGGTGCCCAGGACTAGGTGGGGTGGGAGTGCTGTGTTCTGATGATGGTGAGTGGTCTTGATTGCTGTTAGTAGGATTCTTACATTTGCCTTTCGCCATCTGGTAATCTCTGGAGCTAGCTGTTATAGTTGTCTCTGGTTAGAGCATGTTCCTCAGGTGATTCTGTTAGCCTCTATCAGCACACATGGGAGACTAGCTCTCTCCTCTGAGTTTCAGTGGTCAGAGTACTCCCTGCAGGCAAGCTCTCCTCTTACAGGAAAGGTGCACAGATATCTGGCCTTAGGACCTCCCTCCTGGCCGAAGACGAAGGCCCAACACAGGACCTGTCCCGAAGCTGAGTTGCTTTGGCCTGTCCCAGAAGCTGTTAGCTTCTGTATTTTACACTCTCACCTGTGCAGAATACTCCCGGAGGAGTCCTGGAACCAAGATGTATGCAGCCAATGCTCAGGCCAAGCGCTCCCGGCCCGGGGGGAACCCCTATCCTCTGAACAGGAAGTGGCCAGCTTTCTGGGGCCCGAAAAGGGGGCTGTCTTAGAAGCTCTGTGGCTCCCGCCTGTCCCAGAACCTTTTAGCTTCTGCATTCTACACTCTCACCTGTGCAGAATACATTCGGCGGGGTCCCGGAACCAAGATGTCTGCTGCTGGTGCTCAGGCAAAGCACTCCCGGGCCGGGGGCATATATCCAGAAGATGTCCCAACCGGTAAGAAGGACACATGCTCCACTATGTTCATAGCAGCCTTATTTGTAATAGCCAGAAGCTGGAAAGAACCCAGATGCCCCTCAACAGAGGAATGGATACAGAAAATGTGGTACATTTACACAATGGAGTACTACTCAGCTATTAAAAAGAATGAATTTATGAAATTCCTAGGCAAATGGATGGACCTGGAGGGCATCATCCTGAGTGAGGTAACACAATCACAAAGGAACTCACACAATATGTACTCACAGATAAGTGGATATTTGCCCAAAAACTTAGGATACCCAAGATATAAGATACAATTTGCTAAACACATGAAACTCAAGAAGAATGAAGACCAAAGTGTGGACACTGTGCCCCTTCTTAGAATTGGGAACAAAACACCCATGGAAGGAGTTACAGAGACAAAGTTTGGAGCTGTGATGAAAGGATGGATCATCTAGAGACTGCCATATCCAGGGATCCACCCTATAATCAGCTTCCAAATGCTGACACCATTGCATACACTAGCAAGATTTTGCTGAAAGGACCCAGATATAGCTATCTCTTGTGAGACTATGCAGGGGCCTAGCAAACACAGAAGTGGATGCTCACAGTCAGCTATTGGATGGATCACAGGGCTCCCAATGGAGGAGCTAGAGAAAGTACCCAAAGAGCTAAAGGGATCTGCAACCCTATAGGTGGAACAACATTGTGAACTAACCAGTACACCGGAGCTCTTGACTCTAGCTGCATATGTATCAAAAGATGACCTAGTTGGCCATCACTGGAAAGAGAGGCCCATTGTACACACAAACTTTATATGCCCCAGTTCAGTGGAACACCAGGGCCAAAAAATGGGAATTGGTGGGTAGGGAAGTGGGGGGAGGGTATGGGGGACTTTTGGGATAGCACTGGAAATGTAATTGAGAAAAATATGTAATAAAAAAATATCAAAAATTAAAAAAAAAGAAGGGAGACCAAAGTGTGGGCACTTAGATCCTTCTTAGAAGGGGGAACAAAATACAGATGGAAGGAGTTACAGAGTCAATGTTCGGGCAGAGGCTGAAGGAATGACCATCCAGAAACTGCCCCACCTGGGGATCCATCCCTTGAACCACCACCAAACTTAGACACTATTGCAGATGCTAATAAGAGCTTGCTAACAGGAGCCTGATATAGCTGTCTCCTGAGAGGCTCTCCCTGTGCCTGACTAATACAGAAGTGGATGCTCACAGTCATCCATTAGATGGAGTACAGGGTCCCCAGTGAAGGAGCTAGAGAAAGTATCCAAGGAGCTGAAGGGGCTTGCACCCCCCTAGAGGAACAACAATATGAATTAACTACTAGTACCCCCAGAGCTCCCTGGGACTGAACCACCAATTAAAGAAAACACACAGAGGGACTGTGACTCTAGCTGCATATGTAGCAGAGGATGTCCTAGTTGGTCATCAGTGGGAGAAGAGGTCTTTGGTCCTGTGCAGGTTCTATATCCCATTATAGGGGAATGCCTGGGCCAGGAACCAGGAGTGGATGGGTTGAGGAACAAGGGGAGGGAGGAGAGAATCGGGGATTTTTGTAGGGGAAGATAGGACAGGAGATAACATTTGAAATTTAAATATAGAAAATATCTAATTAAAAAATTAATGAGGCACATTAGAAAAGAAAAAAAAAGAAAAAAAAAGAAAAATATTATATAGAAATGTAAGTTATATGGTCTCAAGTCCTGTATGGATTTGAGAAAGAATGTAATTCTCTTCAAGATTCTGTAAAAACTCTGAGATCCTTCAATACACTTGAATTGACTTCTCTCACAGAAGCCAAACAGTTTATTTAGACATTTTAAGAAGACTTGTAAATGTGCTGTAAGCTAAGTCAATCAAGTCGATTTCTCTGCTTGACAGAAATAGATGACACAGTTAATGTCCTTGAACATATTCCATGTGTTCTTGAAATCATATTCATGCTAGTGACGTGAAATTCTTCTCATATCAATTGAACAAACAGAAAATGATACTGCCTGCATACTTTATAAAATAAAACTATTATAAGAGCCAATCTTTCTCATTCAGTTCTGGGGATGTAAGAAGTAGGTTGGGTCAAAGTTCTTGAAGTTGTTTTAGATGGTACACGAAAACACACTTAACAATTATTTGCATAAATTACAGGTGCTTAACTCTGTCAAATACAAACAGCTAAGTAATCATCAAGATTTCTTTCTTTACATTTAAAGAAGATAAATGTAAAATATAGGTTATTCTAGGAGGGCTGAAAAAGGCATGTAAAAAATAATAAATAATGAGGAAAGGTTCTTATAAAGCCTTTGTGTGCGTGTGTGAGTGCATGTGCAATCTCACATCAGTTATTAATTTTTACAATTTAATCCTAAAGAGTTAAATGGTAGTTCAAGAAATTTTTTCATTCTTTATGAAAGTCTTTAATTATTTTTAAATTTAACTTTCTCTAAGAAACTGTCCACCACTGATTTTAGTAATTCATAAGAAATATGTCTGTATTTTATGACAATTATGTATTTTTTACACTGTGTTTATAAACAGAAACTTTAATTCAAAACACCAGATATATTTTATAGTGGGTCAATGGAAACTCTTCAGGTTTTCAAAAACAATAATGTGTTATAGAAAAGCTGAAGTGTTATTCATACTATTATTCTAGAATCTTAAGCAACAAAAATATTCCTAAAAATATTGACATTTATGTCTATCACCTATCTATCTGTACACACATGTGTATCATTAACATTGTGATGATTAACACTGATGGTCAACTTCATGGACTCTGGCCATGATTTCAGAAGCATATGTTGGAAAAGTTAATTGAGCAAAGCTTCTCACCTAGTGTACGGGGAACCTCCCAGTACTGGCTTGGCTATAAAGATGTCTGTGGAAGGAACCATGCATCTTGCTTAACTTACTAACTTTTGCTTCTTGCTCATGAATGTGTCTATATTGTTGTATTTTATAACCATCATTTGATTATATCAATACCCAGCTTTTATACTTCCAATACTAACAGGAAGCTACAACTCTTCCAGGTTTTCAGGGACAAATTGGTACTGCTAAGACATCCAGCATTATCGACTGGCTAGCTCATGAGTTTTCAGCTTCTCCAGTGTGGAAATTATACGATGTCAACACAATAATGTTTTCTTTTCACATATATTCACTTCAATAGAATTTTTCTCTATAGAAAACTATCATTCTCTCTATTGAGACATTATAGTTCCAAATATTTTCAAAACAATATTTTAAAGTGAACTTACTTTACTGTATTGTTATATCATTATTTATGGATAAGAATATTTCCTTGCATAGATTATATGTGCCAGTATAGGGGAATGCCAGGGCCAGGAAGTGGGAATGGGTGGGTTGGGGAACAGGACAAAGGGGGAGGATATAGGAAATTTTTGGAGAGGAATCTAGGAAAGGAGATAGCATTTGAAATGTAAAAGAAGAAAATATCTAATGAAAAAAATGAAAGTTTAAAAAAAGATACTTCATCCAAAAAAGAGAAAATATCCAATAAAATTTGAATTAAAAAAAAAAAAGAATATTCCCTGAAACTGGGTTTAAAGTTTAGTAGCAGCTCATCAGTGATAAAATGAATGAAAAGAATTTAGTTCTCAATTATTCGCCTCATTTCTAAGATGGCTGACATGAATGAAAAGTACAACTCATTACTCAAAACTTACTCTGTAGAAAAATATTCTACAAAATACACGTCATAATTTGGAAAAAACCTACAATACAAATATTGTTTTCATCTATACTAATTGCAAGGACCAAACTGGTTATACGGTAAAAATCACAATGTTGGGCATAGATTCTTTACTAGATATCCATAATCACACATCTAATTGAAACATAAGTTATACACAAGATTACTCTCTAATATCTTTGTTATCTTGAATAATTATTTTTGTATTTTATAAATATCAAAATTAAATCAACTGTAGATAAAATAACTATAATATGACATAATCCTAAACTTGACATAGACATAGTGATAAACTAAGTCTGGAGTAACTGTGTTAGCAATAAAATAGCACTGAATATTAACACAGTAGCATGTGTAAATCACCCAGGAACACCCATGCATGCTGTATTGTTGTGAGGTATTGACCAGAGAAGAATACTCAAACATGGGTTCAAGTCAATAGAGTTTTTATTATCTATCTGGCTGGCAACTGTACTGGGTATTCTAGACCAAATGCAGCCCTGAGCCTTTCTCAGAGTTGGATTTTAGCCATAAAAACCACATCATGGGTTGCCATACCTCAGTTAGCAAGAATAATTAAACAGAATCAGAAATATAGAAGTGAAAAGCATGGCTAGTGCATTTAGGAACTTTCCTGGAACTATGGGCTTTGATGGATTAGGTCTTGGTTCTTATTTTGACTAGTGTTGCTGTCTACATGTCATGGTCATGGTCTCAGTGGTACTACCATTATGGTGTCAATAGTGCAAATGTTTGGGAAAATGCTAAGGTATGCAGACTGTCACAGTATTAGAGTTTTCTAGAAGAATAAAAATAAATATATATTATATATATATATATATATATATATATATATATATATATCAAACTAGTACTTTTAAGAATTGCTTATACACTCTGGTCTGACTACTTCAACAATGGTTGTCCCTAATATAAAGGACAAAATCTTAGGTCCATGAGATTAGATCTTTTAGCAAGTCTTCATTTAAAATCCCAAAGGCATGCCTCAGCAGCAGAATATATTAGCTTAAAATCAAAAGTGAGGGCAAGCAATCCAAAGTTTATTAGTGCAATGATATTTTATATAGGTTGCAACCAGATTTGCTAGGATTTACAGTAATTCTTATGACCTTAAGTGATCCAAATTTAGTGTATGTCTTCTCCTGCCAAGTAATCCCATCAAGAAAATCCATCTTAGGTATTTTCAACTGTTTGGGGTTTAGTTGATTCTGATGCAGTCAAGTTGACAAACAATGTTAGCCATCACTTGTGCAAAATAAGATTTCTGTATATCCAATACGTTGTTCTATTATCTTTCTCTCTTTCTTTCTTTCTTTCTTTCTTTCTTTCTTTCTTTCTTTCTTTCTTTCTTTCTTTCTTTCTTTCTTATTAGGAAATTGAATGTATAAAGCAAACAAAAGAGGTCCAAGCATTCTAATAATACAGAAGTCTCATAATTCAAAGGATTAAAATGTTCATTGGTTACTTTTAGATGACCCATACAATGACAATATATTGTTCTTGCTTTAAATAATTTATACCTTAATAGTTACTAAGGAAAATTGAGATTATTTCCAGTGAAGTATACTCACAGATTTTAAATATAACTTATGCCAACATAAGTGATTCATTTTATTCACAGAAACATTACAATTTTATGTACATATTCACTATAAATATCTCAGACTGCTTTTGTGCAAAATTTACAAAAAGTGTAAAGAACTAATTAACTGGGAGCATTGCTTTGTCCTCTGCTTCAAAAGGACCAAATCTACAAATAATAGGAATAGAGGAAGAAAAAGAAATCCAAGTCAAAGCCACAGAAACATTTACAAAGAAATATTAAAATTAAATTTTCCTATCTAAGAGAAGGGAGTGCTTATCAAGAATAAGAGGCATATAAAACATCAACTAGACTGGACCAGAAAATAAATTCCCCATATGACATAATAATTAGAATACTAAATGTACAGAATGAAGGAAGACTACTAAAAAAGCAAGGGAAGAAGGCGAAGTGACATATAAAGTCAAACATATTACAATAACACTCGACTTTTCAAGGAAGACGAAAAGAGCTGTAAGTGCCTAGATAAATGTTCTACCATGTCTAAGATACCAAGGATGCCAGCTAATTTGACTATAAAATAGGCATTTGATGATAAAACAGAATAGAAAATGTATGTATATGTGATCCAGCTCTACAAAAGGCACTAGGAAACACACATCAACCAGAAGAGGTTAACCACAACCAAGAAAACACAAGGAATAAATAACTTCAGACCAGCAAATAAAAAGAGTGATAAATACCTGACACCACCATAATGAAATACCACGAATCAACAAACACTGTCCACTGATAAATCTCAACATCAATTGTCTCACCTCTTTAATAAAGAGATACAGATTAACATATTGAATTTAAAAACACAAGAGCAATCCTTCTTCTGTATCTAAGAAATGCATCTTAATATCAGGGGTAGATATTTCCTCAGAGTAAAAGGACAGGAAAACATATTCAAGCAAATGAACCTAAGGAGCAAACTAGTAGCCATTTTAATATTTGACAAAATAGACGGGAAAACAAAACAAATCATAAGAGTTAGTACATACGCATCAATAAAAATCCTGCCAAGATGATACTGCAATTTTAAACATCTATGAACTAAAGAGTACTCATAAAAGAAACACTACTGTATTGAACATCATGTACTGGCCTTCACAGTGTGATAGTAAGTGACTACAGTACTGACTCCCATCACTAGAGAGTTCATCTCGACAAAAATTAAATAGAGAAAGAGCGAAACTTACTGATACCATAAACCCAATGGAACTAACAGATATTTACAGATAATTTAACCCAAACATGGAAACTTTTTCTCATGAGCTCATAGAAATTTCTCAAAAGTTGACCAAATACTTGGACACAAAGCAGGTCTCACCAGATTAATAAATAAATAAATAAATAAATAAATAAATAAATAAACAAACAAACAAACAAACAAACAGAATCAATATCCTATATCCTATCAGACTGTCTTGTGTTAAAGGTAAATATTAACAACAACAGAAGCAACCAAACACTTACAATCTCAAGGAAGCTAAACAACTTATTACTGGCTGAAAAATGGGTCAATAGAGAAATTTAAAAAGAAAATATAGACTTTTTAGAATTGAATGTAAAAGAATATACAACATACCCAGATAGAGTGAAGATGGCTCTAGAAGGAAAATTCATAACACTAAGTGCATGTGTGTGTGTGTGTAATATATATAATATGATCTCCATATATATATATATATATATATATATATATATATATATATATATATATGAGATATCTCATGTTATTAACCTAATGGCACAACTGGACAATCTAGGACAAGAATAAAATACACAAAATGAATAGATAGCAAGAAATAATGAAAATCAGTGCTAAAATCAATAAAAATTGAAACACAACAATATGAGTAATTAATGAAAACTTGATTCTTTGAGAAAATCATTAGGCTAACAATTATGTTAACAGTCCTTTAGCAAAATTATATAAATGTCAGACAGAATATCTAAATTAAAAATAGAAATTAAAAAAAATATAAAAGAAGGCACTGATGAAATCCAGAGATTTGAAGTACAGGCATGGCCAAAGATAACATTATATCCAAAGCACATAAAGATCCAACAAATAAAGGGAATTACAGAATAATTTTCACAGTGAATATAGATATAAATATTTTAAATAAAAGACTTGTAAACTATATCAAAAGGATCATCTACCAGAGTGAAGTAGGCACCATACCAATGATGCAGGTATCAACATACATAAACATACATAAATTGAGAAATGTAACTTGCCATATAAGTGACCTGAAAGACAAAAGCCACCTGGTCATCTCATTAGATGCCAAAAATACCTTTATTAATATACAATACCACATCATGATACATGTCCTAATTATTATAAAAGTACACAAGACATTCCTCAATAAAATATAGTTTACAGAAAGTTCATAGTTAATATCAACCTAAGTGAAGGAATGTCTATAGCTATTCAACGCAGTACTTGAAGTCTTAGCTCAATAAGACAACTGAAGGATATCAACCAATACAAATATGTAGAATAGTAGTCAAAATATTTGTTTGTTTGTTTATTTATTTATTTTGCAGATGATGTGATAATTACATAAGTAATCAGAAAAATTTTACCAGGGAACACCTCCAGTTGATAAACAATTTCAACAAAGTAGCTGGATAGAAAATTAATTCAAAATAATCAATAACCCACTGATATACAAATAACAAATTGACCAAGAATGACATCAAAGAAACAACCTACACAATAGCTTTAAACAGATTTTTTTTTCCTCTCTGGTGACTCTCTAAGGTGAGACTAGTCATGAGCACACAGGCCACAGAAGCAGCAGAGCAGCTGGGACAGGATCCTATCTGCCTCCATCTGCACTCAGGAGGTGGGGCTGTTCCAGAGCCATCTGTGCACCTTTCTTGCCAGAGGAGAGATTGTCTCAAGGAAGTGTCTGACCCTGATCTCAGATGAGATCTCCATTTTCTCTCCAGTGACTCTTTAAGGCAAGACCAACCAAGAGTGCATAGGCAGCAAAAGTGGCAGAGCAGTTGGGACAGGGTTCTTCCTGCCACCATCCACCCCCCAGGAGAGAGCTGGTCTCTCAGGAGTGGCTACACAGGCTTAACTCACAGAGACAGCAAGAACATCTAACACAAGAGATTACCAGATGGCAAAAGGCAAGAACATAAGTAACAGAAACCAAGACCACTTGGCATCCTCAGAACCTAGTACTCCCAGCCCAGCAAGTCCTAGATACCCCAACACAGCACAAAAGCAAGATTCAGGTTTAAAATAATATCTCATTATGTTGATAGAGGATTTTAAGAAGGACATAAATAATTCTCCTTAAGAAATCCAGGAGAACACAGGTAAACAGGTAGCAGCCCTTAATGAGTAAACAAAAAAGTCCCTTCAAAGCGTCAAGGAAATTCAGGACACAATGAGAAGACCAAACAAGGATAATAGGTATAGAAGAGAGTAAAGATTTCTAAAAGGACTAATAAATATCTTCAACAAAATTATAGAAGAAAACTTCCTTAACCTTAAAAAAAAAAAAAAAAAAAAAAAAAGATGCCCATGTACATAAAAAAAGCCTACAGAATACCAAATAGTTCAGAAAAAGGTACAAATAAAGGTACACCTATCAGAATTACACAAGACTTCTCCCCAGATACTATGAAAGCCAGAAGATCCTGGGCATATGTCATACTGACCCTTAGAGAACACAAATGCTGGCCCAGGCTACTATAACCAGCAAGATTCTCAAACACCATAGATGGAGAATCCAAGGTATTCCATCACAAAACCAAATTTACACAATATCTTTCCACAAATCCAGCCCTTCAAAGAATAATAAAGGGAAACTCAGACATATGGAGGGAAACTATGTCCTAGAAAAAGCAAGAAAGTAATCTTTCAATAAACCTAAAAGATGATAGCCACATGAAAAGAATTCCAACTCTAACAACAAAAATCACAGGAAGCAATAATTACTTTTCCTTAATACCTCTTAATATCAATGGACTCAATGCCGCAATAAAAAGACATAGAATAACAGACTGGTAAAGTTAAACAGGAGCCAACATTTTGCTGCATACAGGAAACCTACCACAGTGACAAAGACAGACACTTCCTCAGAGTAAAAGGCTGGAAAACAATTTTCTATGCTAATGGTCCCAAGAAACAAGCTAGAGTATCCATTCCAATATCGAACAAAATCGACTTTTAACCTAAAGTTATCAAATAATATAAGGAAAGACACTTCGTACTTATCAAATGAAAAATCTACCAAGAACTCTCAATTCTGAACATCTATGCTCCAAATGCAAGGACAACCACATTCATTAAAGAAACTTTACTAAAGCTCAAAGCACACATAGTACCTCATACAATAATAGTGGGAGACTTTAATACCTCATTCTCATCAATGGACAGATCATGGAAACAGAAACTAAAAAAGACACAGTAAAATTAACAGAAGTTATGACACAAATGGATTTAACATATATCTATAGAATATTTTATCCTAAAACAAAAGGATATTACTTTTTTTCTCAGAACCTCATGTTACCTTCTCCAAAATTGATTGTGATTGTCTTCATAATCAGTTTCAAAACACACCTCAACAGATACAAGAAAACTGAAATAATCCCATGAATCCTAACAGATCACCACAGACTAAGGCTGATCTTCAATAACAACATAAAGAATAGAAATCCCACATACATGTGGAAATTTAACAATACTCAATGATAACTTGGTAAAGGGAAGAAATAAAAAAATTAAAGACTTCTTAGAGTTCAACGAAAATGAAGCCCCAATATACCCAAACTTATGGGACACAATAAAAGCAGTGCTAAGAGGAAAACTCACAGCTCTGAGTGCCTCCAAAAAGAAACTGAAGAGAACTTACACTAGCAGCTTAAGAGTACACCTGAAAGCTCTCAAACAAAAGGAATCAAATGCACCCAAGAGGAGTAGAGGGCAGGAAATAATCAAACTCAGGGCTGAAATCAACCAAGTGGAAACAAAGAGAACTAAACAAAGAATCAAACAAACCAGGAGCTGGTTGTTTGAGAAAATAAACAAAATAGATAAACCCTTAGCCAGAATAACTAGAGGGCACAGGGACAGTATCCTAATTAACAAAATCAGAAATGAAAAGAAAGGGAGACATAACAACAGCAACTGAGGAAATCCAAAAAATCATCAGATCCTACTACAAAAGCCTATACTCAACAAAACTGGAAAACCTGGATGAAATGAACAATTTTCTAAACAGAGATCAAGTACCAAAGTTAAATCAGGATTAGATTAATGTTCTAAACAGTCCCATATACCCTCATGAAATAAAAATAGTCATTAATAGTCTCCCAACCAAAAAACAAAATAACACCACCAAAAAAGGACCAGATGGGTTTAGTGCACAGTTCTATCAGAACATCAGCGAAGACCTAATTCCAATGCTCCTCAAATTATTCCAAATAATTATTCCACAAAATACAAACAGAAGGAACACTATTCAATTCATTTTATGAAGCCACAATTACTTTAACACCTAAACCACACAAAGACCCAACAAAGAAAGAGAACTTCAGACTAATTTCCCTTATGAATATCTATGTCCTGAGCTACCGTTCTCACCGGCAAGAACCCACTCGGACAACCGGATTCTTCTGCAGCAAGCTTTATTGCTTCTTCAGGAGGGAAGACCCAGAACCCAGAACCCAGAAAACAGTGCTGCTTATATAGCCCTCAGCGTGGCGTGTCAGCACCTGATTTGTTGCTTGCTCATCACTTCATTACTACACCCCGAGATGGGCAGTGACTGGGCGTGAATTCACTCTCCCACTTGTGCACAAGGCTTGTTTACTAGTTAGGCACAGCAGAAGCCAGAGACATCTTATAATGGCAATTGCTCACGGCACTGCTCTCCACATATTGATGCAAAAATATTCAATAAAATTCTCTCAAACTGAATCCAAGAACACATCAAGACGATCATCCATCATGATCAAGGAGCCTTCATCCCAGGGATGCAGAGTTTGGTCAATACACAGAAATCCATCAATGTAATCCACTATATAAACAAACTCAAAGAAAAAGAAAAACATATGATTATCTCATTAGATGCTGAGAACGCATTTGAGAAAATACAATACCCCTTCACGATAAGTCTTGGGAAGATTAAGAACTCAAGGCCAATACATAAACATAGTAAAAGCAATATACAGCAAACCAGTAGCCAACATCAAACTAAATGGAGAGAAGCAGGAAGCAAAGCCACTAAAATCATGGACTAGACAAAGCTGCCCACTCTCTCACTATCTATTTAATATAGGACTTGAAGTCCTAGCCAGTGCAATTAGACAGCAAAAGGAGATCAAAGGGATACAAATTGGAAAGGAAGAAGACAAAATATCACTATCTGTGGATGATATGATAGTATACTTAAGTGATCCAAAAAATTCCACCAGAGAACTCCTAAACCTGATAAACAAATTCATCAAAGTAGATAGATATAAAATTAACTGAAACAAATTAGAGGCTTTCCTCTGCACAAAGGATAAACAGGCTGAGAAACAAATTGGGGAAACAATACCCTTCACAATAGTCACAAATAATATAAAATACCTTGGTGTGACTCTAACTAAGTAAATGAAAGATCTGAATTATAAGAACTTCAAGTCTCTGAAGAAAGAAATCAAAGAACTCAGAAAATATAAAGATTTCCCATGCTCATGGATTGGCAGGATTAATACAGTAAAAATGGCCATCTTGCCAAAAGCAGTCTGCAGATTCAATGCAATCTCCATCGAAATTACAACTCAATTCCAAACAGAGTTAGAAAGGGCAATTTGCAAAATCATCTAGAATAGCAAAAAACCAAGGATAGCAAAAGCTATTCTCAATTATAAAAGAACTTCTGGTGGAATCACCATCCCTTACCTCAAGCTGTACAACAGAGTAATTGTGACTAAAAACTTCATGGTATTGGTACAGTGACAAGCAAGTAGATTAATGAGATAGAAATGAACGCACACACCTTTGGTCACTTGACTTTGACAAAGGACCTAAAACCATCCAGTGGAAAAAGACAGCATTTTCAACAAATGGTGCTTAGCTCAACTGACATTTAGCCTGTAGAATAATACAAATAGGTCCATTCTTATCTCCTTGTACAAAGCTCAAGTCCAAGTGGATGAAGGTTCTCTACATAAAACCAGATACACCAAAACTTATAGAGGTGAAAGTGGGGAAGAGCCTTGAACATATGTGCACAATGGAAAAATTCCTGAATAGAACACCAATGGTTTGTGCTGTATGAGGTTCCAATTGTCATTTAGAACCTCATAAAATTGCAAAGCTTCTGTAAGGCAAAGGACACAGTCAATAAGACAAAAAGGCAACCAACAGATTGGGAAAAGATCTTTACCAATCCTAAACCAGATAGAGGGCTAATATCCAATATATACAATGAACTAAAGAAGTCAGAGTCCAAAGAACCAAATAACCCTATTAAAATATGGGATACAGAGCAAAACAAAGAATTCTAAACTGAAGAATACTGAGTGGCTGAGAAGCACCTAAAAAATGTTCAAGATCCTTAGTCATCAGGGAAATGCAAATCAAAATAACCCTGAGATTCTACCTCACACCAGTCAGAATGGCTAAGATCAAAAACACAGGTACCAACAGAAGCTGATGAGGATGTGGAAAAGAGGAAAACTATTCCATTGCTGGTGGTATTGCAAGTCTGTAGAACCACTCTGGAAATTAGTTTGGCAGTTCCTCAGAAAATGGACAAAGTACCACCTGAGGACCGAGCAATACCACTCCTGGGCATACACCCAGAAGATGCTCCAAAATGTAATCAGGACACATGCTCTCCCATGTTCATAGTAGCCTTATTTATAATAGCCAGAAGCTGGAAAGAACCCAGATGTCCCTCAACAGAGTAATGGATACAGAAAATGTGGTACATTTACACAATGGAATACTACTCAGCTATTAAAAATAATGAATTTGGGGACTCCACCGAAAATAGTCTGCACAGGTGAGAGTGTGCAATACATAAGCTAACAGCTTCTGGGACAGGCAGGAGCCACCGAGCTTCTGAGGTAGCCCCCTTTTTGGGCTCCAGACATCCCGGCACCTTTCCTGCCAGAGGATAGGTGTCCGCCCGACCCAGGAGGGCTTTGCTTCAGCATCAGCGGGAGCCATCTTGGTTCTGTGACTCCTCTGAAAGTAGTCTGCACAGGTGAGAGTGTGCACTACAGAAGCTAACAGCCTCTGGGACAGGCCAAAGCAACACAGCTTCTGGAACAGGTCCTGTTTTGGGCCTTCATCTTCGGCCAGGAGGGAGGACCGAACGCCAGATACCTGTGCAACTTCCCTGTAAGAGGAGAGCTTGCCTGCAGAGAGTGCTCTGACAACTGAAACTAAGAGGAGAGAGCTAGTCTCCCTGATCTGCTGATAGAGGCTAACAAAATCACAAGAGGAACAATCTCTAACTAGAGACAACTATAACAACTCTCCAGAGATTACCAGATGGCAAAAGGTAAACGTAAGAATCTTACTAACAGAAACCAAGACCAATCACCATCATCAGAACCCAGCACTTTGCCCAGTCCAGGGCACCCCAACACACCCGAAAAGCTAGACCCGGATTTAAAAGCATATCTCATGATGATGGTAGAGGACATCAAGAAGGACTTTAATAACTCACTTAAAGAAATACAGGAGAACACTGCTAAACAGGTAGAAGACCTTAAAGAGGAAGCACAAAAATCAGTTAAAGAAATGCAGGAAAACACAAGGAGGTGATTGAATTGAATAGAACCATCCAAGACCTAAAAAGGGAAGTAGACACAATAAAGAAAACCCAAAGTGAGGCAAGGCTGGAGATAGAAACCCTAGGAAAGAAATCTGGAACCATAGATGCAAGCATCAGCAACAGAATACAAAAGATAGAAGAGAGAATCTCAGCTGCAGAAGATTCCATAGATAACATCGGCAGAACAATCAAAGAAAATGAAAAATGCAAAAAAAAAAAAAAATCCTAACTCAAAACATCCAGGAAATCCAGGACACAATGAGAAAACCAAACCTATAGATGATAGGAGTAGATGAGAATGAAGATTTTCAACTCAAAGGACCAGCAAATATCTTCAACAAAATTATAGAAGAAAACTTCCCAAACATAAAGAAAGAGATGCCCATGAACATACAAGAAGCCTACAGAACTCCAAATAGACTGGACCATAAAAGAAATTACTCCTGACACATAATAATCAGAACAAAAAATGCACTAAATAAAGATAGAATATTAAATGCAGTAAGGGAAAAAGGTCAAGTAACATATAAAGGCAAGCCTATCACAGTTACACCAGATTTTTCACCAGGGACTATGAAAGCCAGAAGAGCCTGGACAGATATTATACAGACACTAAGAGAACACTAATGCCAGCCCAGGCTACTATACCCAGCCACACTTTCAATTACCTTAGACAGAGAAACGAAACTATTCCATGACAGAACCAAGTTCACACATTATCTTTCCATGAATCCCACCCTTCAAAGGATAATAACAGGAAAAACAAAAACAAAACCAAAAACAATACAAGGACATAAAACACGTCCTAGAAAAAGCAAGAAGGTAATCCCTCAACAAACCTAAAAGAAGATAGCCACAAAAACAGAATGCACACTTTAACAACAAAAATTATAGGAAGCAATAATTACTTTTCCTTAATATCTCTTAAAATCAATGTACTCAATTCCCCAATAAAAAGACATAGACTCACAGACTGCCTACACAAACAGGACCCAACATTTTGCTGCTTACAGGAAACTCACCTCAGGGAAAAACAAAGACAGAATAAAAGGCTGGAAAGCAATTTTCTAAGCAAATGGTCTGAAGAAACAAGCTGGAGTAGCCATTCTAATATCGAATAAAATCGACTTCCAACCCAAAGTCATCAAAAAAGACAAGGAGGGGAACTTCATACTCGTAAAAGGTAAAATCTTCACAGAGGAACTCTCAATTCTGAATATCTATGCTCCAAATACAGGGGCAGCCACAGTCATTAAAGTAACTTTAGTAAAGCTCAAAGTACACATTGCACCTCACACAATAGTAGTGGGAGACTACAACACACCACTTTCACCAATGGACAGATCATGGAAAAAGAAACTAAACAGGGACACAGTGAAACTAACAGAAGTTATGAAACAAATGGATCTGGCAGATATCTACAAAACATTTTATCCTAAAACAAAAGGATATACCTTCTTCTCAGCACGTCATGGTACCTTCTCCAAAACTGACCACATAAATGGTCACAAAACAAGCCTCAACAAATACAAAAATATTGAAATTGTCCCATGTATCTTGTCAGATCATGATGGACTAAGGCTGATCTTCAATAACAAAATAAATAATAGAAAGCCAATATTCACATGGAAACTGAACAACACTCTTCTCAATTATATCTTGGTCAAGGAAGGAATAAAGAAAGAAATTAAGGACTGTTTGGAGTTTAATGAAAATGAAGCCACAACATACCCAAACGTATGGGACACAATGAAAGCATTTCTAAGAGGAAAACTCATAGCTGTGAGTGCCTGCAAAAAGAAACTAGAGAGAGCACACACTAGCAGCTTGACAACACACTTAAAAGCTCTAGAACAAAAGGAAGCAAATTCACTCAAGAGGAGTAGACAACAGGAAATAATCAAACTCAGTGGCTAAATCAACCAAGTGGAAACAAGAAGAACTATACAAAGAAGCAACCAAATGAGGAGTTGGTTCATTGAGAAAATCAACAAGATAGGTAAACCCTTAGCCAGACTCACTAGAGGGCACAGCAAAAGCATCCTAATTAACAAAATCAGAAATGAAAGGGAGACATAACAACAGATCCTGAAGTAATACAAAACACCATCAGATCCTTCTAAAAAAGGCTATACTTAACAAAACTGGAGAATCTGGATTAAATGGACAATTTTCTAGACAGATACCAGGTACGAAAGTTAAATTAAGATCAGGTTAATGATCTAAACTGTCCTATATCCCATAAAGAAATAGAAGCAGTCATTAATAGTCTCCCAAACAAAAAAAGCCGAGGACCAAATGGGTTTAGTGCAGAGTTCTATCAGACCTTCAAAGAAGATCTAATCCCAGTTCTTCACAAACTATTCCACAAATAGAAACAGAAGGTACTCTACCCAACTCATACTATGCAGCCACATTTCCTCTGATACCTAAACCACAAAAAGACCCAACAAAGATAGAGAACTTCAGACCAATTTCCCTTATGAATATCGATGCAAAAATCCTCAATAAAGTTCTTGCTAACCGAATCCAAGAAAACATCAAAACAATCATCCATCCTGACCAAGCAGGTTTCATTCCAGGGATGCAGGGATGGTTCAATATATGGAAATCCATCAATGTAATCCAGTATATAAACAAACTCAAAGACAAAAAACCACATGATCATCTTGTTAGATGCGGAGAAAGCATTTGACACACTCCAACACCCATTCATGATAAAAGTCTTGGAAATATCAGGAATTCAAGGCCCATACCTAACCATGGTAAAAGCAATCTACAGTAAACCAGTAGCCAACATCAAAGTAAATGGTGAGAAGCTTGAAGCAATCCCACTAAAATCAGGGACTAGACAAGGCTGCCCACTCTCTCCCTACCTATTCAACATTTTACTTGAATTCCTAGCCAGAGCAATTCATTCGACAACAAAAGGAGATCAAGGAGATACAAATTGGAAAGGAAGAAATAAAAATATCACTTTTTGCAGATGATCTGATAGTCTATATAAGTTACCCTAAAAATACCACCAGAGACCTCCTAAACTTGATAAATAGTTTCAGTGAAGTATAAAATTAACTCAAACAAGTAAATGGCCTTTCTGTACGAAAGCATAAACAAGCTGAGAAAGAAATTAGGGAAACGACACCCTTCTCAATAGTCATAAATAATATAAAATACCTTGGTATGACTCTAACTAAGGAAGTGAAAGATCTGTATGATAAGAACTTCTAGTCTCTGAAGAAAAAAATTAAAGAAGATCTCATAAGATGGAAAGATCTCCCATGCTCATGGATTGTCAGGATCAAAATATTAAAAATGGTTATCTTGCCAAAAGCAATCTACAGATTATATGCAATCCCCATCAAAATTCCAACTCAATTCTTCAACGAATTAGAAAGGGCAATCGGCAGATTCATCTGGAATAACAAAAAACCTAGGATAGCAAAAACTCTTCTCAAGGATAAAAGAACCTCTGGTGGAATCACCATGCCTGATCTAATGCTGTACTACAGAGAAATTGTGATAAAACCTGCATGATACTCATATAGTGACAGACAAGTAGACCAATGGAATAGAATTGAAGACCCATATATGAACCCACACACCTATGGTCACTTGATCTTCGACAAGGGATCTAAACCCATCCAGTGGAAGAAAGACAGCATTTTCAACAAATAGTGCTGGCACAACTGGTGGTTAACATGTATAAGAATGTGAATTTATCCATTCCTATCTCCTTGAACTAAGGTCAAATCTAAGTGGATGAAGGAACTCCACATAAAACCAAAGACACTGAAACTTATAGAGGAGAAAGTAGGGGAAAGCCTCAAAGATATGGGTACAGGGGGAAAATTCCTGAATAGAACAGCAATGGCTTGTGCTGTAAGATCGAGAATCTACAAATGGAACCTCATAAAGTTGCAAAGCTTCTGCAAGGCAAAGGATACCATCAATAAGACAAAAAGACCTCCAACAGATTGGGAAAGGATCTTTACCTATCCTAAATCAGATAGGGGACTAATATCCAATGTATATAAAGAACTCAAGAAGGTGGACTCCAGAAAATCAAATAACCCCATTAATAAACGGGCTCAGAGCTGAACAAAGAATTCTCACCTGAGGAATACCAAATGGCTGAGAAGCACCTGAAAATATGTTCAACATCCTTAATCATCAGGGAAATGCAAATCAAAACAACTCTGAGATTCCACCTCACACCAGTCAGAATGGCTAAGATCAGAAATTCAGGTCACAGTAGATGCTGGTGAAGATGGTGAGAAAGAGGAACACTACTCCATTGTTGGTGGGATTGCAAGCTTGTACAACCACTCTGGAAATCAGTCTGGCAGTTCCTCAGAAAATTGGACATAGTACTATCAGAGGATCCCGCAATACCTCTCCTGTACATATATCCAGAAGATATTCCAACTGTTAAGAAAGACACATGTTCCACAATGTTCATAGCAGCCTTATTTATAATAGCCAGAAGCTGGAAAGATCACAGATGCCCCTCAACAGAGGAATGGATACAGAAAATGTGGTGCATTTACACAATGGAGTACTACTCAGCTATTAAAAAGAATGAATTTATGAAATTCTTAGGCAAATGGATGGACCTGGAGGGCATCATCCTGAGTGAAGTGTCCCAATCAGAAAGGAACTCACACAATATGTACTCACCGATAAGTGGCTATTAGTCCAGAAACTTAGGATACCCAAGATATAAAATACAATTTGCTAAACGCATGAAACTCAAGAAGAACGGAGTCTAAAGTGTGGACACTTTGCCCCTTCTTAGAATTGGGAACAAAACACCCATGGAAGGGTTTACAGGGACAAAGTTTGGAACTGTGATGAAAGGATGGATCATCTAGAGACTGCCATATCTGAGGATCCATCCCATAATCAGCTTCCAAACACTGACACGATTGCATACACTATCAAGATTTTGCTGAAAGAACCCAGATATAGCTGTCTCTTGTGAGACTATGCTGGAGTCTAGCAAACACAGAAGTGGATGCTCACAGTCAGCCTTTGGATGGATCTCAGGGCCCCCAATGGAGGAGCTAGAGAAAGTACCCAAGGAGCTAATGGTATCTGCAATCCTATAGATGGAACAATAATATGAACTAACCAGTACCCCTATGGAGCTGGTGTCTCCAGCTGCATATGAATCAGAAAATGGCCTAGTCGGCCACCAGTGGAAAGAGAGGCCCATTTGTCGTGCAAACTTTATATGCCTCAGTACAGGGGAACGACAGGGCAGGGGAACGAAGTGGGAGTAGGTGGGTGGGGGTGTTGGTCGGGGAGCGTGGGTGGAACTTTTGGGATAGCATTGAAAATCTAAATGAAATAAATACCCAATTAAAAAAAAGTTCAGAAAAAAATAATGAATTTATGAAGTTCTTAGGCAAATGGATGGATTTAGAGAATATCATCCTGGTGAAGTACCCAATCACAAAATGACACACATGTTATGTACTCACTGATACGTGGATACTAGCCTAGAAGCTTGGAATACCCAATATACAATTCATAAACCACATGGAACTGAAGGACTGACTATCCAGAGACTGCCCCACCTATACATTCATTCCACATACAATCACCAAACACAAACACTATTGTGGATAACAAGTACTTGCTGACAGGTGCCTTGTGATATAGATATAGCTTTCTCCTGAGACGCCTTGCCAATGTCTGGCAAATACAGATGTGGATGCTTACAGCCATCCATTAGACTGAGCACAAGGTCCCCAATGAAGAATCCATACAAAGAACCCAGGGAACTGAAGGGGTTTGCAACTCCATAGGAGGAACAACAATATTAACTAACCAGAACCCCCAGAACTCCCAGGGACTAAACCACCAACCAAAGAATATACATGGTTGGAATCATGGCTCCAGCTGCATATGTTTTAGAAGATTGCCTAGTTGGTCATCAATGGCAGGTGAGGCCCTTGGTCCTGTGAAGGCTCTAACCCCCAGTGTAGAGGAATGCCAAGGCCAGGAAGCAGGAGTGGGTGGGTTATTGGGCAGGGAAAGGGGTCAGGAGATGGGGGTTTTCGGAGGGGAAACCAGGAAAGGGGATAACATTAAAAATGTAAATAAATAAATTAAAAAAAAACAATAGCTTCAAACAACCTAAAATATTTTGGGGTAGCTCTCACCAAGCAAGATAAATAACTTTTATGGTAAAGTTTAAGGCATTGAAGAAAGAAATTGATGAAGATATTAAAGAACATAAAGATTGCCCATGTTCTTGGATCAGTATAAAAATGACCATACTGCAAAAAGCAATCCCCATTAAAATTCCTATACCCTTCCATAGATAACATCATGAATGCATACTTTTAAACTTCACATGGAGACATAAGAAAATTCAAGTTAGCTTAAATTAATAAATATATAAAACCTGAATAATAAAAGATTCTCTGGAGGTATCGCAATTTCCAATTATGAACTGTACTACTTAGCTACACTAACAGAAAGATCATGTTATCTAATCATAAAATTAGAGATAATGATTGATGGAATCTAATTGATTACAAAGAATTCAGTCCACAGAATGGCCATCAGATATTTATAATCAAATCAGAAAAATGTAGTGAAAAAAAATACTGGTCTAACTGGATGGCTACATGTAGAAGAACACAAGCTGGTCCTTACTACCTGGCACAAAACTTCAAATAGATCAAAGACCTTAAAACATCTAACACATGATAAAATATACTGATAGAAATAGTGTTGAACATATTGGTACCAGAGAAGAGTTTCTAAAGAGAGCACCATTGATACAGGTATTAAAATCAACAATTAATAAATGGGATCTCATGAAACTGTGATGTTTCTGTATGGCAGTAGACTGCATCATTACATCATAGGGGTAGCCTTGAGAAATATTTATTGCCAATTACACATTCAATAGAGGACTAATACAAATTATGTAAAGAATTAAGAAATAGTCACCCAATCAACCCCCCCCCAAAAAAACCCCAAAATCCTTTTAAATGGGTGTAGATCTAAAAGGATAATTTTCAAAAGAGGAAAGCAATACCTGAGAAGCACTTAAAGAAATGTTCAACAATTTTAGTTATCCGGGAAATACAAGTCAAAACCAAATTGAGATTTCATTTTACACTTGTCAGAATAGCCAAGATTGATGTAAAAAACTAATGACAGTGCATGCTGAAGAATGTGTGGAGTAAGGGAATCATTCATCCATTGCTGCTGCATGTGAAAATTTGTATAACTAATATGGAAGTCACTGTGGCAACTCTTGGAAATGTAGGTTCATACTACCTTATGATCTGACTGTACTTCTTTTGGAAATATATGTAAGGGATACTTCATCCTACTGCAGAGACATTTGCTCAACAATGTTCATTGCTGTTTTAGTCATAATAGCCAGAAATTGGAAATAGGCTAGACACAAGGAATGTATAAATAAAGGAATGTAAAAATCAAGTAAATATGGCACATTTACACAATGGATTACTTAGCTTTTGAAAAAATGATATGAATTTTCAGGTAAATGGATGGAGCTAAAATAATGATCTGTAGTCCATACTCTAAAAGTTCATTCATACACATGTAGATATTAGTTAGTAAGTCTTAAATGAGCAGGTTTGAATTATCACAAACATAAGGTTGGGTGTAGAGAAAAAGGCTAATAGGAAAAGATGAATGAAGTTGAAGTTTCTGGATATATCAGATGATGCAGATACTCACGGTGTTTTGTTGATAGAGATTCACAGGGTGAGGTTTACTCACTTGATTTTTGCTGAGGCAAGTCCCCATGGGAGGACATGTAATGTTTGGAGGAAATATAAATAAGATTCAACTGACAGTGATGATGTGCTTACATAGATAGCTTTGTAATGTTTCATTGGTCTCTTGTCTTCAACTTAGCTGATTATTGTAATGGTAATTGTTGAGAGGGACATGGCAGAGAACTTCTTCTGGAGTCCAAGCTGACCCTGGGCACTCGGGACTCATGCCAATTTGGCAGATGCCATGCAGTCTTTTCCTGGATCATGCCACTGTGACTGATTTTTTTTTCCTTTTTTTATTAGATATTTTTTTCATTTACATTTACAATGCAATCGCAAAAGTCCCCCATGACCTCCCCCCCTCTCTTCCCCCCCCCCACTCCCACTTCTTGGCCCTGGTGTTCCCCTGTACTTTGACATATAAAGTTTGCACAACCAATGGGCCTCTCTTTCCACTGATGGCCAACTTGGCCATCTTCTGATACATATGCAGCTTGAGAGAGACTCAAGCTCCGGGGTGTAGTGGTTAGTTCATATTGTTGTTCCACCTATAGGGTTGCAGATACCGTTAGCTACTTGGGTACTTCCTCTAGCTCCTCCATTGGGGGCCCTGTGTTCCATCTAATAGCTGACTGTAAGCATCCACTTCTGTGTTTGCTAGGCCCAAGAATAGCCTCACAAGAGAGAGCTATATCAGGGTCCTTTCAGCAAAATCTTGCTAGTGTATGCAATGGTGTCAGTGTTTGGAGGCTGAATATGGGATGGATCTCTGGGTATGGCAGTCTCTAGATGGTCCATCCTTTCGTTTCAGCTCCATCCTTTGTCTCTGTAACTCCTTCCATGGGTGTTTTGTTCCCAATTCTAAGAAGGGGCAAAGTGTCCACACTTGATCTTCGTTCTTCTTGAGTTTCATGCGTTTAGTAAATTGTATCTTATATCTTGGGTATTCTAAGTTTCTGGACTAATATCCACTTATCAGTGAATACATATCATTTGAGTTCTTTTGTAATTGGGTTACCTCACTCAGGATGATGCCCTCCAGGTCCAACCATTTGCCTAGGAATTTCATAAATTCATTCTTTTTAATAGCTGAGTAGTACTCCGTTGTGTAAATGTACCACATTTTCTGTATCCATTCCTCTGTTGAGGGGCATCTGGGTTATTTCCAGCTTCTTGCTATTATAAATAAGGCTACTATGAACATAGTGGAGCATGTGTCCTTCTTACCGGTTGTAACATCTTTTGGATATATGCCCAGGAGAGATATTGCAGGATCCTCTGGTAGTACTATGTCCAATTTTCTGAGGAACTGCCAGACTGATTTCCATTTGGTATCCTGACACTATTGAACTGGACTGCTGTTATTCTGACAAACATAGATTGTCTGACAAATTAGAGTAGACCCAAGGAACTACTTCTAAACAGGTCTGTATCCCCTTGTCCTTCTTCTCACCCATAACTTTGGACCATGTTTTAGAGGAGTTCAAAGCTTTTGAGAACTCTTTTTAAAAGTGGGTTGAAGAATCTCAGCTTACAAATGGGTCTCTCTATAAAGCGAAGAAAGAATATATAGCTATGAATGGATGGAAATCCTGAAATGGGAGGGTCAGAATGAAGAAGGTAGGAAGAGGGCAAAGAATAAGGGAGAATGGAGATTGGCAAATAAAACTAAGGCCAATTTTAGTAGTTCTATGGAAACCTAACACAGGAGAATATTTTTATACTCTGTATGTAATGAAGAAGATATAAATGTATTGCCAAATTACAGGGGTGATGGAGCCCCACATGGACATTTCTCATCAACAAATGAAGTTTCCTGTACTGGATTAGGTTACATCTAATCAAGTTTTTAGACAAAGGCGCCACAGAAGAACTTCCAAGAAAACCCAGGCTATTGTTGCTCCTTTGCAAAGTGATGATTGATAAGACTGTATTGATGAAGACAAAATCTACACACCCATTGAAAATGGGGAAGTTGAGCTGGTCCTTACCTAGAAATGTCACACTTAGAATTCAAAAAGGAACTCTGCATGCTACCAAAGGAGAAAGTACACTGTACAAGCTACAAATGTTTTCCATCTACAATGATGACTGGCTGGCAAGATGTGATGGTCAATAGTGACTCAAAGCTTTATGGAGTAAACAACCTCTATCTTATTGAATTTAAGGTCTAGTTCAGGAGGAGGAACCCACAACCAACACTGCCCAGGTGGACAAGAATCTGAGACTGGGCAGACAATGGACCGAAGAAAACTTAAATACTATTGTTCTGTTAAAGATGTGTATCTAAAAAGCAACTTCCAATAACTTTGCTATACTCATCAGTCACTGCTTTGCCAGCCACCATCATAGAAGCTACTTGTTGCAGTATATAGGAATAAATAGAGACCATAGCTGGACAATTCCTACTCAAAGCTATGAAAGATTTTGAATATTCAGTCCATATGTGATACCTCTACTAAAGCCATCCCATTAAGGTTATGGGAATCCTGCAGAAGAAAAGGCAAAAAATTTTAAGGATCAAAGGGGATGTACACCAAGAAAACAAGGCCTTCTAAACATACCAGGACTGATGTACATATAAACTCACAGAAATGACAGTATGATCAAGGCACACACTGGTCTTAGTCAAATGGAGTTTCAGCCATAAGAAAAAAACATGGACACAAGACTCCATCTCTAGCCCCTTAAGTAATCTCTAAATTCTAACTGATTGCAAATAATAGTTTAGTTTTTTTCATTGAAGTCTTACTGCTTTTACTAACTACTCTGATGAGCAGGTCTAATGCCTATTATTAAGTGAGCAACATAATATATACTTGTGACATATTTGGAGGTTCCCTACCTAATAATGATTTTGTAGGTATATATATTAACCTTGTGAGCCCTTTGAGCATATATTATTGTTTTCTGTTTTACTTTTTATGGTGTTCCCCCATTGCCTGTATGTATAGAATAGATAGTAAACAGACAGACAAATGGAGAAAAAACTTTTCATATTTAAGCTACAAAATATACACCAAGTGATACCACTAATGACTCTACATCTTAAATACCTCTTGAATGCATCTATTGTTTCCTCCTTTTATTGATGGAAGTTATCTTTTTCAATCTCCTATTTATTTGCCTGGATGTCTATTATAAACAGTAGTACCTGAACTTACTACTCTTAAAACATTTCAAAATGTTGTCCTTTCTGTTAACAAAGATTAAAAAATAACAACCTTTGCCGGGGAAACTTCCTTTTGTGGCTCAGGTTTTTGAACTCTATAATATACTTTGAAAACATGTTCTCAAGCCACTGCCTGTTCCTCTCTCATCAGCTTTACTCCATGGGACTCCAGCTTCCTAGATATTAATCAGCCTTTCTGCACTTTTTCTTTATAATTTTTCTGTCATATTTTAGTTGTAAATATTTTCTGACTAACATGGTCATTCTTTCTTTTCCTCTATCCATACAGTTTTAGGTATTATAGTCATTTTCTACAGCATTTCTAGTTTTGATTTGCTTTTGTTGCTTTTTGTTTTTTGTTTTTGTTTTTGTTTTTGATCTCACAGTTTCTTGGTGGGACTTTGCTGCTTTCTAATCTTTCTTATTAGACTTTGTAAACCATTAAAGTGTTAGGATCATTTTAAAGGACTAACTTATTAAATATGCTATGAGAGTGAAGATCTCCCAAATACTTTATGACTGGCAATGGTGAGGACTTTGTCTTTTTAATGAGTCACTGCATAACAGGTAAAGAACATCTATTAATAATTTATCACACAGGCATGTTAAATAAGACTCTTTATATAACATGTTTCTACTGTAAGGAAATTGAAGTGAAGAATAAAAGTTTTGATACTGATGAATTCAAAAGAGTGAATAGAATTATGCAGAGGGAGGAAAAGAAGGGGGAAGTTATATGACTATATTATATCAAAAATAAATGAAAAATTAAAATAACCAAATTTAACAATTTTATGTTAATGATTTCATGAAATGTATAGAATTTGCATATAATTTAGAATAAGCTTAGCACAACCATGAATGTTTATTCTGAAAATAAAATAGACATCCAGAACAATGTTTCACTGACAGTTCTCAAGCTTCTATGTTTAATTTCCTAAAATAACATGAGAACTTTCAGACTTTGAAAACTAATAAAATATTAATATCTATGAAGTGATGAGTAAAATGTCAGAGAATGAGTCTACAGCATACATGAATATATGTGATTTTATGTATAGTTAGGTTATTAGACACGAAGGGATATAGAAAGACAGAAAAGAAAAAGAAAAGGATGTCATATAAATATCTGTCAAAACAATGCATAGAACATAAATAGTTGTATGGTGTCTTATCTAGAAGAGTAATTATGATTAAACCACAAATTTTCCTACCTAAAATAATATTATTTTGTCAAATACATGTGTTTATCCATGACCAGGCAAGATATTTTAAATGCTCTAAGACAACCATGGTTCTTTGGTGTTCATGAATTCTTTGGAATTTCTTCTTCTTCTTCTTCTTCTTCTTCTTCTTCTTCTTCTTCTTCTTCTTCTTCTTCTTCTTCTTCTTCTTCTTCTTCTTCTTCTTCTTCTTCTTCTTCTTCTTCTCCTTCTCCTTAATGGTTTTTCAAGACAAGGTTTCTCTGTAGAGCTCTGGCTGTCCTGGAACTCACTTTGTAGACCAGGCTGGCCACAAACTCAGAAATCCGCCTGCCTCTGCCTCCCGAGTGCTGGGAATAAAGGCGTGAGCCACCACGTCCAGCCAATTCTTTCTTTTTTTTCTTTTTCTTTTTTTTTTAACTTTTTTCTTAGAGTCAGAGAACACCCTCCTATCCCCAATGTTGGAAGGCCCACAAGAATACCAAGCAACACAACCGTAAGCTATTTCTTATTCAGTTTTATCTTTCTATTTCAACATAAATGTTATCACATTTAGTTCAAGAGAAGTCAAGGAATATTTCAGTCTTTCCTTAACAATAAACTACGGGAAGCACAGAATACATGCTATTCTGAAAGATACAGCTTCTTTTGGTCTCTGCATGCAGGATTGCTCAAGATGTTGGTAAACTATAGGACATAGGTTCTTACAGCCTCAGCTGAATCCATCCAGTGTCACAGTTTCTTTTCTCATGGAAAAACATAAGTTAGATTTTCCTGTAAAATTCTTTCAAAATTTAAATTAGTAATAATTTTTGCCTTTACAATAAGTATGTTAGCATGGTTTATATAATTAAACAATATATATAGTATGTGAATTTTAATAGTTACCAATTTGGAGCGATATAAAATATCATGTATAATTCTTTACATGTTTTATAATTACTTTTTTATTACTGGCTGAAAAAAGCCAATGTGTGGATTATATTTTCATTATTCAGTCATCTCTTGATGGAAATCGAGACAAATACCATCACTTACTAGTGAAAAACCAGCAATAAATAAAGACACCTAAGAATTTGTATGGTCCTAGATATATTACATGGCATTTTACTAAGTCAGTTCTTATTTACTCTTGAATATTTCTGCCCATTGTCAACTATCACATTTATAAAATAATACCTCAATAAAAATATTAACATTGGTTTTCAAGTCACTAAAAAAAATTACTTCAAATAATTTTTCCTTAAATTTCAAAGAACTTTGTGAAATCCAGGAATGAAGGGTGATAAAAGATTCACTTAACTCATTGTATCAATTTATATGAAACCTGCTGCATGGGAATTAAATTTTAAATATTTAGAGCTATATTATAACATACTTGCTATTCCACAGAAGTACATACTTGTTTTGAAAACACTGGGTTGTTTAATGATGTATCTGCTTGGTAAAAAAATTGAAAGGTAATTTAATAGGGTTCTGCTCACATACAGGAAAGGTTCATAGTTGTAAGCTGCCTGCTGCCACACTAACTGGGTTCCTGAGTGGGAGGCAGGAGCTGTATGGGAGAGAACGATGAGAGAAATAATGGAGGCCAAGACACGTTCAAGGCCCCTCCAAATTTTACTGAGTCTGTGCTTATAAAGAGGGGAGGCCCATCCTCTATCAATCCATTCTTGGTGCCTGTTGCCAGACTGTAGGCGGATCTGCCAGATGCTGTCTCCAGAATAGCTCAAGAGCCTCTCAGCAGGTAGCAGAGTCTTGGACAAGAGCAGCGGCAGGTGACAGAACAATAGAGCCATCTAGGTCAGAAGGCTCCATCCCAGGTGATCTCATATTCAGTGGCAGCAAAATCTGAATCAGCTTGCTTGAAGGCTGAGGGAGGCTACACATAGTCTCCTGTGTTATAGCCTTACCTGCTATATCTCTTCTAAGAATTCCACATCTCTACCCCAGTTATTAGATTTCCTCCCCTATTCTGCTGGGAATTTTATTTTATTTTTTTTAATATTTTTATTACATATTTTCCTCAATTACATTTCCAATACTATCCCAAAAGTCCCCCATAGCGCCCCCCACTTCCCTACCCACCCATTCCCATTCTTTTGGCCCTGGCATTCCCCTATATTGGGGCAAATAAAGTTTGCAAGTCCAATGGGCCTCTCTTTCCATTGATGGCCGACTAGGCCATCTTTCGATACATATGCAGCTAGAGACAAGAGCTCCAGAGTTCTGGTTAGTACATCATGTTGTTCCAACAATAGGGTTGCAGATCCCTTTAGCTCCTTGGGTACTTTCTCTAGCTTCTCCATTGGGAGCCCTGTGATACATCCAATAGCTGACTGTGAACATCCACTCCTGTGTTTGCTAGGCCCCGGCATCGTCTCACAAGAGACAGCTATATTTGGGTCCTTTCAGCAAAATCTTGCTAGTGTATGCAATGGTGTCAGCGTTTAGAAGCTGATTATGGGACGGATCCCTGGATACAGCAGTCTCTAAATGGTCCATCCTTTCATCACAGCTACGAACTTTGTCTCTGTAACTCCTTCCCTGGGTGTTTTGTTCCCAATTCTAAGAAGGTGCACAGTGTCCACACTTTGGTCTTCATTCTTCTTGAGTTTCATGCGTTTATCAAATTGTATCTTATATCTTGGGTATCCTAAGTTTTGGGCTAATATCCACTTATCAATGAATACATATTGTGTGAGTTCTTTTGTGATTGTGTTACTTCACTCAAGATGATGCCCTCCAGGTCCATCCATTTGGCTAGGAATTTCATAAATTCATTCTTTTTAATAGCTGAGTAGTACTCCATTGTGTAAATGTACCATAATTTCTGTATCCATTCCTCTGTTGAGGGACATCTGGGTTCTTTCCAGCTTCTGGCTATTATAAATAGGGCTGCTATGAACATAGTGGAGCATGTGTCCTTTTTACCGGTTGGGACATCTTCTGGATATATGCCCAGGAGAGGTATTGCTGGATCCTCCGGTAGTACTATGTCCAATTTTCTGAGGAACCGCCAGACTGATTTCCAGAGTGGTTGTACAAGCTTGCAATCCCACCAATAATGGAGGAGTGTTCCTCTTTCTCCACATCCTCGCCAGCATCTGCTGTCACCTGAATTTTTGATCTTAGCCATTCTGACTGGTGTGAGGTGGAATCTCAGGGTTGTTTTGATTTGCATTTCCCTGATGATTAAGGATGTTGAACATTTTTTCAGGTGCTTCTCTGCCATTCGGTATTCCTCAGGTGAGAATTCTTTGTTCAGTTCTGAGCCCCATTTTTAATGGGGTTATTTGACTTTCTGGAGTCCACCTTCTTGAGTTCTTTATATATATTGGATATTAGTCCCTTGTCTGATTTAGGATAGGTGAAGATCCTTTCCCAATCTGTTGGTGTTTTTTTTGTCTTATTGATGGTGTCTTTAGCCTTGCAGAAGCTTTGTAGTTTCATGAGGTCCCACTTGTCAATTCTCGATCTTACAGCACAAGCCATTACTGTTCTATTCAGGAATTTTTCCCCTGTGCCCATATCTTCAAGGCTTTTCCCCACTTTCTCCTCTATAAGTTTCAGTGTCTCTGGTTTTATGTGAAGTTCCTTGATCCACTTAGACTTGACCTTAGTACAAGGAGATAGGAATGGATCGATTCGCATTCTTCTACATGTTAACAACCAGTTGTGCCAGCACCATTTGTTGAAAATGCTGTCTTTCTTCCACTGGATGTTTTTAGTTCCCTTGTCGAAGATCAAGTGACCGTAGGTGTGTGGGTTCATTTCTGGGTCTTCAATTCTATTCCATTGGTCTATTTGTCTGTCACTATACCAGTACCATGCGGTTTTTATCACAATTGCTCTGTAGTAGAGCTTTAGGTCCGGCATGGTGATTCCACCAGAGGTTCTTTTATCCTTGAGAAGAGTTTTTGCTATCCTAGGTTTTTTGTTATTCCAGATGAATTTGCAGATTGCACTTTCTAATTCGTTGAAGAATTGATTTGGAATTTTGATGGGGATTGCATTGAATCTGTAGATTGCTTTTGGCAAGATAGCCATTTTTACAATGTTGATCCTGCCAATCCATGAGCATGGGAGATCTTTCCATCTTCTGAGATCTTCTATAATTTCTTTCTTCAGAGACTTGAAGTTTTTATTATACAGATCTTTCACTTCCTTAGTTAGAGTCACGCCAAGATATTTTATATTATTTGTGACTATTGAGAAGGGTGTTGTTTCCCTAATTTCTTTCTCAGCCTGTTTATTCTTTGTGTAGAGAAAGGCCATTGATTTGTTTGAGTTAATTTTATATCCAGCTACTTCACCGAAGCTGTTTATCAGGCTTAGGAGTTCTCTGGTGGAATTTTTAGGGTCACTTATATATACTATCATATCTTCTGCAAAGAGTGATATTTTGACTTCATCTTTTCCAATTTGTATCCCTTTGATCTCCTTTTGTTGTCGAATTGCTCTGGCTAGGACTTCAAGTACAATGTTGAATAGGTATGGAGAAAGTGGACAGCCTTGTCTAGTCCCTGATTTTAGAGGGATTGCTTCAAGCTTCTCACCATTTACTTTGATGTTGGCTACTGGTTTGCTGTAGATTGCTTTTATCATGTTTAGGTATGGGCCTTGAATTCCTGATCTTTCCAAGACTTTTATCATGAATGGGTGTTGGATCTTGTCAAATGCTTTTTCCGCATCTAAGGAGATGACCATGTGGTTTTTGTCTTTGAGTTTGTTTATATACTGGATTACGTTGATGGATTTCCGTATATTGAACCATCCCTGCATCCCTGGGATGAAACCTACTTGGTCAGGATGGATGATTGTTTTGATGTGTTCTTGGATTCGGTTAGCAAGAACTTTATTGAGGATTTTTGCATCAATATTCATAAGGGATATTGGTCTGAAGTTTTCTATCTTTGTTGGGTCTTTTTGTGGTTTAGGTATCAGAGTAATTGTGGCTTCATAGAATGAGTTGGGTAGAGTACCTTCTGTTTCTATTTTGTGGAATAGTTTGTGAAGAACTGGGATTAGATCTTCTTTGAAGGTCTGATAGAACTCTGCACTAAACCCATCTGGTCCTGGGCTTTTTTTAGTTGGGAGACTATTAATGACTGCTTCTATTTCTTTGGGGGATATAGGGCTGTTTAGATCATTAACCTGATCTTGATTCAACTTTGGTACCTGGTATCTGTCTAGGAACTTCTCCATTTCATCCAGGTTCTCCAGTTTTGTTGAGTATAGCCTTTGGTAGAAGGATCTGATGGTGTTTTGGATGTCTTCAGGATCTGTTGTTATGTCTCCTTTTTCATTTCTGATTTTGTTAATTAGGATGCTTTCCCTGTGCCCTCTAGTGATTCTGGCTAAGGGTTTATCTATCTTGTTGATTTTCTCAAAGAACCAGCTCCTTGATTGGTTGATTCTTTGAATAGTTTTTCTTGTTTCCACTTGGTTGATTTCACCCCTGAGTTTGATTATTTCCTGCCGTCTACTCCTCTTGGGTGAATTTGCTTCCTTTTGTTCTAGTGCTTTTATGTGTGTTGTCAAGCTGCTAATGTGTGCTCTCTCTAGTTTCCTTTTGGAGGCACTCAGAGCTATGAGTTTTCCTCTTAGAAATGCTTTCATTGCGTCCCATAAGTTTGGGTATGTTGTGGCTTCATTTTCATTGAACTCTAAAAAGTCCTTAATTTCTTTCTTTATTCCTTCCTTGACCAAGGTATCATTGAGAAGAGTGTTGTTCAGTTTCCACGTGAAGGTTGGCTTTCTATTATTTATTTTGTTATTGAAGATCAGCCTTAGTCCATGGTGATCTGATAGGATGCATGGGACAATTTCAATATTTTTATATCTGTTGAGGCCTGCTTTGTGACCAATTATGTGGTCAATTTTGGAGAAGGTACCATGAGGTGCTGAGAAGAAGGTGTATCCTTTTGTTTTAGGATAGAATGTTCTGTAGATATCTGCCAGATCCGTTTGATTCATAATTTCTCTTAGTTTCACTATGTCCCTGTTTAGTTTCTGTTTCCATGATCTGTCCATTGGTGAAAGTGGTGTGTTGAAGTCTCCCACTATTATTGTATGAGGTGCAATGTGTGCTTTGAGCTTTACTAAAGTTTCTTTAATGAATGTGGCTGCCTTTGTATTTGGAGCATAGATATTCAGGATTGATAGTCCTCTTGGAGGATTTTACCTTTGATGAGTATGAAGTGTCCCTCCCTGTCTTTTTTAATGACTTTGGGTTGGAAGTCAATCTTATCAGATATTAGAATGGCTACTCCAGTTTGTTTCTTCATGCCATTTGCTTGGAAAATTGTTTTCCAGCCTTTCATTCTGAGGTAGTGTCTATCCTTTTCTCTGAGATGAGTTTCCTGTAAGCAGCAAAATGTTGGGTCTTGTTTGTGTAGCCAGTTTGTTAGTCTATGTCTTTTTATCGGGGAGTTGAGTCCATTGATATTAAGAGATATTAAGGAAAAGTAATTGTTGTTTGCTGTTATTTTTGTTGTTAAAGTTGGCATTTTGTTCTTGTGGCTGTCTTCTTTTAGGTTTGTTGAGGGATTACCTTCTTGTTGTTTCTAGGGCGTGGTTCCTGTCCTTGTATTGGTTTTTTTCTGTTATTATCCTTTGAAGGGCTGGATTCGTGGAGAGATAATGTGTGAATTTGATTTTGTCGTGGAATACTTTGGTTTCTCCATCTATGTTAATTGAGAGTTTGGCTGGGTATAGTAGCCTGGGCTGTAATTTGTGTTCTTTTAGTGTCTGTATAACATCCGTCCAGGATCTTCTGGCTTTCATAGTCTCTGGTGAAAAATCTGGTGTAATTCTGATAGGCTTGCCTTTATATGTTACTTGGCCTTTTTCTCTTACTGCTTTTAGTATTCTATCTTTATTTAGAGCATTTGTTGCTCTGATTATTATGTGTCGGGAGGTATTTCTTTTCTGGTCCAGTCTATTTGGAGTTCTGTAGGCTTCTTGTATGTTCATGGGCATCTCTTTCTTTAGATTTGGGAAGTTTTCTTCTATAATTTTGTTGAAGATGTTTGCTGGTCCTTTGAGTTGAAAATCTTCATTCTCATCCACTCCTATTATCCGTAGGTTTGGTCTTCTCATTGTGTCCTGTATTTCTTGGATGTTTTGAGTTAGGATCTTTTTGTATTTTACATTTTCCTTGATTGTTGTGCCGATGTTCTCTATGGAATCTTCTGCACCTGAGATTCTCTCTTCCATCTCTTGTATTCTGTTGCTGATGCTCGTATCTATGGTTCCAGATTTCTTTCCTAGGGTTTCTATCTCCAGTGTTGCCTCATTTTGGGTTTTCTTTATTGTGTCTACTTCCCTTTTTAGGTCTAGTATGGTTTTGTTCATTTCCATCATCTGTTTGGATGTGTTTTCCTGTTTTTCTGTAAGGACTTCTACCTGTTTGATTATGTTATCGTGTTTTTCTTTAAGGATTTGTAACTCTTTAGCAGTGTTCTCCTGCAATTCTTTAAGGGATTTTTGTGCTTCCTCTTTATTGTCTTCTCCCTGTTTAGCGGTGTTCTCCTGCATTTCTTTAAGTGTGTTATTAAAGTCCTTCTTGAAGTCCTCTATCATCATCAGGAGATATGCTTTTAAATCCGTGTCTAGCTTTTCCGGTGTGTTGGGGTGCCCTGGACTGGGCGAAGTGGGGGTGCTGGGTTCTGATGATGGTGAGTGGTCTTGGTTTCTGTTAGTAAGATTATTACGTTTACCTTTCGCCATCTGGTAATCTCTGGGGTTAGTTGTTATCGTTGTCACTGTTTAAAGATTGGAGCAGAAGCTGTGTTCCACTCACCAGCAGTCTCTAAATCCTGCGGCGGGGGTCGTGGGTAGCTGAAGGTACCCCGGTGCTGGTCCAGCCGGAAGAGGCCTGTGGTCCCACTCAGGCCGGTTTTCTGCTTCCCTAACTAATGCAGTCTCTGGTCCCGCGTGCAATTGGATTGGAGCAGAAGCTGTGTTCCACTCTCCAGAAGTCTTAAGATCCTGTGGCGGGTGTTGTGGGTAGCTGGTGAGTGTCAGCCGACCCTGCGCCCCAGCTGCCCCGGTGCTTTTCTGACCGGAAGAGGGTTGTGGCCCTATGTAGGCCGGATTTCTCTCTCCCCAACCAGAGCAGTCTCAGGTCCCGCATGATTGGACTGGAGCAGAAGCTGTGTTCCACTCTCCAGCAGTCCCAAAATCCTGCGGAGGGGGTCGTGGGTGGCTGGCGGGTGTCAGGCAACCCTGCGCTCCCGCTACCCCGGTGCTGATCCGGCTGGATGAGGCCTGTGGCCCTACTCAGGCCGGTTTCTGCTTCCCTAACTAATGCAGTCTCAGGTCCCGCGCAATTGGATTGGAGCAGAAGCTGTGTTCCACTCATCTGCTGGGAATTTTAAAGTAGGGCTTAGTTCTTGTGACCCCTTGTTTGTAATTTTTTCAAGACTTCATGTCCAATCTACCCAAGCTGTACCTCTATAAATACTCCCTTCAATAATTCCTTCTGGTTATTTTTATGGAGATTGTCAGCTATTTTTCTTCCAAGAACCTTATAAATACATTTTATCTCTTAAGAAAGGAACTCTACGAAAATAATAAACTACTGATTTGTAGGGAGGAACATATATTAAATTACACAGTACAGTTAAACTGATCAGAAAGCCCTTAAGCTTTGAATGTCATAAAATCAACTCAAACAGAGTTTCAAAACCATAATAAAATAAAACAAAATAAATATGAAATACATATGCTATCTTAGCAAAAATTGTGAGATTTTTGCTGTCTTCTTTCACTGTTTTGCTTTCAAGTGAGTTAGCTTCATTCCCTATGCAGAATTATGCCAATGACTGGAAAGATGCTGTAGTGACTTGAGCTTCCAAGGTCCTTAGTCTCAGAGGTAACACAGCATTATTGAGCATTCAGAGATCCATGATATACATTTTTTGTCCTGCGTGCATAGTCCTGTACTAAAGTTTGCTCCAGACACAAAGGAGGCCATACATCTGTATACTTAGATAATAAGAGTCATGTACATATGCAGTTGTGATCAGGTAGGCTATTCCTTATTTAGCATGCAGGAGAGTCTCTTCCATACTTTTTTTTTAACTTGATAGTTCATTTCTTCTAGAACTTTATAATATTATATATTTAGATGTTCTTTGGTTTATATATCTATTGTTGGTTTTGTGGGGGTAAAATTTATTAACCTAATTTGATAAATACCAAGAAGCATGTTTGCTATATAACATAGTCATGGCGTGTTTAGTTTTCTAAGGAATTATCAAAAGTGCCTATATGGCATTATCATTTTGATTTTCTGTTAGCAATGCCTGTGAATTCATCTTGCTCTATGTACTATTCAGCAAATGCTTTTCTTAGTCTGGTTTTCATCTATTCACATAGCCTGTGCAGGAATCTCATTATTGTTGTAGCTCCAACTATTTATATTTTTATATATTTGATTTTATATATATGTATATATGTATACATATATATATACATACATACACACACACACACACACACACACATTTAAACTCTTTTTATGTTGTCTTTTCTAAAGTCTTGTTTTGGACCCTTTTGGATATGTGTTACTTATTTTCTCTGGGAGTGAATAAGAAAAAGACAGAAAACATCCCAAAGTCTTTCACTCTCAGACTTATCTATTCTGAGACTCCAGCAAGTTTTCAATTATAGTTTAGAGCTGACTGACTTCTGGATCCTACCAAAGTTTCAGGTACCCGCTCCTGTGTCTACCAATCTATTTTTATCTATGCTTTAATTCTGTGTCTGTGTATCTACATTTCCAATGTGTGAGGCAATGTTTGGTACAGTGATCTCCCCCCTTCTCTACCTTCCTGTTATCTTCTCTCTATTAGTCCTTCCTTCTCTTCAATTTTATTTTCTGCCGCTACTGTTTCTTGTTAGTTTATGAAGCCGCCCACCCTTTTCAGGTTCCCCATTCTTACTGTTTCTGTCTGGTTGTTATTTTCATTCAGGGGAATTTTTATCCTTAATATTCTTTTTTTTTTCATACCTGGTTTTGACTATATTTACTTTACATCTTCTTTCTTTGTATCTTGATCATACTCTTTTTATTGGTACTACACAGCACATATTTAACTGAATTCTTACCTTTATCATCACATCACTGTTCAGATGGTCTCTATTGTTTATTGTTCTCCTAAGGATTGTCAGATGTGCCAACTTATTGTTTCCTCTTTTCTTAATCTCTACATATGAGATATTGTAGTTTGACATTTTTTAGTTCAATATATTTTAATATTCCTTTAAATAACATTGACCTTTGCTTTAGGATGCAGCTAAGTAGTTTGGTTGTATTATGATAATATTTGTTAGTGGGCTTTACTTTTTCTTATGATCCATCACTAATTCATCATCCTTATAAGCCAGTGTTCAACTGGAGAACTCAGTCTTTGCCACTCTTCTGTGATTCTGGTGCCAACACAAATTTTCCAAGACCCTTCTGAGTGCTTGCTTTTTGCTACACACACTCCAGTGAAGTCTGGTTGGCAGGCCAAGAGGCCTGGAAGCACAAGGCAAAGAGTTTCAAGGAAACTCAACCTCCTGGAACCTTGGCATTCTCAGAACCCTATCCCTACATTAGTCTGGTGTATGGATCCATGTGCTCTCTTTTAGTATTATTTTCTTATAAGTGCCTTTAAAGATTGAATTCTGACATACCTAAGCCTTCGCCAGTATTCCAACATCTTAGAAAATCATTGAAGCAGACAAACTTGGAATTCAGTAGAAATTCAGTAAGAAGGTTATCTATTCAGTAACATTCAAATTTACTTCTAGTAGAGACAGTGAAACTAATTAGGCATTACAAAGAACAGAAGCTGAATAGCTACAGCTCTGGGCTGGTCTGCACAGTGTTTTCTTAGGACAATAGCCATTCTTACCCAGACAAGGGAATTCACAATGGCCTAGGGAATAGGTGGGTTTACCATTTAAGAGGTAGGGAATCCCACTGAGACAGGGATCTTCTCTTCTGCCAGGTATAACTGGCTACATTGCATATTAGAAGCAAGTTGGTGAATTCTTCTGTCAAATGGAAATTCCCCACAGGCCTAGGAAATAGGAGGTTTGTTATTCATGAGAAGGTTGACTAGAGCAGAACCCCCTGGTGCTAGCTTTCACAAGACTCAAAGGAGTAGCACAAATTGTGACTAGGGTGTGAAATTCTTATCTGCCATTAGCTGACCCTAGACTGGGCTGGTTTATCTTTACTATAAATACTACTTGGTTCCTCTAAGTCCTTTTGAAGTCATCCCTTTGTTTTGTGTCAGGTAACTTCCATGTACTTTGCTTACCCCTTTGTTTTCTGTATTATATAAGACTGGTGTTCACTTTGTGAGAATACACTCAGATTCTACACACTCTCTCATGTCTCATCTGTTTGTCATTCGCCGACTCCATGTCCAACCGGCAACTAGAGACCTGTTCTATGTATACAGGGACCAAAAAGGGTCTGCAGCAGCTTTAGTTTTGTGCACTCATTTATCATTTGAAGTTGCCAAGCAGCTCAGTTTTCTCAGAGTCTTATGCTGGCTGGTCCTTTAAAATCCTAAGGTGGTTTGAGGATTTACCCAGTGCATCTATAACTACGTATACTGTTTCTTACTCTAAAATCTCTCTAAGAATTCTTACATTCATTAACATAATCTCAAATTGTTTTGAGAATCAGTACTTCTATTGTCTTCCCTCTTTCCTGTCTTCTTCTTTCCTGGTCTGGTAGGAAACTCTTCAGGATATAGTCTAGGCTAGGAGACTGGTTAAGTTGGCTCATTATATTTGTTATGACTGTGGGATCCTTCCTTACTCTGCTATGTTGACTAATGTATGGAAGGCACTGTGAAGTTAGTTTTGTTCAATCTTTTTATCTAGTGAGACTGGTCTATCCACATCATCATGATCAGAAACAAAAGACCCATCTTACTTGTTACTGTTGTTATAGAGAACATTCCTCCATAATTAATTTAAATTCACATAAAAATCTAAAACAAGACAGTAGCTCAAAAGGAGAAACATCCTTTTGTTCAATCCATATTTGTTTTGCACATTATAAATGCAATTTTATTTTTCAGTATTGTAGGGGTTGGGTGGGGGGAGAAAAAAATGCCCGTGATATGATTCAAGAAAGCAGCTGTGACAATCTCCAATCGATTTACTTCATTTCACACCTATATCTAATCACAAGGAAAGATTTCTTTATGACACGTTTGTACATTTCATCTGTGGATGTTTCAACATCATCCTCAGTATGTCCCCAAATTTGCTTGTATTGAAAGGACAAAACATTATACTGGTGGGTTTTTCTACTAGTTATTTTTTGAAGCATTATTTTCCCAACACAGAAGAGCTTATTTTTCCTCAGTATAAAAACATTGAAATTTTATATGAACTCTAGAGTAAATATACAAAATTTTATTTTTATTTCCACATGAAGAGTAACATTTCATATAAAAATTACAAATTATGGTTTCTATTTTGATTTTTTTCAGTATAAAAAAGTTGTCCTAATGACATATTATGGTGTAATGCTAATAGCTTGTAGGGTAGTTGACTGTCAGTATTGAGTCCTAATCTCTAGCTGCCATCTTGTAGATACGGACAAATGCCACAAAGCATTTGTTTTGTATTTTGTTGCATTGTAAACTGCAATTAATAAGCCAAGGAATCAACATATATTAAGTGTGTGTACTGTTTCTAAAAACCACAAAGACTGATAAATTAATAATATAGCTCAGTATTTGCTAATTTTACTACACTCTTTTGTTATGCATATGCAGGGAATCATAGGGATTATAAATTCAATTTGAGTTAAGTTTGAAACCATATATTTTATGATAAAAGGCCTTTAAATTAAGATGGCCAAAGCACTGATATTATATATTTGCTGTAAGGAGAATATGAATTTTATTTTTCTAATATTAAAAGTTACTTAATAAAGATGTGTTTCCATTAACTTGAATATAAAGAAATTCAGTTAGGTATTAAATAATCTAACATTAATTTTGATTTTCCCTCCGTGCTCACCCATTTGTCTTTTAGTGCACAACAAAAGAAGGTTCATATTTAGAAGAATTGCTAGCTCAGTTACCTGCAATTATAACACTACTGCTTTGCCTAAGTTATGCTTTCCATCACTGACAAAAATAAAAATATTAGTAGTTCTGATAGATAACATTTGCCTGAAATATGGAGATACTATAAAGTTATTTCCTGAAGTTGAACTCTCTACTGAGAGAACATTTTGTATCATAACAACAATGCCTATGTTTTCTTTGTTTTTTTAATTTGGAATTTATTTCATTTATATTTCCAATGCTATCCCAAAAGTCCCCCAAACGCTCCCCAACCCACTCCCACACCCACCCACTCCCACACCCACCCACTCCCCCACCCACCCACTCCCCCACCCACCCACTCCCACACCCACCCACTCCCCCACCCACCCACTCCCACACCCACCCACTCCCCCACCCACCCACTCCCACACCCACCCACTCCCACTTCTTGGCCCTGTCATTCCCCTGTACTGAGGCATATAAAGTTTGCATGACCAATGGGCCTCTCTTTCCACTGATGGCCAACTAGGCCATCTTCTGATTCATATGCAGCTAAACACAGGAGCCCCAGGCGGGGTACTGGTTAGTTCATATTGTTGTTCCACCTATAGGATTGCAGATCCCTTTAGCTCCTTGGGTACTTTCTCTAGCTCCTCCATTGGGGGCCCTGTGATCCATCCAATAGCTGACTGTGAGCCTCCACTACAGTGTTTGCTAGGCCCCAGCATAGTCTCATAAGAGACAGCTATATCAGGGTCTTTTCAGCAAAATCTTGCAAGTGTATGCAATGGTGTCAGCGTTTGGAGGCTGATTATGGGATGGATCCCCGGGTATGGCAGTCTCTAGATGGTCCATCTTTTCGTCTCAGCTCCAAACTTTGTCTCTGTAACTCCTTCCATGGGTGTTTTGTTCCCAATTCTAAGAAGGGGCAAAGTGTCCACACTTTGGTCTTCGTTCTTCTTGAGTTTCATGCGTTTAGCAAATTGTATCTTATATCTTGGGTATCCTAAGTTTTTGGGCTAATATCCACTTATCAGTGAGTACATATCATTTGAGTCCTTTTGTGATTGGGTTACCTCACTCAGGATGATGCCCTCCAGGTCCAACCATTTGCCTAGGAATGTCATAAATTCATTCTTTTTAATAGCTGAGTAGTACTCCATTGTGTAAATATACCACATTTTCTGTATCCATTCCTCTGTCGAGGGGCATCTGGGTTCTTTCCAGCTTCTGGCTATTATAAATAAGGCTGCTATGAACATAGTGGAGCATGTGTCCTTCTTACCAGTTGGAACATCTTCTGGATAAATGCCCAGGAGAGGTATTACGGGATCCTCTGGTAGTACTATGTCCAATTTTCTGAGAAATTGCCAGACTGATTTCCAAAGTGGTTATACAAGCTTGCAATCCCACCAACAATGGAGATGTGTTCCTCTTTCTCCATATCCTCGCCAGCATCTGCTGTCACTGGAATTTTTGATCTTAGCCATTATGACTGATGTGAGGTGGAATCTCAGGGTTGTTTTGATTTGCATTTCCCAGATGATTAAGGACGTTGAACATTTTTTCAGGTGCTTCTCAGCCATTTGGTATTCCTCAGGGGGGAATTCTTTGTTTAGCTCTGAGCCCCGTTTTTTAATGGGGTTATTTGATTTTCTGGAGTCCACTTTCTTGAGTTCTTTATGTATATTGGATATTAGTCCCCTATATGATTTAGGATAGGTAAAGATCCTTTCCCAATCTGTTGGTGTCCTTTTTGTTTTATTGACGGTTTCTTTTGCCTTGCAGAAGCTTTGCAATTTTATGATGTCCCATTTGTAGATTCTGGATCTTACAGCACAAGCCATTGCTGTTCTATTCAGGAATTTTCCCCCTGTTTCCATATCTTCGAGGCTTTTCCCTACTTTCTCCTCTATAAGTTTCAGTGTCTCTGGTTTTATGTGGGGTTCCTCAATCCACTTAGATTTGACCTTAGTACAAGGAGATAGGAATGGATCAATTCGCATTCTTCTACCTGTTAACCACCATTTGTGCCAGCACCATTTGTTGAAAATGCTCTCTTTTTTCCACTGGATGGTTTTTGCTCCCTTGTCCAAGATCAGTGTCTGTTGTACATAGCCAACAATACATTCTTCTGTAGGCACAGGTGATAAGTTTCGAGTACAGAAGCATATATTTCATTCATAGATACAATTAGAAAATTCTGATCACACAACAATATCCATTTTCATTCATTTTGGTGTATGTGTGTATAGTGAGCATGTATGCACCCAGGACACATCAGGACAGACTTATGAGAGGGCAAGTCCCTATACCACTATTCAGCAAACATGAAGATTCCAAAGCAAGATGTCAAGAATTGAGACAATGTCTACAAAGCAAGATGTCAGGGACTGAGACAATGTCTACAGAGAAGGATATAATCTGGCTGACTACTGAGTTCTCTGGTTTCTTCTTTTCTCTATCCCAATGCTTGGATTATAGTAAGTGAAACCACCTAATACATAATAGAGTGATGTAATAACTGCCACCTTATTACATCCTGTGGATAATCAAACTCAAATCCCGTGCTTGGAGAGCAAGTGCTTTTTGCTGCTTAGCATCTCTACAACCTAATTTGTTATTCTTTAGAAACAAAATACCTAATGAGAACCAAGATCTCTCAGTTATATATAGATATTCATGTCATCAAAGTATATAATAAATGAAAAATCTTCAGCTTTTTAAATGTGGAGACTTTGAAATACAACACATATGGTGTGCTGACCTAGAAAGCCCAGAGGCATGTTCTTTGCTTCCAGAAGACCTAAATGACAGAAACCAATGCTATGAAGATATACTGTTGGGTCAAATCGACCTTATTTGAAGAAAGAAGACAGCCACATATTGTTTATACTTATGCTCTAAATGTTTTATATCTTTTGAGTTGTGCAGTTTGATTCTGATAATGGAATTGAAAAATTTCAACTCAATTTACATGCTACTATTATTATTGTGTCATTATCACTGCTGTCATTCATCAAACTATAACATTGAAATCAAATGTGCCTAAAGTATTTCATGACATGGCAAATAAACTCTCCTTGGTGTCACAGTCATTTCTATTATATGCATATTTGTCTTCATGGTAAGGCTCTGATTGTCCTCTATTCTTGTAATTGAAATTGCAGTATCAATATATTTTTTGCAATATATTGTGTTTCATCATGTATAATGTCATAATTTTGTTTGTGCTGTTGTCAAATGTGCTGCTATTATGTCCAGCATCAGCTAACATTGTCCCTTAGAGGGCTTCACATTACTGCCTACCTGACAAATGACTATATATTCAGTTCTTTACTTTTTCCCATTCACTGTAATTGTTTAATTGCCCAGAGTTAATTGTAAAAGTTTTCTATATGAGATGTAAGTAATATGAATATTGTTTGATAGACATGGATTTAGCACATCCTTTAATTCTCTCACGAGTTCAATGATCCTAGAAAAACTCATTTTATATGACTTTTCTGAGGCTTTTGTAATGCTAAACACTCTCAGATAAAGAATTTTGCATAAAGACACTGCGAGAAATCTTATTTTCTTGAGAAAAAGTGAACTTAACTTCTAAGAATTGTAAAAGTTTGTCAATTCTTACTAACTTATCAATATTGAAAATACTAAAACTTTACTAAAAAAGAGTACAAATATGCAATAAAGAAGGGTGATGAGTGAAATTTTCAAATCAAATTGGTGTAGGTTGAAGTGTACTGAATTACTATACTAATAGCAAAGCACCATCAGACCAGTGTATCTACATTTTAAGTGCTATCAATGGTTTTAATTTTGTCTAAATTCTTTTTCTGTAAAATATAGAATTATGATTTTTAGTATGACAAATAATGCTACCATAAAGCACCTGTGTTGTACAGAGTGAGTGGTGTCAGGAAAATCATTAGGGATAAGAAAGGCCCCTCTAAGGCTTCCAAAAGAACATTACACACCCCAGTAGGCTAAGATACCATTCACAGAATTGAGTATTTATGACAATTTGGAAATTTGTATAAGAGAGTAAACGCAAATACGGCTCAAATGAGGTTGATATTTCAATTCTGAGAGACTTACTTATATATATGTGTGTATATATATATGTATATATATGTATATGTATATATATATATATATATATATATATATATATATATTCTAAATGGGATTAGATCCAGGGCCCTGATGCAATGTTTAGGAGGAAAATTCTTTGTTCATGAAATCTTTCAAACAAGTGGAAATAAAAAATGTCTGTTTATAAATGGGACAAATCATACTGTTACATGAGCATTAAAATGTCATTTTAAATTTGATGGATCAAAACAGGTCTATCAAAGAGTTCAAAAAACACAGCATTAAGATGTAAGTAACTTAATATGTTAATAAGTACTAATTAAGTAGGGGAAAGGAGTTGAGATTACTGGAACAAAAATGCAAATACCTTTAGTGAAGAGTGGTTTAGTACTATAGGGAAAAAGGCTAGCTTCCTATCTGCCCTACAAAAACATTACCACTGACATCCACATTCTTTGCTGAAAACAAACTCTTCTAAGAGATCAGAATTCAGAGGCTCAGAGGTGATTGCGGAACAGTAATAGCATCTGTTAAAGATATTATTGCCATATGTATATTGAGAGTTTATAAATTTTTTATAACTTAATATTCACACCTTTTAAAATGTGCAATTTTAGTTCACACTGTACGAATTAATGTTGATAATCACTCATTTTAAGCAGAAAAATTGCATAAAATATCTTAGTTTGCATTTTTTATGCTTGAGAAAACCATGTGTTATGTTCCCTGGATATGTGTCTGTATATTCTACACTGCATGCATGTACTACATTCTTGATTATCCATCTTCCTTAAAATAAGGCTTTGCTCTGTGGTAACCAAAAAGTCAATCATTTTACCCCTTTCCAAGGACATACTACACCGAAGACTACTCTCCACTGAGAGGAGGGTGATGGCCTCTCTCATGGTTTCAGTACTTTTCATCATTGCTCACTCTGTACTGCATCATGTTTGTCTGTAGCACTATTGGTCTTTTAATAATTATAACTCCATGCTCTTGGAGGTAGTATAAGATACCATAAAATGAATTCAGAATCTCTATAAGTAGTACCATTTTAATAGCATCTCAGTTAAAAGAAACTTTGCTGTGATATTTAGTTACTATGCATATGTGGTTCAACACAATATTAATTATCATAACTGCTAGGCATATTTTATACCACTTACTATTTCCATAGTTATTAGTAATATTTTATGTTAAGAAACCAGATTCTCATGTTTTTTTATGGCATAAACCTCTTCATAGTTTGTGATGCTAGTTTCTAGCACTTTTTAACTAGTTTAGATATTGTGATATAGCTGCAAGTAGATTTACATATAGTAATATAAAAGTCTTTCACTCTAGGTGATTGAAAATTATAAAATTCATAACCACAAAAATAGACATATGACAGTCTATAGAAATACTTCAACATCATTTTGGTAACTTTTATACATTTTAGTAATTTTGTTATTTTCGAGTTGTTGAATATCTAAACCAGGTTGTGACATGTAGCAGGAAGCACTCTACTCTCTTTTCCATATAAGTACAGAAAAATTTGGAACTCTAGCTCTTGCAGCAATGCAGCTAAAGTGCCATTGTGGCCAACTATATAGTCACTTTCAGAGAGGGATCAACCTTTTCATTGGCATCCCAATGTGCCATAGAAGTGAATGGGTTTTTATGAGGCCAAATACATGCTGATATAACTAGTGAGGGCAGATGCAGGCTTTAGATGTAGACAATGAAATACTATGCATTGCTTTCATGAGCAAGTTTTCTAGTTTTACATTGATAAATCCATGTCAAGCAGTTTTCCACTAAACATGCAGCGTCATTCCATTTCAGCATATCCAGGGGATGAAAGTCTCCCTGGAGTCACTAAGCCCTCTTTAATCATATATACGTTTAGCCTGATCTCATGGGAGACTCATGAGCTCTTATGAAGAGCATAATCAGTGGTGGTGAATACCTTTAATGGCAACACTGGAGAAGCTGAAGCATGAGGATCACTATGCATTTGAAGACACCTTAGCTATTCAATCACTACTAGAGAGTGTGACCTACATGGGAAGTCTTGGATCAAAGAAAGAAATAAAAGGATATACATAAGGAATGCACAAGTTTTAAAAACACATTATAATAAATGCTTAAGCCCAGGACAGGCAAAATACCACTAAACATGTAGCCTTGATTCCATTAAGAGAGTACTCAAGGTACAGAAAGCCTCACTGGAGACTGGAGTCCTAAGGCGTTAATCATACTTTGGGTTTTGTCTGATTGCAAGGAGAATGCAGAAACTCATCAGAAGGGCTCAGCCAGCAGCAAAACTGTGGAATCGAGCAAATTTGCAAGAATCCTGACTCTTCTCACATTCATGTTCATGGCACCTGCTTGGCCTGTGCATAAGTCCAATGTACTTGCAAAGTTAACAGTACATTTTTATGAACTTAATGAGTTGGCATAGACAATTGCAGCTGCTCTACTGGAAACAGTGTTTTACTGGGGGAGATCCTTATAACTCTGGCACCTGGTGTGTGGCTGCAGTTCTGCCTGCCAAGTGCTACCATGAACATCTCCATAAGTAAGGAATATAAGATAAGGTTGCATGTATGTACCATTTATTTATTATTATTATTTTATTTTCCCTCTTACACTTATGGTTAGGATTTTTTAATTAGCATAATATATTTTACACAATCTTGCTCACTTGTTATAGTGGTGATATTTTGCTATTTAGACGTAGCAAATGTTAAGTAGTAAAAATTCTAAGTGCATTGCTCATACCTGTATTTTTGAGAATGTGTAAAATAAAGTCTAATTATTCAACTATCTACTATCTGGGTGATGTTCTATTGATGAAGTCGAGTAAATCACATAGGAAATTTTGCAGGAAAATAGCAATTTTTAAAGAAAAAATTTCTAATGTAATAAGGTTTTCTTTAATTTCTAGTTACCATAGAAAGAAGAACAAGCATGGTGTTACCTATTAGAAGCCACATAGTCTGCAATTTGATCATTGTTGTGTGCGTGTGTGTGTGTGTGTGTGTGTGTGTGTTTGGGTGTGTGTGTGTGTGTCTCTAAAACTATGGAAGCCAGTATAATATTAACCAAAGCAGGTAGGTATTTGACATGCCTAGGGTATGTTGAAAGCTAGTCTCCCTCTTAGACTATATAGTGATATAAATTTAAAATTATTAGCAAGACTAAGACATAAAGATATAATAGAGGGAAATCTGGAAAATCTAGATATACTAATAAGATAGACTAGCTATTGTCATTGCTCTTATGTATTGCAACTTTGGTCTCAAGAATAGTGTGTATACAAATAAAATTACTCAATGATATTGTTTATGGGTAATTGACAATTCCATGTTAGCCTTGACCAATGTCAGTGGTTTCCCCAGTATGATTTCACTCAACAGTGACTTTATAATTTGCACACCAAATGAATTTTTTTTTAAACTAGGCACGATTTTAATGGTATATCTGACTAGTTGAGTAATTAAGAAAGAGTTCAGGTCTCTTGTGAGCTCACTCAACTAGTCAGATATACCATTGTGAGACTATGCTGGGGCATAGCAAACACAGAAGTGGATGCTCACAGTCAGCTATTGGATGGATCACAGGGCCCCCAGTGGAGGAGCTAGAGAAAGTACCCAAGGAGCTAAAGGGATCCGCAATCCTATAGGTGGAACAACAATATGAACTAACCAGTACCCCACTGGAGCTCGTGTCTCTAGCTGCATATGTATCAGAAGATGGCCTAGTCGGCCATCAGTGGAAAGAGAGGTCCATTGGTCGTGCAAACTTTATATGCCTCAGTACAGGGGAACGACAAGGCCAAGAAGTGGGAGTGGTAGGGGAGCATGTGGGGGACTTTTGGGATAGTATTGGAAATGTAAATGAAATAAATACCCAATTAAAAATAAATAAATAAATAAATAAATAAATAAATAAATAAATAAATAAAAGAGTTCAGCTAACTGAAGTGAATTTATGTCCTGATCCTTGGTTCCTTCATCAGATGTTCTCCTTTTGTTTTATTTTTTTATTCAAAATAGAATTTTCATAAAATATATTATGATACAGTCCCTTCCTCCAACTCCTTTCAGATTGTCCTTACTTCCCCATCCAACCAAATCCACACACTTTATTCTATCTCTCATTAGAATACAGACATCATCACCAATAAAAATATTAAAAAACTAATAATTATTATGATATAAATTTAAAAAGAATAGGACAGAACAAACTAAGAAATAAAAAGAACAACAACAAAAGAAGCATATGGAACACATATAGAGAAATTCCATAAATCAAAAAACTGGAAACTATTATATATATATACACAAAGGGCCTGTCTCAGTCAATGTTCTGTGGCTGTGATGAAATGTCATAACCCCAACAACCCTCATAAAGGAAAATATTTAATTGGAGCTGGCTTATCACTTTCAGAGTCCATTGAAATCATGTTAGTGGACAGGCAGACATGGTTCTGGGGAAGGAGTGAGATTTACATTAGAAGAGGAAGAGGGAATGTTGAACAGCCCACTCCCAGCAACATACTTCCTATAGCCACACCTACTCCAACAATGTCACACCTAATGTCAATCCCTAAGCATTGAAATATATAAGTCTATGGGGTTAGTTTTATTCAAACCACCATAGAAACAATAGGTGAGAATAAAATTAACAGAAAATAAGTTGTGTCTGGCTGTGAATGAAAAACTCCTGGGGGGAATCTGTCTTCACACATAAGTAAACCAGGATTTCTAATACTGTTAACAGATTAGAAATTTGCAAGTTCAGAGGCTAAATTAATTATTTTATCTTGATGGGATTTCAGCTTTCCACAACAACAGTTACTTACCCCTCTTCCTACCTTGTGATAAAGGAAAAAAAAACTCTTAAATGCTACAAAAAAGAAAAAGTATATTAGCTTCTGGCAATCCTTAGAATGTTATTATATAGCATTTTAGTTATATAGAATATCTCCCCACATTTTGGTGGAACTCTTTTTCTTTGCCAACAAATGAATTTTAAACTTGTCTTGATTTATGACATTCTTTGTTCTGTGAAACTGAAAAATTCATGAAACCGCTTCTCCACTGGACATGGAATTTGGAATAACCTAAACCATTGTTCCTGGGGTTTGGTCACTGAAAATGGGTCCAATATAAACTCTCCTTTATTCCTTTTAAAATTAGAGCTATTTTTTATGTAGACAAAGGTTAAAAGAAGAAAGAAGGGAAGAAGGAAAGAAAGAAAGGAAGGAAGGGAGGAAGGAAGGAAGGAAGGAAGGAAGGAAGGAAGGAAGGAAGGAGAAAGAAAATAACACATTGTTAGATAAAAATCTCCTCTTTCTAGTACCTCCCAGAGGCCTGAGTGGAGGGACTTAATAGGGGCAACCCAATTAGAATTCAATGATGTAAGGTCTTTCACTCTTTTCCCATTCTCTGACTGTGGGCCTTTGTATTTATTACCATCTATTGCAGAAGGAAGCTTCTCTGAAGACAGTAAGCAAGGCACTAATCTGTCAGTAAAGCAGAATATCACTAGAAGTCATTTAATTGCTTGCTTTTATTAGCAGAACAGTAGTAATCGGCTTTCCCCTAGGTCCCTGGTCTATCCAGTGCCAGGTTTTTGTATCCTTAATAAGCCAAATATGATCTATCAGGAACCATCTCTCTACAACCTACTATTATATAAGTTCAATCCATGTATCTATATATCTACATATCTTAAAGTGTACTACTATTGTTTAACAATATAGCTATATTATATACTGTCTACTCATTCATCAATTTGTCACCCTTTTTCTGTACTTATCAGCAGCCTTGCTCAGTGTTAGATGTAGATCTGGCTGCAGAGATAAAGGCTGCCTTGAAGTCACTGTGTCTACTTTCCTTGCCACAGAGCAGAACAATGTGACTCTGGTACTGGCTGAGCCCCTGGGTGAACAGCAGGAAAGGGATGATTGTAAATTTAAAATAGGGAAGTGCCAATTTTGAGATGTTGATACCCTCTAGTTGAACATAACTGGGGCTTTAGAAAGACATTTTTTCCTCTGCTTAAATTCACAGTACTTGAACTCCTCGTGTCAACTTGCCTCTCTGCGGGCTAAGCCAGCATGGCCACTTTGAAAGATTTGTTCCTCTGAGGCCTGAAGAGCTACAGACATTTCAAACAATGAGCTCAGAGCAAAGCACACAGCGCATAAGAAAATGACTTAAAAGTTCTGAAAGGATTTCCACTGTGGGGACTTTAGAGAATTAGTGTAGACTGTGTGGGGGATTCTGGATTCAAAACAGAACACTGAGAAGGTAAGTGAAACAGAAAACAAATTCTGCTGCAGAGACTAATTTAAACTATCATTTGGGATTTTGTTTGTTGCATCCTGTCTGCTTTCCAGCACTGTCATTTCATGGTGTTAACATTGAGCATGGGGTGAAAACCAGTTTAATAGATACAGCTTTTTGCATGAGCTTAGGACAAAATCATTAAGCATGAACTCTGATATCTCGAGTCTCTTTTAACTTTTTTGCTCAACATCTTTCCAACTTTGAGCTCATGAAATCCTAACTGCCTTATCCACTTAACTATTCCAGGGTATTTACTGTCTTTTCTCTCTATGAGTTTTATGGGAAACCCCAGTCCCATTTCCCTTGCAGACTCTGACAGTGACAGTCCCTTCTTGTTTCCTTTTTGACTCATTCTCTTTCCACTATCCCCGTGGTGGAGATATCCAAATGCCTTGCCAACTTACTTTTCTGTTTCTCTCTCTCTCTCTCTCCTGTTTATTATTGTTTCCTGTTTTAGTTATACTACATTAGGACAATTGTATTCAATGCCTTTAATCTGCTAAAATCTGTTTTAATTTGTAATATATAAAGTAATATGTAAAGAAAAAGACATTTATTTCATGTCCCTTAAGGTTTTCTCCAGTAGCATCATTATTATATACTAGTTTGTGGTCCATTGTTTTTCCTTCTGAAAAACATAGATACACGTGCATCTATGTAAGGAAGGAAATAATATTATACTATGTGTCCTTTTGTATCATTTTATTATAATTATATTGCAATGTATATGTGTTTACTTATTAAATTAAATACATTTCATTATTTTAGATTATACATGAAAACAAAATTCACATATTAATGGGATACTGTGATGATTTGGTACATGTAAAGCTTATATAATGTTTGAATTGGGGAAATATGTCTATCATATTACTTTCCATATATGCATACCACTTCTTTAGTGAAAACCTATGGCCCAATTGATTTGACTTTTTCACTTTACCCTCAGCTTTACAGAAATGGAGGCAATGGAATTTATAATTTTTCATATGTGAAATATGGAATGTCATCTTTAACTGTGCTATTAGATCAATTCTTTGAATTTTCATTTCCTTATGCAAATTTTCCAATATTGTTAAAAAGCACAATATGTTAATGTCTTTCTAATAATTGTGTTTTCTTAAACAGTTGCCAAAGTTCTGTGATTACCCAATTCTCCTTTTTATGGGTGGGAATTTGAGCAATCTGAGCAATCATTATGTCACTACATGTCACAGTATCTCACATTTTATCCACCAAGTAAGGTTTTGTAAAAGAAACTTTTAATTATGATAATTCATAAAATTAGACCATTTTCCCCTGATTTTTAGTGCAGCTTTTCATGGTGAGTGTGCAGCTCGCTCCTCTCTCTCTCTCTCTCTCTCTCTCTCTCTCTCTCTCTCTCTCTCTCTCTCTCTCTCTGTGTGTGTTCGGTCTATCATTTGTTAATCTTTTCCTTAATACTTAAGTCTCTCGAGGATTATACTTTCAAATATTTGCTAAACTCATTACCAGGCAAGACTAACTAAATCACATAGAGAAAGCTAGGCATAGCTCAGAATCAGATATTTTAGAAGATACTGCACAGCTGTTGAAATTATAGGAAACAGACTAGATGCAATTTTGAAAAGAGGAAGTGAAAATAGGAAATATATTTTGAGGTGAACTGACAGCTGTTTTCCCATTCCTTCCTTCTTGAGAATTTTTTTAGAATGTTTACTTTGTAGCTCTCTCTCTCTCTCTCTCTCCATGTATGTGTGTGTGTGTGTGTGTTTGTATGTATGTGTGTACATGGTGTTGCCCATGGAATCTAAAATACAGTGTTAGATTCCTATGACAAGACAATTGTCAGAATAGAGTTAGGGAAAAATTGAACATGGTACGTTAATAAAATTACTAGTAAATAGTATTTTAACTAAACTTACACTTCTTTAAATAACCTCCACATTCAGTCATAGATATTAATCAAATTATAAGGTTGACTACAAGACCCAACACCAAGTATTCATCAGTCCCCATGTTTCCTCTCATAGCTAAATGTGTTTAACAATAACCAAAAAAAAAAAAATTTCCTGCCTTTCCACTCCCAATCACAAATTGCACATGTGAAGCTGGCTAATATGGTAATACATGTGTACACTGCGATCTTTGACTTCTGCAATAGTATATATATATATATATATATATATATATATATATATATATATACCTAGTATTTATATGACCAAGAGTGCTTCATGAGACTTTGAAATCAAGCTCTGTGGATATGTATAGACATGCTTATAGTCACAGTTCTTGTAGCCACAAAGCACTGTCTATTGTCACTGAACTCAAAAGTTTGCCGAAGATCACCATGCACCTTTTAGCTCCTGTCATCAAGGGCCATGATCATGCTTACATTATTGGCATCTGCCTTTCCAAATTTGAAATCACTGCACATTCCTGCTTTGGCACCTTGTAATTCAGAACCATCTAACAAATCTGTTCTGTGTCTACCAGTCCATGAAAAGAACTCAGAAATCCACAAACTATTCAAATATAAAAAAAAAAAAAAACCCTTCATAATCAAACCCAACAAAATGTAGAGGATCAACCTGCCTGACAGAGTATTAAAAATAATCATTTGTTAGAAACTGTGTGTACTACAAGAGAACAGAAACACTTTAACATAATTAGGAAAAATGCAGTACTTTACCAAAGAGATGGTTGAGATAAGAAACAAACAGAAGATAGCTAATGAACTCAGTGGCAAAATTAATTAAAAAAAAAAAAAGCAGTGAAAGTTATCAGCAACCAACTTACCGAACAGAAGCATTGCAGAACTCAACAGTAGTTGACTGTCAATCATCCAAAGAGTGACTACAAGGAAAACACCCCAAAGAAGTAAAGCCTACAGGATTTACAGGACACCAATTATCAACTGTGACTATTTGCATCATAGAATCTTAATGAATAATGAAAGACAATTTAAAATGAAGAAAAAATTCTCATGTATAATGAAAGTTATTTTTAAAATCTGGGTGGAGGCATAAATAGCCAGACATATGAGGCTTAAAGTTATCCAGATAAATTCTGCCAATAATATTCTGTGTGTCCTAACACTGGCCATAGTGTTGTCTGTGTAATGCCATTCTTTTTCCTGGTACAGGTTTTGTTTTCTGAGGAGTACAGTCATTATGAGAAATAAGTATGAGATTTTACAAAACACTAAACAGAGGAATAACCTTAGATTTAGCAATGATTTCACCCAATGGTGACCTAAAATTTGTATGCCCATGGCTATGGAGAGGATGAATCAATGAGTCAAATCTCACAGCTGTTAAGATGTGTCTGATTTGTATATTTTACAATTAACCTTGACAATACAATGTAAAGTATTCCATCTACACACATATGCAGATACATAAACACACACACACACAGATGTACAGAGACAGAAATACAGAGATTACTATGGCTAGGGACAGTATGGCAATATCATAGCTGAAATTGCACCTCAAAGTCTTTGTAACAATCTTGTAGAAATGTCAATGGGACATTGGAATTAAGTTAAGAAGTCTCAGAAATAAGGAAGCTAACTATTTCAGGTACCTCTGTCAGAAGTACAGTTGGTATATAACTGACAGACAAAGCTGAGACCAAAATAAACAAACTTATAAAAAGAATCACATTTTGGCTAGTGCAACTATATAGATGCTTCACTGTTTTAACAATAGTGGGGGATCCGGTTAAAATATAACTAAAATTGTGAAAACATATTTTTGACAGTTTTAAAAAAAATTTAAGGCATATGTGCTTGGTGAACTCTGATTCCAAGCACATAATACTAGTAAATACCAAAAGCTTTAATATATTGTGCTCTAAACCTGTGTGTAACCTAAACTAAAACTCTAAAAGAAATATGGTGTAACTAGTGATTATAAGAGTTAGGAGTTCAGGAAACAAGGAGAGGTATTAGTCAAAGGCTACCAATTTCTTACCCAGGGGATAAATGATTTCTCTAAATCTTAATGCATAGAGTAGTAATGCAGCAATAGTATATTACATACTTGAAATTTGCTGCATTGGGTTGTTTTGGTTTTTCGAGAAAGGGTTTCTCTGTGTAGCCCTGGCTGTCCTGGAACTCACCTTGTAGACCAGGCTGGCCTCGAACTCAGAAATCCACCTGCCTCTGCCTCCCAAGTGCTGGGATTAAAGGCTTGCACCACCACCGCCCGGCTGCATTGGGTTCTTATGTTTCACCACATAAAGATCAATATGTGCTAACATATTTAATATTATTGTGGTAATCATTTTAGAGTATATAATAAACCATCATCATATATACTTTAAATATGTGGACTTATTTGTAAATCAAAATTTCCAAAAAAAGGAGAATGAAAACAGCACAAATTCAATACTAATGGTAGGGTGAACATCCATCAATATAACTAAAGAGCATGTTTTGAGGCAAGTTATGAAACAAAGACAAGTCACTGGGCACTGTAAAGCCATAACAATAAGAACTGCCAATCTAATATCATTTGAACATGTTTAAATAATTGGATAGAAATTAGTTCACATTCTTATCCAAGGTATGGGCCACTAAGAGGCATGTTTTGAAAAATTAAGTCTGGCTCAGACAAGCTTTCCTAGAATAGAATGAAATATTTAGTTTTAGAGGAAAGATGACTTTTTATAAAATGAAAATTAGACTTTGGGAGTAGTATTTTCCATCAATAAGTACAGGCAAAGACATAATGCTGTGGTTTCCAAAGATCTTCAATGCCCAGTCAACTTTCCAAGCTCAATATTTCTTTCATGCCAACTCTATACAGATTGTATGCTTATAACCATGCCAAAAATTTTGACAGAATATTGGTGCTCCTCCATAAAATGTAGTGGATATACTTTACTTACAAAAAAAGTAATGCCAAAACAGAACTAAGTGTGTGAGGATTTTCTGAAATTTAAACCGTTATTCAAATTCACTTATATTTGTTTATATTTAGGATAAGAATTATTAATTTTCTTCATTGAGATTTTTACATTTATGGACTATTAAGTTTAGACACAGGCATATTAATTATGGAGGAATTGTCTGTGCCATTGCAAGGTAGCTTAACATTGACAAAAACAACAATTTCCAGAAGTATACATTATAAGATAAAGTTAAGCCTTGTTATTATTGCAAATAGAGTAGATGATTGTCTTAGTCAGGGTTTCTATTCCTGCACAAACATCATGACCAAGAAGCAAGTTGGGGAGGAAAGGGTTTATTCGGCTTACACTTCCATGCTGCTGTTCATCACCAAAGGAAGTCAGGACTGGAACTCAAACAGGTCAGAAAGCAGGAGCTGATGCAGAAGTCATGGAGGGATGTTCTTTACTGGCTTACCTCCCCTGGCTTGCTCAGCCTGCTCTCTTATAGAACCCAAGACTACCAGCCCAGGGATGGTCCCACCCACAAGGGGCCTTTCCCCCTTGATCACTAATTGAGAAAATGCCTTACAGTTGGATCTCATGGAGGCATTTCCTCAACTGAAGCTCCTTTCTCTGTGATAACTCCAGCTGTGTCAAGTTGACACAAAAATAGCCAGTACAATTGACCCCTTGTCAACTTGACACACAAACACATCACTAGTAAGCCTCAACCCTTACATTCTTATTCATCCCCAAGATCTAAATAACTTTAAAAGTCCCACAGTCTTTACATATTCTTAAAATTTCAATCTCTTTAAAATATCCATCTCTTTTAAAATCCAAAGTCTTTTTACAATTAAAAGTCTCTTAACTGTGAGCTCCACTAAAACAGTTTCTTCCTTCAAGAGGGAAAATATCAGGGCACAGTCACAATCAAAGCAAAAATCAATCTCCAACCGTCCAATGTCTGGGATCCAACTCACGATCTTCTGGGCTCCTCCAAGGGCTTGGGTCACTTCTCCAGCCATGCCCTTTGTAGCACACACGTCGTCCTCTGGGCTCCAGATGCCTGTACTCCACTGCTGCTGCTGCTCTTGGTGGTCATCTCATGGTACTGACATCTCCAAAACACTGCATGACCCCTTCAGTCCTGGGCCTTCAATTGCAACTGAGGCTGCACCTTCACCAATGGCCTTCCATGGCCTCTCACAGTGCCGAGCCTCAGCTGCTCTGTGTGACCCCTTCATGCCTTCAAAACCAGTACCACCTGGGTGACCCTTACACATTACCAAGTCCCACTGCAGAAGGAGTACAACCTTGCCTATCTCTGGAACACAGCCTCTTTGTGCTTTCAGAAAACACTTCCCAGAAGATGTCACCTCAACGATGCTGGTCTCTTCTTAATCACCGCTAATTTCTTAGCTCCAGCTAACCAGCATCAATAGTCCCAATAATGCCAAGTTTTTGCTTTAGTAGTTCTGGTATCTTGTTAATCACAGCTGATTCTTCAGCCCGAGCTAACCAGAACTACAAAATCTTCACAACCAAAACAGCAATGGCCCTGAAAAGAGTCTTTAATTTTCCCTCTGAAATTTCACAAACCAGACCTCCATCTTCTGCACTGTTCTCAACATTATCTTCCAAGCTCCTACACAACATCTGACAGAGCTCTTAACAACAAATGGATCTTCAAGCCCAAAGTTCCAAAGTCCTTCCACAGTCCTCCCCAAAACATGGTCAGGTTGTCACAGGAATACCCCACTCTGCTGGTACCAATTTGTCTTAGTCAGGGTTTCTATTCCTGCACAAACATCATGACCAAGAAGCAAGTTGGGGAGGAAAGGGTTTATTCGGCTTACACTTCCATGCTGCTGTTCATCACCAAAGGAAGTCAGGACTGGAACTCAAACAGGTCAGAAAGCAGGAGCTGATGCAGAAGTCATGGAGGGATGTTCTTTACTGGCTTACCTCCCCTGGCTTGCTCAGCCTGCTCTCTTATAGAACCCAAGACTACCAGCCCAGGGATGGTCCCACCCACAAGGGGCCTTTCCCCCTTGATCACTAATTGAGAAAATGCCTTACAGTTGGATCTCATGGAGGCATTTCCTCAACTGAAGCTCCTTTCTCTGTGATAACTCCAGCTGTGTCAAGTTGACACAAAAATAGCCAGTACAATGATATAATTTACCTTCTTAGCAAGTTATGCTATATATGCATGAGAATCCTATCACTACATTACAATTATTTTTAAAATATCCATTAACTACACACACACACACATGCACACATTTGAAACATTACTGATGAATATGCATTTAGGTGATATAAGATAAATAGGGATATAGCAACGTCTGATACCATAGTGCAGATTTGGATATCTCATACATGGCTCATCTCATAACTCTATTTTCCCCAAGATGCCACGAACCCTGTGAAATCTGCTAAATCCAACATTTTCTACTTATTTTTCCTTTAGTCATTTTACCTGCATATTATATTACCTAGATGTAAATAGAACTGATTAATGAACTTTTAGTATTAAAATTATTAAATCACCCAGATTCTTATAATTCAGCTTCAGAAAAACACATTTCCATAAAATGAAAGTCAGAAAATTAGTAGAAGGTTTTGTCAAGCAATTATACATTAATTACTGATCGTCCGTCTGCCTGATTGCATGAGTTGCTTTTAGCATGGGGCTAATCAAACTGAGTTAGTACATACAGTCTTAGATGATGATAATTTTAATTCCTATTCCATTGGTAACAGATCACAACCTATGAGTTACAGAGCTTACAAATAGGTTTCATTACCTATGAAAAAGATGTGGCTAGATGAACACAAAATTAACCTATGTAAACACACACCAAAATTAATATGTGTAGGAACATTAATTGTATCCTATGTTAAAACACAGAAGCATCTTATGCATGTCTATTTCATACAGAACTTTTTCTCCACTTCAGTCCAAGTAAAATGATATCTGAAATAAGAAAAGGATGTTGTAAGTACTTGCTGTACAAATACACATTTATATAAGTGTCTACTTAGAAAAGGTAGCAACAAATACAGAAGCATTTCTTCTTAAGCAATTTTATATTAGAATATGAATGTTATGATCCGTGGTCACCCTCATTATTTTGACTGTTTTATAATGGCTAGGTTAAAAAGGCATTAAAGGGTGAGATAAAGTTAAAATAAAAACATAACTATGCATTGGAGTATATAAAGCATGTAAGTACATAGAACTTTTGAAATCTTATAAACACATGCACATGTGTACACACACACACACACACACACACACACACACACTTAGGCATTTAGTGTTCTGTAGATAATGTGGTGTCCTGCCTTTCAAGCCTATCATCACTTATCTTCCAAGCTACCACAGATGTAACTTATAACTTATATCTATCTCTTTTGTTGTGCTAGTTGGTAAACGTGAATGTTTAGAAAGTAGCAACACATAGTTTTAGGGCTCTGAGTACTTTCTAGAGGAGAGAAACTAAAGATCCTTGATACACAATCTTTATAAAAATTCAATCCATTAAATATAAAGGATACATCCTGAGCCATATCCATAGGTACACCTTTAGAGTTCAAGCCACAGCACCTCCAGGAAAGTTAGCAACACATTTGCAATTCTAGTATTCTTATCACAGAGATGAGAGGCTCAGTGAAGCTCAGTAGACATCCTGCCCAGCCAAACTGAATCCTAGGTCTCAGTAAAATACCCCATCTTGAAAACCAAAGTGGATGCTTACTGAAAAATAACACCAGTAATTGATTTCTGTCTAATGCACAGCCTCCAAATACACCCATGTACCTGCTGCTGGACACACAATATTAACAGAACATGAATCCACACAACCAATATATACACATAGACAAGTTAGGTAGAAAAAAGAAAGAGAGAGAGAGAGAGAGAGAGAGAGAGAGAGAGAGAGAGAGAGAGAAGAAAAGAAGGAAGGAAGGAAGGGAGGGAGGGAGGGAGGGAGGGAGGGAGGGAGGGAGGGAGGGAGGGAGGGAGGGAGGGAGGAAGAGAGGAAGGAAGGGAGAAAGAAAAGGAGAAATTGAGTTCAGTACAGCTATCCACCTTTTCTGCTTCCTGATTGGAGATGCAGTATGACCACGCACCACCTGTGTCCAGTTCCTTTGCCATGCTTTCCTGTTATAATGAGCTATATTTTCTCCAATTGTTAGTCACAATAATCCCATCTTCTCTTAATTTGTTTTCTTTCAAGAGTTTGGTCATAACACTCAAGTGTTATTCACACAGGATACAGATTATAAGAAATTAGTAAAAAAAAAAAAAGGTGAGTATGATTGCTCACCTGCTTATTTACCTCCTTAAATATAGCATAGACATAAAATTCATTGAATATATATATATATTATATAATACACACATATATATGTATATATATATATATACCTTCCTTTTATTTTAAATATTACATCAAACTTCCTTCTGTGAAAGTTGGATAGAAGCTAGTAATCTGTTCTTGTGTTTTATGGGTTCCACATATTTCCGAGTCTGTTACCCAGAGGACTTCAGACAGTCTATGAACAGGGAACTCAACACATTCTAAACTAACTGTAGGATATGCAAGTCTGGTCCTACTGCTCTTTAAACTTCCAGTATACTCTATTTATACTCATATCTTGATTTATATCTCATATCTTGTTGAAAAGCAACAGAAGTTTAAGCTCACATGAACAGAAGCTCGAGATATTGTCCTACAGTGTGGTAAATGTGTAGAACTTATTAATGCACCTTCCATGGGCATTAATCCTCACAGATTGCGACCCCTAGATATTTGGCAGATGGACGTCACTCTTATCCCAGCTTTTGGTAAATTACAATATATACATGTGTCCATCGATACCAGTTCTGGTGTCCTACATGCCTCTCTCTTGACAGGGGAAAAGTTCATGTCATAGCCCACTGCTTAGAGGCTTGGGCTGCATGGGGCAAGCACCTGCTGCTAAAGACAGATAATGGTCCTGCATATACCTCTTCTAGATTTAGTCAATTTTGCAAACATATGCAAGTGAAACATATTACTGGGTTGCCCTATAATCCACAAGGCCAAGGCATCATTGAAAGAGCCCATCGTACTTTGAGACAATATTTGCAAAAACAAAAAGGGGGAATAGAGGCTATGATGCCAAAGATGGCTCTATGCCTTACAACATTTACTCTTAATTTTTTAAAATTGGATGATGCTGGAAGATCACCAGCTGAAAGGCACGGACAATGGCCTCAACCACCCAATGAAATGATCAAATGGAAAAATGTCCTTGATAATAAATGGTATGGCCTGGATCCCATATTAATCAGATCCAGGGGAGCTATTTGTGTTTTTCCACAGGGTGAAGATAATCCACTTTGGGTTCCGACGCAACTGACAAGAACCGTGAAAGATCAAGATGAATCCCAAGATGATTCTGTTATTCTTTATCCTGATGATTGAGACAGGGATAAGTATACCTTTGTGGGCCGTAGTGAGATCATGGCCAGTACCCTTATCGGTACATTCCAATTCCTCTACCTTGCCTTTGTTTTCTGCAACTGTTTTTGGATGTGCCTTGTGCACGACAAACTCCTCAAGAGCCATGGGTGTATAATAGTATGAGTTTTCATTTAAATTATACACTATGCTTTGTGCATAATGTGGATAAACCTTTTACACCCTGTATGTTTTTAAAGAAAAAGATTATCTCTAATTGGGCAGATCACATTAGCCAAAATAAAGTGAGCTCTGGAGTGTTACTTAATGTTTTAATGCAAGTTGCTCAAGGAGCACAATCAGGCTCAAATGATGTTGGTAATAATGTAACTTCACCTATAAACATCACCACTATTATGATAAAGGGAAATGTGACTATTCCCAAAGGATCACGATGGCCTGTTGGCAATGCTACTGCTATACGCAGTGTGCCCTGGTGTCATCTGGACCTTGCATTTCCTATAGTTTTTTTCACCTTGTCAATATGTATCGAAAGATGGCCTAGTCGGCCATCAATGGAAAGAGAGGCCCGTTGGACTTGCAAACTTTATATGCCCCAATATAGGGGAATGCCAGGACCAAAAGAATGGGAATGGGTGGGTAGGGAAGTGGGGGGCGCTATGGGGGACTTTTGGGATAGCATTGGAAATGTAATTGAGGAAAATATGTAATAAAAATATTAAAAATTTAAAAAAAATTTTTTTCCTCAGAAAGAAATAGCAAAGGGTTTTGTTTTGTCACCTCCATTGGATTTCGCCATAAAGAATGATAAAGGAGATGCTACAGGAAAAGAAAATATTTGGCCATATTACCAATGGATTTTAAGTAATGAGGCAGGTGCTAGTACCAGTTTGTCAGCCATTGCATTGCTGAATGGAACCTTTCATGAGATATTGAAAGTTTCTGCCACACTTTCCAATCCCTCTGCTCATTTAGATAATGTGACATCTAATAGAGTTATCAGAAATATGACTACTTCTCCAGTAGTAGTGTGTGTTAATCCTCCATTTTTCTTTATATTGGCTGAATTTCAAAATAATACAGAATGGTTAGATTGTACAAATGTCAATTGTTTTTTTGACGCAATGCTGGAATGGAACCAATTTCTTAGCCTTAGTGGTACATCTACCAACCTTTGTCCCTGTGCCTGTTGAGGCAGATTCAGAGAAGTCCCCAATTATGAGTCTTGTTCGGCAAAAGAGAGATTTTGGAATCACAGCTGCCATTGTTACTGCCATTGTGGTGTCCGCGGTGTCAGCGGTTACTGCAGGAATTGCTATGGCCAATCAATTTAATACTGCTGACACCATAAGTCAGATAGCAGAAAAAACGTCTGAGGCATTGCTTACCCTGCAAAGGGTGGATTCTCATATCACCTCAGGGTTAATGTTAGTGAATCAAAGAGTGGATATTTTACAACATAACATGGAACAGATGATGGATACAAATGAGTTGTGTGGCATCAACTCCGCATGTGTGCATTACTCCCATTAGGTATATTAATAATTCTTTTATTAAAAGTACAGATTTATCGAATTATCTGAAGGGAAACTGGTCGCAGGAGCTGGAAAGGTTGCAGACTAAGCTGCAGATACAGATCCTGAACCTTAATGGAACCAGAGTAGAACCAGTGACCCTTGGAGACTTTACCGCTCGGCTTACCTCTGCATTTTCTTACTTTAAGGAATGGGTGGGAGTGATTTTGTTTGGTGCTGTCATATGCTGTGGACTGGTATTCATGCTTTGGTTGGTTTGCAAATTCAGAACCCAACAAAAACGTGACAAGGTGATTATAACTCAGGCACTTTTAGCCATTGAAAACAGGGCCTCCCCTGAAGTTTGGTTATCTACGCTTAAGAATTAGTCAGCATCTGAGTTCTCTGCTCTTGCACCCCACGGATTTATGGAACCATTGCACTGGGATGAGAGAGACTCAGCGATCATTGATCAGCCCTTACAAATCGCTGAGGTTTCCTCATTGCATGCAGTAGGGTGATCATGATTTCCCCACTAATTCATTCCCTTAAAACTTGGCTGGCCTCTTTTGTAGAGTTCGCCCTAGGTCATTTACCAGTTGCTGTCACACAGCGTCATGGTATCCAAAGATGGGCAACTTTCCTCGTGTACAGACCAACCTAAGACACGGGGCCTCGTGGCGATAAGGTAACCCTATGACGGGTAAGGTTGTGACACTAGAGGAATGACCTAAAACAGGAGCCGCCGTGGATGGACATAATTGCACAGGCCTAGTCCAGCATCATTTTATTCAAATAAAAGGGGGAGATGTGGGAAACCACATACTCCATTATGTGCAGTAGAGTTTTTTGCCGAGTCACTGCCTGGCCGGAGGCATGCAAATGAGGTACTGAAAGCATAACCAATCAGGTGTAGACACGCCTCTCCTAGGCCTCTATAAGCAGTGCCAGTTCTGGGGCTCAGAGTCTTTTCACCTCTGCAATCAGGCTCTCCTGAAGGATCCTGTTGTCGCATCTTTCTTGCTTCCGAGTCAGGCACTCACAACAATGTAGCACATTTTTCTAGTACTACATACAGTGTAGTACATTTTTGAAATTTACTACTGCTGGGTACCACAAATTGCACAGAAAATATGCTTCAGAATTTAACAGTGTCAAACAATTGTTATTTGCTCCTTTAATTTGGCTTTACCTCAGTGCTGGTAAAATGCAACACTATTTGTCCAGAAGCTCCATGTAAAAGTTCACATGTATTTTGTCTCTTTGCTTTGACCCCTGCATACATTCAGTCAGTTCAGTTCAATTCATTCTTCTTCTGCGATGGGGATCTGAATCTGCTTGTTTCATCTTCTTAATTGTTTTTATTCAGTGCCTGATCACTTTCCAGTCTCTGTGAGATACTTGCTGAACCTTTGGACTGACACTACTGCTTTTCACTTTCCAATGACAAAATCCTCTCTCTCTCTCTCTCTCTCTCTCTCTCTCTCTCTCTCTCTCTCTCTCTCTCTCTGTCTCTGTCATTCTGTCTCTCTTTGTCTGTTTCTCTATGACTCTCTGTTCCTCTCTGTGTGTCTCTCTCTCTGTCTGTCTCTCTCCCTCTCTGGCTCTGTCTTTATCTCCCTCTCCCTCCCTCTGTTCCTTTCTCTGGTAGTATTGTTCCAAGGAGTTCTGAGGGTACTGGTTAGTTCATAATGATGTTCCTTCTATGGGGCTTCAGTCCCCTTCAACTCCCTGGGATTTCTCTGGCACCTTCATTGGGTACCTTGTGCTCTGTCCAAAGGATGACTGTGAGCATCCACTTCTGTATTTGCCAGGCACTGTCAGAGTCTTGCAGAAGACAGCTATATCAGGCTCCTGTCAGCAGACTCTTGTTGGCATCTGCCTAGTCTGGGTTTGGTGGTTGTTTATGGGATGGATCTCCAGTTGGGGCAGTCTCTGGATGGCCATTCCTTCAGGCTCTTCTCTAAAATTTGTTTCTGTAACTCCTTCCATGGGTATTTTGTTCCCCATTCTAAGAAGGAACGAAGTATCCACACGTTGGTCTTCCTTCTTCTTGGGTTTCATGTGTTTTGCAAATTGTATCTTGGGTATTCTAAATTTCTGGGCTAATATACACTTATCAGTGAGTGCATGTCATGTGTGTTCTTTTGTGATTGGGTTACTTCACTCAGGATGATAGCCTCCAGATACATCCATTTGTCTAAGAATTTCATGAATTCATTCTTTTTAATAGCTGAGTAGTACTCCATTGTGTAAATGCACCACATTTTCTGTATCCATTCCTCTGGTGAGGGACATCTGGGTTCTTTCCAGTTTCTGGCTATTACAAACAAGCCTGCTATGAACATAGTGGAACACGTGTCCTTATTACAAGTTGGAACATCTTCTGGGTATATGCCCAGGAGAGGTATTGCTGGATCTTCCGATAGTACTATGTCCAATTTTCTGAGGAACTACCAGACTGATTTCCAGAGTGGTTGTACCAACTTGCAAGCCTAACAGCAATGGAGGGTGTTCCTCTTTCTCCACAGGATCATATTTTCTAGTTCCATCCATTTGCCTGCAAAATCAGGATCTCCTCATTCTTAGTAGATGAGTAGTATTACATTGTGTAAATGAACCACATTTTCTGTATCCATTCTTCTGTCTCGTGACATTTGGGTTGTTTCCAGCTTCTGGCTATCACAAACATGGTCACTATGAACATAGTGGAATGCATGCCCCCGTGGCATGGTTTGGCATCTTTTAGGTATTTATATTCCCAAGAGCAGTATTACTGGGTCTTCAGGGAGATCTATTTCCAATTTTAGAGGAACCTCCAGATTGTTTTGTACAGGTTTGCAACCCTACCAGCATTGGAGGAGTGTTCCTGTTTTTCCACATCATTTCCAACCTATGCTCTCATTTGAGGTTTTGATCTTAGCCATTCTGCTTGATGTAAGGTGGAATCTCAGGGTCATTTTTGGTTTGCATTTCTTTGATCACTAAGGACATCAAGTGAGGGATGGGATTGTCATTCCACAGTCAAAACTCTGACCCATAATTGCTCCTGTCTAAAAGAACTGCAGGGATGGAAATGGAGAAGAGCCTAAGGAAGAGAAGGTCCAACAACAGTCAAAGGGGATCCAGCTCAAGGGGAGGTGCCAAGATCTTACATTATTACTAAGGACCTATCATGAGTGCCCTCTGAAACACCTAGCAAGCAGTTGGGTTGCACCCAACTGATTGACCGTATCTTCTGAACCCTGTGGCTGAATTAGGGAAAGCTGGGAGAAGCTTGAAAGGAGAGCAACCATGTAAGAAGACCAGCAGTATCAATTAACCTGGATCCCAGAGATCTCTCAGATACTGAACCACCAACCAGGCAGAATACACCAGCTGACACGAGGCTTCCAAAACATAAACAGCAGAGGACTGCTGAGTCTGGGTTTAGTCAGAGAAGATGCACCTAACCCTCAAGAGACTGGAGGCCTCAGGGAGTTTAGTCTGGTGGGTTGGCGATAGGGGATGGGGACATCCTTGTGGAGACAGGGGAGCAGGGAGAGGTATGAGATGTAGAACAGTCTGAGGGTGGATCGGGAGGAGAATAAAATCTAGAGTTTTAAATAAATAAATAAATAAATGATAGAATTTTTTAAAAAAGAAGCAAAACATGCCTAGTACTGTAAATTTAGTCAAATACCCAGGACTACTAATAAAGTTATACATCTGGGAGGAGAATCAATAAACAGCAATTAAAAAAAAACAGCATAAGTATTAATTATACTCAAATTATTTGTCCTTATTTCCATAGATAAGTATAATACATTATCAAGGACACTTCCCTTTGTAACAAAAGGAGACAATTACAGGAGACCACCACCAATTTAAATGCAGAGTTCTGGAGCCAAATCTCAATGAGTGCATCTACAAAATAAGTACTGCATATAAGGTTTAGGAAAAGTTGTAGGAGTGTGGGTGGGAAGATTGTGAGAGACAGAGGTTCACTGAGTTTGGTATAAGACCAGGTCTACTTGTAACACTCATAAAGTTTTACCAACACGACTGCTTATACATGAGTTGAAAAAGTGGACAAGAAAAAACAAAGATGCTTCAACACTACACCAAAACTACAGAAAACTATATTACTCCAATAGTTAAGAAAATAGTTATACAATACCAAAGATCAGCCCTGAAAACATACATACAGGTAACATGTAGACTGAGCAGGTTATATAATCGGAATATATATTGCAGTTGCTATTCCTGCTTGTCAACTTGACTATATCTGGAATGAACTACAATCCAGAATTGGAAGTCACACCAGTGATCCTAATCTGGAGGCAGGAGATAGAAGTTTCTGACCTGGATCTTAGCATGGAGGTCTTGAGGCATAGTGGCTATGAAGACCGGGAGATCTCCAAGTTAAAGGTCGTCTGGGATTAAAGGAGTGGTGTCACACACCTTTAATGTGTGTTAAGTCTTCTGCTGGAGGCCAACATAAGGACATTGGAAGAAAGAAGATGGACTCTCTCTTTTTTTTGACTGCTTGCCTTGTGGGAGTAAGCAATTGCTAGATCCTTGAACTCCCATTCATAGCTGCTGCTGACCATTGTTGGGAGTTGGACTACAGTCTGTAAGTCATCAACAAATTCCCTTATGATATAGAGACTACCCATAATTTCTGTGACTCCAGAGAACCCTAATACATGTGTGTGCATGTGTGTGTGTGTGTGTGTGTGTAGTGTAGTGTGCATATAACAGCAATTAATAAAAATGAGTTAGAAAGAGCAATAAAGGCTATATGGGATGGTTTGCAAGGAAAATGAGAAAGGATATGATTCTATAATAATCTTAAAAATATAACAATAAAATCCTGAATGCTGTTAGCATATTTTACCAACATAATATTTTTTCTTAAACGAATCTTAGTAAAGCCTTGAATTTAAACATTATCCATAGAGTTTCTTATTCTTAAACTCAAACCCTACTCCTTAGAATCAAAATGCAGACGTATAATGTAGCAGGGAAATTCCTCTTGTGTTTTTTTAAACACAGATTGAATTTTAAAATATTCACTTATCATTTCGTTTAAAGAGAAAACAAGATATATTTTAATTCAAAGTCATATCTAGGAACCCATGGGCCAGTTTATGGAGTTTGTTTTGAAGAAGTTAGGCCACAGATAAATTTTAAGAAATTGTAGCTTTTAATAAATCAGATATATATGGCTGTGTGTGTGTGTGTGTGTGTGTGTGTGTGCGTGGTACAATTAAGGAGGTGGAAAGTTAATGGTAATTTTCTTTCAAAAGAAAAAATTCTTCTTATTAATGTATACTTTAGCATGAGAATGAAGCTTCTCTTTAAAGAAAATAGAAAGTATTACAGAACATTACAACTGCACACAAGGCAGAGGATCAATGGATGTTGGTGAGCCCCTCCAAAGTAGGTATATTCCTATCACTGCTCTTGTGTCTATAGTTCAGTGAACATCTAGGAGAGAGTGTGGAAACTATCAGAGGCAAAATACCAAAAATTCTGCTAGGAAACAGTCTTTCCAAAAAAATATGTGCATAAACAAGATTAGGAAAATAGCAATATTAATAGACATGTTAATTTGGAAAGGGAAAATTTTTTACAAGGTCCCACCCCTGCACAAAGAAGTATAGGCAATTCATTACTTCTGGGAGAGGGATAATTAGCCCTGAACATGGATGAGCCCCTCTTAATAGGTATTCAGTATGATGTACTCAGTACTGAAAGCACACACACACACACACACACATACACACACTAAAAAAGCAGACTTGGCAGATTTTATTCGTACAATTTGTACAAATATACATGCATGTGTATGTGATATAATAATCAAAAACAATCTAGCATTTTGAGAATGTGAGATATGGCAAGAGTTGGAGGGAGGATGCCAGGTAAGTGATTGAGGAAGAAAAACGAATTGGTAAAGTGATATAATTATATTTTAGTTAAAAATATGTTTAAAAAAGTAAAAGTAAAATTCCCCAAAATGCCAAACCCGGGTGTAAAAACAAGACATTTACCCTGTCATCCCTAATATGTTGGGTGCACTGGGGAATGGAGGGTGGGAAGAATACAGAGCAGAAATATAGGGAGAAGAACTGTGATGCCATCCTGCAGTGTGACACTATGATAATGAACTGAAAGCTATGAATCCTGGCATGTCTTCTGTTCATGATGGAGTTTGTCCTCATAAACTATAGCCCACCCACATAATTCATGATTTTGTTATTATTTGTTCACAGAGTCTAGAAAAGAAATTAATTCTCAATGGAGGGTAGAGAGTTCCAGAGAAGGAGAGTTGAAACGCTTGTGAGGGATGCAGAACAAGGGAAGCCAGGAAGTATGTGGACCAGGAATCTGATAGAATGCACTCTGTATTTGTGGGTAGAATATACTCAGTATATTTGAAGCAAACAATGGTTTTAAGAATGAAACAACCTCTTAAAGAAACGTATAAGTTCATATACAATCGTGCATTATATAGAAATTGTGTGCTATATTTGTTAGAAATGAGCTCTAAAGACTTAAGGATATTAGGAGTCAAAAAAGATTATGTCAATACAAATATATTTTATATATTATACCCTAAAACTGAACATTAAAATTAAGTTTATTCTAGAATTTCCCCAATTAAAATCATGTAGACAGAAATTCCACAGTAAACAATTAAAATGGAGATTGTCTCCTGCAGAGCTGTGAGTTGAAATGCCATCCGGTTTGCAGCTCCCCTCTAAACTCACGTATGGTATGCCAATTTGCTGCTGTTTTCTGTCTTGTATCTCAAAATGCAAATAGGCCAGGTACATTAAAAAAAATTCTCTTTGAAGTGGGAAAAAACCAACATTTCTCAGAGCAGATTTTGATTGAAAATAGCTTTTGCTTATTTAACAAAGCACAATCTTAGAAAGACCCCCCCCCCCAAACACATTTGACAAAGTGACTTTGAAGAGTGATACTGCAGAAGTTCTTTGACAATCTGACACTCTCTTCCCTCGCTAAACACTTTACTATCTTTGTTTATGACAAAAGGTACTAAAATCCTCAAGGTTATACTTAGGCTGCTCTCAAACTCTTCTATTAACTTGGGTGCCTTAATATTCTTTCTAAGGAAACAAAATTAGTAAGGCATTTGAGCTAAAAGAACAGCTTGAATTTCCATTGAATAGTGAATAAATACATCAATATGTTTTAGCAGACATGATGGATTTATCTAATTCTTTGAAGCATTAGAAATTTTGAAATTATGTATAAAGAAAAGACATAGAATTTAATTTTCCAAATTTCTTTTTTTTAATTTTTAATATTTTTTATTACATATTTTCCTCAATTACATTTCCAATGCTATCCCAAAAGTCCCCCATACCGCCCCCCACTTCCCTACGCTCCCATTCCCATTCTTTTGGCCCTGGCATTCCCCTATATTGCGGCATATAAAGTTTGCAAGTCCAATGGGCCTCTCTTTCCAGTGATGGCCAACTAGGCCATCTTTTGATACATATGCAGCTAGAGACAAGAGCTCCGGGGTACTGGTTAGTTCATCATGTTGTTCCAACTATAGGGTTGCAGATTATTTTAGCTCCTTGGGTACTTTCTCTAGCTTCTCCATTGGGAGCCCTGTGATCCATCCAATAGCTGCCTGTGAGCATCCACTCCTGTGTTTGCTAGGCCCCAGCATAGTCTCACAAGAGACAGCTATATTTGGGTCCTTTCAGCAAAATCTTGCTAGTGTATGCAATGGCGTCAGCATTTGGAAGCTGATTATGGGATGGATCCCTGGATATGGCAATCACTAGATGGTCCATCCTTTCGTCACAGCTCCAAATTTTGTCTCTGTAACTCCTTCCATGGGTGTTTTGTTCCCAATTCTAAGAAGGGGCATAGTGTCCACACTTTGGTCTTCATTCTTCTTGAGTTTCATGCGTTTAGCAAATTGTATCTTATATCTTGGGTATCCTAAGTTTTGGAGGAATACCGAATGGCAGAGAAGCACCTGAAAAAATGTTCAACATCCTTAATCATCAGGGAAATGCAAATCAAAACAACCCTGAGATTCCACCTCACACCAGTCAGAATGGCTAAGATCAAAAATTCAGGTGACAGCAGATGCTGGTGAGGATGTGGAGAAAGAGGAACACTCCTCCATTGTTGGTGGGATTGCAAGCTTGTACAACCACTCTGGAAATCAGTCTGGCGGTTCCTCAGAAAATTGGACATAGTACTACCGGAGGATCCAGCAATACCTCTCCTGGGCATATATCCAGAAAATGTCCCAACCGGTAAGAAGGACACATGCTCCACTATGTTCATAGCAGCCTTATTTATAATAGCCAGAAGCTGGAAAGAACCCAGATGCCCCTCAACAGAGGAATGGATACAGAAATTATGGTACATTTACACAATGGAGTACTACTCAGCTATTTAAAAGAATGAATTTATGAAATTCCTAGCCAAATGGATGGACCTGGAGGGCATCATCTTGAGTGAGGTAACACAATCACAAAGGAACTCACACAATATGTATTCACTGATAAGTGGATATTAGCCCAAAACTTAGGATACCCAAGATATAAGATACAATTTGCTAAACGCATGAAACTCAAGAAGAATGAAGACCAAAATGTGGACAATATGCCCCTTCTTAGAACTGGGAACAAAACACCCATGGAAGGAGTTACAGAGACAAAGTTTCGAGCTGTGATGAAAGGATGGACCATCTAGAGACTGCCATATCCAGGGATTCATCCCATAATCAGCTTCCAAACGCTGACACCATTGCATACACTAATTTTCCAAATTTCAATGTGCATAATATTGTGAGCACGTTGAGACATTGCCCAAAACAGGTTCTGTTGCAAAGTGGAATAGCCCTTCTCTTATTGTTACAGTGTCTGTCCAGTCCGTGAACTAGATACAATACTTGGCTTGGTGGGGTCATTGTTTTCCCTAGAGCACTATGTCAAACAAATGGCCCATCCCCATACTAAATCCTAAACCTATCCATAGAGTCCTGTCGCTTTCATTTGATCCTGTTCTGAACCCATCCCAACACGAATCCTAATATGGAGTTCTTACAAGATATTTTCAGAGCATATACACCTCAGAGGATCTTGTGAAATTTTCCACTTGGATTTTGGACTTGAACCCTCAAATTGTATGCTTTTTTTAAAAATACATTTATAAATGTATAAAATATTTTAATAAAAATTTTACTTTCCAGGTTTTTTATTTTTAATTTTGATGATAATTATAAATCTAGGTAATTAAAATGAGTGATAGTGTAAGGTACATCATTACTTTTGGAAATTTTTTCTTTTCATATAATAAATATTCTCTCATCCCACAACTATATCGTATAGTTCACTTTCCTTTTTTGAAGCAAGTTTATTTATTCATTTTCAGGCACAGTTGTGGTTCTTATATTGATAGTTGGCTCATTGGAAGGAATTAATTTGACAACATCATTCCACAGTAACCCTAGGATACTGACTACAGATAAATATCAGATAGTGATTTATAGCTACATGAAAAGAAAGCATTACTTCTCAGGCCTGTCCTTTCTTGCTGGGCTGCCCAGAGATGGTAGCATGAATTTAGGAGCAATATATATGCATAGTGGTCTTGATGTATAGGAATTAAAATTGGAAGAAACTGAATTGGTGTTTTCTTATAGAACCATAAATGACCTTAAGAAGTAAAGCTAGCAATGGGAATATAGTTCAATAGACAGATTTTCCTAGTGCACATGGAGCCCTGGGTTTGATTCCCAGCACTTTATAAACTGAGTGTGGTGGTACATACTCACAAACCCAGCACTAACGATATGGCAGCATCAGGATCAGGAGCAGCTTAAGGTCATCTTCACAAGCAAGGGAAGTTTGAGGGCATCCAGGCTTCCTGGGAATTATGGTCAAGAGGAGGAGGAAGGAAAAAAGTACTCAGGAGAGGAAAGAAGGAGAAGGAAAATGCAGTTTAGGGAAATGAAAAGACTTTGACATCACCCTTTGAAATCAAAATATAAATATAATTGATAAAGTTAAAAAACACTTGTCCTGTGATATATGCTAAAGCTTGATAGAGCACTCAGTGCTGAGTTTTTGGGATGTTTTTCCAGACATCAAAATAATTACAGCATAAATTTTAAATCACTTTCTACTAATCTTTATATTTTAAAATGTGTCTTAATAAAATACACTAAATAAACACATACCACTATAAACACATACCACTAAAGATTTTTAAAATCCTTTAATATCTTAAAGTTAAAATTGAATGCAATGTCGTCATGAAAGAATTTACCTGGATTATTGAAATATGTTCTGTCATCCTATGGCATGCAGAGAAACAGTTCTTTCTACAAATAATAGTATTATAACAATAATAATGATCAAAATATAGATCATAAATCTTTTAATCCCCTGCAATTTTAGATATGTGATTGTGATTTGACAATAGCCAGTACTTTTCATTATAATCAGTTTATCCTTTGTGATGTAAATAAGGCCGCTGCTTTGCTCCAGCAAGGTATTCTGAGAGAAGAATAATTACTATTTTGTAACTGAGTTCTCCCACACTCAGTGCCACAAACTTTTCTTTCTGATATAAATCATTAGCCATTTGTCTTTTTAAAACTGTTTTTTCAACAGTAGAATTGTTTGCATCATCTATGGACAATTAAGAAGATGGTCCAGTAAGTGTATCCTATGGTAACTGTTTCCCAGAAATTCTAAATCTACAGAGAAACAAATTGGAAAAGGGGAGAGATTTTTGTCATAAATTGTCACGTAACACAAATTCTAATGAGAATATCAAACATGACAGATACAATTCATTCAGTTTTGTTCTGAGAGAAAAAACAAACAATGCAGAGTACACAAGCAAACTTTGACCATTTTTCAAACAGAACAGGAAATTTTGAGTTGAGTATGTACACATAAATGTGTAAAATGTATTTATCCAAGTACCAACTGTTAAAGAAAGCAACTCAAATGAGGCAACATAATATTTCACTCCCTTCTGTTCTATTTTTATACAGTGAATATTTGTCATTTTGTTGCCTCAGCTCTTCCAATCATTTCACTCCCTCTCTCCCAAATGGATAAAGGACCAGATAGGGAAGATGGTAGCAAGGGTGATGGTCTGAGGAAGGACCTAGTTTTGACCAATGTAGTAGTATAGATAGCAGTATCTATGTGTACAGTGCATTAACTTTGCTTTGAAGAGAGAGTGTTTAATTTTCATAGTCAAATATTTTGTACCATGGCTGCTAGGTATTTCATGGCTGAAAGTTATTTCATGGCAAATGGTATCTTAGGGGGGAGTGAGGACAAAATTTTATCAAATTATCAACCCTAACACATAACTTGTGCAATATACCCCTTTTATTAATTGTATTAGCTTTAAGAGTAAAACTTAATATAAAGTATTATATGTCGATTCTAGGGTACAATTTGATGAGTATACACATACTATACTGACACATATATATCAACACCTGGAATAAAAACTCTACCCAAGATCCACTATGTTAATCCTTTCAGAAAGTTCCATTGTGTTTCTTCTAATACCTCTATTTTTTTTTTTTTTTTTTTTTTTTTTTTTTTTTTTTTGGTTTTTCGAGACAGGGTTTCTCTGTATAGCCCTGGCTGTCCTGGAGCTCACTTTGTAGACCAGGCTGGCCTCGAACTCAGAAATCCGCCTGCCTCTGCCTCCCGAGTGCTGGGATTAAAGGCGTGCACCACCACACCCGGCTAATACCTCTATTTTTATTTCATTTAAAAAAAATTCAACTAGAGACACAAGCTCTGGGGGATACTGGTTAATTCATATTGTTGTGTCTCTGTTGCATATGTAGCAGAGGATGGCCTAGTAGGCCATCATTGGGAGGAGAGGCCATTGGTCTTGTGAAGATCATATGCTCCAGTACAGGGGAATGCCAGGGCCAGGAAGGGGAGTGGGTGGGTTGGGGAGCAGGGTGGGGGGGTATAGGGGGATTTGGGGATAGCATTTGAAATGTAAATGAAAAAATATCTAATTAAAAAATGCTTTTATTTTTTACAGTCCGGTCATTACCTCCTCCTGGTGTGCTCCTGACATTTCCACATCCCATTCCTCCTCTGCTTTGTCTCCAAGAGAATGTCCCCACTTTCACCCCCTGCTAAGCCTTGTCATTCCCTCTAGAGAGTAAGTGACATCTTCTCTCACTGAGGTTAGACCAGGCTCTGGGCAGTAGAGGGGAGGAAGAGGAGAAAAGGGTAACATGATCAGGTATTGGGGGTGGGGGGTGAGCAGGAGAGAAGCCCTGAGGGCCAACAGAAAGAATGGAAATATGCAACACCAGTTGAGCAGGAGATGGCTGGACCTTCTAGAATGCACAAGAGAACTGGGAGGTAAAGTAAGAGATTCTTAGGACTCAAAGGGAGGAACGTGAGATGAATTGCCCAACAGTGGGGAGAGGGACCTTGTAGAGTCCACCTCCATTAGAAAGACAGAGCATCAAGTAAGGAGATTGGGGTTGCTATCCCACAGTCAAAAACACTTCCAATACATCTTAATCCCCTTTTGACAGATAAGTATTCTGTCTCTAAGACTGCAGATTTGTTTCCCAGATTATTGAATATAATATAAATAGAATCATACTTCATGTCATCTTTTGTGTTTGGCTCCCTTCACTCAATGTACTTGTAAAATTATGTTTGTCTCAGTGATTCTTTATTTATTAATGACTATCAGATAATTCTCACATGTATTTCTAATTCAGTTCATGCTGTACATATACTAAGTGGAGAGCTCAACTCTTTTGGAAGATTTTTTTTTTTCCTTAACTCTTAGCTAAATTAAAAATGCTTTCAAAATTCACTATGAAATACTTCCTTTGTTTCTTTCTGATCATCTCCAGTAAACCATTCTCGTGGTAGTCACTGTTAGCCTAGTCTAGAATTGGAATGCAATTTTTATAATAAGAAAGTATTTGAGTTCACAGTTCCCTTTATAAAAATATTGCCTCTACATATGTATTTTTATAGTGTTACAGCATTCACACATTTCCTAAAATATATAATTGGAGGTCAGAGCACAATTTTTTGTAATCCAAATCTGTTTTTCCTTTCTACAATGTACATCCCACGAATCAAAACAGAACAGTAAGTTTGGTCACAAAAGCAGTTTTTCCTGATGAGTCCTCTCACCAGACCTGCTATTTTGTTGTTGTTTATTTTTTTCTTATAATAGTTTCAATAATAATCAGTCCTGTGTGATATATGTACACAGTTGATATGTACTACTATTATTCTAAATAGTATGAATATATCAACCTCTTTTATACATTAGGTGAGCAAGCCATTCTTTTAAATCATACTTTCTATAAGTAAAACACCTAAACATTATATATACTTAATTTAAAAATATTTATTTATTTACTTATGTGATAGAGAGGAGCAAGAGAAAAAGACTGCTTTATATTTTTGTAATATTTTGCTTTCATTGACAGCATCTTAAAGTTAAAAATATCATAGCTATTTCATATATGTTTTTTGAGTCTTTTCCTTATGCAATATTTTGATAATCGATTATATGTTCTTTCTTAAAGTCATGTTTTTAAATAATAAAAAATGTATAATAACATCAATTGAAAGAGAAAATGAAATATATGACAAAAAGATTATCTCTAAATTCATCATGAAATTTAAGCCTCCTATATGTTTATATATCTTTGTCTTTCATCTGAAATGTTTTCTTAATAATTTAACAAGCTGTAAATTGTCTAAAATTAATACAATTATGCAGCTCATTGCATCTTGTCATTCAATATAAATTTGTTGAATATTGATAACATGCTTAAATCTGCAATGTGTAAGGCGTTGTGTAGGTTCAACTTTCTTATTTTTTAAAAATCTTTATCTTTATTATTTTTTACATTCCAGTCAATATACTCCTCTTGGTCGGCCCTCTGAAACTTCCTCATTCCATTCATCCCATTACACCCCCACCCCCTTGCCTCCAAGAGCTTGTCCCCACAACTCCAGGCTGTCAGGCCTCCCCGCTCCCTGGAGCCTCAAGGCTCTCAAGTGTTATGAGCATCTTCTTTCACTGAGGCCAGACCAGACAGTTCTCTGCTGTACATGTGTTGGTGACCGCAGACCAGCTCCTTTATGTTGCCAGGATGGTGGCTCAGAGTCTGAGAGATCTCAGAGGTCCAGGTTAGTTGAGACTGCTGGTCTTCTTATGGGGTTGCTTTCCTCTTAAACTTCTTTCCCTAGTTAAATGACAGGGGTCCCTGACTTCAGTCTATTATTTGGGTGTAAGTATCTGCCTCTGTCTCAGTCAGTTGCTTCTTGGGACTCTGAAAGGACAGCCATGGTCAGGTCCTGTTTGTAATACCACCATAGCATCAGTAATAGTGTCAGTCCTTGGAGCCTACCCTTGATATGGATCACAAGATGAAGTGGTCACTGAACCTCCTTTCCCTCAGTCTCTTCTCCATTTTTTGTCCCTGCCATTCTTTTAGATGGGAACAATTCTAGCTCAGAGATTTTGACTGTGGGATGGAAACCCTGTCCCTCCACCTGATGCCCTGCCTTTCTACTAGACATGGACTCTATGACTTCCCTCTCCCCACTGTTGGACATTTCATCGAAGGTCCCTCCCTTTGAATCCTGAGAGTCTCTCACCTCCCAAGTCTCTGGAAATTCTAGAGGATCCCCAATATCCCAACTCTTGGAGTTGCATATTTCCATTCTTTCTGCTGACCCTCAGGGCTTCATTCCTGTTTCTCCCAAATACATGATTATGTTTTTGTTTTGTTTTGTTTAGTTTTCTCAGAACATATGAAATTCCATTCTCCGCAACAATGTAATCACAATTACAGGTCCTCTGTTAAAGAAGAGAGGTATAAGTTTCATGTGATTTTCCTAATATGAGGAACCTGCACCAGTTTCACCCTTGTGGCAGCTGAAAGTAGCATGGTGATGACCAGAGTCTCTAGAATGCTGGAAGAGGGAAAATGTAGGGACATAGATTAATATGGTTCTCTTGAGGCTTCCTGTTATTTGTCCATTTAACAATGTATGGTCATCAGGGAGATGGACTGCTGTGCATGTTTGTGGGTGATTATTTGAATTGTAGTTTAATTGAGATTGAAAGACCCTCAAATGGTGGGCAAGACTATTTTCTGGACAGTGTGTACTGGACTATATTAAATATAGAATATACTGAACACTAGCATGCATTTGTCTCTTTCTTTACTATGTATTGGAAGTTGTGATATGACTACCTAGCCAAAGCTCCTGTTGCTATAGCCCATTTTTCTCCTAAATGATGGTCTATAACCTTGAACTATAAGACAAAATATACTTGTTACCCCTTAAGTTGCCTCTTTCAGGGTTTATAGTCTCATAGCAATAAGAAAAGAAACTAAGACAGGTTCTAAATTGCAGGTTGATGGAGTAAGACTGAACAAAAAACAGCATGGATATAGATAACTATAAAATAATATGCATTCCAAAAATCTGAAAGGCATGATTTAGAATGTTTTCAGCATAAGCAAATAAGATGTGTCAGACTAGATGGATTAGATGCCCTGAGTTCAACACTGTATTATATGCATGTTGAAACATCACACAATGCTCCATAAATATGCCCAACTGCTGAACATATATGTTTCAATTAAATTATTTAAATTAAAAAATTAAATTGCAGCATAAAACAATTATTTTACTCTATTATTTTGTGGTAACTCATTTGTCTTTTGGATGCAGGATCTTTCTATATAGTCCAAACTGACCCTGCATATGTTACCCTACTGTCTCCATCTCCCAAATCCTGGGAGTGTAGGTATAGATTATGGAAACTTGATCAGATATTTCTTAGACCTCAATTCCAATAAACATATTTATTATATCTGGATCTTTCTCATTTATTTTTATGTATTCAGATTTTACTCAAAGTAGGTTAAATATTTTAAATTGTGAATAGATCCCTCAAAAACACACAAAATCCAACAGATATATGAAAGGTGAAGAGAAAATTACTGTTACAAAAGAATCAGTTAAAAGCCTGTTTTTTTAAATTAGATATTTTCTTTATTGACATTTCAAATGTTATCCCTTTTCCCAGTTCCTCCTGAACCCCCTATCCTATCCCCCCTCCCCCTGCTTCTATGAGGTTGTTCCTCCACCCACCCACCCACTCCTGCTGCCCTGGCATTCCCCTACACTGGAGCATCAAACCTTCACAGTACCAAGGGCCTCTCCTCCCACTGATGCCCAACAAAGCCATCCTCTGCTGCATATCCAGCTGGAGCCATGAGTCCCTCTTTGGTTGGTTGTTTAGTTCCTGGGTGCTCAGGGGAGTGTGATTGGTTGATATTGTTGCTTTTTTCTATAGGGTTGCAAACTTTTTCAGCTCCTTCCATCCTTTCCCTAACTTTGCTTTTAAAACAAGAAATAAAATTAAGTTCAGAGGATAAATAATGGTGTGAATTTTAAGTTTTCTAAACTAAATTATATAGTATAACCATGAAAAAATAAAATAAAAGGAAGAACCTATTAATTTTATTAGGTAGGATGTTATAAGACATTTAAGAAATTCCCTTAACAAAGAGTAAGGGAATGTAGAAGACATGAGACAATATAACACCTTTAGTACAATGTGTAGTGTATATTGATCACTTATGTAATACACTAGTATAATCAGAACAAAGAAGCTTAAATGCAACTTTAATATTAGTGAAGATCTAAAAATATACCACTGGTCAATACTGTGAATGTTTTACTTCAAAATTAATGTAATCGTGTCTTATAATAACAATCAATTCTCATGAATATTTCTAGTTTTTGAAATATGAAAGCCAAAAGTTATACTTTCCTTCAATGTCCAAATAAAATCAAGCTCGTGAGTTAAGTAATAACAATTTTGTCACTCAAAATATGAGTATTGGATTATAGATTCTTGTTTTTAAGGCTGAAATTGAATTTTCAACTCTCCTTCAACTGAATTAACTTATCATACAATATCAGATAAAAGATTATGATAACAAGGTAGGTATGGCTGGGTAGAATGAGGTCACAATAGATGTAGAAAGTGCTCCAAGCAGTGATTTTCATGTTATGAAGGTTAGACATCTTCATTCTTCATAAAAGAGACATGACTATTATTGCAATAATGGAGATATTAGTTTCTCAATAGTAATATTTTCAGAATTATGTAATTACTTAGCATAAAGGATTTATAACTGTAGTCACTGGGACAGAAAAATTAAGAAAACTGGGTATATCAGACACAGGCTTAAGGAGCTAAGGAATGGTAAGCAGTGTGCAGATATGGATAACATGGTTGGAACTGGAGTATGGCTGTGTGCTGTGTACATGTGTGTGTACATGTGCATGTGTGGATATCTGTTAGGTATGTACGTAAAATGGCAAGTGGATTCCTGGATATGTGGTTCTCAAGCTGGATGTTAGAATAGTAGATATCTCCCTAAATTTGTGAGTCTTCAGTATATACTTAAAGATTGACAAACTCTCAGAAAATCAGAATAAAGGCATTTATAAATGAAAAGTATGCTATAGAGATATTCTTCATGTGTAAAGTTGAGTGTATCCAGAAGTCCTTAGTTACGCCAATGACTGCTACATCTATTAAGGCATGTAGTTGTAGTCTAGATTGAGAGAGATGAAGGCAGAAAGAATGAAAGGTCTGTATCAGCACATCAACTAATCCTTTATAAATCTTCAATGTAGAACCAGAAGGCTAGTGTGTAAATAACAAGAGGAAGGCATTTGGTTCACATTTTGAAACAGATTATGAATAAACTTTTGTTTTAATGTTGGTAGAAACCATTCAGGATAATGAGGCTACTGATAGTGTAGGAAAAAGAAGGCTACAGTTAGGAGCATTGATTTCAGAATGGTAAGGACTGGTGAGGAGCTTAATATCTCTAGTAACATGAGGATAACTTTTCAGGGAAAAGCATATGATGAACCTATGAATAAATATCAAAACTCAAAGTAGTAGGAGTTTTGGAAATCCAACTTAGTAATTTTAAGATAAGGGTGTTTTGTTTTGTTTTTTTGTTTGTTTGTTTTTTTTTGTATTAAAATTTAAGAGTGGAACAGTATTTAATTGGAGAGAACATTAAGCTGACAACATGTATCTATAATCAGAATGAAACCATCATACTGATAAAGGCTTGTTATCTTCTTAGTTTTAAAATGCAGTAGAAGTTACACTCCAGCACAGCAACAAAGGCATGGCATGGGAAGAATATATAAAAGAACATTATATCCTGGCTGGGAGGAAGAACATACAGTGAGTTTTCCTCTCTGTAAGAAGCAGCTGGGGCTTTTTCTGTGGTAACCAAATGCATCTCAATTTCCTCTACATAAACAAAACAAAGCCCCAAGTCTCCCCATCAAAGAGAAGGGAATGTTCTTAGAGCAGTTCCCTGTGCCTCTTTCCTTCCTTTAGTGAGCATTGGACTGACATGCACTGTTGGCTATTGCAAAACTGCAGATATGGATATCTACAAATTTGTCCCGCAGAAACTACATTATTTCAAAGGACCCTTTTAGAAGTCTCTCCTTGAGTTATGGCCAACAAATGGCACGTTTCCCCATGGGATTGCTTCAGGGACACTATATCAGATGCCCACAAATTCAAAGGATTGAAAACAAGATTACTGAAGTAAGACAGTTTGCTCCTTAACAAGTGACTGCTGCCTCCTGATTACAGGTTTTTATTTCTTATATGAGGATATACAGTAAACCACTCTTACGTGGAATTAACAGGCAGTCTTTGTAGAGAACATAATAATCAAATCCATTTCTTATCTTACTATCTACATGAAAGCATTCTGGCTGTTTCCCCTCATTTTTCGCACTTGATGTCCTATCTTGTCTTTAAATTTAGAAGACATACAGTTTGGAGGCCACATTTATCTCCAAACTTTCTCTCTGTAATCTTAGCAGTTTCATAGCAGATATTGTTAATCTTGAGTTGAGTCGTTAATGCTAAAACATCAAATAGATGTAAGAAAGTTGTTGAAGAATAAGCCTTAATTCTATAAACAAATTCTAGAGATAAGATGTCACTGGTTTATTAAGTACAGATAAATATCAATATGTATTGCAGTACAAGATATACTAACGTTAAGCCACATGAAGAGTTTGACTATCATATGTTTTTATTTAATATTATCTTGTTGATTTATAGTTCTCTCAAATATACCTTTTATTTCACATCCTATTGATGTGGATAGCACTGGGACTAATTATATTTGATGTTAATTCCATTCTCCTGTGAGTGGCTGTGAACAAGAAGTGAGTCAGCACTCAGGTGATTTCCTGTAAACCTGCTTCCCACCTTAATTTGTAAAATAAAGGAGAGCTGATGATTAGGCAGATAAAAGGGAAGATGGAGCAGAAGGTGAGGGAGAGGAGGAGAAAATGGAAGAGGGAGAGGATGTATAGGAGGAGGAAGAAGTAAAGCTGAGCAGAAGCACATGGCCTGGAGAAACCACAAGTTCTAAGGGGTCTCATAGATGTGGAAGATAATAGTGCAGCAGTAGATCTGCCCAATCTAGGCGCACAGCATATAATCATATCAACTGTGTTGTGTTTTCATTGCCAGGGCATACTGGGAGGAGATTACAGCAACAATCTATTATTTTGCTTTTCTCTGTTCTTGTTTGCTCTCTTCTATCTACCATACTCTTCTCCCTGTAATAGATCTCCTTCTCCCACACTGACATACTAGTGAAAAAGTATAACGTAAAAGCAAAATTCTTGGCCTTTAGGCCCAGACTTGAGAATGTGACCTCTGTGACTCAAGGTATGCTAATCATAAAACAGATAGCGACATTCCTCCACCCACCTGCTTCCTGGGTTCAAGGAGTGTTCATTCAAAGAAAGTCACCCTGACCCACCCTGACCATTGCTGGAACCTGTTATGCAAATGTGCTATTGTTAGGGGTTCATAGAAACTGTCTTGAGAAATAACCTGCACAATTACCTTGTGACTCTTGTGACTTTGCACTTCCTTGTGACTCTTAACTGGTATTTTTGGTATTTTCCAACAACTCCCTCCCCACCTCCTTGAGTTGTGGTTTCTTCCTTTAAATACCCCCTTACCCATCTACTCGGTACGCCATGGTCCTCTACCCCTGCATGGTGTATGACTGTGGGCCTGAGAGTGCTCTTGAAATAAAAAGTCCTCTTGCAGTTTGCAGCAAGACTGTTTATCGGGAGTGATTTGGGGTGTCGCCTCTACTGAGTCAGAACATGGGGGAGTCCTCATGTTGTGGGTCTTTCACTAGCTCACAGTGATTTTACCTTGATTTTTACTGCACCAGCTTTGATGATGGGATTTGAATTCACACAGTAGGTTAAATGTTCATCACCCATGCAAGAATGTTTGACTAATTTGCATTCAAGTACTTTAGATCTGCTAAGGACAGAGTGGTATTTCTGTGCCTGTATACATATAAGAATCACATTGAGATATTTTTAAATGAAAAAGACTATTTATCAAATAGTTTGTATGCTTTTCTAGTTAAGTCATCTTAAAGTCATAAATATACTCACTTTTTCAGAAAGAAATTTTACTGATTGTAAGCACTTTGCACATATCCTATTAAATTCATTCTTTCTCTAATTAAAAAAAAATGTATCGAGGAAAATGTGATTTTTAAATTATCTATTTATAGTAGATAATTTGCTTTCATTCAAATCTAGAACTCAGAATTTGTGATGTCATAGTATTATTTAAAATTAGAAATGGAAATCACATTATCAAAGCAGCTATAATTTGGTTTTATAAAAATTGGAAATTATTATTATTAAAGTAAAATATTTAGTAAGACAATTGTTAAATATTAATTGAATCTTTCTATGTTTTCCACTTGATTATGTCTCAGTAGATCAAATATTCATATTTTCAAAAATGTTTTAAGATATTTACCTATTTATTTATAGTATACTGTCACTATCCTCAGACACACCAGAAGAGGGCATCATATTCCATTACAGATGGTTGTGAGTCACCATATGGTTGCTGAAAATTGAACTCAGGACCTCTGGAAGAGCAGTCAGTGATCTTAACTGCTGAGCCATCTCTCCAGCCCTCAAAAATGTTTTGAATAGCTAATTTAATTTACATGAAAGTTTACATTTTATGTAAACAGAAAAATAAGTAATAAGATCAGTCACTTGAAAGATAACATTTCAAATAAAAGAGGTAGGTAAATAACTAATTCTCTGTAGAATATATAATGATAGATAGTAAGATATATTTTTATAATGTAGCATTTGGGAGACTGTATTATGAAGACAATTAGGAACTCAAAATCAGCCTGCCCAATATGAGAAATGACTCAAAACCAAATAAATAAGAAAAGGATAGATTTTACTGTTGCTAAGTAAAGTTTTCAATAATGTATCACATTAGGGAAAATTGGGTTATTAATAAATGAACCAGTCAAACTTAAAAAATCAGAAGAATCAAAAGTAAGTGCCTAGAATAAAGGGAAATCAATGAAATCATTAGAATTAACAGCTCAATAAACCAACTTGATTTGGAAACAATAAAACAGCAAACATAAATTTATATGGACCGTTTTCAAAAATTAAAAGGTTGATTTTATGTAGGCCTTATTTTATTCGATGGCTTGGAACAGACATTATTTTAAAATGATATATTGAAAATAAACACTTGGGTAGAATGTTAAATAAAAAAGAGAGAATGACCCTGCTTCAAATAACCTGCAGGACAATGAACACAAGAGCCATAGAACTATAAATCATAAGACAGAACTAATAATATAAGAGAAGGAAATGAAGCTGAAGAAAGTGGTGGCATAATAAAATGAGCCACAAGTGTGTTTTCATTTTTTCCAACTAGGGAACAAGTGTGTGGATCAGACTGTTTTTACCAATAGAAGAAAAGCCAAAGTGAACCTATACTTACTTGACATTTCCACATTTTATTCTCTGAAACATCCATCTAGGGGAAACCAAGCTCCGTGATAAAGAACTTACTGTAGGAGGTTATTATGCTGCAATAGACACCAATTTTGGGAGCAGCAATGCTGCATGGCAACCTGAAAGAGAGAGAAAGAAAGGAGGGGAAGGAAAAAAAAAGGGAAAAGGAGGGAGGAGGAGGGGTAGAGAGAGGGAGAGGGGGAGGGGGAGAGGGACAGGGATAGGACCAGGGAGAGAGCAGCTAAGGAGGCAGTCATGTGAGAAGAAAGGCCAGGGTAGAACTTGATGATTCTGTTTTTTTTCCAAGCCCTTCTCAAGTTTATGATGAACATAAACATGCCTTAACGAAGTGGTTGTTTAAAGTCCCTTGGTTTAGAGTATATAGCAAGATCAAAAAAATTATTTGCTTAAATGTATTAGATTATTTTTGGAGTCAAAATAAATCAATTGATAAATTTCAGTAAAAGAGAAAAGAAACACTTTAGAAGAAACCATTTGTTAAAAATCAAATGAAAAAGAAAACACTTTTGGCAAAGTGGCTAGACCCAAGATTAACTAAAAAAACAAAAACAAATTGAAACCAGAACAACAAAAAGGAGAAGCCTTCCTATATGCAAATGTCAAGCAGACTGATAAAGAAATCAGGGAAACAACACCTTTCATAATAGCCTCAAATAATATAAAATATCTTGGGGGAAACTGTAATCAAGCAATTGAAAGGCTTGTATGTTAACGGCTCTTTGAAGAAAGAAATTGAAAGAGATATCAAAAAATGAAAAGATCTCCCATCATTGTGGACTGGCAGTGTTAACATTAAAAATGATCACCCCACCAAAAGCAACCTAAAGATTCACCACAAACTCCTTTAAAATTCCAATGAAATTTTTAATAGAAATTGAAAGGACAATTCTCAACTTCTTACAGTAAAACAACAATGTACTGGCTAGTTTTGTATCAACTTGACACAGCTGAAGTTATCACAGAGAAAGGAGTTTCAATTGGGGAAATGCCTCCATGAGATCCAGCTGTGGGGCATTTTCTCAATTAATGATCAAGGGGGAAAGGCCCCTTGTGGGTGGTGCCACCCCTGAGCTGGTAGTCTTGGGTTATATAAGAGAGCAGGCTGAGCAAGCCAGGGGAAGCAAGCCAGTAAGTAACGTTCCTCCATGGCCTCTGCATCAGCTCCTGCTTCCTGACCTGCTTGAGTTCCAGTCCTGACTTCGTTGTTGATGAACAGCAGTATGGAAGTGTAAGCCAAATAAACCCTTTCCTCCCCAACTTGCTTCTTGGTCATGATGTTTGTGCAGGAATAGAAACCCTGACTAAGACAAACAACAATAACAACAGGATAGCTAAACAATTCTAAACAATAAAAGAACTGTGGGAGTTCTCACTATTTCTGATTCAAGTTGTATCACAGAGCTATAGTAATAAGAAACCATATGGTTTGACTTAAAAACAGAAACATTGATCAATGAATCTACTTTCAGTCCCAGACATACATGCACACATCTATGGCTATCTGAATTTTTATATAGAAGCCAAAAGTTCACACTGAATAAACGGAGAGCATTTTCAGCAATTAGTGATGATCAAACTGGACATCTCTATATGGAAGAATGCATGTAGAATTTTATGTATCCAACGAATTAGAAAGTGCAATCTGCAAATTCATCTGGAATAACAAAAAACCTAGGATAGCAAAAACTCTTCTCAAGGATAAAAGAACCTCTGGTGGAATCACCATGCCGGACCTAAAGCTCTACTACAGAGCAATTGTGATAAAAACTGCATGGTACTGGTATAGTGACAGACAAATAGACCAATGGAATAGAATTGAAGACCCAGAAATGAACCCACACACCTACGGTCACTTGATCTTCGACAAGGGAGCTAAAAACATCCAGTGGAAGAAAGACAGCATTTTCAACAAATGGTGCTGGCACAACTGGTTGTTAACATGTAGAAGAATGCGAATCGATCCATTCCTATCTCCTTGTACTAAGGTCAAGTCTAAGTGGATCAAGGAACTTCACATAAAACCAGAGACACTGAAACTTATAGAGGAGAAAGTGGGGAAAAGCCTTGAAGATATGGGCACAGGGGAAAAATTCCTGAATAGAACAGTAATGGCTTGTGCTGTAAGATCGAGAATTGACAAGTGGGACCTCATGAAACTACAAAGCTTCTGCAAGGCTAAAGACACCATCAATAAGACAAAAAAACCACCAACAGATTGGGAAAGGATCTTCACCTATCCTAAATGAGATAAGGGACTAATATCCAATATATATAAAGAACTCAAGAAGGTGGACTCCAGAAAGTCAAATAACCCCATTAAAAAATGGGGCTCAGAACTGAACAAAGAATTCTCACCTGAGGAATACCGAATGGCAGAGAAACACCTGAAAAAATGTTCAACATCCTTAATCATCAGGGAAATGCAAATCAAAACAACCCTGAGATTCCACCTCACACCAGTCAGAATGGCTAAGATCAAAAATTCAGGTGACAGCAGATGCTGGCGAGGATGTGGAGAAAGAGGAACACTCCTCCATTGTTGGTGGGATTGCAAGCTTGTACAACCACTCTGGAAATCAGTCTGGCAGTTCCTCAGAAAATTGGACATAGTACTACCGGAGGATCCAGCAATACCTCTCCTGGGCATATATCCAGAAGATGTCCCAACCGGTAAAAAGGACACATGCTCCACTATGTTCATAGCAGCCCTATTTATAATAGCCAGAAGCTGGAAAGAACCCAGATGTGCCTCAACAGAGGAATGGATACAGAAATTATGGTACATTTACACAATGGAGTACTACTCAGCTATTAAAAAGAATGAATTTATGAAATTCCTAGCCAAATGGATGGACCTGGAGGGCATCATCTTGAGTGAAGTAACACAATCACAAAAGAACTCACACAATATGTATTCATTGATAAGTGGATATTAGCCCAAAACTTAGGATACCCAAGATATAAGATACAATTTGATAAACGCATGAAACTCAAGAAGAATGAAGACCAAAGTGTGGACACTGTGCCCCTTCTTAGAATTGGGAACAAAACACCCAGGGAAGGAGTTACAGAGACAAAGTTCGTAGCTGTGATGAAAGGATGGACCATTTAGAGACTGCCGTATCCAGGGATCCTCCCATAATCAGCTTCTAAACGCTGACACCATTGCATACACTAGCAAGATTTTGCTGAAAGGACCCAAATATAGCTGTCTCTTGTGAAACGATGCCGGGGCCTAGCAAACACAGGAGTGGATGTTCACAGTCAGCTATTGGATGTATCACAGGGCTCCCAATGGAGAAGCTAGAGAAAGTACCCAAGGAGCTAAAGGGATCTGCAACCCTATTGTTGGAACAACATGATGTACTAACCAGAACCCCGGAGCTCTTGTCTCTAGCTGCATATGTATAGAAAGATGGCCTAGTCGGCCATCAATGGAAAGAGAGGCCCATTGGACTTGCAAACTTTATATGCCCCAATATAGGGGAATGCCAGGGCCAAAAGAATGGGAATGGGTGGGTAGGGAAGTGGGGGGCGCTATGGGGGACTTTTGGGATAGCATTGGAAATGTAATTGAGGAAAATATGTAATAAAAATATTAAAAATCAAAAAAAAAAGAATTTTATGTATCACCTTGCACAAAATGCAAGTCCAAGTGAGTCAAAAACCTCAACATAAAACCAGACACACTGAATCTGATAGAAGAGAAAGTGTGGGACAACCTTGAACATATGGGCACAGGAAGCAACTTTCTGAACAGAACAAATATCTAAGGTCAACAATTAATAAATGGCACGTCATGAAACTGAAATGTTTCTGTATGTTAAAGGACACTGTCAATCAGATGAAGAGGCAGCCTGGAGAATGGAGAAGATTCCTTACCAACTCCATATTCAATATAAGTTTATTATATGAAATACATAAAGAACACAAGAGATTAGACATCAATAAACTAAATAATCCAATTAACAAAAGGGGATACAGATCTAAATAGAAAAATCCCAATAGAGGAATCTTAAATGGCTCATAAACACTAAGCAGTTGTTCTCAACCTTTTTGATGCTGTAACTCCATAGCACAATTCTTCATTATGTGGTTACCTCTGACCAGAATTACTTTTGTTGCTACTTCATAACTGTAATTTTGTAATTATGTTATGAATTACAATATAAATATCATATATGCAGATAGTTTTGGGAAACCCCTTGGAAGGGGTTATTAAAACCCCAAAGGGGTCATGACCCACACGGGTTGCGACCCACTGACTCAAAGAAATGTTAAATGTCCTTAACCCTCAAGGAAATGCAAATCAAAACTAGTTTCATTTTGTACCTGTCAAAATGGCTAAGATGCAAAACACAAGTGACAGCTCATATTGGCTAGGATATGGAAAAGGGGGAACACTCCTCCACTGCTGTTGGGAGTGCAAACTTGTACAGCTTCCCTGGTCATCAACATGGTGGTTATTCAGAAAATTTAGAACTGACCTAACTCAAGACCTAGATGAAATGCTTTGGGGTATATACCTAAAGGATGGTCCTCCATACAAAATGGACACTTGTTAAACTATTTTCATAGCAGCTAGAGACCAGAAACAACCTAGATGTTTGAGGGCAAACGAAATAATATTTAGGGATCTCCATGGATAAAGGAGATGTACATTTACTCAATCTAGTATTTCAGAGATGGTAAAATGGTTGACATGAAATTTTCAAGCAAATGGATGCAACCAGAAACAAAATATCATTCTAAGTGACGTATCCCATGGTGAGCAAGATTTAATATGTATTCACTCATAAGTGGAAATTTGCTGTTAAGTAAATGATAATCTACAATCTATAGACCCAGAGAGTTTAGGTAAAGAGAAGGGCTTTAGTGAGGATCCATGGTTCTCCCTGAGAAGAAGAAACAGAATAAATTTTCTGTGTATACTGCAGCAGGTATTGATAGGAAAATGAAGGGATAGCATTCAGGGTGAGACAGCTGTAATTGGAGAGTACTGCAGGATGTAGAAGCCTTGTGTAGTGAAAAATTTCTAGAATCTATAAGGGTGACCTTAGTAAGGACTCCTAGAAATATAGGATATGATGTTTGATTTGACTGTCTTTTTGTAGGCACTTTTTGTAGGAACAAAACTTCCAGTGGTTGTTCTAGGTTATATTCTTTTGAGTTGTTGGCTGAGGGGGGTTCCAGTGAGACCTTTAAACAAACTGGGCTCATGGTAGAACACAGGAACATTCTGTGAATACCAACACAGTGTCCCCATTCTGAGGAGAATATCCACATAGATCAGGGTACATAGAGAAGTCCAGCTGGCAAGCTACAGAAAGAGAAAGCTGGACCCCAAGGAAGCCACAAACTCTCTACCTACAATATGTGCTGCTTGTAAGATAAGCTGGCATAATGGTGTCACAGAACTTGTGGAAGCAGACCGCCAATGTTTGGTGTAACTTGAGATGCATATCAAGAGAGGGAGCCTATGTCCTATACTGCCTGGATAGCCAGGAACTGAAAACTGTATAGCCAAGAGATCAAAGGTAGAACCAAACAAGGACTGTCAAAAGACTAAAATAAAATAAAATAAAATAAATGAGTTGGAATAATAGTCTGCAATACTTATAGGTGTCTTGTCCAATCATCATAGCAGCATATGGGAGTGGTTGCAGTGACCTACAGACAGATTTTATAAAGAAAGAGAATCTACAATGTAGATCTATTTACATTAGGTCCTTCTGCTAAAGAATGGGAGCCCACTAAAGAGAGGAAGGAAAGAGTCAAAGGGACTGGATGATACCAGGAGAACACAGCCCACCTTATCACCTTAGCAGGACTCACCTGGGCTCATACAGACTAAAATGGCAAGCACAAGGTCTGTGTGGTCTTATACCAGGTCTTCTCTATATTTTGTGGGTCTTAGCTTGGTGTTTTGTAGAACTCCTAACAGTAAGAATGGATATTTCTCTGACTCTTTTGTGTGCCCTTGAGACTCTTTTCTCCTGTTGGGTTGTCTTGTTCAGCATCAATAGGAGGGCTTTTGCTGTGTCTTATTTTAGCTTGTTTTGTTCTATTTGGCTGTTTTCTCTTGGAGGCTTGCTCTTTTCTAAAGAGGAAATGTTTGGGAGTGGATGTGGGGGGGAGACAGGAGGTACAGTTTCTCCACCTTCTATTCCTGTTATCAGGATATATTGTATGAGAGAAGAATCTTTTTTCCAATAAAACAAAGCAAAACAAAACCAAATAAGTAATATTTTTTAAATAGTTAAATTTATTATGTAAAATTAAAGGAGAATTCCTTTTAGATGATAATTTGATTTATTTGATAATTTTATACTAGAAGTTGAAAGACAACAATCAGAATCAGATACAATTCATCATTTTTCAAGCACTCTGTCCAAGAGAAATTTATTTGCATATTTTATTTGTAGAATATTTGGTATAAAATTAAAATCAAGAATATATTAAAATATAAATCTTCATCATAAAAAGAAGAAATTCAAGACAATTTTTGTTAAGTAATAAATTGTTATAATGAGAGAAGTGAAAAATGTAAGCTCTCAGACTTACACACATGCTGACACAGATAAGCACAAGACACAAAATAAAAATGACTAGAATCAGCAACAATTAACAACTTAATATCAGTATTGTTAACCCTTGAATGAACTATAAAATCATATATGTAACCATTGCCACTATTATTGGGCATTATTCTGTAAACTCCACTCATATAACCAGAGAATTAAAAAATGGAATCATAAATGAAAAGAAAAAACCCATAAATATTTACAGTAGATATTATATTCTACAAAAAATATAAATGGAATAATAAGTAATAACCTACAATATCCAATAAACCTCAATTATGAGAGAAATGCTCAACAATTTAAATAATATAAAAATTAAATACTAGTTAAAACTATGTAGACATACTATGTGCTACATTAGAATCTAGTATCTCTGAATTTTTAAGAAATTTTACATGAATTGTAATAGTCCATGCATATCCTAACTTTTCTAATTCTTTCAAAACTAATTTTTAAATAAAATGCCATCTTGTTATATTATGAAATTACCAAGTAAGTTACAAACTTGTATTGACAAAAAATGCATACAATAGTAGACAAAACATTTTCTGAAAGAAATATTTTGATCTTACTTTAGTGGTTATTGTCACTTAAAGTTTGTTATGATTTCAGAGAATGACATGGAAGGGAAAGGAAAACATCATCATCCTGGAATTAAACTTCATTTATTGACAACAAAAAAACTTTAAAAAGTGTCAGGCTACCCGGCGTTCTGGTCAGTGTCCAGAAACAACTTTGTAAAATCTTTTGAAGTCTTCATGTCAATTTTTCCCCATCATCTCTCATCAGATCCTACAGAGTGTTTTCCATCTCTGTTCCTGCACATAATGTCACCATCTGACCTTGCCCATCTCACCATAACAGTACTGCTACTTAAAAAGACATTACTAACAAAGGTCAGAAGACCAAAGGAGAGATGAAAGGGGTGTGTGACACTGCCAGCTGCCTCAAAAAATATCTCTGGGTTTAAAGTAGATTCATCAAAACTTTGGACTTCAGAGAAGAAAAACACTACATTATATTTTGAAAAGTCGTCAGCATCTGTTTTAGAGGAAGAGAGCTTTCTGCTACAATCCAGTCAAAATGAGTTAATGATTAAAGTAGGGTAAAGACAGTGCTTAGTTCTGGGTAGTAAATTGTTGTGTGCAAAGCAATCATAACTTCAGACTCAAGGTAAATAACTTGAACTGCGAGATTGATCCTGAAAGTTGAATTTTATAATTAGGAATTCAAGAACCATGAGTTACTGAGCATTTACACCAGGGCTTTGCTATACTAGGCAAGCACTCTGCTCTAGATCAACTTTGAACACTGTTCTGTCATAGAATACTCCTTCCAGAAGCTCCCACAAACCAAGACACAGACACACAGACACACAGGCTCTCGCTCTCCCTCCCTCCTCCCACCCCCCTCCCCTCCCCCCCCCCCCCATCTAATGAAAGGAGCTACATAGAAGTTGACCCAATATGAAACTCACTTGGGAATTTTAGTTTTAAGTACTTATAAGAAATATCAGAAATTGATTTTGCTAGTAGTGTTTTCCATTATTTTAAAACAGAGTGCTTTTCAACTGATGCATCATGCATTTACTGCTACACAAGAGTTTAGGAAAACTTGATGTGATGAAATTAGGTACAGATATAGAAATGACAAAGTGTGAAATAAAAATCTATGTTTATGATGATATTGTACTAAATGTTACCTATGAGGGCTTTGATTTACACTACAGACAGTGAGTTTACAGCCTCATCTTCAAGTTTGGTGCAAAATAAGCATATTAATAAATGGTGTTTATGCCCGTTATTCAATATGATGGACAGTTTCAAATTATAGTCATTATTTTTCCAATTGCATAAAACTCAAACTATGAACCAAGTATATGCACTTGCTGTTTGGGTGTCAAAGTGACACAAATTTGAATCATCAAAGAAGGAGGCTCAGATCAGAAAATGCCTCCATGAGACCTCGCTGTAAGGTATTTTCTAAGTTTGTGATTAATGGGGGAAGATTCAGCCCACTGTGGGTGGTATCATCCAAGGGCTAGTGGTCCTAGGTTCTATTAAAAAAATAAGCTGAGCAAGCCATGGGAAGCAAGCCAGTAAGCAGCACCCTCCTGGCCTGTATATCAGCTCCTGCCTTCAGGTTCTAGCCCTGCTTGAGCTCCTGTCATGACTTTCTCAATGATGGATTGTGATCTGGAAATTTAAACAGAATAAACCCTTTCCATTCCAACCTGCTTTTTTGTCACAGCAATATAAACCATGACCCTGACTCAGACATTATATAATTATTTGTTATTGTATATTATTTTCAGAACATTTTACAAGTATTGCAATATTTGTGAAACTAACTTTTCACTGTTACTGAAGACTGCACATTATCAAAGACACTGTAGATGAAAGGGTCCTAACACACCAAGATTAGGAATCCCTGAGGGGAGAACTTTCTCTTGGTATACAATATAAAATTCCTGTTCCTTCATCCATGTGACTTTCACATACTTAAAATATCATGAAATCAGACAAATATTCAAAGATACCCAAATATTTTAACATATAAAATTCTTAAAAATGTTGTAACATTTATATGCATTTCTTATATGAACTATTTCTGAATGTGTCTATAGTATATCCAAAAGATAGTATAACATTCACACTTTTCAGTGACTATGAAATTATGATATGTGATCTGGATTTAAAAGTTCAAGTTTATAATAAGTATATATGGCTAAATATTGGCATATTTAATCAATAGTCAATATGATATATTTGAATAGCTTTTAAACCAAATTTTATTAAGTTTTTTTAGGGGTGAAGAAAATTACAAGTCAAAATGAAATTAAAGATTAGTTTGAATATTTTCTATAGCCAAGTAAATTAATCTACATAGTGGTAGTTCAAGATGTCAGAGTAGGCCCTACGAACTGTACTTACAACCACCAGTTTTAACATCTAATTATATACAAACTATATCAATAAGAGATAGGTAAAGTGCCTAGAATCATAAAACATGTATAGCACAATTATAGAAAAGATGCACTGAAAATGTCAGGAAGAAGAGTTTTATGTCACTCCTCCACACTCCCCTGATTCTTCAGTCCCAATCAATATAGCATAAAAGGAGATATCAGATGGAGAGAGAGAAAAATGAACATAATCCTGGGTCATTGATACCAATCCCAGTCTACATAATAAAACCTAATACTCAAAGACAACAATAAATCTAGCTTCCATCTCTTAATGCAGATTGTTCCCTCAGTGACTTACTGGCCTGAAGGGAATCACACTGTCTCCGGATTAAAGCCTCAAAGTGATCACTGATCCATGTCACTACTGGTACTTGCTAACTGACTAGAAGCTCTGGATTTGGTTAGCAGAAGACAAAATACAGCAGGCTTAAGATAACTCTTGACCACAGTTGTTGTACTGGCTGGTTTTGTGTGTCAACATGACACAGGCTGGAGTTATCACAGAGAAAGGAATTTCAGTTGGGGAAGTGCCGCCATGAGAGCCTGTTGCAGTAAATCTCCACCCAACTATGCCCTGGCAATGAAAACACAACAGTTAACATGTTTACATGCTGTGTGCCTAGATTGGGCAGATCTACTGCTATACCACCATCTCCCACAGCTTATGAGACCCCTTAGAACTCATCTCCAGGCCACCTGCTTTTGCTACACTTTTCTTCTTTTTCTTCCTCCTATGCATCCTCTCCCTCTTCCATCTTCTTCCACTCTCTCCCACCTTCCACTCCACCTTTCCTTTTATCTGCCAAATCATCAGCTCTCCTTTATTTTACAAATTAAGGTGGGAAACAGGTTTACAGGAAATCACCTGAGTGTTGACTCATTCCTTGTTCACAACCACTGACAGGAAAATGGAATCAACATCAAATATAATTAGCCCCAGGCTATCCACAACAAGATCCAGCTGTGGGGCATTTTCTCAATTAGTGATCTAGTGGGGAGGTCCCTTTGTGGGTGGGACCATCTCTGGGCTGGTAGTCTTGGGTTCTAAAAGAAAGCAAGCTGAGCAAGCCAGGGGGAGCAAGCCAGTAAGTAACACCCCTCCATGGCCTCTGCATCAGCACCTGCTTCCTGACTTGCTTGAGTTCCAGTCCGGACTTCCTTTGGTGATGAACAGCAGTATGGAAGTATAAGCTGAATAAACCCTTTCCTGCCCAACTTGCTTCTTGGTTATGATGTTTGTGCAGGAATAGAAACCCTAAGACAGATGTGCTTGGGCACAGTAAATTCAAGCTTTTGGGACGGTCCAGCTTCACAATGGCTTTGGACACTTGACCATGTCAAACAACCAGCCCCACAATTGTGGACAGACTCATATTCAGAGATTAGTATAATTGTATACTTTTTGCACGGCTATGGTAACTGAATATCCTCATAAGAAACCAGAACAAATGGGATATATGTCATTACCAGAACTACAAATAAATGATTCTAACTAACCCTTTAAATTAGTATATACCATGTGTGTGTACATGCTTATATGTGTGTATAACAGTCCACGTGTGCATGTCTTCTCTGTGCATATGTGTGTGTGTGTGTGTGTGTGTGTGTACACACATGTATGTGCTTTCATGTATTCATGTATGTGCTCATGAGTGTATAAGTCTATGTGGATGCATATTTGTGTGTATGTGTTTCTTTTCCTATGGTACACATCTGTGTGAATGTTTGTGTTCACGTATGTGTTGTGTATGTGTTTGTGTGTATGTCCACTAATGTGTTTGTGCATTGTGTGTCCCCACATGAATATGTGTGTGCATGCATATGTATTTGTTTCTGTGTGTGTTCATTTTCATAAACACGTGAATTTATTTGCCCCCACCTGTGTATAGGCATGCATGCATGAGTATGTTTTTGCATGTATATGTGCATGTCTCTATGTGTGCATATGTATATGTATGTACAATTATATGCTTGTGTGTGTATTTGTTAATGTATATGCATATTTGTATTAGGCCTTGCCCTCTATCTGGTCTTGAAACATGGTCTCTTTTTCCACCCTGCATATGCTTGAATAGCTGATCACAAGATATCAAGACTGTCCTGTTTCTGTCTCTGGTCTCCCTTAAAAAGTTCTGTGTTCAGTGGCATGATATGTTGTTCTACTTTAGATAGGCATTTAAACTTGCCAAATTAGATTTTTAACAACGGAACCATCTTCCAAATTATCAAATAACAATGCAAAGGTGCCAATCCAACTTCACAAAAATACTAATAAGTGGTTTGATAAAATGGGGACACAGGAGGTAACCAAAGAAAGAATTAATAAAGAAAATAACCAAATTTTAAATATCAAGCAAGAACTGTCCTGGAAAATTACAGAAAACTTACCACAAATGTTCATAAAAGAATTGAGGAAACATTTCTATATATAATTTCAATAACAGTGTCTCAAAAAGTGCAAAAAGCAGAAAAATATGAGAAAAATAACAAGGAATAAGTATTCTAATGGGACTGTTAGGATAGCATTAAAATAGACAACAAATTGGTATTTATACAGCCTTAAAAACAATCCTTGTAATAATTAAAATCTTAAGTATGAAGTAAACAATGTAACTATTTTTTTTTATTTTTCTTCATTTACATTTCAAATGTTATCCCCTTTTCTAGTTTCCTCTCTGAAAATTCCCTATACCCTCCTCCCCTCATCCTGCTCCCCAGCCCACCCACTCCCATTTCCTGGCCCTGGCATTCCCCTATACTGGGGCATAGAATCTTCACAGGACCAAGGACCTATCCTCCCATTGATGGCCAACTAGGCCATCCTCTGCTACATATGCAGCCAAAAACACAAGCTCAGGGAAACAATGTAACCCTTAGAAAAATGTTAGGAAAAGACAGTATTCTGTTTCTTTAGTCTGCAGGATGGATTTTGAAATCTGATTCCAAAGCTCTGAGGATCAAAAGCAAAAGAAATAACTGGAGTTACAAAAACACTGAATGGATTCTGCACAATAGAGGGTTCCAACTCTCACAGTCCCTCAACAGCACAGCTACTTAAGCAAGTCCTGAGCAATACAACAGACATGCTAACATGGAAAAGGGAAATCTCATCTGGCTTTACCCGAGACAGAGAACTACTGGCAACAGAAGAATGCTGAGACCAGGAAAAATGGCCTTCCCTGGGGCGAGCCTCCAATTGATTGTCTAATATCAAATAGCCAGCTCTGAAATCATATTCATGCAAGTAACACTAAACAGGCTGAATAGGGTGTGTGTGTGTGTGTGTGTGTGTGTGTGTGTGTGTGTGTGCGTGTGAATTAAAGACAAAGAGGACATGATTTCCATAGGGAGCAAAGGATGTGAGAGTGCATGGAAGTAATTGGAAAGGAAAAGTGAAGAGGAAATTGATGTAATCATACTTTAAATTTTAAGAAACCATTGACTCAGAAAATTGAATGGAAGAAGTATTTATAAACTATATATCTGATAAGGGACTAATATCAAAATATATAAGGGTAGAAAAAGAGTTGATTAAAAACAATGTAAGGGGCATGACATTTTTTCCAAAAGTTAAGAACCAAATTATTTGTAAAGAAAATGTGTTCAAAATCAGTATTCATCAAAGAAACACAAATCAAAAAAGTGACTCATATTTCCCAAATTGCTATTATCAAAAAGACAGAAGAACATGGAGTTAGCAAGACTGTTGAACAAAGATATATGTATGTTAGAATAGGAACTAGTTCCTGTATTTTGGAAAACATATTTAGGTTTTTCAAGATCCATCACATGCAGCAACCTTACTACTGAATATATATGTAAAATAATATATATGTAAGACAATAAAAAACTAATCAAAGAGACAGTCAGACTGCATGTTTATTACAGTGTTATTCACATCAGCCCAGATACAAATATAAGCTATATGTCTATGAACAAAGAATCTAAACAGGGTTGCTAACCATAAACAGTGTGATATTATTAACCCAGAAAAAAAGACAATCTGCATCATCAAAAAGGAACATAGACCTGGAGAAAACTGTGTAAGCCAAGTAAGCCCAATATGTAAGGATGAAAACTGTACAAACTTGCTCACATGTCAAAACTACACTGTCCTTTTGAGGCAGAGAGTGGACCAATCATATCCAGATGTTTGGATTATGGGGTATTGAAAACTATATTGATCAAAAACACAAGTAGATCATAGATACATTGATTGATAGAATTGGGTCAAGAGATTTGCTGATCCTCCTCCGTACATTATGTGAAAATCTATTCTTGATTAATGACAAAAAGTTACAAACAGCATTCCTAAGATGGTTTTAAAGGATTGTAATATAAATATGTATAGCATCAAAACATTGTGTTAACTTTTCTCTCTCTATGAAAAATATACAAGAGAGTACTTCAAGGCATAATGAATTTCTTTTTGGTTCCTAGCCTCAGAGTTTCAGTCCAAGTGAGCTGGCTTCATTGATCTGTAGCTGAGATGATACTACATTGTTGTGATAGAGTAGAGCTTGTTACCAGGTGGAAGCAAGAGAATATAGAGATAGGAGGAACAAAGGAGTTTTGGCATTTCCACCATATGTGTCCTGGGCACTAAAGTCTTCATGTTCTGGCAGGTAACCTTATCAGTTTAGCCATCCTGTAATCACTGTTTACACCTGATCAATCTGGGATCTTTCAATCTGTGGTTACAATTAAGTATAGTTTTACAATTGATTCTGATGGAGAGGAATCTATAGCATGTCCAGGACAAAAGGATGTAGTAACCAGGACCAAAATGTAGAGAATACATAGACACCTAATCTTAGACTTCAAAGAAAGGAATTTTGTTCTCTTCAGATGGATAGAAGTCCCATGGTGTTTACTCTCTAACATTAGGGAAGATAGAATGGCATCATTGTGTTGCTCATCTGAATATAGAACATTTGTGTGCTTGGCATTAGAACTCTCTTTTCTGAGCAACCACATGGACCTTCAGTCACAATAACTTCAGAATGCTTCCCTCAATTTACCAACAATAGAGAGCCAATGAGTGATGACATAGAATTTTTCTATTTTAAGGATTTGATGATTAAAAATAATTTTTCCTCATTTAAGTTGTTTAACATTTTCCTATTTTTATGTAATAAATTTTTGTCATAATTTCACCTCCCAGCCCTACTCCTCTTCTAACTTACTTCCTCTCCTACTGGCACATTTATTTTTAACAAGTTTGTCTTCTACTTTTTATGTTTTAAGTTCTTGTGTAATTGACTGAGTGTAACTAGAGTTTAAAGAAGAAAATTGGCAAAACAAAAATGTGAATTAAGTAGATTTCTAAAGACATTACATAATTGTGTCATATTTACCTTAGAAGTTGGAGGGGGAAATTCAGGCATTAAAACTTAGTATATGTCAAATACCAAATTGATATTATGTTGCCGTAAATCTAGTTTATGTATTTAAAGCAGTGTTTCATTGGAATAAATCTTGTTTTTAATGAAGGAGCACAATAGTCATACATTAATGTAATTAGTAAGAAAAATCTATTTGGTTTACATAAATGTGCATCTAGATGACAAGACAAGAATAAAATAATTGATTGTCTTTTTGTTTGTTTGGTTTGGTTTGCATTTGCATGTCATGAAGTAAACATTCTTAAGTTGAATATGGTCCATTTTCCCTTCTCAGAATGATCCATGTATCCCTCTTTGAGCCTTCCTTGTTAATTGGCCTCTCTGTATCTTTGGGTTGTAGAATAATAATCCTTTACTAAACAGCTAACATTTATTTATAAGTAAGAGCATACCATGTTTTTCTTCATGGGTTACCTCACTCCTGATGACATTTTTCTAATTTCATTCATTTGCCTGTGGATTTCTTTCTCTTTCTTTCTTTCTTCCTTCCTTTCTTTCTTTCTTTCTTTCTTTCTTTCTTTCTTTCTTTCTTTCTTTCTTTCTTTCTTTCTTTCTTTCTTTCTTCCTTCCTTCCTTCCTTCCTTCCTTCCTTCCTTTCTCCCTCCCTCCCTCCCTCCCTCCCTCTCTCTCTCCCTTCCTTCCTTCCTTCCTTCCTTCCTTCCTTCCTTCCTTCCTTCCTTCCTTCCTTCCTTCCTTTCTTTCTCCCTCCCTCCCTCCCTCCCTCCCTCTCTCTCTCTCTCTCTCTCTCTCTCTTTCTTTCTTTCTTTCTTTCTTTCTTTCTTTCTTTCTTTCTTTCTTTCTTTCTTAACAGATCAGAGACCCACAGCAAACATATGGCATATTGGGACATCTTCTGAGTATATGCCCACGAGTAGTATTTCTGGGTCTTCAAAATAATCTATTTCCAATTTTCTGAGGAACCTCTAGATTGATTTCCATAGTGATTGTAACTGCTTGCAATCCCACCAGCAACGAAAGAATGTTCCTCTTTCTCACCATTTTTTCCAACATGTACTGTAACCTGAGTTTTTACCTTAGCCATTCTCATTTGTGTAAGGTGGAATCTCAGGGTTGTTTTGACTTGCATTTCCCTAATCACTAAGGACTTTGAACATTTTTAAGTGCTTCTCTGCCATTCAAAATTCCTCTGTTGTGAATTCTCTGTTTAGTTCTATACCCATTTTTTGATTTGGTTGTTTGGTTTTTTTTGGAGGCTAACTTCATGAGTTCTTTATATATTTTGGATATAAGTCCTCTAACAGCTGTGGGGTTATTGAAGGTTTTTTCCCCAATCAGTAGATTGACAATTTGTCTTATTGACTCTGTTCGTTTTGCCTTACAGAAGCTTTTTCAGTTTCATGAGGTTCCATATATCAATTTTTGACCTGAGAGCCTGAGCCATTGGAGTTCTTTTTAGGGAACCCCCCCCCCCATGCCTACGAGTTCAAGAATCCTTCTTACTTCTACTAGATTCAGTGTATCTGGTTTTATGTTAAGGTCCTTGATCCACTTGGACTTGAGGTTTGTGCAAGGTGACAAATATGGATCTATTTTCATTTTTCTACATACAGACTGCCAGTTAGATCTGCACCATTTTATGAAGATGCTTTCTTTTTTCCATTGTATATTTTTGCCCCTCCCCCTCTTTTTTAAATCAAAGATCGAGTGTCCATGAGTGTATGGTTTTATTTCTGGGTCTTCTATTCTATTTCCCTGATTTACCTGTCTGTCTCTGTACCAATACTATACATTTCTATCACGATTGCTCTGTAGTTTAAGGTTAGGGATGCTGTTTGTCCCAGAAATTCCTTTATTGTTACGAATAGTTATCAATATCCTGGGTTTTTTGCTTTTCCAGATGAAATTGAGAATCATTCTTTCCAAATTTTTTTCTCTTATTTTTTTTATTTTTTATTTTTTTTATTATGTATTTTCCTCAATTACATTTCCAATGCTATCCCAAAAGTCCCCCATACCCCCCCCTGCCACTTCCCTACCCACCCATTCCCATTCTTTTGGCCCTGGCATTCCCCTGTATTGGGGCATATAATCATTCCAAATTTTTTAAGAATTATGTTGGAATTTTGATAGGGATTGTGCTAAATCTAAAGATTGCTTTTGGTAGGGTGGCACGTTTTACTATGTTAATCCTACCAAATCCATGAGCATGAGAGATCTCTCCATTTTTGAGATCTTCTTTGATTTTTTTCTTGAGAGACTTGAAGTTATTGTCATAGAGACCTTTTACTTGTTTCATTAGAGTTATACCAAGGTATTTTATTTTGTTTGTGGTTATTGTGAGGGATACTATGGCTTCCCTAATTTCTTTAAACATAAATTGAATTTACTTATAACAATTATGAGACAATGATGAAAACTATTGGGTACAATTTATATTCATAATGTCGGATCCATAGTATTTGGCAACTTTAGAAAATATCTTACTATGTATCCTATCTTCACATGTTTAAACTTTTGTACTTAATTTCTACCATAATTTTGTATTATTAAAAACATTTTTTCAAATCCTAAACAAATAACACTTAATTGTGAGATTGTACCTAGCCTTCAAGCATATCAGAGATCTGAGAAAGATTAAATATTACCTAACTAAGAAGGAATTGTAGACAAGCAGCTTACAACACCATCTTAAAGACAGATAAAGTTGGCTCCCTGAACAGTTTTCTAGAATTGTTCCTATAACTTTGGAGCATACATCCTCAGACTTCTGGCCCTGTATACTTGACAGACTTTTGTGAAACAGGAATCATTAAAGACTTGCTTACTCTGTCTTCGCCTAACTTGGCAGTCGACATCCCTGCATCCATTTACTCTCTTTGAGCCTTATGTTGTCTAAAGTTGAAGCAAGTACATTGTCTTTGCCAGTGGGTAGCTTGCCATAATTGAAGTAACTCCATATGGAGGTTATTGATACTAATAATAATCTTCATTGAAGTAGAATGGGGGTACTACCAGAAGCTGACATCAATGACAAAAATCCAACTTTAAATGCCATATTCTGTGACTCTCTGAGGTTTTCTGAAGACCTTCTATTTATCTATAGTATGTGTGAATTTTCAAACATTGTTAATTCTTAGCTATTTACTATGGGAGTAACCTTGAAAAGATCCTATTATAATTACCTAAACTAGCATCTAATATGACTATGAGTTTGACTATCTGAATATTAATTTGTATGTCTTATTTATCTCTAACAATTCATAACAACAGCTGTGAAAATGACTAGAACTTTATATTACATCTTTTAAAATTTCATAGATATACATTCTTACATAAATATTAAAAACATATATTTATCCTGTGTTTCAAAATTAACCTTAAATTGTATCAATATAAAATAATCTATATCAATGTCTTAAAAATAACCTTATTTATGTATCAAGGTACAAAATTCTGTACCAGTGTATAAAAGGTAAACCTATTTGAGAATAATAATAGCTCCAAATTGAAGAGTAGATTCAATAATCTAACTTTTTTTTCTTTTTGTTTTTGTTTTTGTTTTTTGTGACAGGGTTTCTCTGTTTAGCCCTGGATGTCCTGTAACTCACTCTGTAGCCCAGGCTGGCCTCGAACTCAGAAATCTGCCTCCCAAGTGCTGGGATTAAAGGCAGCCACCACCACTGCTCGGCCTAACCTTTATTCTATCATTTCTATATGATGATTCTGTATTTCCCCCTTTTTCTTCTCATTGATTTCCCTTTATATAAGAAAGAAGGACTGAGAAAAGGGAAGGAAACATAGAAATCCTTGAGTCTAAGTTCCCTATCTCATTTTATCCCTGTTGAAGAGCACACTTATTCTTAATCATCCACTAAAATGACAACGTATCTCTAACTTATAAAATGAAAAAAAAAATCTTCCCCAACTTAAGGTAATGGAACAAGGGTATTCTTATAATTGCTTCCTCCTGATTTTGAATGTAGAATTTATTTTGGGGAACCCATGAAAATTAGAAAAATGGTTATTTTTAAGGAAACTAACTGTAGCATTTTGAGCATAGTCCCTGTGTGCTGAGAAATTTCAGGGCTTAATTCAAGTCCTGACTGGAACAGTCTGTGATACGGGACCAAGAAAGCTAGTTGTTTTGAAGTTGTTCTGAAAGCAATTCTTTAGAGGAAACTACGTTGATGTAGGATCTGGCAGGGAGCTGAAAAAGAAAGCCTCAGCATCCCTGAGATTGAATCATATCAGGGCTGTATTCTTAGTTGTTATATCTGTGAACATAAAGCTTTTAGAAATAGTATATACTTAAGTATTAACATAATGTATAGAATGTGCAATGTACACTGATCTGTTAAAGATGTCTTTCTGTTCCTGGTTTGAATAGATGAAAGACAACTGTATTTCTTTATGAGTTAGTTTGATAACATAACCAAATTGTGATTTAAATCTTCATTCTTTCCATATGCATGGATGGCATGTAATGATAACTCATGAGAACTCTATAGCCAGCATGACCATTTGCCATGTGTAGCTGAAGTTTTGACTGGACACATTTTAATGTTCAGAACTGTCTCCAAGTGGAGGGATCATAAAATGCATCACCGGTTTTTTGGTCCTTTTGATTTTTTTCCTTCCTGTTTCTGGATCTTCAGGGGGATTCCCTCTGTCAAATCTGATCCTTATTATTTGAATAGAGTCCAAAACTTTTTCTTTCCTCCTGTTGACACAGACACAAAGTCTCTCTCCCAACATCACGTACATTTTGTCCAGCAGTTTGAAGTCATAAGCAAAGATTGATCCAACCTTGCAGCTCCTTTTCTACCCAGTCTGCTCCATTTTGATCTCTCTCAGAGAGGATGTACAATATCACAATTACCATCAAACACATATCTATATTCATGTTGATAAATCAAAATAAGACTGTATGGAGTCAAAATATATTGCTCTATGATGATATATATTTATTATTACTTATTGAGACAAAGTTTCTCTGTGTAGTCTGGGCTTTCTTGGTTTTGCTCTGTAGATCAGACTGGCCTCAAACTCAGAAGAAGCCTGCCTTTGCTCCCAGGTATTGAGATCAAAGGCTTGAGTTTATTTATTTATTTATTTAGTATCTATGTAACATTGAAAAAAAATATATCAAGTTTTATCTCTTTCTTCCCTCTTTGGAGATTACTATTTATATGGACTTATTTATCATTTTTCTCTTTCTTAATTTAACATTCTTTCCTGTATTTAACTTTATTTAAATTACTTTTTATCTTTGTGCCCACCTAACCCTAAAGCAAATTGTAAAACAATATCATATTATCTCTATCACATGTGTGTTTACTTGATTTATCTCCTCTGATATAAGGCATTTTTATTGGCATTGTCAAACTGGTAATTAACATATAATACAATTAATAAGGTTTTTTTTTTGGTGGTGGTGGTGGTGGTTTGTTTTTTTTTTTTTTTTTTTTTGGTTTTCTGAGAAGCCTTGGCTGTCCTGGAACTCACTCTGTAGACCAGGCTGGCCTCAAACTCAGAAATTCACCTGCTTCTGCCTCCCAAGTGCTGGGATTAAAGGCGTGCGCCACCACGCCCAACAGTTAATAAGCTTCACTGTATTATTTTATTTCTTTTCCATTGGTTTCTGCATTCCTTAATTGGATGCTTTTCTTCTGAAAATATAAAAGCAAACACCCCTGTCCCAAACCTCATTCTGGGTTCTTACATTGACTACTAGAATGTATCTTTCCTTGGGAAAAATTATGTTTTGTACCAGAAAAGGCATTATCTTTTGAATTGAAAACTTATATTAGATGGATAAATACACCTATATTATCTTTTCTCTGTATATAAATTTAATATTGATGGGTATTTATTTTTAAAATTATATTCCTTTTTATTTTAAGTAAACACTTGAATAGATTTTTTTTTTAAAGAAATGTGTCTGTTGTATTTTACACTATCATTTGCACATGGGTATATTTATTATAAGGGCGTCTCACGCTGATTTTATTGTGTAAAACAGGCTGGTCCAGAGTTCACAGAGCTTTGCCTGTTTCTGTCTCCTGTATCTTCTGTGTTTTAGCTTAGATGCTGTGCTGTACCTGGCCATGCCCCTGTTCTTTTGTTTACAGGAAGAGACATTTCAGCCACCACCGCCGTTTCTGGTCCTACTAGTCCTAGCAGCCAATCTATTATTATTTTATTTCCTTAATCCATGAGAGCAGAGCATTAATTACAATAGGACATGACTGGGCTGATTTGTCATTCCATGCTTGGGAGAACCTGAAGTGGCTTTTCCCATGGTGTGCACTCTGGGAAGTCTCCACAGGTTTGACACCTCCTGCTGCATTTAGCTCTTCCTGTACTCTCCTTTTGGAGGCTATAGAAACATATTCTGTGTTCTGCTTTTAAAATTAGTAGGGTATTCTTTAAAAGGCACCTTCCTTCCTTCCATACTATCTGTGCAGTTTCATGCTTCTTATCTATTCTGGTCCTGTTCTGTTCTGGGAAGCTTTGGCTTCTCTCTGCCTTTTTCCCCTGTTTGGGTTGGTTTGGTTTGGTTGGTTTTGTATGTTTTACGGTTTGTTTTTCTTTTTTTAGAGACCAGGCCTCTCGTCACGCTAGCCTGACTTTTTCCAGTCCTTTACGCCGGAATTTTCTGGCTGTAAGCTTGGATTTTAATTGCAATAGGTTTGGTACCATTTGTAGAAGTTAGGTGTGTACACTGTGTAAAGTTTACAGTGGTGTTATTCAAATGCTGATTTCTCTGCTTGTTCCAATCTGGACATTGTAATGCTTATACACAGGATCCCCTTGTCAAGTTTGTGTCAACAATTCTTACCATTTATTCTCTGCCTTGTCAATAAATGCTGATCACCCAATCACTAGACAGAAGAGAAAATAGGGCAAGATGTCTGTCAGCCAGAGAAGGAGAGAGGCAGAGAGGGAGGAGAGAGGCAGAGAGGGAAGAGCAAGAGAGCAAGAGAGAGAGAGAGAGAGAGAGAGAGAGAGAGAGAGAGAGAGAGAATATTATCGATTCAGATTTGCTGGGAGAATGGAGGAATTAGAGCACAGAAAGGGGGCCAAGGCTATAGAAACATACCATAAGCCTGAAAACTAGGTCAATGGTAATAATCAAGTGTCATGGAATAGAGCTGGCAAATAGCTATATTAGGATACAATATTAAGACAGAACATAGAGCTGCTTGGCTATTGAAGTACAGTTTTAAATAAATCTTGATTTTTCTGTGTGATTATTATGGGCTGGCATAAGGTAAGGAAATAAAGCTGCTGTATTAATTCCCGTAATATTTATATTAACGATCATTCATTAACATATGTCTTTCTTCCTCCAAGCCCTATGCTCCCAGAAATAAGAGTTAGACTCAAAATATATTTAAAAATACCTTGGCTATGGTGCACGCCTTTAATCCCAGCACTCGGGAGGCAGAGGCAGGCGGATTTCTCAGTTCGAGGCCAGCCTGGACTACAAAGTGAGTTACAGGACAGCCAGGGCTATACAGAGAAACCCTGTCTCAAACAAACAAACAAACAAACAAACAAACAAACAAACAAAAAACCTTGGCCATAACGGTAGGCTCTTCTCTGACGAGATCATAATTTAAAATAGCCCATTTATTTTGATCTACATTCTGTCACATGGTTGGTTACCTGTGCTCCGTTGTCATACATCTGTCTTGTCATATGTTTTGACATCCATAAGATATTCTCTCTACAGGAGGGGAAGGATTGTAGGAGCCAGAGTGGTGAAGGACACCAAGATAAAATGAATGACCCACAGAATCAAATAAGCAAGGATCTTAGAAAACAAACAAAACAAAATAACAACAACAACAAAACTAATCACAGTGCCTATAAGGGTCTGAGCTAGCTCCTCTGCATATACATTGTGGTTGTTCCGCTTGGTATTTTTGTAGAACTCCTAATAGTACAGGTGGGGGTGTCTTTGACTCCTTTTTCCTGATATTAGGTCCATTTTCCTCCCGGCATGCCTTGTCCAGCCTTAATATGAGGGGAGGTTTCTAGTCTTAAGATAACCTGTTATTCTGTGTTTACTTTGCATCTCTGCGGAGGCCTGCTCTTTTCTGAAGGAGGATTGGATCTGAGGGAGAGACATGTAAATGGGGTAGAAGGAGTGGGAGGAGGGGAAACTGTGGTCTTGATTTAATGTATGAAGGAAGAATAAAAATTTAAAAATAAGTTGAATCTGATTGCTCCTTATTTAGAATCTTTAATTAAACTGACAAATAAACTTTAAAGAAAAAAAAAAATAATAATAAAACCTTTGGTTTCCTGTCAGCCCACTAACAGTTTTTGAGAACTGCTTACTAAAATAGAAGATGATGTTAAAATGGCATACTACCCTCTTATTTGCAATTGAACAATTAAGTATTGGACTGCGACCAGTTAATGTACACAGCGGATGCACTGGAATTGGGCTTGACATTCAGTTGATCATGGCGCACGGGTTATGGAGATGGATATTACTACTGAATTGTTACACGAGCAGGTGATGTGCTCTTCTGACTTTCACGGAGCCATGTGCAGAGCAGCCATTGTCCTCATCAATCAAATTTTATAGACAAAGTTCAAATTTGTGTACACAGATGAAGAGAGGCCTGAGTTCTGACATTTTACCCCCAAATGAAGGAAGTACAAAGAGGTACAAAGAAGTATGTAGAGGTACAAAGTTATGACCTAGCCTGTACTGTGAGAAAACTGGTATACAACCTGACATTTAAGAGTAAATATTGTAATAACAATTATTCATGAAATCCTAACTTCTGACATAATCTATCATATGTTGTGCTTAAGAGTGACAATTACTTATATTTCACCCCAAATCCCAAAATTCCATAGAGAACTAGAAACACTAAAAACGTCAAAATCACTTCCACTTGAATTTCCTTAGCATAAAAGTAACAGTGTTTTTCATTGTTTTGAATTTTTCTCTCTTTTTAAATTCCTTTTAGCATTTGATTTTATTCTTCCATATTTTAAATATAAAACTAACAAGGCATATTAATATGCATGCTCCTGTGTTGTCTAAAGTACTGACTTCCTCCTGTAACTATACCACTTTAAATGAATTCCTATTAAATATGATTTTTCAATCACATTCTCAACCACACTTACTATGCCTGAAATGTTCTGTAGGCACATGGAGATAAGCAGAAATGACAAAGACACTACTCATTTGTCATTACAGAAATCTCAATTAGACTGAACTTATATAATTTTCAAAATTAAGAATAAAGAGTATATCTTTTTAGTGCTATACTTAATATACTAATTCTTGTGTGTTTATTGAGATTTATAAGAATGGTTATAGGGTTAGTTTTTAAGTCAGTTTGACAGAAGCTAGAGCCACCTATGAGGAAGGAACCTCAACTGAGAAAATGCATCCCTAAGATTGGATTGTAAACAAATATATAATGTATTTTGTTAAACAGTGATAGATGTGGAAGTTCTCAGCCCATATTGTTTGGGGACACCCCTGGACTTGTAGTTCTGGGTTCTAAAAGAAAATAGGCTTGGAAATCCATAGTAGCAAGCTATAAGCATCACTCTTCTGTGGTGCCTGCCTGCCTTAGGTTCTACTTCCATATTCTTGCCCTGTTTGAGATCCTATCGTGATTGTGTTTGATAATGAACAATGATGTGGAATTGTAAGCAAAGTAAATTTTTCCCTCTCACCTTGCTTTTGGTCAAATTGTTTTATTGTAGCAGTAGAAACTGTAACTAGATCCGGCACCCTCCCAGCCGGAGGACAGTGACCTGCCCTGCAGGGAGCGCCATCTTGGCTCCGGGACTCCGCCGAACTTAGTCTGTACAGGTCAGAGTGAGGACCACAGAGGCAGACAGCTTCTGGGACAGGTGGGAGACACAGAGCCGCTGAGGCAGCACCCTTTTGGGGCCGCAGACTTCCGGCACCCTCCCAGCCAGAGGACAGTGACCTGCCCTGCAGAGAGCGCCATCTTGGCTCCGGGACTCCGCCGAACTTAGTCTGTACAGGTTAGAGTGAGGACCACAGAGGCAGACAGCTTCTGGGACAGGCGGGAGCCACAGAGCCGCTGAGGCAGCACCCTTTTGGGGCCGCAGACATCCGGCACCCTCCCAGCCAGAGGACAGTGACCTGCCCTGCAGGGAGCGCCATCTTGGCTCCGGGACTCCGCCGAGCTTAGTCTGTACAGGTCAGAGTGGGGTCCACGGGGGCAGACTGCTTCTGGGACAGGCGGGAGCCACAGAGCTGCTGAAGCAGCACCCTTTTGGGGCCGCAGACATCCGGCACCCTCCCAGTCGGAGGACAGTGACCTGCCCTGCAGGGAGTGCCATCTTGGCTCCGGGACTCCGCTGAACTTAGTCTGTACAGGTTAGAGTGAGGACCACAGAGGCAGACAGCTTCTGGGACAGGCGGGAGCCACAGAGCCGCTGAGGCAGCACCCTTTTGGGGCCACAGACATCCGGCACACTCCTAGCTGGAAGACAGTGGTCTGCCCTGCACAGGAGCCCTCTGCCTCAGGAGCAGGGAGCACATCTTGGATCCAGGACTCCACTGAACTTAGGAACTTAGTCTGCACAGCTGAGAGTGTGCACCACAGAAGCCTACAGCTTCTGGACCTGCCAAAGCAACACAGCATCTGGGAAAGGTCCTGTTTTCCGCCTTCTTCTTCGGCCAGGAGGAGGTCCAAACGCCAGATATCTGTACACCCTCCCTTTAAGAGGAAAGCTTGTCAGCAGGGAGTGCTCTAACCACTGAAACTCAGAGGAGAGAGCCTGTCTCCCAGGTCTGCTGACAGAGGATACTCAGAATCCCCAGAAGAACAACCTCTGAACAGAGACAACTATAACAACTCCAGAGATTACCAGATGGCGAGAGGTAAAGGTAAGAATCTTACTAACAGAAACCAAGACCACGCACCATCATCAGGACCCAGCACTCCCACTTCGCCCAGTCCAGGGCACCCCAACACACCTGAAAAACTAGACCTGGATTTAAAAGCATATCTCATGATGATGGTAGAGGACATCAAGAAGGACTTTAAAGAACTACAGGAGAACATGGCTAAAGAGTTACAAGTCCTTAAAGAAAAACAGGAAAACACAACCAAACTGGTAGAAGTCCTTAAAGAGAAACAGGAAAACACATCCAATCAGATGATGGAAATGAACAAAACCATACTAGACCTAAAAAGGGAAGTAGACACAATAAAGAAAACCCAAAATGAGGCAACACTGGAGATAGAAACCCTAGGAAAGAAATCTGGAACCATAGATGCAAGCATCAGCAACAGAATACAAGAGATGGAAGAGAGAATCTCAGGTGCAGAAGATTCCATAGAGAACATCGGCACAACAATCAAGGAAAATGGAAAATGCAAAAAGATCCTAACTCAAAACATCCAAGAAATACAGGACACAATGAGAAGACCAAACCTACGGATAATAGGAGTGGATGAAAATGAAGATTTTCAACTCAAAGGACCAGCAAACATCTTCAACAAAATTATAGAAGAAAACTTCCCAAATCTAAAGAAAGAGATGCCCATGAACATACAAGAAGCCTACAGAACTCCAAATAGGCTGGATCAGAAAAGAAATACCTCCCGACACATAATAATCAGAACAACAAATGCACTAAATAAAGATAGAATACTAAAAGCAGTAAGAGAAAAAGGCCAAGTAACATATAAAGGCAAGCCTATCAGAATTACACCAGATTTTTCACCAGAGACTATGAAAGCCAGAAGATCCTGGACAGATGTTATACAGACATTAAAAGAACACAAATTCCAGCCCAGGCTACTATACCCAGCCAAACTCTCAATTAACATAGATGGAGAAACCAAAGTATTCCACGACAAAACCAAATTCACACATTATCTCTCCACGAATCCAGCCCTTCAAAGGATAATAACAGGAAAAAAACCAATACAAGGACAGGAACCACGCCCTAGAAACAACAAGAAAGTAATCCCTCAACAAACCTAAAAGAAGACAGCCACAAGAACAGAATGCCAACTTTAACAACAAAAATAACAGGAAACAACAATTACTTTTCCTTAATATCTCTTAATATCAATGGACTCAACTCCCCGATAAAAAGACATAGACTAACAAACTGGCTACACAATCAAGAGCCAACATTTTGCTGCTTACAAGAAACTCATCTCAGAGAAAAAGATAGACACTACCTCAGAATGAAAGGCTGGAAAACAATTTTCCAAGCAAATGGTCTGAAGAAACAAGCTGGAGTAGCCATTCTAATATCAGATAAGATTGACTTCCAACCCAAAGTCATCAAAAAAGACAGGGAGGGGCACTTCATACTCATCAAAGGTAAAATCCTCCAAGAGGAACTATCAATCCTGAATATCTATGCTCCAAATACAAAGGCAGCCTCATTCATTAAAGAAACTTTAGTAAATCTCAAAGCACACATTGCACCTCATACAATAATAGTGGGAGACTTCAACACACCACTTTCACCAATGGACAGATCATGGAAACAGAAACTAAACAGGGACACAGTGAAACTAACAGAAGTTATGGATCAAATGGATCTGGCAGATATCTACAGAACATTTTACCCTAAAACAAAAGGATACACCTTCTTCTCAGCACCTCATGGTACCTTCTCCAAAATTGACCACGTAATTGGGCACAAAACAGGACTCAACAGATACAAAAACATTGAAATTGTCCCATGCATCCTATCAGATCACCATGGACTAAGGCTGATCATCAATAACAAAATAAATAATAGAAAGCCAACATTCACGTGGAAACTGAACAACACTCTTCTCAATGGTACCTTGGTCAAGGAAGGAATAAAGAAAGAAATCAAGGACTTTTTAGAGTTCAATGAAAATGAAGCCACAACATACCCAAACTTATGGGACGCTATGAAAGCATTTCTAAGAGGAAAACTCATAGCTCTGAGTGCCTCCAAAAAGAAACTAGAAAGAGCACACATTAGCAGCTTGACAACACACCTAAAAGCACTAGAACAAAAGGAAGCAAATTCACCCAAGAGGAGTAGACGGCAGGAAATAATCAAACTCAGGGGCGAAATCAATCAAGTGGAAACAAGAAGAACTATTCAAAGAATCAACCAATCAAGGAGCTGGTTCTTTGAGAAAATCAACAAGATAGATAAACCCTTAGCCAGACTAACTAGAGGGCACAGGGAAAGTATTCTAATTAACAAAATCAGAAATGAAAAAGGAGACATAACAACAGATCCTGAAGACATCCAAACCACCATCAGATCCTTCTACCAAAGGCTATACTCAACAAAACTGGAGAACCTGGATGAAATGGAGAAGTTCCTAGACAGATACCAGGTACCAAAGTTGAACCAAGATCAGGTTAATGATCTAAACAACCCTATATCCCCCAAAGAAATAGAAGCAGTCATTAATAGTCTCCCAACCAAAAAAAGCCCAGGACCAGATGGGTTTAGTGCAGAGTTCTATCAGACCTTCAAAGAAGATCTAATCCCAGTTCTTCACAAACTATTCCACAAAATAGAAACAGAAGGTACTCTACCCAACTCATTCTATGAAGCCACAATTACTCTGATACCTAAACCACAAAAAGACCCAACAAAGATAGAAAACTTCAGACCAATATCCCTTATGAATATTGATGCAAAAATCCTCAATAAAGTTCTTGCTAACCGAATCCAAGAACACATCAAAACAATCATCCATCCTGACCAAGTAGGTTTCATCCCAGGGATGCAGGGATGGTTCAATATACGGAAATCCATCAACGTAATCCAGTATATAAACAAACTCAAAGACAAAAACCACATGGTCATCTCGTTAGATGCAGAAAAAGCATTTGACAAGATCCAACACCCATTCATGATAAAAGTCTTGGAAAGATCAGGAATTCAAGGCCCATACCTAAACATGATAAAAGCAATCTACAGCAAACCAGTAGCCAATATCAAAGTAAATGGTGAGAAGCTTGAAGCAATCCCTCTAAAATCAGGGACTAGACAAGGCTGTCCACTTTCTCCATACCTATTCAACATTGTACTTGAAGTCCTAGCCAGAGCAATTCGACAACAAAAGGAGATCAAAGGGATACAAATTGGAAAAGATGAAGTCAAAATATCACTCTTTGCAGATGATATGATAGTATATATAAGTGACCCTAAAAATTCCACCAGAGAACTCCTAAGCCTGATAAACAGCTTCGGTGAAGTAGCTGGATATAAAATTAACTCAAACAAATCAATGGCCTTTCTCTACACAAAGAATAAACAGGCTGAGAAAGAAATTAGGGAAACAACAACCTTCTCAATAGTCACAAATAATATAAAATATCTTGGCGTGACTCTAACTAAGGAAGTGAAAGATCTGTATAATAAAAACTTCAAGTCTCTGAAGAAAGAAATTCTAGAAGATCTCAGAAGATGGAAAGATCTCCCATGCTCATGGATTGGCAGGATCAACATTGTAAAAATGGCTATCTTGCCAAAAGCAATCTACAGATTCAATGCAATCCCCATCAAAATTCCAAATGAATTCTTCAACGAATTAGAAAGTGCAATCTGCAAATTCATCTGGAATAACAAAAAACCTAGGATAGCAAAAACTCTTCTCAAGGATAAAAGAACCTCTGGTGGAATCACCATGCAGGACCTAAAGCTCTACTACAGAGCAATTGTGATAAAAACTGCATGGTACTGGTATAGTGACAGACAAATAGACCAATGGAATAGAATTGAAGACCCAGAAATGAACCCACACACCTACGGTCACTTGATCTTCGACAAGGGAGCTAAAAACATCCAGTGGAAGAAAGACAGCATTTTCAACAAATGGTGCTGGCACAACTGGTTGTTTTCATGTAGAAGAATGGGAATCGATCCATTCCTATCTCCTTGTACTAAGGTCAAGTCTAAGTGGATCAAGGAACTTCACATAAAACCAGAGACACTGAAACTTATAGAGGAGAAAGTGGGGAAAAGCCTTGAAGATATGGGCACAGGGGAAAAATTCTTGAATAGAACAGCAATGGCTTGTGCTGTAAGATCGAGAATTGACAATTGGACCTCATGAAACTGCAAAGATTCTGCAAGGCAAAAGACACCATCAATAAGACAAAAAAACCACCAACAGATTGGGAAAGGATCTTTACCTATCCTAAATCAGATAGGGGACTAATATCCAATATATATAAGGAACTCAAGAAGGTGGACTCCAGAAAGTCAAATAACCCCATTAAAAAATGGGGCTCAGAACTGAACAAAGAATTCTCACCTGAAGAATACCAAATGGCAGAGAAGCACCTGAAAAAATGTTCAACATCCTTAATCATCAGGGAAATGCAAATCAAAACAACCCTGAGATTCCACCTCACACCTGTCAGAATGGCTAAGATCAAAAATTCAGGTGACAGCAGATGCTGGCGAGGATGTGGAGAAAGAGGAACACTCCTCCATTGTTGGTGGGATTGCAAGCTTGTACAACCACTCTGGAAATCAGTCTGGCGGTTCCTCAGAAAATTGGACATAGTACTACCGGAGGATCCAGCAATACCTCTTCTGGGCATATATCCAGAAGATGTCCCAACCGGTAAGAAGTACACATGCTCCACTATGTTCATAGCAGCCCTATTTATAATAGCCAGAAGCTGGAAAGAACCCAGATGTCCCTCAACAGAGGAATGGATACAGAAATTATGGTACATTTACACAATGGAGTACTACTCAGCTATTAAAAAGAATGAATTTATGAAATTCCTAGCCAAATGGATGGACCTGGAGGGCATCATCTTGAGTGAGGTAACACAATCACAAAGGAACTCACACAATATGTATTCACTGATAAGTGGATATTAGCCCAAAACTTAGGATACCCAAGATATAAGATACAATTTGCTAAACGCATTAAACTCAAGAAGAATGAAGACCAAAATGTGGACACTGTGCCCCTTCTTAGAATTGGGAACAAAACACCCAGGGAAGGAGTTACAGAGACAAAGTTCGGAGCTGTGATGAAAGGATGGACCATCTAGAGACTGCCGTATCCAGGGATCCATCCCATAATCAGCTTCTAAACGCTGACACCATTGCATACACTAGCAAGATTTTGCTGAAAGGACCCAAATATAGCTGTCTCTTGTGAGAGGATGCCGGGGCCTAGCAAACACAGGAGTGGATGCTCACAGTCAGCTATTGGATGGATCACAGGGCTCCCAATGGAGAAGCTAGAGAAAGTACCCAAGGAGCTAAAGGGATCTGCAACCCTATAGTTGGAACAACATGATGAACTAACCAGTACCCCGGAGCTCTTGTCTCTAGCTGCATATGTATCGAAAGATGGCCTAGTCGGCCATCACTGGAAAGAGAGGCCCATTGGACTTGCAAACTTTATATGCCCCAATATAGGGGAATGCCAGGGCCAAAAGAATGGGAATGGGAGGGTAGGGAAGTGGGGGGCGGTATGGGGGACTTTTGGGATAGCATTGGAAATGTAATTGAGGAAATTATGTAATAAAAAAAACAGTGGAAAAAAAAAAGTAAAAAAAAAAAAGAATAAATGAGTATCTGCCAAAAAAAAAAAAAAAGAAACTGTAACTAAAATAACAAGTATCCTTCATAACACTACTTATCCTTTATCACTGAGCATATATGTTTAATTATCATGTGTAATTTAACTAACATGTAATAAGTTCTCATTGCTCCAGTATTTCTGTTAGGAGATAGTCATTAAAACTAAAAATATTTTCTAAAGAGATGGCTCAGTAGAAAATAGAATTTATTGTTCTTCCAGAGGACCTTATTTTGTCTCCTAGAACCTATGCATGTAACAAATACATGTAAACAGAAGAAGTCTATCCATATGGGTATGCTACATACCCTAATTGGTTAAAATGGCAGCACTGTATTTTTCAGGGAATAAAGGGTCTTCAATTTGAATAAGAAGCCCTGTGACCATCTACAGGCAGCCAAACACTGCAAATCAGTTATCATTGGTACATCTGCCCTGCTGGTACCCTGTAGGAAAATTTAAAGAAGGGTGAGGAGAGAATAGTAGGAAAAGATCTGAATGCTTGATTGTACTTTACAGATTATGTTCACTATCAACTCTCAAAGCATTCAAAATACAAGCATTCATGATCAGTTTTGCAGTGTCATTTTGTCAGGAAGTTTTAAATAATCACACACACACACACACACACACACACACACACACTCACAGAGTAAAACCACACAAAACTTGTTCCACTATCAAACTAAGATTCTTTCTGTCCCTACATATTTAGATTGTCACCGGTGAACAGGTTTATGCTGCTATTCATGGTCTCGACAGTCTTTGAAACTAATTTGGCTACTCTTTTATCCCTTTCTCATTCACTTCCCCATTTCTTGAACTTGCTGTGTATTTCCTTATAATATGTGTAATGTATAATGTCAAAGATCTATAAATCCAAACAGAAACAAGCATTAGCACACTGGTAAGTGTTTCTCTAGTCTCAGAAGGGGAAATGACAGTACCTACTAGTCTTGTGCGAAATGATGGCTTATAGAATGTGTGCTCTAGTTGTTACTGTAAATATGTGCTTTCAATGTCTAACACTACACTTCCTTTCAAAGAAGCATGTCTTAAAGAAGAATGGGTGTCTCAAATACAGAAAATCATCTAGTCATAAACTGTTTTGTCATTGCCTTAACATGGTGTGGGGGGCTGGTGAGATGGCTCAGTGGGTAAGAGCACCCGACTGCTCTTCCGAAGGTCCAGAGTTCAAATCCCAGCAACCACATGGTGGCTCACAACCATCCGTAACGAGATCTGGCGCCCTCTTCTGGAGTGTCTGAAGACAGCTACAGTGTACTTTACATATAATAAATAAATAAATAAATAAATAAATAAATAAATAAATAAATAAATAAATAAATAAATAAAAAACATGGTGTGGGTTCTATGTAAGCTCCATGTTCTTCACAGGGCACATATTTTTTCTCTTCCACTATTTGAAGAAGAGGGTTACATGTATTTACTCAGCATGCACCCTCGAGCTTTAATTATTTCCTTGTATGCAACTATATTGGCTGGAAATCATGTACTAAGCACATGGAATATAAATTCCTGACTCAGAGCTTGGCCTGAGATCAAATTTAGAACTGCTTGAATCCCTTTGGGCTTAGATATTTTATTCAGCAAAAGAGCAAGGATTTGAAGATTAAGTGATTTCATTTTTTTTCCCTAGCAGGTTTTTCTATGAAAACACCAGATTCAATGTCCTGTAAAGTATAAAGATTTCTGTTGGTAATTTGTTTTATAGATTTTCATTTAAAGCGTGCATGCTTAAAAAAATCATTCTCTGAGAGACAAAGGATAGTGACTGTTTCACTGGTGGTTTTATAACATTTTTCCTTGGTTTGTTTGCTTTTAGTTTATATTTTATCTCCTTCCTTGTTTCCTCAGTATATAGATGCCTGTTGAGTCAGCAATGTGTAGACAACTCAAGCAGGACATGATTACTGAGATTTCTTTTATGTTCCCTCCAGGGCAGCCACCTGCTTTGTCATTGAAAAAAAAATGACTCATGTGGCAGCCTGACAAATACCTGGTTGCTCAGCAGAGCCCTCTGTGCAAGCTCACTTGTAGCTCTGCTTTAAAGGAGGGTAAAAATGAAGATTAAAAATTCATTGAAATATCCCTGTGGAGTCCTGTTAAAAGGCAAGGAAAAGGCCTTCACATCATTAATAAAACATGAGTAGATTCAGCACAGGGCCATGGGTCTCTTTTATGATGACTGCACCTAAATGATGCAGGAAAACAAGGTAACAAGATAAAAATATATGTCAAAGCAATATCTGAGTCCCCAATGTGCTCTCTGACCCAACAGTCAAAGTCTTCCAGTATTCTGGTTTCTTTGTAGTTTACCCTGACACAGAAGGATCTCAGTAAAATCCACTTGAACAATTCTAGTGCAGTTGCCACAGGCTACACACTATAACCTGAAAATACATGCCCCTTTCTTCCATATTAGACACTCACAGTGCTGATTTCCAATGCCATTGCGCATCTCATTGGAACGTGTCTAGTCATATATCTATGCTTTATACAGTACTCCAATATTTGAAGGATACATTAACGATTTCATTTCTTTTTTTTTCTGTCAGTCTGAATAGTACTTAGGAATTTATTTTTTATTAGATATTTTCTTTATTTACATTTCAAATTTTAACTGCAGCAAGTTGGGGAAATTAATGGTAACTTAAAATATAGTTACAGGTTGTCACAGAAGTAGCAGAAACTCACACAGTGTTTTACATGGATAAGGAGGGACTTCAAGGCTAAACTCTGAGGGTTGAAACTGATGATGGTCTTGGTCAGAAATTCATGAAATTGGTTGCCATGTTATTAAATACTATTAAAGTCCTCTATTAAGCAATTTATACTACTGAGCAATGTTCTGTTACTTGAAGCTGGTTCCCAGTACATTTGAGACACAAATCATGAGAAAGTCTTTGGCTATATTTGAAATGCTTTTTATTTTACTTTTTTGGCAATAGCATTTTATAAAAATTCGAGACCTGTGGATAAAGAAGCTTAGAATCTGATAGTGTTTTCATCTGACGTCATTAAGCCACAACTTAATTGGACTCTGGTTGTAGACATTTATCTCAGTTAATAATTACTAAGTTTCTCTAATTTTGGTGGATAGTATCTGATTATCAGGAGAGGCTTTACCAAAGTTGTATGGAAAATATTAAAAATGGAGATGAATTACCATCACCATTACCATCACCACCACCACCAAGACCACCACAACAGCAATAATTATAAGCTTCAAAGTAAATTCTAAACTGCAATCAGTGTTAATTCCTCATTAGTATTTCACTTATATATGTAGATATTTATAAGACAGCATCAGAACTTGCTGGACATATTTTGCCATCTTTCAACAATTTGGTTTCAACAAATCTTAATTGATGCTTTTTTTTGTTGTGATATACACAAATGATTATGTAGCGCCTTTCATGTGATGCTATTATTTTGCAGGAGAAACTGTAAAAGAACAACTTTAAATTCAAACTAAAGGTTGTTTATCTAGTAAAATTATTTCTACTCAGCAAACAACATATAACTTCCAGAAAGCATCACAAATTTTTGAAACACTCCTATTGTTCTTGTGTAGGCATCAGAGCACCAAGGCTGTACATTCTGCTGCTTTGATTTATGAGTCCCCATTAACAGGACACAGAAGGATAGTTTATTTCATTGCATTAACTGAAATAATATAATTTGTGGAATTATGTAAATATAGATATGGAGACATATATGAGAATTGCATAAGGCTTGATTTTCTTTATTATCTTTGTAACTTTTTCTCATATAATAGTAAGTACTCTTGCTAGTCATAGCGTGTGTGTAATTTAACACAGTTCATGGACTAAAAACTCTTGAACAGTAAGTACTGAAGTATATGTACTTCAGTAAACCCTGAGAAATATCTACATAGGTCAATTTAGACAGTATTTTACCTACTTCAACTCACAACCTATCCCAAAAGCAGGAATGTTTCTTTTTAGAACTGCTTCTTGTTATGTAGCATCATATAATTGTTATGTGATATTTATATAGCTAATAGTCTGCTTTATATATATATATAAAGAACTGAAGCACCTATCTTCAAGAATCCAAAGGAATAAGGAGGGGAAATGTTATACAGTTAATTTTTTTAATGTTGTATTTAATGTGCACATTTTTTCCAAGAAAAGAAGCATAAAAATGCTTGTCACGTTAAAGAATTTGGAAAATAAATCAGTAAAGTTTCAAAAATTAGAGGTCCCAGTTATGAGCAAGACTTTCTTTCTAAAAGAGCTGTATCCACTGTGTCTTCTTATTATTTTTGAGTGTCTTATAGAAAACATGGAAATGGCAGGAACAATATAATTAATGTCTACTGCTTAACAGTGAAAAAAAAATTGTGGAATAGGGAGGGGTACTCTTGGACTCACTGCAGTTTTTCAAGATCTATGTAATTCTGCTTGTCAAATATTACTATTTCATTTACTGTAAATTTCCAATAACACGTGATCAAAAGGCTTTCATATTTTAAACAATAATATAGAATTAGATTCCAATATACTTTGCCATTGAAAGGAGGAAGAGGAAATAGCTGCTAACATATAATTCCGGGTATGGACAGAAATGGACAAAAGGTACTTTTCAATGTATTCAATGGTTATTATGATATTTTATATAAATAAAATATTCTGCGTGTTAGCATGCCTGGCTTTGATAAAAGATCAATACTTAGAAAAGTTTACATTTACAAGGCTCATAGGATTTTCTCTACTGATCAAAATAGTAACAGAATGTGGCACAGCAAATCTACTATCGATGATTGCAAAATGATGAAGGTTTTAGACAGGCAGAACTTGCTGTATAAATTCAATGTAAAGTCTTGAAAAGCCCTAATGAACCAAATGAAAGAACCAAATGAAATGCTTGTTACCAAATATAAGTATGGTCTATGCAAGGTCACAAAGCATACAAAATATCAGCCTTATGCAAAAACTTATCATGGAGTGGTTTTGGATCTGGAGTGAAATGTGCAAGGATAACTTCCATTCATGCCTTCTACACCACAGTACAGGAGCATTTGTAGTGAACAAAAGAGATTGGTTGTGTATTTTTAATACAAAATGTCCTCAAATTGATAGCTTTCCTCATGAAATACAGTTTGCAAGATATGTTTATACAGGAATGTAAATCTTAATAAAATTGCAAGGATAGACTTAACAGAAGGGTCTAGAAATTCAGATTTCTTTGAAAAAGAAGGTTGCATAAGAAACCAACATAATAATTATTTTTAGATTAATATTTTAAGTTAATGTTTTCCACACACATGCTTAAGCTCACCTGCCCTTTTTATGTAAATGATTATAACATTTGCTTCCATTTCTACAGAAATGTTTTAATGTTGACTTTCATTTTCTCCTGCACACCCTTACCAGAAAGTCTTCAATCAATTAAGTAAATTGCCATTTTGCAAGTCTTTTGCTTTAAAAGGCATTTAGATAAGCATCACTTATTCACAGCTGATCTTACATTTTTTGTTTTGTGTGTTGCTTTGGATTTCTTTCATATTTGTCCAACTTAATGATTTTTTTCTTTTGTATTTCAAGATATTATAGACTATAAAAGAGACTTTGTTATAAAATGTGAATGAGTTTTTATTTTGATATTATCTCCTATATTATGTTACCTGAAAATAATTGCACAAAACATACTATCATTCTGTTTTTCTAACTATGTTTGAACACACCACACACACACACATACACACATACACACATATGCACACACACACATACACACATATGCACACACACATACACACACATACATACACACACACACACATGCACACACACACACACAGTATAGAACAGGAAAGGATAGGCTACTTATGCATTCACAAAGCAAAATAACAGCAAGTTGAATTGAGGAACTAGTCTTTTGGGACCAATTTTATGTCTTCCTCTACAGCTGTAGGGAGCCACTTTGGAGCATAATATATTCTTTTGAAGTCAATGATCCCTGAGGGTTCAAAGCAAGATAAGAATTTGGTTCTGAGTAGAGAGGATATGCTGTATAGAATGGTCTTTAATTCCAAGCCTCACTGAGCACACACACTTACTCAGACGAAGATGAACAGATAGTCAAGGGAAATCACAAGAGAATTAAAAAAATGATTAGGATTCAAAATAGTGATTTGGCATTCAGGAAACAATACAGAAGTTTATGCACCCTTTGGATGAGAGATGAAGTTATTTGAATATTTATTCATCTTTTTCTTCTACAAATAAATAAAGGAATAAAAGAGAAATGATTAAATGTCTGAAAGGTATTATGTCCAAGAAAAATGTGCCAAGCTTAGCAAGGAAATATTTACCTGTGTGACTGAACACTGGTAATTGTTTGTATAGAATTTACTATGCAACACATTTCTGAATGTAAACCAAGCTTCTATGGCTTTTATTGAAACAATATTGTATACAGCTTTAAGTCAAACTAATGATAATATATTTGATGTATGCATGTGTATGTATATATGTCTACTCAGCTCTACAAAATAAACTATGTAAGCCATGAAATTTTGTATGTGTATATGTATACTCGGCTTCATAAAATCAACTATGTAAGCCATAAAAGTTCAGTTTGTATACAAAGTGCAGTTAAGCATCAAAACCTGTTAGATGATAATCATTGCTGTAATTAGTTATGTTGCCATATTTCCCAATTTTTTTGTCACAATTAGATTCATGCAGAATGTTAGGTCTGAAAGTGCTTCAGTACAAAATAGTTATTCCATTATGGGGTATTAGGTTTTACACTGCAGAGGTGAAGTTCTTATGTAGCATAACTAGAACATATTTTAGAGCTGGATAGCATGCTAGTAAGGACCAAGTCTAAGATTCCTATCTAAAATGCATCATAATTAATGTATAAATGAAATTCAAACAATTACAAGAAATAAAACATGAAATACAATAAATGCTAGGAATATGTTGTACCTGACAAGACTGACTTGTCTCTATCATGTCAGCTCTGAATAGGGACTAGAAGAAGATACTTGTTCAAGAAAAGTTGTCTTTATATACATTTATCAAATGATTTAGTTACAACAGTAGAGGCCAATTTGAGACAACATAAACAGAGTTCACTCATTTTGGTATAAATGTAATTGTGAAACTGTGTGGTCACCGTTGATGGAAAAGGCAGCATATTTGATTGTACAATGATGGATACCTGCAAACGCTTGGAGCGTTTGGACTGCCACTGAATTTCCTGGTCTCATCGAGGAGTTTAGTTCTATTTCAGCTAGAATTTTCTGACATATCAATCTCAGACATATATGTCCAATATAGAGACTTCAGTCTCTACTTCTGGATGCTGGTGTCTTGAGACAGAGAGAGAAAGAGAGAAAGAGAGAGAGAGAGAGAGAGAGAGAGAGAGAGAGAGAGAGAGAGAGAGAGAGAGAGAGAGAGAGAGAGAAAACTTCCATACTTTATCTGTCATATGATTCTTCCAGATTGTGTATCACAGTGATATAATTTACTACTCTAGTTTCTGCCAAGAAATCTCTGTTACATACATTTTCTCAATTAACTTTATATGTTTTCCTAGCCTTTTGCCCATATTGATATGATGAAGTTTTCTTTAACCCCAAGTATATCTCAAATACATGAAACTTCAATGTTCTTTCCATGTATAGATTTCTAACATTATCAAGGGGCAAAGCTATATAGGACTTCTTCAGTGATTGACTAAACTTTAGTACAGTGCCACAGGTAGGAAACTGTGACGTATGCGTCAATATATGGTGGATAAGAAGTGAGCCTCAGCTGGGGTGGGCATCTTAAAACTAGAGAATCTCCAAATAAATATGAGTGCCCAATCCATAAGGGAAGAAAAATAGAGATGCAAAATGCAAAATGAGTTATATTACCTAGGCAGGATATTTGACTTGCCAAAAGAAGTGATGAAACGGAAAAAAGAAAAGGGAAGTGGAAATGCATAATATAACTATCTTGTATAGTGTTAGCCACCTCATGTACACTGAAGGGCAAAGTATGCAGGTCACCTGTCACCAAAGAAAGTAGAGGAAAGATATGTACTGTGACTTAAAAGGTGGAAAGGTTGATAAAAGCAGATCAGTCAGAACACCACATGATTGTATCAAGGGACCTAAGGTGATATAAATGGCCTCAAACTAAATCCATTTTCAAATAGCTTTCAGACTAACTATTTAAAAGTCTAAATCGTATTCTATCAATGTAAACATTTTGGGCAAGCATGTCTTTGCAGATAACAGAATGAAATCTTAAATAAGCTCATGTAACCAACTCCCACTCGAGATTATCCTTTTTAATCCCAATGCAATCACTGCATTCAAACTTCAGGGATACCAAACTATGCTGAATTGCACTAAGCCCATCCCATGATAGGTCCTGTAGCTCCCAGTATCATCAGGTAACTCTTTCCTCAAGGTTGCCATACTGCGTGAACTAACATACTGAAAAGATAATTTATGTATCTTTTCAATGTGTTAGATATATACATTGTCCTATAATATATAGGACACTGTATAATTTTATATAATTATAAACTATATAATTTATATATTAAACTACAAATATGTAATATGATATATATTTTTTTCTCTCCAAAGACTAGAGACTATATATTGTCCAGTCCTCTCTCATAGTTATGTGTTTAGGCCTTTCTACCCTCTTTAGATAATTCATTATTTTCCTATTCTCCTTTGATTTGAGTCTTGGTGAATTTGGTGATTTTACCACTGAACTTCAGCTGCTTACCTAGAATCAATTCAGTATGGAATCAATTCATCAGATGGAATCCAATGCTTTATAAAGATATTGCTAAACCTTTCACGTGAGTTTTAGTCATAGGACAACTATTACCATCCCTGTGAGCATGGAATTCCCCATGGCAATATTAGAGTAGCAATAATTAATTAGTTAACTTCAGCATTTGGTTTATGATCACTATTTGTTGCTTTGTTGTTGTTGTTGTTGTTGTTGTTCTGTTGCTATCAACATGTCAGCTACTTCAGTGGGTTATTAGTTTCACACAAAGATACCCAAGACATTGCTTCGTCATCCTTTATTTTCACTTGGAAAGTGAGCAGAATTTTGATAAATTTGTTTTAGGACAACAGAACAGCATTCAAATGATGTTCACAGTCAGCTATTGGATGTATCACAGGGCTCCCAATGGAGAAGCTAGAGAAAGTACCCAAGGAGCTAAAGGGATCTGCCACCCTATTGTTGGAACAACATGATGTACTAACCAGAACCCCGGAGCTCTTGTCTCTAGCTGCATATGTATCGAAAGATGGCCTAGTCGGCCATCAATGGAAAGAGAGGCCCATTGGACTTGCAAACTTTATATGCCCCAATATAGGGGAATGCCAGGGCCAAAAGAATGGGAATGGGTGGGTAGGGAAGTGGGGGGCGCTATGGGGGACTTTTGGGATAGCATTGGAAATGTAATTGAGGAAAATATGTAATAAAAATATTAAAAATCAAAAAAAAAAAGAGGTCCCTGCTGCACTTTTAATTCAAGTAATGATTTGTATTTTATTTTTCACCTTTACCACTGACCACTGTTCGATTTCTTCTGAGTATCTCACAACAGAAGATGCTAAGAAAAACATAAATTAGTATTGTAGATTCATGTTTCAAATGCCAGTTTGTCTGAAAGATACAGTAATTATTTAAAAATTGTAAACAACTGGTAGTATGTGTAATGAAAGAAAAAGTTTGACACTAAGTGGTCTTAATGTTAAAATTAAAGCCAATAAGCTACATTTTTAAAAGAAAAATTGAAATTGTGAGTAAATCCATGAAGAAATATTCTATAAATAAAACTGCAATGTTCTCATAACGTACTATTCTTAGTACCCTATTGTACATCCTCATTATGACTATACATTATGGTAGAGGTTATCATTTTTGCTTTGTCTTAAAAATCAATGCATGAATACATTTTTTGAGATGTGTGATCATGTCTTATATAGTTTTTAAAATATTATTTCCCATCAAACCACTTCTAATATTTGGTCTATACTTGAAAATTCTTGCTGAATTTATGAATTGTATGCTCTTCATAAAAGTCAAAGATTTGTGACAACCAATGAAGTCAATGAATATTGTAGCTAGTTAATTTGATATTCAGATAATGTAAGTCAGTGTATCATTGGATTAAGACAAAATGAACAAATAAACAAAGTTAAATCACTGCATTCCCTGCAAAAAACTTAAACATAAAGTTACCTTTTTATTGCTATCTATAAATATAGTAGAATATCAGAGTCCTTGTCAGGCTTCAAGATTTTCAACATTCATATAGAATCTTGTATTTCTCATGTGTAAATGTATTTATCACTTGATTAATGAACATCACACAGCTGTGGAGATGAATAAGACTGTATATGTATTTAGGTAATTAAGTAGAGGCATCTAGCATTATACCTCTCCACAATTAACAGAGATATACAAAACCATCAACTTGTAACAAGTCAGAACCTTCACATACCACTGCCTCTTTTGTCAAATGTTACTTTTACTATTTGGGGCAATTGCTATTTGCAATATTATCAGAGAAATAATGGAAATATTTGCTTTTAATGTGAACAGATCTGATAAACTGTAATCTTTGGCTATTCATTGAAGTAGAGGTTAACCCTTCCTTAATATAACAATGTATGTTTCCATCTCAGCCCAAGTAACTACTCAAGGATAAAAATTAGGCTAGCCACATTTTCAAATTATATGTGAAACAGTCACAATGCAATAAACAACAGGAAAAGTAAAACTCCTTTCCTTCTAAGACAGTAAATAAGTGTCTAAATAAAATTTCAAAATAGAAAAATCAAAAGTCAGCCAGGGCTATACAGAGAAACCCTGTCTTGAAAACCCACACACACACAAAAAGGTTTTATCATAAATGTGAAAATAAACAAAAAGTTAAGGGATATGCACACACAAACACACATACACATATCACAACTAGATTAGATTGCTTTATTTATAAAAACTTTTATAAATATGAAAACAACAAAATCTTACATGGAATCATTGACTGGAAACTGTGATATGAGATAGATTCAGACTTTAAAATAGTTATGACATAAGCAAAGTTAATTTACTGACTTGTTTTCTTGCTTCTGCCCCATAGCAAGCTTTTGCTAACATTAAGGGCAGCTGAAAAAGAAAGTTAGAGGAAAGAGAAGAGAAACATTAATAAAATAAACCCTAATGTTCTATCTTGTGTCATTAAAAGCTGTAAGAGGGTTATTTTATTTAATCACGCCTCCTCAAATTGTGCCTTTTAAAATTAAAAAATAATAAGATGTAAAGAAATATTAAGCAAGGAAACACATGCTTATAAAGGTAAGAGATCTGTGCTCTCTCTCACATACAGATCTTACTTTCTAATTTTACATACTTGTATTTATATAGGTATATGATGGATAGAGGACAGATAACCAGAAGGAGCCTATGGGGGAAAGAAGGAACCTTTAAGCTAGAAATGAAAACCAAATTAATTGAACATATATGATATGATATTGAAAATGGGACAGCTGAAGCAGAAAATGGGGAGGGGTAGAATGAAAATAGGGAAGAGAAATTTGATTGGATAATCACCCAGACTATGGCACATACTCTGTAAGCCAATAATTAAAAAAAATTAAAATGCAATGTTTCGGCAGAGTCATAGATGAAGATGAAATATATTATGAGACAAAATCATACTTGGGTCAAATAGAAGTGTTACCAACGTAAGAAAATTATACTCTCTTCAATTTCTTATTTGAATAGATGTTCTTATTTGAGCTAGATATTAATTTGTCATTTGAAATCACCTCATTCCAAATGTCTATCACTTTCTTTCCTCAAGAGTCATGATTTCAGAACGTCTATTTTTGAACTTCAGGTGAAGTATGGCTTACAGTGTATTTATATCATCTATTCTTCACTGTTTTCCTAACTGAGGAGCTGGAACCAGTAGGTTGCTGATACACATGTTTGAATAATGCAAGCTGCATCCTGACAGCCTCTAGCATAAGGTTCAACATAAGGATTTGCGTTGAAATGGTGGAGTCTGGAGTTTTGATTGCATTGATCTTTCTAAACGTGGAACACTTTTAAAGCTGGTAATGGTGAGGCAGCTGACTCATCACAATTCGAAAAACCAGAGTTCTCACACAAAGACTCAATTCTCTAGAATTCTACTGCTAGGCCTAAAAGGCAAAATATCTTAAAAATTGAGAATACCAAATCTGAGAAATATTTTGCTATATATTTTATGTTTAGATATAACTTATAGGATACAGCTTCCTTTTATATAGTTTTAATCATTTACTCAATTTTATCAACATGAATATTGATGTTTTGAAATATTTAACAAAATATAAATATAGTTATGTATCTGTAAGGTTTCCAGATACTAAGATTTCTGTTTTAGCTTAAATACAGTGCCTTCTTTATTATGACTCTGCCTATACTTCCTCTTTCTGCCAATTTTACACCAGATCCATCTTCCAAAGCAACCTAATACCTACCCACTCTAGCCTCTTCTCATACTTGAAGACTGATCAAAATCTTTGGAAGGTGTCTAAGTGTCAGGAGTCTGAGCAGTGAGGCAGTAGTTAAAGGACTTTGATTCCTACAAACCTACTTCTATTAAAGATGCTTAAGTTAATTTTCTGAAAACTTAAAGGAAAAATAACATTTTGGGGATTGCTGTTCTTGGTTTAATAAGGCAAGGTTTCTATTTAATGTTCTCCCTAAGAATCTTTTCTACCAGAAAAGTATTTTCTGGTAGAATAAACTTCTATATTTTCCACAGTATTTTTCTAATTAATTTCCAATTATCAAAATTACATTCAACAGGACCTACATACAGTATTTCTACCACTTATTCTTTTAGTCACACTATTCTAAACCTGACAGAACCAAACCAGAGATTGTAAGCATCTGATGAATGACCAGGCCTTCTGGATCCTAGAAATTATAATCACTCTACATGTTCTCACATGCCTCCTTGAACCCACCGTTCTTCTTTTATTTTGACAAACTTCCATTCTACCATGTACTCACTCTAAAGACAACAAATTATTTTACTAAGTCATTTCTCTTCTAATTTAACTATTCTTATAGCCTCCTAGCCTTTATAACTTCTACTGTGTTTCTATTTTTCTCAGAAACATTGCCTGTGTTTGTATCTATATCGATGTCTTTCACTATGCCTATGTATGCATCACTTGAAGTTTAAAAGAAATGGTTGGTGCAGTAAACAGTAAGCAGCAAGGCACTTAGTCAATATCTGCCTTTATATTCCAGAAATGATCAACTGAATATGTAACTCATGTAGTTATTAGCAAGACATATCCTGGGAGAGATTGGTGACATAGACACTTTTGGTTTCTTGTGTTACTTTGCCTGCTATTTCCAGAGTTTGCAAGATGTAGAAGGTATAAGTCTATTTTATTTATATTGATTCATACATAGTTCGTATAACATTACAATTTAATAGATTTTTTTACACATTCATTTCAATACTGTCTTCAATATTATACAGAATATCTTCATCACTCTGAGTAGAACTCCACTGAGTTTTCATATTAGTTATCAATTTTAGCTCAACCTACTACTAATTTGCTTTTTTCTAGGACTGCCACCTCTATAATCTCAGCAGCTTAGATCTTTTGGCACTTATTCACCAGGTAAGAGGAAGAATCCAAGTTGTATCACATGGCGACCACACCTGACTTCAAGTCAGTTTACTCTGGCCTTGGTTAGTTTTGAGGCCAAACCATCATTCCTTGAAGATGTCTTCTATCAGTTTTATACTTTGCCCCCTCACATTAGCTCCTCAGATTCCTGCATCCCAACTTTAATAAAGCACTTCCTCTAAGATTCTGTTTTTAACTTCATCAGCATCTTTGTTGTTTTTAGCCAATACATACCTTTTCTTCTTCATTTTTACTCAGCTTCAGAGATATATTCTGCCTGTCCAAGATGATCTTCTGGATTCATGTCCCTGTCCGTTAGTTTATTCTTTAAATTTTTTGCCTTTTTATCTTAGTATTTACTTTTCTCTCAGACTGTGTATTTCATATGCTCATAATCTCACTTGATCCTTCTCTGGGTCATTTACAGTCCACATACTAACTTCATGAATTTATATTTAATACTCAGACATCTCCTTTTGAGTTTCAGGCCCAGGTACAGAGGTTCACTTTGGTATCTAACCTATATTTCTGTGAATCCAAAATAGATAATCTCCTACCAATGTTCTTGACGTTTCCCAGGGTTGACATGGTCACAGTAACTAGTATATTTCAGTTGCCCAAATTTGACAATTTAACAGCAGTATAACCTTTTCATCCCCATAGTTTTTGTTTACATTATTATGTTGTTGAAATTAAGACTTGCTCAATCCCGCACCTCTACTACTTTGTATTAAGGATTGTAATATGACAAAATCTTCCTGTCTTGTTATGTTCTCTCAAAATTATTAATGGAAAGACTAAAATCTATAGACTGCCTGTGGAGACACAGTGAAGACATTATTTTGCTAATAATTACCAATGTTACTCCTTTTTAGTCAAATATATCCAATATGTAGAAGACACAAAATAGTAAAGGAGAGGTGGAGAGATGGCTTACTGGATAAGAGCACATATTGTTCTTGTAGAGGACATGGGCTGCATTGCTAGCATACAACTTACTAGTAACAATTATCTGCAACTTCAGGTTCTGTGTATTTAAGGCCATCTTCTAACTGCTTCAGGCATCAGGTACTCATAAGATACCCCAACATTCATGTAGGCAAAATACACTTACTAGTAATATATGCTTCTATCTATCATCTATCTATCTATCTATCTATCTATCTATCTATCTATCTATCTATCTATCTATCTATCTTAGAGAAATATCACAAAAATCAGTGCTTCAAGCCCCAATGATCAGTCCTAAACCATGCATGCAAGTAATGCTATAACAGACTGATGACTATATTGGGGTGTTTGGAGAGTGGAAATTAAAGGAATAAATGATGTAATTTTATTATAACATCAAAAGGTAAAAGATAGTAAACACATGAAATAACACCCAACGAGATTTGAAAAGTAATTATTTGAGTCATATGTTAGCAGTTAACTTATTGTATAATTCTGACACTTGTTTTCATTTTCACATATTTTTTAAATCAAGAATCAATCAGAGGAGATTGGTAGATTTAAAACAAAAGGCTAAAGCTTCAATGCCAACTACTTAAGTCTTTCAAAAGATAGAAAAATAATTTTTTGGGTTAACTGTCTGTAGTGCCACAGTGAAGACTTAGCTGTTGTGATTTGAAACCCTGTGGTGCTTTCCAGTTTTAATAATTTACATAGAAAAGTGGAATGGACATCTCACCAAATTATTCTGTTCCTCGTTCTCTCTGATTCAGCCTTGTTTATTCACCATAATGCTGGCTATCATTTAATCAACCTTTCTGTTATTAGGAAGCAGAGCAGCTACTGCTTTTTAAATTAAGGAATAAAATCCAATTTCCATCAAAATGTCTATTAAGAACTTCTTTCAATGAATTTCTGAACAGTATTAATCAATAAAGCAATTGTAGTATTGAAGGAAATTTAGTTTTTAGTTGCAGATACTAGAAAATATCTTGTAACTTGCTTTGCAAAGAATAAAAAATTATTTTCTCATAAGTATATATGGGGAATGTTTCAACTGGTAATAAGAACACATGCTCCACTATGTTCATAGCAGCCTTATTTATAATATCCAGAAGCTGGAAAGAACCCAGATGTCCCTCAACAGAAGAATGGATAAAGAAAATGTGGTACATTTACACAATGGAGTACTACTCAGCAATTAAAAACAATGGATTTATGAAATTCTTGGACAAATGGAGGTACCTGGAGGATATCATCCTTAGTGAGGTAACCCAATCACAAAAGAAGTCACTTGATATGCACTCACTGATAAGTCGATATTAGCCCAGAAACTTAGAACACCCAAGATACAATTTGCAAAACACAAGGAAATCAAGAAGAGGGAAGACCAACGAGTGGATAATTTATTCCGCCTTAGAATAGGGAACAAAATATCCATGAAAGGAGTTACAGAGACAAAGTTTGGAGCTAAGATGAAAGGATGGACTATCCAGAGACTACCCCACCTGGGGATCCATCCCATAATCAGCCACCAAACCCAGACACTATTGCATATGCCAGCAAGATTTTGCTGAAGGGATCCTCGGATGGCTGTCTTGTATGAGGCCATGCTAGTGCCTGGCAAATTCAGAAGTGAATGCTCACAGTCATCTATAAGATGGAACACAGGGTCCCCAATGGAGAAGCTAGAGAAAGCACACAAGGGGCTGAAGGGGTCTGCAACCCTATAGGTGGAACAACATGAACTAACCAGTACCCCCAGAGCTCCTGTCTCTAGCTGCATATTTAACAGAAGATGCCCTAGTCGGCCATCACTGGGAAGAGAGGCCCCTTGGTCTTGCAAACTTTATATGCCCCAGTATAGGGGAACGCCAGGGCCAAGAAGTGGGAGTGGGTGAGTAGGGGAGCAGGGCGGGGAAGGGTATAGGGAACTTTCGGGATAGCATTTGAAATGTAAATAAAGAAAATATCTAATAGAGAAAATGAATTGTAAATGAAGAAAATATAAAAATTGAAAAAAAGAAAAGAAAAAAGTATATATGGGGAATAGTAAAATGTGATTAAAAAACACTGCATGCCTCTTTTTTAAAGCACTCTCTCATAACTTACTATAAAGCATATGCTGAAAATTACATACTTTTCATTCATAAAGTATTTTTTGTTTATGCCACTATAATGTATGTTCTTAAAAATATATTTCATTGTAGTTTATTGATAATTCACATGTGACAATTCATTTCTTTTGAATTCTAGACCTGCATGGGTGGGACTCTACTGCCAATAAAGAACATGTATTATAAAAAGAGTCAACACCAAATTCTCTTCCTGGGTAAATATATCTGGTATTATGGAACCTGTACTGAATATATGTAGCTTTTGAGGGAAGAAAAGAAAAAAGGGAATAAACTGTCTGTGAAAAAGGCTTTCCTAGACAACATGGGCTAGTGTAGTACTTAATATAGAAAGACTTACTGCTCAATTTGAGTGTAATCAAAAGTACACAAATACGATACACATATGTGGATTGTGGCAAAAGAACATCTGGATAGATTAAATAAATCTTCAGTTTGACTTTGATTACTCATATGTATGACCATCAATATATCACTTAACATTTTTGCCTATCAGTATTCACATTAATATAGAATGGAAATGAACATTCATATCTCAATAGATTTTGGTAAACTTTACTTTGGTATATTTTCCAGTATTACAAGATGATGAAAATATAATCATAAATGAATTTATGAGATATTATTGTTTTGCTTATATTTTGTCTGATTCTAATATTTTACCCTTATCCACTGCTAAAAACATGCCTGAAAAATGGGACATAGAAAACTAAGAGTGAAGAAACAAAGTTACCAGCCGGGTGTGGTGGCACAAGCCTTTAATCCCAGCACTTGGGAGGCAGAGCCAGGTGGATTTCTGAGTTCGAGGCCAGCCTGGTCTACTGAGTGAGTTCCAGGACAGCCAGGGCTATACAGAGAAACCCTGTCTCAAAAAATAAAAACAACCAACCAACCAAAAGAAACAGAGTTACCCACATACATTTCGTGTGATATGGATATTTCAAAAATAAAAACTCAGCACATCATGAAGACAATGAATTTCATTCTTAGGTTTGATGAAACATAGGCAATAAGATAAAGTATGATTCAATAAACTGGAAGTCATATTGGCAGGATCTTGCTGCAGCTGTGTGTGTTGTGTCTTCTTCAGAAAGCAAACTACTTGTTAGTGCACACATCCCAGAATGAAGATTATTGACTCTTGGTATCCCTTCTTGCCTAGACCAGAGGCTTATCTCCTCAGTGATTCTTTAGTCTGTTACACTTATAATTAATTGATAGCACTTCCGTTTATTGAATAGGTCTTGAATAGGTCATGTGTCATATTGCCAAAACAAAATGAGCTGACAATACCATTTTAGAATAAAAGTGTACATTTTGGCCAAAATGTACCAGCATGCTCACAGATAATTATGGCTCTCACCCTCATCAATGAAGCTTTTTTTTTTTTTTTTTTTTTGCAGCAGAAGTAGAGATAGTTGTAGAAATCTAGAAATGCTCAAACAACAGAAAACTACTAATTACCAGATGATAAATTCATACATACATAACACAAGCACCAGTACTAAGGCTTAGAGAACATCTTGGAAGATGGGGTGGGAAGATTTAAGAACAAGGGAACAAGAGAGATCTGCTATGGCTTATTTCCTTAACAGGTAAAACTATACCCGTGACATTTAATAATTTGTTTTCATAAGCAAGATTTGAACAATGACACTATCACTTGACCTGTCATCATAGATGAAGGAAATCACGGAAGGCTACATTCTTAGATGAAGAGCTACAGGTAATTAATGGCTGCTAAGAAAGGGTAGATCAGTATTCTCCAGGGCTGAGCTCCTGGTATTTTATATAATATCCAGCAGTCAGTCCTAAGCCCATAACAGATGTGCATATAAACAAGAGCATGGACCCAGGAGGCAGTGTGTGTGTGTGTGTGTGTGTGTGTGTGTGTGTGTGTGTGTAAATAAGATAATAAGGAGATAATTTGAGTGGAGTGGATGCACAGAGGAGTTGAAGGTGGAATATGGGTAGAAATGATGTAAAATTCACAGCTTGTTTCTGAATGAAGAGAGGGAGAGAGAAAGGGAGAGAGAGAGAGAGAGAGAGAGAGAGAGAGAGAGAGAGAGAGAGAGAGAGAGAGAGAGAGAGAGAGAGACTAAACTATTAATTCACTTTTTTTTTTCTAGTTGGGAGGGCCTATATAGGATGGTGAAGATCTGGGCCATTTTTATTTTTATTTAAGTATTAAGAGAACTCAAAGGAATCATGCTCACTATTTCCTTTAAGAAAATAAACAAAATTAAGTTTTGATATTTAGTGGGTAAATACTAAGAGATGGTAGGTGGAACTCCCTTGTGTATTTACAAATGCAATAGTGCCATATATTGGAGTAGTGTGTCCTTAAATCCATCATGTCCCCATCCAATCTAAAGTTCTCCTTTCTTCTTGTCCCATTTCTCTTTAAAGAATAATTTTTCTCAAGGAATAGTCTTGCTATGTATCACAGGGTGCATGATCATCACGATGTCCCTAGTTGACCTTGAACTCCCGGCAATCTCCTTGGCTACCCTCCTGAGTTCTGGTATTGACGATATACATTTTGATACCTAGGCTCACTTTTGTAAACCCCCAAATTTATCTCATCATTTCAAGTCTTTCTGTACTTTTATATCTCACAGTATGTAAATTTTATCTACGATAAATAATTATCAGAGACTTGAAATATGTGGCAGCTTGTGGATACCTTTGCATATCTACAGAAGGCTAAAGTTTCACAGTATTTTATTTTCTTTCTTTAAAGCAAGACTTTTTAAAATATATGTTTCTGACATTTCAGTTTTTATGAAGTTGTTCTCTTGTTTTCAGTTTTGGATTCCTATGGTATCATCTAGTTCTTTTTTGGTAGAAACCATGAGAGACTGAATTAGACTGTTTCATCTTAGAGGGGTTCCACATTCAATTTTTAATAAGCTGCCTGCTTATTCCTTGTTAAAGTAGCATGGGTTTTCTTGGACTATTACAATACCACCAGCAGGGACTTCATAGCATGATTTTTTGCTGCTCAGAGAAATTAGCTTTTTCTCCAGTTCTAAGCATTGCTTTATATATTTTACATGGTGCTTTCAAATCTGTATTGAGTAATATTATGCATAAATAAAACGCAATAGCACAATGTGTTCTTTAAGCATCTACCTTCCAGAATAGAACAATTTCAGTATTCAAGGACTTTGAATTCCAAGTTAAGGACTCTTTGTCAGAAACCTTTCATTAGTAAGGTCCTTATATGGAAACATAAACTTTTTCATACTTTGTATACATCCTGGAGTCCCTATTATTTATTGATGAAAGAAGTAACTTCAGAAAAATTAAAATTAACCAGTGTCAGCATTAAATGGGACAAAAACTTTAAGGAAAATGCCTATTAGGTGGCTTTATATGCCAAATTCAAGATGCTTCTTAACACTGAAAACTTACACTAGTGTTACAAAGTTCCAGCTACTTCTCAGAAGACGACGAAAAGAATGAGTCTCTAAATCTCCTCTGAAGAAATCTGTGTGTGAGAGCTGTAATTTCTCCCTTAGAGACATATCTAGTTCACAAATGGGTTGGCCATGAGTAAGAGGCCACTGAAGAAAAAAAATGAAGACTGTGCTTCTCTCTCTCTCTCTCTTAATCTTTGTGGTTTTATCTCCCTCCTGGTCCACTCTCTGACTGTTCCACATCTCATACCTCCTCCCCCTCATCTCCACGAGGATGTCCCCAGCTCCCTACTTCCGACCACACCAGACCTCCCCACTCTCTGGGGCCTCCAGTCTCTTGAGGGTTAGGTGCATCTTCTCTGACTGAGTCCAAACCCAGCAATCCTCTGCTGGATATGTATTGGGGGCTCATATCAGCTGGTAGATACTGCCTGGTTGGTGGTCCAGTGTCTGAGAGATCTTTGGGATCCAGGTTGATTGACACTGGTAGTCCTCCTAACAGGGTCACCTTTCTCCTATGCTTCTTCCAGCTTTTCCATAATTCAACCACAGGGCACAGCAGCTTCTGTCCATTGGTTGGTTGCAAATATCTGCATCTGACTCTTTCAGCTTCTTTTTTGAGACTTTCAGAGGGAGATCATGAAAGGCCCCTTTTTGTGTGTACTCCATAGCCTCAGTAATAGTGTCAGGCATTGGGACCTCCCTTTGGGCTGGATCACACTTTTAGCCTATCATTGGACATCCTTTTCCTCAGGCTCTTCTCCATTTTCATCCCTGTAGTTCTTTCAGAAAGGAACAATTATGGATCAGAGTTTTTGACTGTGGCATTGCAACCCCATCCCTCACTTGATGCCCTGTCTTTCTGTTGGAGGTGGGTTCTACAAGTTCCCTCTCCCCACTGCAGGGCATTTCACTAAGTTCTTTCCCAATCCACTCTTCTTACAACAGCTATTTAAATAAACTGTGGGGTTGTTACTGAACTGACCTAATACCCAAAACAGGTTGGAACAGCTTTGGCTTGACCCCAGGGTAATTGCCTTTATCCACAGATTCATCACATCCTTCAATGTTTTCCAGTATTAGAATTGATGCACATAAAGCAACAGAAAGCAATGATAAATTTCATGTTTTTATTTTGTGATTTGTTAGCAGTAAATTGTCAAAACAGTAAATATATCTTGAAATACCATATAATGATAATCAGGGTGAAGCTGGAGTAAGGGAGGGGGCTGCTTTGGGCTGTGTACTATGCTGCATGGCTCAGTATTGGTAGTGTAAGATAGCTGTAAAATGTAAGGCATGTTTGACAAGACACCTGCAGGAAGTGAGGAGACAAGCAGTGCCCACATCAGGTAGAGTTTGTGGTTCTCAAACGGCAAGTGGAAAAGGCTCCCAGATCAGGGGTTTTAAGAAACAGGGCAGTCTTATATAATGGAATGGACATATTTTAAGCAGGTTCTTAGATTAGACGTGGCACGGGAAAAAATTATATACCTGAGAAATACATGACTAGGGATTCAAGAAAGATTATTTAAATAAACCTAGATGGGAGGAATGAAGAACCAAACATCTTATTTGTGTATGGAAAGACTGAAAGGCCTTGCTGGGTGTCTTAGTCAGGGTTTCTATTCCTACACAAACATCATGACCAAGAAGTAAGTTGGGGAGGAAAGGGTTTATTCTGCTTACAATTCCATATTGCTGTTTATCACCAAGGAAGTCAGGACTGGAACTCAAACAGGTCAGGACGCAGAAGCTGATGCAGAGGCCATGTAGGGATGTTCCTTACTGGCTTGCCTCCTCTGGCTTGCTCAGCCTGCTCTCTTATAGAACCCAAGACTACCAGCCCAGAGATGGTCCCACCCACAAGGGGCTTTCCCCCTTGATCACTAATTGAGAAAATGTCTTACAGTTGGATCTCATGGAGGCATTTCCTCAACTGAAGCTCCTTTCTCTGTGATAACTTCAGCTGTGTCAAGTTGACACAAAACTGGCCAGTACAATGGACATGGTGGCTCATGCCTTTAATTCCAGCACTCGGGAGGCAGAGGCAGGTGGATTTCTGAGTTTGAGGCCAGCCTGGTCTACAAAGTGAGTTCCAGGACAGCCAGGGCTACATAGAGAAACCCTGTCTCGAAAAACAGAAAGGCCTCTTAACAGAGGTTTAAAGGACTTCTTTAACCTGATTAGACACATCCACAAAATAAAACCCTGAAAGATTCATAGGCAATTATTATGTGTTAAAGGTATTTTTTAAGCAACAGTTACAAAGTAAGGCTGCATACTAACATTACATTAAAGTTATATTCTGAGAAGAAAGAGAAATATTTATTAGAAATGGGCAAAAATCCTTATACTCTGATTACTGGGGACAAGTTTTAGTATATGAAAATCTAAATAGGTTTCAAATAATACATGTATTTACTATGTTATTAAGTCCAATAGTATCTGCCAATAATTTTTGTTTTAACTCACTATCTACTGTAATTTAATATTAAATTTGTCTAAATATATATAACAAAAGTGAGCTTATTTCATAGAATGTAATATATTGGATGCTCTGCAGTCTCTACCCAGAATACACTATCAAAAATGAAAAATACACTATCAAATTTTGAGAAATGATGGAGAGTGCCATATTTATGCATTAAATCCTACATTGTGTTACCACTTTATTGGCCTTTAAATTCACCTGGTGATTAAAATAAGTTACTTCACATGATAGTTTTAAAAATTAATTGTATTAAATTTGTTCTATTATAGTGCATGCATTTATGGAATTTGTTTTCTTTTCCATCTCCTCCCATCTCCCTCCTGCCTCTAACCTTTTCACACACTCATATCTCTTTGTTTCTTTTTGTTTTATTTTAATGACTCACCCACTAAATTTTAGCTCAGTCATCTCTGTGACCATGGGTTTGAACCTGTTCACTGGTGCCTGCTGGGCTCACAAGTAGAAGTTTAACTGGAAAAAAAAAGCCAAAAAACAAAAAAACAACTCATCAATGAGATTCCATGAGTAGCTATTATTTCAGCAGGATGGATTAGGGTCCCATAGCTCCTACATAATCCTTGACTGAATCTTGACACTCCTGTATTTCGCAGTACCACAGCTGTATGATCACAGCTTCTATGAAATCGTGATGGCAGTGGCTCTATATGGTATGAAGAGAGCATTCCTCAGCCTTTCTTGCTCTGATCAGCCTCTAAAATTTGTTTTAGACCCTCTTTTCCCTGACACTTATTTGGAACAGCATCTTGTACAGTCATGAGTATCTGTATTTGCCACCATTCCTTGTAAAAATATGGCTGAGATTACCCTGTAATATAAACACAAAACACTTCTTTTAAGATAGTTTGGCTTCAAGTCAATTTAGATAAAAACTGTAGTAAACAGTTCTTAACAGTACCCTTCTTAACAGTAAACACCTAAGTTGGTTTTGTTTGCTTTATTTTTGGTTGTTAGTTTTTGTTTGTTTTGTTTTTATTTTGTTTGTTTGTTTATTTGTCTGTTTATTTGTTTTGACCAGGTCTACATTGCTGGGCATAGAACTTTGGAGCAACCTTCAAATTCAACCAACATGACATAATATAAATTGTGACTTTGAACTTGGGCATCTCAAGTCTGCATGTGCATAAAATTTACAACACCTTCCAGTCATAATACAGAGGTGGAAGATCAGGATTTCCATAAATTTGTTCTGCATACTCAGTTAGATATTGGGTAGGACTAGGTTTTATTTAACACTATGACCATACCATCCCTCTAACACCCTTCAATTTCAGCTGTCTCTTCCTAAATTTTCTCCTTCAAATATCTCTCCCCATCATCTCCCAACATGATTATCCTATTACAATCCCCACCTACCTCTAGTCAACATGAAAAATTTATTCTAATTTTCCACCCAAGAGAAATCCATGTGCCCAACCGTAGTCCCTTCCTCTGTGCCCAACCTCTTTAGGTTCATGAATTGGTTATTATTTACTTGATTACATTACTTGATTACTATGATTAATACATATGTGAAATGAATATATATCATGATTTTCTTTCAGGGTCTATCTAGGTGGCTTCACTCAAGATTATTTTTATCTAGTTCCATCTAGTTGCCTGAAAATATGTTAATTTTAAAAATAAACAAAAAGCTAAGTAATATTCCATTTGGTAAATATATCAATTTTTTTTATCCTTTTACAGTTGAGTGGCATCTAGGTTGTTTCCCATGTCTGACTATTATAAATAGAGCAGCAGTGAAAATATTTGAGATTGTTGCCTTGTGGTAGGGTGAAGCATCCTCTGGATATACACTGAAGAGTGGTTTAGCTGGGTCTTTAGGTATATCAGTCCCAACTTTCTGTGGAATCTCCATATTGATTTCCATAGTGGCTACTCAAATTTGCAGCCCTGCCGGCAAAGGAAAAGTGAGTGTTCACTTTATTACATATGATCTCTTACTTGTGTTATTTTTCTTAGTCATTCTGGAAGATATAAGATGGAACCTCTAGTAGTTTTTGGTTGCATTTCCCTGGTGGCTAAGAATGTTTTAAAGTGTTTTTCAGCCATTTAAGTTTTCTCTATTGAAAATTTTCACTTTAGATTTGATCCCCACTTTAATTGTATTATTAGATTTTTTAAATGTAGTTTATTGAATTTTTTATGTATTTTGAATACTAGTCCTTTATCTGATTTGGAGTTGATAAATACCTTTCCCCACTGTGTAGTCTGTGACTTTGTCAGAATGACAATGCCATTTTACTTACAGAAGCTGTTCAGGTTCATGGTATCCCATTTAGTGTCTGCAAAGTTGTATTCTGGTCAAGAAGTCTTTTCCTGAGACAGCAAAGTCTAGGCTAGTCCCACTTTTCTCTTTTATCAGGTTCAGTATATGTAGTTTTATGTTGAGGTCTTTGATACATTTGCAGTTAAATTTTGCACAGTAAGTACTATATGTACAGTTTTATTTGTTTCAGGAGCTATAAGCACAGCTTAAGGGGCAGATTATATTAATGCTCTTGAAGAATGTCCAGAGTCATATATCTCAGCAACCTAGTTGGTGGATCACAACCATCCATAAATCTAGTTTTTAGAAATCTAATTTCCCTCTCTACCCATCACTGAAATCAGGCCCACATAAGTGATGTGCCTAAATATATGTAAGCAAAACACCACACATATATAATAATAAATAGAAATAAAGATAAAATAAACTTTCCATGAACAATTTTTCTTTTCTTCTGCTTTAAATAACAAATTAACTCAGATTAGCCTGGACATATACTGTCTATAAAATTAAGGGTGGTCTTAGAGTTTTGATCCTATACACTGTACTTATGTGTTAGGCTTACCCACATGAAGCACTGCATTTGGCTAGTGTCCTTTCTTTAAACACTCTACAGTATGTTTGGAAATATATTTCAGATTTTTTCATTTTCAAATAATACCCACACTTCCAAAACTACTCAAGGTTAAACTAACCAATTATTCTGAACTACTTTATCAGAATTTTTTTTTCATCTTACAATTTCTGAATCTTCTGGCAAATGAAGATAATGGCTAATGGGAGTTGCTCACTGGAGCATTGTGTTTTAATCTTGCCTTCAAAGGACTGTCCCAAATTAATTCAAGTTTTCACTTAGGTGAAGAACATTTTTTTGGCAAGGTCTTTTCATTATTTTTAAATAAAAAATATAATTATGCTATTTCTCCTTTCCCTTTCTTCTTTCTAGGTCCTCCTGTTAACTGCTCCTCCTGTCTTTGAAATTCCTTACCTCCTTTCCTTCAGTGTTTGTTATAAGCGTGCACACACTTAACCTGCTCAGTCTGTATAATGTCATTTAATATATTTTGAAATGTTTTATCTAATTATAAAATTCTAGCATTCATAGTCAAGAACTTTAAGAGGTTAAAACTTTCAAAGCTTGGGTTTGAGTTTTTAAAAGTCAATAAATATATCAAACGTAAAGTATAGAAATTTATAACTTTTTCTTTTTCTTTTTTTTAACCTATTTTCCATGTCATGAGAAGGAACCCACCCCTAAATTATTAATGATGTTTTGCTATGTTTCCAGACAGGAGCCTAGCATAACTATCATAATTATTGAAGTAATACAATACCATTCATGTCAAGAATGTATCACACTGGTATCACATGATTTATTATAGAGTTATCAAAGTAAATGTACAATAAGTTATAGGAACTATACTATCTTAAGCTAACTCATCTATATTTCAGATATATGTATATATATATACACATATGAATAGTATAAATTAAATTGTGCATAATTTACCTGAGTAATGAAAGCAAGATGGCATATACCAATGATAACTTTCACTTATTTTGTGAGTGTCATACATTTCTACAATATTATTGCAAATGAATATCTGTATTAATATTGAGTAAGTATTAGTGTGGAAGCTATTTAATATGTTTTTGAAGTCAGAGGAAATATTAATTTCAGGACAAAGACTTAATTAAAAATTAGAAGGCATAAACACATCCAATGCTAAAACTAAATGAAAAAAATTATATTAAATTTCAAGTAATTTGTATTTTTATTATCAAGGTAAAATGCATCAAAGGATGTTGGTCTATGAAAGAAGTTACCTTGATTTCTTAAATGTATGCACTAAATTCATGTGTAAATGACAGATTCCTTACATTCAAACAATAATAAAGAAAAGAGGATCCCCCTACCCAATATGTGAAAGGATTCTTTGAAACATTTAAATACTGCTCTCTCAATATTATACCTTTAAACTCTGATGTCACTGAAGGTGATTCATATACTAAATACTTTTTACCATCTGCTGATGTCTTTACTTCACTATTTTTACTCTGCAGTCCTTTTACATACAAGAAATTCCATAGAAACATTACATACCTAGTATTTTCATAACAAATGAAACACTTCAATTAATCATATATATATCATATATAGTCATATATATGATATCTAAATTTTATTTAAGAATAAACTACATTTTCTTAGTATATTCTTTTGAGTGGAACTAGAGATTCCTACTTACAAGGATTGAATTAAGGTTATCACCACTCTCCTAAGATTCTGGAGAGTTCTGTTATGAGTTCTACGGTTTTGGTTCACTTGTCAGGAAAAGGGTACCGATATAAAGTAATAACATAGAACTTTGAAATAAGATTTGGATTTATGAAAGAAGCTAGTTTTGAGAAGGTCACACAGATATTTCAGTTGAAGACTGAAGCACAAACTGGAGAAAATAAAATAAGTGACATCAGTGTCCTGGTTAAAGATGACTCTTGACAGCATTCATGATTGACATTTTCATTAGTGTTCTGTGCCTCAAAATGCTTAAAATTTTCCCTGGATATATTTCAATTAAGAACAACTGTGTAGAAAAAATAAGAATATTTGAGATTGTTATAGCATTCGTAATATTTTGTGTCTACAGTCTACCATTTTTAGGACTATCCACTTTTGAGATATAGACTACAAAGAAATTTTGGAAATAAAAGTGGTGAAGTGAGGCTAGCTGGATGACTTGGTAGATAAATGCAAGTTAATACCCCCCACACCAGACAAACACACACACTGTTGTTGTTTTTTGTTTGTTTGTTTGTTTTGCTTTGCTTTCTTTTTAATGGAGACAATTTAGTTTATGGGAGACATTTAATGCTTTGGAAATTATAATTTTTACAAACAAGTCCCAAGTCTAAAATAAATATGTTTAATTATTATAATATAATGTGTCTAACAGAATTCAAATAACCAGGATCTGTTGATGAAAGACACTCTAAAGAAAGTAGCCAAAAATAGTGTGCATTTGTTTTTAATGTAATGCTACATGCATTGTGGCATGAGTTATCAAAAAGGAAGAAAGAAAGAAAGAAAGAAAGAAAGAAAGAAAGAAAGAAAGAAAGAAAGAAAGAAAGAAAGAAAGAAAACATTTGAAGCATATCACCATAGAGAACTTCAAACATATAATACTGAAAAGTTTATTTTGCGCTTTTGGTTTGATGCTTACAAAAGTTTGTAACTGAATTGGAGTTGCTTGGCTCTTGTAGAGCTATAATAATAACTGCCTTATCTTCACAGAGAAATGGAATCAGATTGCTAGTTTGATACTGAGAGTGGGAGACAACACATTTAAAAAATCCAAAACAACATTTTCCCTGCTTCTATTTGTCACTTACAGCGGAAGCACACTTACTACCAAGGCATTAAGTATATGAGTAGTGTGTCCTGATACAGGCTGTCCACCAAGAAAAGAATACCGTGCAGAGGTTCCATACTGTTCTCTCCAATAAATGACATCTTAAATGTTAATGATGAAAATGCAGGAATAAGTGCACAATCAGTGTGGTATAATATCTTAAGTATACTGCATGCAAAGTAACCTCAGGTTCCCAAATGCTGAATTCATATTTCTACACAGTGAACAGTGCAGCAAAATTTATTTTCACTTAGTGCAGCAATCTGTGCATGACTTTTAAAAAAAGAAGCATAATTTGTAAAGTTTCCTGAAAATACAAAGCTCTGAATAAAAAAGTACATAGTGTTTTTCTATGTTACTATAATGTTTAATTCAATACATATTGAACCGTTTTTATTATTTAACAGTGGAAGTAACATTAATGAGAAAACCTTATGGATGTAAGAAAATCTTCTCAAAGGAAAACAAAGTCTCTTAATAAGAGGAGCACATCTGAACCTCAGGAAGCAAAGTAGCTGTGTACTAAACACAACATATGTGGTGTCCTAACAATGAGCAAACTGACGTCTTGGGTTACTCTACAAGCTATCTTTTTATTCTTTACCACAAATAAGTGTATTTTAAAGTGGTGATCTTAATAATCAATATACTGTATGTATTTGACAAAAAACAAAAGCAAAACAAAAAACAAATATACATAAAACACAAAAAACGGAGTTTTAAATAAATCTCTAATAAGTGACATGAGGTGGGTGGGAAGATTCTATATCACATGGAGACAAAATTAGGAATCTAGCAACAGAGGGAGATTCGGGCAGACAAGTTGAAGTATAGGTTTAGCATAGGTTTGAAAGTTTAAAAAGATACTGAGGAATTCCAAGTCATGTGTTTTTCTGCCTAAAACTGTTTCCTTTTTAAACTGACATCTTATAAACTGTCCTATCATTTTATTTATTTTTTTATGGCAATGACAGTGATAGTATGAGGCATATAATTACTAGGGATAATCAAATTTATTAGTTCCCTGAACAGGGAATGCTTTTATTTTCATGGGATGATATATTTAGATATATATAATGATGGACAAATTGAAGGAGATTATAAATTCTTATAATAGGAAGGTCTGAAGGTATTGTGTTTCAAGTAAGAGACGCTTCTCTACTAGGTGAGAGATGTTTGTAGATTGGGAGCAAGATACATTGTTAGGATTTGAATTATAAATTTGATTTAGGAGTGGGAGACAAGCGTATTAAGATGATATAAGTTTAGTGGGCACTTAGAACCATTTAATTTATCATTATATTTATCAAATAGTCAATGAAAAAATAAGAGGTGGAATTATTTATTTTAACTCATAGCTTTATTTTTTTACTTTTCCTTAATATATCTTTTTTAATTTTTAATATTTTTATTACATATTTTCCTCAATTACATTTCCAATGCTATCCCAAAAGTCCCCTGTACCCTCCCCCCAACTTCCCTACCCACCCATTCCCAATTTTTTGGCCCTGGCCTTCCCCTGTACTGGGGCATATAAAGTTTGTGTGTCCAATGGGCCTCTCTTTCCAGTGATGGCCAACTAGGCCATCTTTTGATACATATGCAGCTAGAGTCAAGAGCTCTAGGGTATTGGTTAGGCCCCAGCATAGTCTCACAAGAGACAGCTATATCTGACACACAGTGTGTCTGATGGTGCAATCGATGTCGGAGTAAGAGGGCAAGGAAGCTAGTCATTTGCAAAGGCAGCCAGGAAGCAGATAACAATTATTGCTTGCTTACTCTTGCCTTGTTTTCCCTTTTTAGACCAGCATCTTAACCTAGAGTATGATATCACCCATATTCAAGATAAATATTTTATCTCAATTAATCTAGTGAAGATAATCACTTGCATTCATGCATATCTAGATAGTTATTTTCTTTTTTTTTTTAATTAGGTATTTTCCTCATTTACATTTCCAATGCTATCCAAAAAGTCCCCATTACACTCCTCCCCCCCACTCCCCTACCCACCCACTCCCACTTTTTGGCACTGGCATTCCCCTGTACTGGGGCATATAAAGTTTGCAAGTCCAATGGGCCTCTCTTTCCAGTGATGGCCAACTAGGCCATCTTTTGATACATATGCAGCTAGAGTCAACAGCTCTGGGGTACTGGTTAGTTCATAATGTTGTTCCACCTAAGGTTTGCAGATCCCTTTAGCTCCTTGGATACTTTCTCTAGCTCCTCCATTGGGGACCCTGTGATCCATCCAATAGATGACTGTGAGCATCCACTTCTGTGTTTGCTAGGCCCCGGCATAGTCTCACAAGAGACAGCTATATCTGGGTCCTTTCAGCAAAATCTTGCGAGTGTATGCAAATGTGTCAGCATTTGGAAGCTGATTATGGGATGGATCCTTGGATATGGCAGTCTTTAGATGGTCCATCCTTTTGTCACAGCTCCAAACTTTATCTCTGTAACTCCTTCCATGGGTGTTTTGTTCCCAATTCTAAGAAGGGGCAAAGTGTCCACACTTTGGTCTTCGTTCTTCTTGAGTTTCATGCGTTTAACAAATTGTATCTTATATCTTGGGTATCCTAAGTTTTAGGGGACTAATATCCAATATATATAAAGAACTCAAGAAGGTTGACTCCAGAACATCAAATAACCCCATTAAAAAATGGGGCTCAGAACTGAACAAAGAATTCTCACCTGAGGAATACCGAATGGCAGAGAAGCACCTGAAAAAATGTTCAACATCCTTAATCATCAGGGAAATGCAAATCAAAACAACCCTGAGATTCCACCTCACACCAGTCAGAATTGCTAAGATCAAAAATTCAGGTGACAACAGATGCTGGTGAGGATGTGGAGAAAGAGGAACACTCCTCCATTGCTGGTGGCATTGCAAGCTTGTACAACCACTCTGGAAATTAGTTTGGCGGTTCCTCAGAAAATTGGACATAGTACTACCAGAGGATCCAGCAATACCTCTCTTGGGCATATATTCAGAAGATGTTCCAACCGGTAAGAAGGACACATGCTCCACTATGTTCATAGCAGCCTTATTTATAATTGCCAGAAGCTGGAAAGAACCCATATGCCCCTCAACAGAGGAATGGATACAGAAAATGTGGTACATTTACACAATGGAGTACTACTCAGCTATTAAAAAGAATGAATTTATGAAATTCCTAGCCAAATGGATGGACCTGGAGGGCATCATCCTGAGTGAGATAACCCAATCACAAAAGAACTCACACAATATGTACTCACTGATAAGTGGATATTAGTCCAAAAACTTAGGATACCCAAGATATAAGATAGTTACTTTCTATAAAATTCTAGAGCTTGTAAGGTTGATAGCCTCTGTTTACCATCACAAGAGAGGTCAAAAAAGTAAGAAAGAATTTGACATTAGTTTAAAGATTAATTATTCCTTAAAAATGAGCACATATAATGTTATACATTTCTCTGAAGTCTGCTGAAATGAAGATTAAAGTATGTTCATTGTATTTAATTTTTGAAACTGTTAAAGACCTTAGAGGAAGAATTTATGATGGAGATTAATCTAGATGGATTAATTGAGATATAGCTCAGTGTTAAGAGAATGAATATTTTATAATTCTTCATGATATAACACTAAATTTAGTGGAAACAGGATAAGTATACTAAAATATTAGGAAATGAGTAAAATAGTTTCTATAAACTTAAATATCGACATAGAAACTTATAATTTGCTAGGACAAAATGATGACAGGAATTTAGTTGATTTGGGAATACAAATGAAATCACAAAGATTGCTCAGTTTTAAATGCTGATTTAATTTCAAAGTGTAAACAAGAAGTAGAAAGTTCAATTGTTGACTCTAAAACTCAGGTAGTCTTTCCTTTAATTCAGACCAGCATTCTAGCCCAGATGATGGGATCAACCACATTCAAGGTGAATCTTTCTCTCTCAATTAATCTACTGAAGATAGTAACTTGTACTCCTCTGTAGCCAGATTCTTACTTCCTACATGATTCTAGCCCTTGTCAGGTTGACAACCTGTGTTTACCATCACAAAAGTGGTCATAAAGTAGGAGATAATTTGATATTAGATTAAAGTTTGTCTACTTTTCTAGAAAGGAAAACATGCAACTGTTTACAACTAAACTCATGCAGAAAGTCATGTAAGCCATGAACATAGTGGAGATATTCAGACCAAAAACTTAAATAAGCATTGATGGATCAGACCTGGGGTGCATCCCAAGAAAATTTAAAATGAGAATTGTAGTTGTTGATAAATTTACTCAGCCAAATATTACACATTATTTTCATAAACAATCAAATATATTAATTTTTCATATTAAAATACAAGCAAAATCTTTAGTGATATTATTATTTCTAGGGATTTCTTCACTCATAAAATAACATATTATTTTTATATTATATATTTATATTGAGTTCCATGTATATTATTTATGCCTATTGCAAATTTATAAGGTTAAAAATCATTGCTAGTCTTTTTTTTTTTTTTTTTTTCTGAGACAGGGTTTCTCTGTATAGCCCTGGCTGTCCTGGAACTCACTCTGTAGACCAGGCTGACCCTGAACTCAGAATTCCACCTGCCTCTGCCTCTCAAGTGCTGGGATTAAAGGCGTGATCCACCACTGCCTGGCTATTGTTAGTCTTTAGGTGATTAAAAAACACAAATCCCAACAAACTGAACTGTTAAATATACACATTTTGACTCATTTTGATACAAGTTGTTTTCTATGTAAACTTACACATTTAAAGTCTTAAAATATTATAAGAAATTCTTAAATGCTGTGAGTTTTCCTGAGAATTTTATAGTTCAGAAGATGAGGATGGCCTTCTGCTCTCTCTGGTAGAAAGAGGGATGCTTAATGAAACTTTAATATGACACATTTAATGAATACAGTGGAAGACATGTGAAAATTACTGTAAGGAAACAAAGACAGGGAAAATTGGAGTTGAACACAGATATAAACCATTGGCTTAGCACAATCCAGTGCCTTTATATCCTTGATAATGATAGCAGTAGTCGTCATACTATAGGTCTAAAGCCTAGCTGACATCACCTCAAGGAAGAATGGCAGCAATAGAAGTGCAAAACAGAAGTGCAAAGGGTACAGGAAAGACTTTATAGTTTTTGATTTTCTGAGGAGTACAGGTATGTACATATGAAAGAAAGATATGTCAAAGTTTAAGTTCTGTTTGTCAGAGTGTTTATGATAAACATGCTGTAAAACTCTCTCTTAACTCTGTGTGCCTGTGTGTGTGTGTGTGTGTGCATGTGTGTATGTGTGTGTGTGTGCGCTGTGTGTTAAAGAGTAGGGGAAAAGAAGAGAAGGGGGAGGCAGAGAGAGAGTTAAAGGAGAGCAGTTACTATAACTCTGAAGTGATAAGCAAATCTGAGTATGAAGAGAGACTATGAAGTAATCCAAGATAATTAAGAAGAAAGAAATCTATGTATGTGCTGTAAACAGATACCATGACCAAGGCAACTCTTGTAGGGACAATATTTACTTGAGCAGGCTTATAAGTTCAGAGTTTCAATCCATGACAGTACTCACAATGACTGCACAGGCGTAAACCAGACAATGAAACAAGAACTACAGTTGATATTTCTGGAAAAGAGAAAATCTATATTTAAGAACTGTTTTACAGAATTACATCTGCTTTGAGTTTGTCCGGTAGAATGCTCCCACTCTGCAACCCTAGAATATTTCTTTCCTAGACACTGAGTATGTGGGTGCTTATAATTTTTAAGTATTTTTTAATACTCATAGCATTGATCCATTCTTACCTCTCTGTACAAACCTCAAATACAAGTGGATCAAGAACCTCCACAAAAAAAAACAGATACACTGAGTGTAATAGAAGAGAAAGCAGGGAAAAGCCTCAAACACATGGGCACAGGAGAAATTTTCCTAAACAGAACACCAGTGGCATATGCTATTAGATCAACAATCAACAAATGAGGCCTCATATAATTGCAAAACTTCTGTAAAGCAAAGGACACTGTCAATAGGACAAAACAGCAACTAACAGATTGGGAAAATATCTTTACCTACTCTACATCCGACAGGGGGCTAATATTCAGTATATATAAAGAACTCAAGAAGTTAGAATCCAGAAAACCAAAAACCCTATTTAAAATGGGGTAAAGAACTAAAGAGAGAATTCTCAACTGAGGAAACTCGAATGGCCAAGAAGCACTTAAAGAAATGTTCAACATTCCTAGTCATCAGGGAAATGTAAATCAAAATGAACCTGAGATTCCACCTAACACCAGTCAGAATGGCAAAGTTCAAAAACTCAGGTAACAGCAGATGCTAGTGAGGATGAGGAAAAAGAGGAACACTCCTCCATTGCTGGTGGGATTGCAAGCTGGTACAACCACTCTGGAAATCTATCTGGTGCTTCCTCAGAAAATTGTACATAGTATTACCTGAGGAACCAGCTATTTCACTCTTGGGCATATACCCAGAAGATGTTCTAACATGTAATAAGGACACATGCTACACCATGTTCATAACAGCCATATAGAAGCTGGAAATAACCCATATGTCCCTCAACAGAGGAATGGATAGAGAAAATGTGGTACATTCACACAATGGAATATTACTTAGCTATTAAAAACAATGACTTTGTGAAATTTGCAGGCAAATGGATGGATCTTGAAAATATCATCCTGAGTGAGGTAACTCAGTCACAAAAGAACACACATGGTAAGTACTCACTAATAAGTGGATACTAGGCAAAGAGTGTGGAATACCCATGATACAACTCATGTACCACATGAAGCTCAAGAGGAAGGAAGACCAAAGAATGGATGCTCTATCCTACTTAGAAGGGAGAACAAAGTATTCAAGGGAAGTAGATGGTGGAAGGGATTTGTGAGGATGAGAAGAGTGGGAGGGGAAAAAGAGGGGAATAATCGAGTATGGGAGGAGACAGAGGATGTCTTAGTCAGGGTTTCTATTCCTGGACAAAACATCATGACTAAGAAGCAAGTTGTGGAGGAAAGGGTTTATTCAGCTTACATTTCCACATTGCTGTTCATCACTAAAGGAAGTCAGGACTGGAATTCAAGCAAGTAAAAAAGCAGGAGCTGATGCAGAGGCCATGGAGGGATGTTTTTCACTGCTTGCTTCCAGCTGCTCCCTTTCAGAACCAAGACTACCAGCCCAGAGATGGTCCCACCCACAAGGGGCCTTTTCCACTTGATCACTAATTGAGACAATGCCTTACAGTTGGATCTCATGGAGGCATTTCTTCAACTGAAGCTCCTTTCTCTGTGATAACTCCATCCTGTGTCAAGTTGACACAAAAGTAGCCAGTACAGAGATGTCCAGAGGGTCAGAAAATTGAACAGAGGTATGTAGCAATGGGGCATGGGTAACTAAGGTTAGTAACCAGAAAGTCCCAGATGCAAGGAAAGCAAGAGGCTCTCAGGACTCATCAGGGATGACATTAGCTGAAATTCCCCACAGAGGGGAAAGAAAACCTTTTGAGACCTTATTCAGAGGTTAGGCATATCCCCTGCTCCCCTGGTTAAGAGATGGAGCTACTCATTCATCTCCAAAATTTTATCCCAGAAGTGCTTCTGCCTAAAGGAAATACAAGGACAAAGAGTAGAGCAGAGACTGAAGGAAAGGCCATCCAGAGACTGCCCCACCTGGGGATTCAACCCACCTGCAGACACCAAACCCAGACATTATTGCCTATGCCAAGAAATGCTTGCTGACAGGAGACTGATAGAGCTGTCTCCTGAGAGGCTCTGCCAGATCCTGGCCAATACAGAAGTGGATGCATTGGATTGAGCACAGGGACCCCAATGGAGTAGTTAGGGGAAGGACTGAAGGAGCTGAAAGGGAATTATCTGTCATCAATGAGAAGGGAGGTCCTTGGACCTATGAAGGCTTGATGCCCCAGTGTAGAGGAATGCTAAGATGGTGAGTCAAGAGTGTGTAGGTGGGTGGGGAAACACCCTCATAGGAGCAGGATAAGGGGGAATGGATAGGAGGTTTGTAGAGGGGAAACCAGGAATTGGGATAACATTTGAAATATAAATAAAATGTCTAATTAAAAATGAGAGGGACTACAACAATAACAATAAAAACTTCCTAATGCAGTCTTCACAATGCACTCATACAGTTGGTATTTCCATACCAAATGGCACATTTTCTAATGCATTCCATTACACAGCATGATATCTGCAAGGTACTTCCAAACTAGATTCAGATTATTTAAATTTCAGAGATTTAACAATATTATAAGCTTGAGACTTTTGTTATCAGTTAATCTCCATTATTTGAATGATAATAAATAATCAATGGGTAACTTAAATGAGTACTTTTCAATACTGTTGTATAACAACATCTACCTAAATGAATTAAACATATTTACATTGAATAATTTGCTTGGACATGTCCTTACATGAAAGAGCAGATAAAAATTTACAAGTACATGGAGTCATAAATAGATGAAGAGCAATAAACATGACTATCTCTCCAGATAGAATAATTGTAGGTTTGAGCTTATTGCCATTCTATTTGCAAAAGCAAAAGAACAAAACAAAACGAAACTATAGTCAGCATAGATGATTATCAACAGATGGCAGATTATGAAAATATGGAACCCATAATAAATTGACAGCATTCAGTTGTAAAGAAAAATAAAGTAAGAATAGATATATTGTAAAGATGCTCTTTATTATATACAGATCCTAACATAAATCGTATGCATGTACATGTAAACCTGCGAGGGCGAGCACCTTATAGCATTGGAAAGAATACCAAGCAAGGGCAATATTACATGACAAGGAAGAAGACAAGGTGATCCATGAGTCATGAAAGAAGTTATAACTCCTCTCGTCCTAAATTTTCAATTCTGCCGTGTTATGTGTTTGTTAGTGTACCTTTTATAAGTGAGTAAAACTGTAATTGAAAGTAAACTTAAAAAACTTTTTATTTTAATTAGATATTTCATTATTTACATTTCAAATGTTATCCCTTTTCCAATTTCCCCTCTGAAAATCCCCATTCCCTCCCTCCTCCCCCTGCTTCCCAACCCACCAACTCCCATTCTTGGTCCTGGCATTCCCATGCACTGGGGCATAGAGCCTTCACAGGACCAAGGGCCTATACTCTCATTGATGACCAACTAGGCCATCCTCTGCTACAGATATAGCTAGAGCCACAAGTGCTACCATGTGTTTTCTTTGGTTCCAAGGAGCTCTGAGGGTACTGGTTAGTTCATATTGATGTTCCTCCTATGGGGCTTCAGAAAAGGCCCCATTAACTCTTTTTTATTGTTGTTGATTACTTTTTTCTTCTATTGGATATTTTCTTTAGTTTTTAAAAATTTTTATTAGGTATTTATTTCATTTACATTTCCAATGCTATCCCAAAAGTCCCGCACACCCTCTGCCACCAATTCCCCCACCCACCCACTCCCACTTCTTGGCCCTGGCATTCCCCTGTACTGAGGCAGATAAAGTTTGCAAGACCAATGGTCCTCTCTTACCAATGATGGCTGACTAAGCCATCTTCTGATACATATGCGGCTAGAGACACGAGATCTTGGGGGTACTGGTTAGTTCATATTGTTGTTCCACCTATAGGGTTGCAGGCGCCTTTAGCTCCTTGGGTACTTTCTCTAGCTCCTCCATTGGGGGCCCTGTGATCCATCCAATAGCTGCCTGTGAGCATCCACTTATGTGTTTGCTAGGCCCTGGCATAGTCTCACAAGATACAGCTATGTCAGTGTCCTTTCAGCAAAATCTTGCTAGTGTATGCAATGGTGTCAGCGTTTGGAAGCTGATTATGGGATGGATCCCCGGGTATGGCAGTCTCTAGATGGTCCATCCTTTCGTCTCAGCTCCAAACTGTGTCTCTGTAACTCCTTCCATGGGTGTTTTGTTCCCAATTCTAAGAAGGGGCAAAGTATCCACACTTTGGTCTTCGTTCTTCTTGAGTTTCATGTGTTTTGAAAATTGTATCTTATATCTTGGGTATTCTAAGTTTCTGGGCTAATATCCACTTATCAGTGAGTACATATCATGTGAGTTCTTTTGTGATTGTGTTACCTCAGTCAGGATGATGCCCTCCAGGTCCATCCATTTGCCTAGGAGTTTCATAAATTCATTCTTTTTAATAGCTGAGTAGTAATCCATTGTGTAAATGTACCACATTTTCTGTATCCATTCCTCTGTTGAGAGGCATCTGGGTTCTTTTACCCCTTTCCAGGTCTCCCCTCCAGAAACGCCTATCCCCTCCCCCCTCCCTCTGCCTCTCCACCACCCACCCACCTACTCCTGTCTTCCTTCCCTGGCATTCCCATACACTGGGGCACTGAAACCTCTCACCATTTCTAGTGTATAGCCATTCAGAAAGTAATAGAGTTTGGGATGGGGCAAGTGTTTGCAAGTCTCCCTTCAAGTGAGTATGTTTTCTCCCCGCCTCCTCTCTCTCTCTCTCTCTCTCTCTCTCTCTCTCTCTCTCTCTCTCTCTCTCTCTCTCTCTCTCTCTCTCTCCTCTCTCTCTCTCTCTCTCTCTCTCTCTCTCTCTCTCTCTCTCTCTCTCTCTCTCTCTCTGTGTGTGTGCTTCTGCTTGTATATTGATTAGAAAAAGAGTATTTTATTTCAAAATAAGACCAAGGTTACTTCGCCTACATCCAAATTTGATCTCTAATGGCAGAGAGAAAAAGATAAAACAGATTTTCAGTTGATTAAGAAATGAATTGTATATTATGTTGACAGAATCAAACACTCAGTCATCCGTGGTTCTCACATGTAAATAATCAGGAATGCTTTTCCTTGAGATGTGGCTGAGCTACACATCACATGCAGATCACTTAGTCAGAACTGTAACATGTTCCTCTGTGTTTATGAGATTACTACTGGAACATTTCTACTTGGAGCAATGCAACTTGGGAGCACTTCTGATGTGTGACAAAATACTCTTTTCTATGAAAATACTGAGTCCTGTCAAGTGATTGACATTGTATCTCATTTTCTGTCTCTACTGTCATGTTTTTTTTTTCTTCATAGTGCTTTCATTTCCTTTGTAGATGATATAATGTCTAAGGTTACTTTATTTTTGAATAACTATTTATCTAAATGTAAAGTAAAGAACAAATGAATGGGAATAACTTGTGTTACAAAATGAAGATTCTTGACTCTACCAAAAAGCACCATCATTTAACTATCTATAATATCTCTTTCTTATAACTTGCATGACATATTTTTATCAGTGTGAAACCCTAGGCATTGCTTGCTTGTGCCCTAGCCCTCAATATGTATAGAGAAAAAAAAATCACTAACTTCATAGAAAAGAGAAAGTTATATATATATATATATATATATATATATATATATATAATGTTTTATATATCAAACTCATTTCACCTGTCTGCAGTTTCCATTCTTTCTTTCTTTTTTTATTAGATATTTTCTTAATTTACATTCAAATGCTATCCCGAAAGTTCCCTATACCTTCCCCCCACCCTGCTCCCCTACCCACCCACTCCCACTTCTTGGCCCTGGCATTCCCCTGTACTGGGGCATATAAAGTTTACAAGATCTAGGGGTCTCTCTTCCCAGTGATGGCCGACTAGGCCATCTTCTGAAACATATGCAGCTACAGACACGAGCTCCGGGGATACTGGTTAGTTCATATTGTTGGTCCACCTATAGGGTTGCAGACCCCTTCAGCTCCTTGGGTACTTTCCTTAGTTCCTCCATTGGGGGCCCTCTGTTCCATCCTATAGATGACTGTGAGCATCCACTTCTGTATTTGCCAGGCACTGGTAAAGCTTCACACGAGACAGCTATATCAGGGTCCTTTCAGCAAAATCTTCCTGGCATATGCAATAGTTTCTGGGTTTGGTGCCTGATTATGGGATGGATCCCCAAGTGGGGTAGTCTCTGGATGGTCCATCCTTTCATCTTAGCTCCAAACTTTGTCTCTGTAACTTCTTCCATTCTGTAGCTCATAGTAACATTTATTCTCCAAACTGCCAATCATAGCTTTCTCTCACCTGATCCCCATTTTCCTTGTTTAGGGGAAAATGCAACATTTATGGACACCTGCTTGCTTCCCATTTGTTTCTTCTGATGATGTGTGCAGACAAACCCTAACATTAAACATTTCTTAGGAGTGAATCCAAGTACTTGCTACATATTAAAATCAACTGGCAACATTGTAAAAATAACTGATGTCTGAGCATGACTCCCTCAGATAACAATTAAATTGTTCTGGGATGGAGCCCAGACAAAACTGTCTATTTATTTATTTAATTTCCTTGTCTTTAACCCCAGTTGATTATAATAGGGAAATCAGCTTTAAAATGGGAGAATACTTGTTAGCAAAATAGTTAGCAATTTTGTCAAGAACTCAGATTTTAGGTTCATTACGATTTTGAGCATCAGGACTATGATATAATTATGTGGGGGTTAAGTCATTATATATACATGTAGCATTGCACATACACAAATATGGTAATTTTGGAAAGAATAACAACACCTCTCAGTTTAAAAGTCTTGTTTTCAAGCCGCTGTTATATCTGTTTTCACAATTTATTGCCTAAGGGTTGCAGATGGCAGAGAACTACTTAGAAGAGACACCCTGTTGTGAAAAACACATTACAGAACAATTAATATCCAGGGGAGTTCTTTCTTTTGTGCCCTCTTGGCTATCAGTTGAAAAACATGTCCTGACTTCATGGAGGTTAACCAACCTTATAAATTCAGTGTTCTGGAAAGTCCGTGAATATATGTACATTTTTAATTGATTTCATCCCAGTAATATAATTGTGATAAAAATATTCAGAAATAAGAGTTTCAGGTGCTAGAGGAAAACAATTATGATCACTGTTTGTATTCAAATACTCATTTCAGAACCCCATTATAGCTCTTTTTTTTCTATATCAGATAAGAATGCTTTTTAAAGAAAATATTTATAAATTTGTTTGGCTGCTTTGTCAGCATATAAGCAATGACCATAATGGAATTCTCCCTTGCTTGTATCTGTTAGTTAATTTTTACATTATTGTAGCAAAATAGCAGATAGAAGCAACTTAAAGAAGGAATGATTTGTTCGAATCACAGCTTCAGGGCATTTAAATCCCTAGTTGTTTGCACTTATGGGATTGAGCACCACTTCAAAGCTGTGAGTAACATGTGGTAGAAATATTTCTTTACTTTTCCGCCAAAGAGAAATCAGAGAGTGAGACAGGAAGTAGATAGAGAGGATTTATTTCCCAGTACCCACTATCCTCAGTTACTTCCTTGTCTAGACCTTCCTCCCCAATATTCTACAATATTCCCAAACAGATGTTTTATATGAATTTTATTGCACTGATTTTGGTAATTTTTATACATTCAAGCAAGCATATAAATGCCCCAATTTTCTAGCATCATTTAATTTAAGTGTTTGAGTCCCAGTTAAAATGACTCTTATCAAAAATAAAATAAAATAACAAGGACAGCTGAGGCTATGTGGGAGCTTAAACTAGTAAAGCCACTTTGAAGATTGGAGATTTTTTAAAAGCCAAAATTACCATGTTAGCCAGATGCCTCACTTTGGGATATACAGCAAAAAGAAAAGAACTGAACTTATCTGAGTTTCCTGGATACCCTTTCTACTGTGACACATAATAGCAAATATAGGCATTTAACCAAGGTGTCTATTCCTCTGGAAATATTTGAAAAGTATAATGTACTTTACATGCAATCCCATATCATTCAGTCAAAGAATGTAGGGTCCTATCTTTTGCTATGAAATAAACAGAAATTTTATGGCATGAATTAAAATAAGCCAGATGAGGATGAAGAAGTATTTTGCATAATCAAATATTTGCAAGCAAAAAGGTTAACCCAAGTGTGAAACACTGATTAATGGAGTTTAGAAATCGTTAAACAATGGTAGATCGAGATAGACTGAATTTTAGTAGTGAGCATTGTATGCAGGTGTCAAAATTCCATATTCACTCAAATTAATAAGTGCAACTAATATGTGTCAAGAGAACATAAGATGCAACAAATAAAAGTAAACTTAAGAAAATACAGAAACAAAGAGAGGTTCTAAGAAAAGTAAGAAAAAATACCATACATCAAAGAGAGTATTTTAATTTATTTAATGATTGGTTTTGAAATTGTGTTTCAGCAGAATCTAAGATTTGAGCTTTAACAGATTTTCTGGTATGCTACTATTTATCAGTAAAACTGGGAAAATATTCTTTAAGTTACTCTGTGTGTTTGTGTGTGTGTGTGTGTGTGTGTGTGTGTATGTGTGTGTGTTTGTGTACATGTGTGTCTGTCTGTCTCTGTCTTCCTCCCTCTCCCTCCTCTCTCTCTGTATCTGTCTCTGCCTCTATCTCTGTCTGTCTCTTCTTCCCTCCTCTCTCTCTCTCTCTCTCTCTCTCTCTCTCTCTCTCTCTCTCTCTCTCTCTCTCCCTCTCTCTCTCTCTCTCCCTCTCTCTTTCTTCTTTCTTTATTACTTACTTTTTTCTAGGCTTTTAGCCAGGAAATATCAGGACACCTCTCATAATACAAGATTATAGGTACACTCAGCCACTCCTAGCTTTGCCTGTGTGTGTGTGTGTTTTAATCACTAGCACATATAAACTAAGGTCTTCATGCTTGTGTATCCAAGACACTTACCTACTGAGCCCTCCCTTATGATTCCTATACTACTTGTTTAATGAGTCATAATTTAATTTTGTCTTTATTTTATTTATCTTTCTGTTTTCTTTACCTGACTTATGAATACTAACAGATATTTTTTGCTCACATCCATAGCTTAACTTTTTTTTTTATATCCCTCCCCTTATCTGCCTGAGATGAAAGTCAAGATTAGGAAGGAAAGAGTTTGTAATTCTTCTAATTCAACCAAATGTAAAGGGGATTCTATCTGTATTGTACAGATATCTGGCCTTGAGATATTACAGCATGAAGAATTAGAGAATAAATACTATATGAAATATAGATCTCTAGTAAAATCCTCACTTTTAATTATTTTATTAAACATGGGTTATAATTTAAAATATAAGTAAGTTCAGATGTGAACTTTTGTGATAATGTTTTGTGACAAATAAAACTGATTATTTTCAATATAAAAACACTAAAAGAAGCCATATCACTATATAGGTCTTTAACACATCATGTGACTTAAGGCTAACTGGTATTTATTGAAGATTAATAAAATAGAAAGACAGACACTTTAAAATAATTTAAGAAACAATATATTCAAGAATATTAATGAGGGTATATTAAAATGGGATATTTTCTAAAGCCTGCTGTTTGATTTTCCCTTATTCATAGTAATTAATTCATTTTTTTCCATTTCAATGTCACATTGAAGCTATTTAAGAAACTAACAGATACTTTTACATAATGGCACTTTATTGAACTAATACCAGTACTGCTCAAAAATCAGTATGTAATCAACAATCCATTGACAAGAGAATTAAAAATTACATTTGTGAGGAAAATTGAAATTACTTAGATATTTCCATGGAGATTGTGATATTTAATATACTTCTTTTTGCAAAATGATCATTCAGATACATGTATACAGCATTATCATTACATAAATTGAGGCTAATCATTACAGATAAGCTTATTTGGAAGATAGGATGCTAGAAGAAGACTGTAGATGAGTAGAACTTTGTTTTTACTAGTTCAACATGAAATATGTTAAAATTCATCTACAAAATCTTGACCAATGTTTTGGTAATTTAAATAGGTTGACTCGAGTGTTTCAAGCTTTCTGTAGTGCACCTGAGTATGTCTTAGAAGAAATGGAAGAAAAGTAGAATAGCTTCCATGAAAAATAGTATTTTTTCTTATTTTCTTTCAGTTTCACTTACTTGTATTTTATTGGAAATATTTTTCTTATAAGATATCCTGTTTAGTTATCTATCCCTGTCCTCTGTTCTTCCCATTTTCACTTCATATTCAAAACTATGCATATCCACCCCCTTTCTATCTCTCATTAGAAAAACAATAGGCCTCTAAAGGACAATAACCGAATAACATTTAATAATATAAAACAAAAGCAAGCAATCATAGGAATCATAGGAAAGAATCTAAGAAATGACACAAAAATCAGTAATAGACGAAGATACTCACTTTTCTTATACTTAATAACATAAAGACATAAAACCTGAAGCTACAATATATCTGCCATGAACCTGTATGCTTAGATAGAAAGATAGATAGATAGATAGATAGATAGATAGATAGATAGATAGATAGATAGATTATACCTAGCTAACTAGATGATAGAGAGATAGTAAATAAAAATATACATTATTTTAAATTACAAATAAAAGCCCTGACACAACGTTATGTTACAAAAAACTTCCAAAGATTCCACAGGACTATTTTTTGTTAGAAATTTATTGCTGGACATGTAGGCTACCCTTGAAAGTATTTTTCCTAGTGATACACTCTTGGATGAAAATAATTTTTTATGTGCAAGTTGAAATCAACTGGATATATATATATATATATATATATATATATATATATATCTTCTGGACTAGGGATCAGGGCACTGATCCATTTCTCTTTTTAGAACTAGGATCCTGCTGGGCAGTGGTGACACATGCGTTTAGTTCCAGCACTTGGGAGGCAGAAGCAAGGGAATTTCTGAGTTCGAGGCCAGCCTGGTCTACAGAATGAGTTCCAGGATAGCCAGGGCTACACATGGAAACCCTGTCTCAAAAAAAACTGAAACTGAAACTGAAACTGACACTGAAACTGAAACTGAAACTGAAACTAAAACTAAAACCAAAACTAAAACTAACTACATAAATAAAATAATTTTAAAAAAAAAGAACTAGGATTCTATCTAGTGCAGATCTATGGCGGTACTTTGAAATTATACATGCAGTGATTATATAGATTTAGAGGTTCTTAATTCCTTGATGCCTGCCATCTCCTCTGGTGATGCAATATTTCTCTTTTACTCTTTCTATCTCTCCTTCCACAGGGTTCTCTGAGCCATAAGGGGAGTGATTTGATTGAGAAATCCTGATGTGTGGCCGTGTGTTTTAAGTCTTTCACTTACTATATGCATACAGTATGGATGTGGGTCTCTGTTTCCCATCTGCTCCAGGAAAAAGCTTCTCTAAAAGTGGCTGAACAAGGCCCTGGTCTATGAGTATAAGACAATGCTACTAGGTGTCTATTTAATTCCCCCATGCTTCCTACTCAGGGATTTCATCTCTATGAGCTAGCGGGTTTGGTACAGGAAAGTACTCTTCTTGCTACCAAAATAGAAACAGAAACAACAATGCAGCTATAAATCCTTCAGTCTACTATGGTTCACTTCCTGCAAGGTATGTGAATATTACTAAGTTTGTAGAAGTAACTAACCAATATCTGGTTTAATTTAAGCTACTCTTCCCAAGATGGAACCCATACCTGATGATGCTTGGGTGACCATGAACCTGAGACTAGATCTCCCAAAGACCTATGGTAAAATCAAATACCAGAGTTCTTCTAAAATAATGCTGCAATAAAATGACACTTCCAGATTTATTTAATAAATACAGAAAGGGGTATGGAAATGTGAACTCTAGTCTTCTAAAAGTTGAGGGATAAAAATGCTCTAAGCTATAAAAAATATTGATCAGTTCAGGGCTTCTATATCTGTATAAATAGAAGTCTCAGGTAATTGTGAACAGCAAAAGAATTATACTATTTTAACTGAAGTTGCTTTCATATTGGAGAACATGTATCAAATTAGAATTTCTGAGAACTTAATGCTATTGGGAGTTCATTGAAAGACATGATCCAACTATCTAGAAGGTGAATGTATCATTATCTAAGAATACAAATCTATTCTGATTCGCATAAAATAGTTTTTATGCAATAAATTCTTTTTCATGATGAATTATATTTTCCAGGTAAAATGAAGTTGTCTTAGGAATCCTCAAATATTCTTTCACAGAAAAAGGCATGCATGTCTTCCCGTCACCTTAAGTAGCCACTACTCTAACTAATTAGTTGTTTCATAAAGCAGCTTTCCATCTGACATTACTCAGCTTGAGGATGTGAGGTACTCTCTCTGCTACCCCCATGAATAAAAACATCCTGCACTTCAGAAATAATAAAAATAAGAACAATTTGTTCTTGTTGTGTCAAAAAAAATCAATTGTGTTTGCATGCTTTTAAAATAAAGTTTAGATTTTTGAAAATATAAAATTATTTTCATTTTAGTGACATATTTATCCCACAGTACCAATGTAATTACTTGTGAGTCCCTATGAAATCCAAAAAAAAAAATTGTTTTCTTGTTTAACTGGGTTTTATTTGTAATACTTTCATAGACCCAAATCTTAATCGACATTGTGCTAAAATAATTCTTTTTGTCTAATAGAACTTGTTAAATCATGTTTCTGAAAGCTAAGAAAAATTATCACATACAAAATTTATAAAAATAGCCAGGTGAAGGTCAATCACTTCACTACATAAAATAGGAACCTGAAGAGGAGACACCCCAGCTTAAAGCAAGCAATAAGTAAGTAGCAAATGAGAATACCAAATAAATATTCAGAAACTTTAATTGCATACATTTATAACCACCAATATGTGCAACTTAAGAGTAAGTGCTTATAGTCCAGCAAACTGAATATTTCTACACATATTGTGGTAAAGATCAAGCACTCTGTGTTTAGAATGTCAGGAAAATCAATTTCACATTTGTTAAAAAGCTTTATTCCAGGTAGAGAGGTTAGCTTCTGCTGAAATCTTCCCTGAGGTATTTGGAGAACAAAGCCCAGATAAATTTTAAGGTTTGAGATTATATTTTAACTATATCATTTTCCCCTGCCAGACCTTCCTAAAAACTCTCCCATCTATCCTTTCTTCTTTTTGAAATTTGCCTTTTTTCTTTAACTGTTTACATATATATATATATATATATATATCCTAAATACATATACAATATCTATATATCCAGATATTTATAAATGTCTATTTACATATATATAGATTTAATATTATATATGAATATATATGAGTGTTTGTGTTTTTATGTGTATAAAGAGATAAATACAAAGCTGAAAACATACAAACAAGTAATGAGAGAAAAAGTCAAGATTTTTAAATATGTCTTGCCCTTCCGGTCCTGCAAGCACCAGGGTAGCTAGGGCGCTGAGTCGGCTGACCCCCTCCAGCTACCCACAAGACCCACCACAGGATCTTAAGGACTCTGGTAAGTGGAACACAGCTGCTGCTCCAATCCAATCGCACGGGACCTGAGACTGCATTAATTAGGGAAGCAGAAAACCCAGCATGATCAGGGGCACAAGTCCCTTCCAGTCCACGCCAGCACAGGGGTACCTTGGGTGTGGGGTCTGAGGACACCCATAAGTTATACACAGGTTCCTCCACAGGATCTTAAGACCTCTGTGAGTGGATCATAACGCTGCCAGGAGGCAGGTTTGAACACCAGATATCTGGGCACCTTCCCTGCAAGAGGAGAGCCTACCTGCAGAGAGTACTTTGAACACTGAAACTCATGAGAGAGCTAGTCTCCCAGGTCTACGGATAGAGGCTAACATAAACAACTGAGGAACAAGATCTAACTAAGACAACTACAATAACTACCTCCAGAGATCACCAGATGGCGAAGGGCAAATGTAAGAATCTTACTAACAGAAACCAAGACCACTCACCATCATCAGAAGGCTGCACTCCCACCCCACCCAAACACACCCAAAAAACTAGGCCCAGATTTAAAAGCATATCTCATGATGATGGTAGAAGACATCAAGAAGAACTTTAATAACTCACTTAAAGAAATACAGGAGAACACTGCTAAACAGGTAGGTAGAAGACCTTAAAGAGGAAGCACAAAAATCCCTTAAAGTATTGCAAGAAAACACGACCAAACAGGTGATGGAATTGAATAAAACCATCCAAGACCTAAAAAGGGAAGTAGACACTATACAGAAAACCCAAAGTCAGGCAATGCTGGAGATAGAAAACCTAGGAAAGAAATCTGGAACCATAGATGCAAGCATCAGCAACAGAATATAAGAGATGGAAGAGAGAATCTCAGGTGCAGAAGATTCCATACAGAACATCCGCACAACAATCAAAGAAAATACAAAATCCAAAAAGATCCTAACTCAAAACATCCAGAAAATCCAGGACACAATTAGAAGACCAAACCTACGGATAATAGGAGTAGATGAGAATGAAGATTTTCAACTTAAAGGGCCAGCAAATATCTTCAACAAAATTATAGAAGAAAACTTCCCAAACCTAAAGAAAGAAATGCCCATGAACATACAAGAAGCGTACAGAACTCCAAATAGACTAGACCAGAAAAGAAATGCCTCCCGACACATAATAATCAGAACAACAAATGCACTAAATAAAGATAGAATATTAAAAGCAGTAAGGAAAAAAGGTTGAGTAACATATAAAGGCAGGCCTATCAGAATTATACCAGATTTTCACCAGAGACTATGAAAGCCAGAAGATCCTGGACAGATGTTATACAGACCCTAAGAGAACACAAATGTCAGCCCAGGCTACTATACCCAGTCAAACTATCAATTACCATAGATGGAGAAACCAAAGTTTTCCACGACAAAACCAAATTCACACATTATGTTTCCACAAATCCAGCCCTTCAAAGGATAATAACAGAAAAAAAAAAAAAAAACACACCAATAGGAGGACTGAAACCACACCCTAGAAAAAGCAAGAAAGTAATCCCTCAACAAACCAAAAAGAAGACAGCCACAAAAACAGAATGCCAACTCTAAAAACAAAAATAATAGGAAGCAACAATTACCTTTCCTTAATATCTCTTAATATCAAAGGACTCATTTCCCTAAAATAAAAAGACATAGACTAACAGACTGGCTACACAAACAGGACCCAACATTTTGCTGCTTACAGGAAACGCATCTCATGGAAAAAGACAGACACTACCTCAGTGTAAAAGGCTGGAAAACAATTTTCCAAGCAAATGGTCTGAAGAAACACGCTGGAGTAGCCATTCTAATATCGAATAAAATCGACTTCCAACCCAAAGTTATCAAAAAAGACAAGGAGGGACACTTCATACTCATCAAAGTTAAAATCCTCCAAGAGGAACTCTCAATTCTGAATATCTATGGTCCAAATGCAAGGGCAGCCACATTCATTAAAGAAACTTTAGTAAAGCTCAAAATACACATTAAACCTCAAACAATAATAGTGGGAGACTTCAACACACCACTTTCATCAATGGACATATCGTGGAAACAGAAACTAAAAAGGGACACAATGAAACTAACAGAAGTGATGAAACAAATGGACTTAACAGATAGCTACAGAACATTTTATCCTAAAACAAAAGGATATACCTTCTTCTCAGCACCTCATGGTACATTCTCCAAAATTTACCACATAATTGGTCACAAAACAGGCCTCAAAAGATATAAAAATATTGAAATCATCCAATGCATCCTATCAGACCACCATGGACTAAGGCTGATCTTCAATGACAACATAAATAATGGAAAGCCAACATTCACATATAAACTGAACAACACTCTTCTCAATGATATATTGGTCAAGGAAGGAATAAAGAAAGAAATTAAAGACGTTTTAGAGTTTAATGAAAATAAAGCCACAGCATACCCAAACATATGGGACACTATGAAAGCATTTCTAAGAGGGAAATTCATAGCTCTGAGTGCCTCCAAAAAGAAACTAGAGAGAGCACACACTAGCAGCTTGACAACACACCTAAAAGCTCTAGAAAAAAAGGAAGCAAATTCACCCAAGAGGAGTAGACGGCAGGAAATAATCAAATTCAGTGGCAAAATCAAACAAGTGGAAACAAGAAGAACTATTCAAAGAATTAACCAAAAGATGATCTGGTTCTTTGAGAAAATCAACAAGATAGATAAACCCTTAGTCAGACTCACTACAGGGCAGAGGAAAAACATCCTAATTAACAAAATAAGAAATGAAAAGGGAGACATAACAATAAACCCTGAAGAAATCCAAAACACCATCAGATCCTTCTACAAAAGTCTATACTCAACAAAAGTGGAAAACCTGGACGAAATGGACAAATTTCTAGACAGATACCAGGTACCAAAGTTAAACCAAGATCAAGTTAATGATCTAAACAGTCCCATATCCGCTAAAGAAATAGAAGCAGTCATTAATGGTCTCCCAACCAAAAAATGCCCAGGACCAGATGCGTTTAGTGCAGAGTTCTATCAGACTTTCAAAGAAGATCTAATCCCATTTCTTCACAAACTATTCCACAAAATAGAAGTAGAAGGTACTCTACCCAACTCATTCTATGAAGCCATAATTACTCTGATACCTAAACCACAGAAAGATCCAACAAAGATAGAGAACTTCAGACCCATTTCCCTTATGAATATCGGTGCAAAAATATTCAATAAAATTCTTGCTTACTGAATCCAAGGACACATTAAAACAATTATCTATCCTGAACAAGTAGGTTTTATTCCAGGGATGCAGGGATGGTTTAATATATGGAACTCCATTAATGTAATCCATTATATAAACAAACTCAAAGCAAAAACCACATGATCATCTCCTTAGATGCAGAGAAAGCATTTGACAAAATCCAACACCCATTCATGATAAAAGTCTTGGAAAGATCAGGAATTCAAGGCCCATACTTAAACATGATAAAAGCAATCTACAGCAAATTAGTAGCCAACATCAAAGTAAACGGTGAGAAGCTGGAAGCAATCACACTAAAATCAGGGACTAGACAAGGCTGCCCACTTTCTCCATACCTATTCAACATTGTACTTGAAGTCCTAGCCAGAGCAATTCGACAACAAAAGGAGATCAAGGTGATGCAAATTGGAAAAGAAGAAATCAAAATATCACTTTTTGCAGATGATATAATAGTATATATAAGTGAGCCTAAAAATTCCACTGGAGAACTCCTCAACCTGGTAAACAGCTTTGGTGAAGTAGCGGGATATAAAATTAACTCATACAAGTCAATGGTCTTTCTCTATGCAAAGAATAAACAGGCTGAGAAAGAAATTAGGAAAACAACACCCTTCTCAATTGTCACAAATAATATAAAATACCTTGGTGTGACTCTAACTAAGGAAGTGAAAGATCTGTATGATAAGAACTTCAAGTCTCTGAAGAAAGAAATTCTAGAAGATCTCAGAAGATGGAAAGATCTCCCATACTCATGGATTGGCAGAATCAACATTGTAAAAATGGCTATCTTGCCAAAAGCAATCTACAGATTCAATGCAATCCCCATCAAAATTCCAAGTCAATTCTTTAATGAATTAGAAAGAACAATCTGCAAATTCATCTTGAATAACAAAATACCTAGGATAACAAAAACTCTTCTCAAGGATAAAAGAACCTTCATTGGAATCACCATGCCTGACCTAAAGCTGTAATACAGAAAAATTGTGATAAAAACGGCATGGTACTTGTATAACGAAGAAGAGTAGACCAATGGAATTGAATTGAAGACCCAGAAATGAACCGACACACCTATGATTTTAGCTTCAACAAGGGAGCTAAAATCATCCAGTGGAAAAAAGACAGCATTTTCACAAATGGTGCAGGCACAACTAGTGGTTATCATGTAGAAGAATGCGAATTGATCCATTCCTATCTCCTTGTACTAAGGTCAAATCTAAGTGGATCAAGGAGCTCCACATAAAACCAGAGATACTGAAACTTATAGAGGAGAAAGTGGGGAAAAGTCTTGAAGATATGGGCACAGGGGAACAATTCCTGAATAGAACAGCAATGGCTTGTGCTCTAAGATCGAGAATTTACAAATGGGACCTCATGAAACTGCAAAGGACACCGTCAATAAGACAAAAAGACCACCAACAGATTGGGAAAGGATCTTTACCTAACCTAAATCAGATAGAGGACTAATATCCAATATATATAAAGAACTCAAGAAGGTAGACTCCAGAAAATCAAATAACCCCATTAAAAAATGGGGCTCAGAGCTAAACAACGAATTCTCACCTAAGGAATATCAAATGGCTGACAAACACCTGAAAAAATGCGCGGCATCCTTAACCATCAGGGTATTGCAAATCAAAACAACCCTGAGCTTCCATCTCACACCAGTCACAATGGCTAAGATCAAAAGTTCAGGTGACAACAGATGCTGGGAGGATGTGGAGAAAGAGGTACACTCTTACACTGTTGGTGGGATTGCAAGCTTTTACAACCACTCTGGAAATCAGTCTGGCAGTTTCTCAGAAAATTGGACATGGTACTACCAGAGGATCCCGCAATACCTCTCCTGGGCATATATCCAGAAAATGTTCCAACTGGTAAGAAGGACACATGCTCCACTATGTTCATAGCAGCCTTATTTATAATAGCCAGAAGCTGGAAAGAACCCAGATGAAACTCACCAGAAGAATGAATACAAAAAAATGTGGTACATTTACACAATGGAGTACTACTCAGCTATTAAAATGAATGAATTTATGAAATTCCTAGGCAAATGGTTGGACCTGGAGATCATTATACTGTGTGAGGTAACCCAATCCCAAAAGAACTCAAATGATATGTACTTACTGATAAGTGGATATTAACCCAGAAACTTAGAATACCCAAGATTTAAGTTACAATTTGCAAAACACATGAATCTCAAGAAGAACCAAGACCAAATTGTGGATACTTGCTCCTTCTTAGAATTGGGAACAAAACACCATGGAAAGAGTTACAGAGACAGTTTGGAGCTGAGACAAAAGGATGGACCATCTAGAGTCTTCCATATCCAGGTATCCATTCCATAATCAGCCTCCAAACACTGATACCATTGCATACACTAGCAACATTGTGATGATAGGACCTTTATTTAGTTGTCTCTAGTGAGACTATGCCGGAGCCTAGCAAACACATAAGTGGATGCTCACAGGCAGCTATTGGATGGATCACAGGGCCCCCAATGGAGGAGCTAGAGAAAATACCCAAGGAGCTAAAGGGATCTGCAACCCTATAGGTGGAACAACATTATGAACTAACCAGTACCCCAGAGCTCCTGACTCTAGCTGCATATGTATCAAAAGATGGCCTAGTCAGCCATCACTGGAAAGAGAGGCCCATTGGACTTACAAACTTTATAAGCCCCAGTACAGGGGAATGCCAAGGCCAAAAATTTGGAGTGGGTGGGTAGGGGAGTGGGGGGGAGGGTATGGGGGACTTTTGGGATAGCATTGGAAATATAAATGAGGAAAATACCTAATTTTAAAAAAAGGAAAAAAATATGTCTCACTTGGTTTACAAAAGACGTAAGTCCAATATTGCTAGAATTATAAGATCACATTAAAAACACCCCTAACTTTATTATTCACAAATCTATAACCTCATGAAAACATGTACAAAGAAAGGAAATAAAGCAAGCCCAGGGACACTTATTTTTCTCACATCATGCTGCAGGTATAACACAACATGAAAATGCATATTCATCAAGAATTCCTAAACAGATTCCTACATCTACTTGAATTCAGTACTTAAATTCAAACAACATATGTTGTATAGTGGTTACAAGTTAAAATGTAATTTTAATGTGATCCCAGATTTTTTAATGATTTGAGAAGCCCATAGAAACAAATATTCTTCAAAAAAGTTTCAAATGTCTAGTTTCTGAAATTAATTTCATATCAACATAAAACTTACGACACAATATTACAATGGGTTCACAAAATGCATCCCCTCATTTTTTCCCTAACACTTTAATGCTGGGCCATAAGATGATGAAACCAGAATCTTTCTTTAGGCACTGGAAGAGCTATGGATGTGGCTAGAATCACAGTGTGAGGTATCTCCTTAGCAGCTTCATAATAGGGAAAGGCATACATAGATTTTACCATCACACAGTGTATAGGTTAAAACAATAGTGGCAGGTTCTTTGTCAGCACAGTAGTGTTGAAATGTAGTCAAGGTCCTGATATCTGGGTCATATTTTCTTTATAAATAAGAAAAGCATTAATGAGAAATTATTATTGAAATAGTATCTTACATGAATTGCAGAGGAAAGTGCTCCTTTGAACTGTTAAAAGTGCTAATCATTTTAATTTGGGGTTATAGTTTCCTATTGTATGCTTAGTGAGCCCTGTACTTGCTTATTGCTCCATCTAGACAGGTCATCTGGATCTTGACAGAAGTGCGTTATGGTTTTCTACACAGAATATGCTCTTTTTCTTGTACAGGCATCATTGAATGTCCCATTGATTTGATATAATGGTTACTCTTAAAAGACAAAAGAGGAAATCCAAATGGCTGAAAAACACTTAAGGAAATAGTGAACATTCTTAGACATCATGGAAATCCAAACTGCTTTGAGAGTTCATTTTATGCCCAACAGAATGGCTAAGGTCAATGAAACAAGAGATTGCTCACGCTGGTGAGGATGTGCAGTAAGAGGAATGAACATTCATCTGTTGCCAATAGGAGTTCATACTTATACAGTCACAATGGATATCACTGTGGCAGTTCCCCCAGAAGATGAGAATCACACTACCTCATGATCCAAATACAAACCTCTTGGGAATATACTCAAATGGTTCTTCATTCTACCAGAGAGACCAACACTCAACTACATTTATTTTTGCTCTTTACATAATGGCCAGAAAGTGGAAAAAAATCTAGATTTCCCTAAAGAAAAAAAAAATGTATCAAATACACAATGAAGTATTAAAAAACCCACAATAAAAACAAAACATGACATATGCAGGTAAAAGAATGGAACCCAAAAAACATAACACTCAACGAGGCTTCCTATACCCATAAAGAGGAACATTGTATATATTTGTTTTTATGTGAATATTGCTGCTAAGTCAATGATAAGCAAGTAATGATCTATAGAACCACAGAAGTTAGGCATAGAATAAAAGAGTAGGAGACATAGATCTTGTTAGGAAAAGGAAATAGAACAGATAGTTATGAAATGATTGGGCCTTAGAACAGGAGACAAAGTAGGAAAGATGGAAGAGAGAGATGAGGAAAGAGTTACTTAAGGACACCACTAAAATTAAGTACCATTTGAGGGATAGTTTGGAATTCTAATACAATAGAAGAATCCTAAAAAATATACATATATGGTGTAAATGAAATTGACAAGTAATTTGGGAGATAAATCCTTAACTGGCCATCTCTTGTAACCAAAACAAGTTACCAATACTGGGATTAGGTTATATCTAATTGAGTATAACAACTAAATTAACTGCAAACCGAAGAGGTTTCATGGGAATATATGAGCAACCCAGGCTGTTTGCCAAAAAATATAGGTTGCACTACACAAATTGAATGCAAAGCCTCTTAACTGAATTCAGCATCCACAGAACACATTAAACATGAAAAAGTCGAGCCAGTGGGTACATAGTCTTCATCGCTACGTGCTAGCATTTTTGGTACAGGAAGGTAGATTGCACATCACTAAAAGCAGAAACGTGAATGCCAACCCAGTCACAATCTTTTTGATATAAAATGGAACCCTACCTAATACATACACCACTACACAAAACTTATTGTAGTAACTAATCAGTCTCTAATTTGACTTATGGCTGACTCTGGGAAACAGAACCCATACCTGAACTGCATGCATGACCAAAAACCTGAGATTAGCTAGTCCAGGAATTTAGGACAAACCAAGTACAACTGTGCTGAAAGAAAAGAAACATATTTGTAGTAGGAATTTTGATTTCTTTAAAAACACTAAAATGTTATATAAACATGTAATTAAAAAAAAAAAAACAACAGGTATGGGATATGGGACTAGTGTCCACAGTGTCTAGGTGTTGCCCAAAATTCTACCAGAGAACTACAGCTGATAAACAACTCCAGCAAAGTGGCTGGATATAAAATTAACTAAAACAAAACAAAACAAAACAAAACAAAACAAAACAAAACAAAACAAAACAAAACATAAGCTACGTTTATAAAAATGATAAATGGGCTGAGAAAGAAATGATTTTTCTTGGACTTGACATGGGCATGACATGGCCAGCTGCAGATAGTTTACTTTTGTAATTCTGGAGACTCTTTTTTTTTTTTTGAATTGGATTTTTTATTTGTTTGCATTTCAAATGTTATCCCATTTCCCAGTTTCCCCTCTGGAAATCCCCTATCCCCTCCTTTCTCCACCTGCTTCTATGCGGGTGCTCACCCACCCACGCACTCCTTCCTCCTCACTCTGGTATCCCCTACACTGGGGCATCAAGCCTTCATAGGACAGGGGAACAACGATATTAACCAACTAGACTCCTGAGAATTCTGAGGACTCTTGAGAGGCTGTAAAAGTGCCTGAGCCCTGAGAGGCTGAACTGACTTGTCCCTGTTGTGAATATAAGGACAAATGTATTTCACTGGCACGGAGTATACTGTTAGCTAGTTTGTCTTTGTTTCTAAAGTGTTTTTAAAATTAATTTGTTGTCATTACATTGATGTCATCAATAATATCATCTCAACATACTACCATGAACTAGTCTCAATTAATTGGCCCAGGTGATTTTGGATAACTTTTACTTTGGTCCTATCTTCTGGATAGAAAGCTTTTATTTTTATCAATTTTCAGGATGTTGTCTTTGACTGGCTGGATGAACTCATGAGAGTACTATAGTCCACAAATAATATGGCTTGGGTTGTCTTCATTAAGTACTCTGATGTTTTCCATATAGATTGTCAGAAGACAATGAATTCCATGGAGATCTTTGACAAGAACCCACTGTAAACAAGCTTGATAGATTAGCTGCATCTCTGCACTTCAACATCAAATACCTGTGCTGAGATGTCCTCCTGAGTGTGGGAGAGACTTGCCTAAGGTACTTCACTTCACTATGGTTCAGAATTTCCTCACCATCATTTACCTCTTCCTTTCTCTTAGCATGTTTTGATCTATTCTTTTGGTTGGGGCTCTTTGACAGAAAAAAAAAAAAAACAGCAACAATAGCAAAACAAAAATAAAAAGGTAAACAAGAAAAACCCTCCCTCATATAGCTTGTGCTGTATTACCTTTGCCACTCATCCAGAACTCTATTGGGAGAAAGAAATTAAATAAAACAATGAGAATCTACAGCTGTTTCTGTTTACCTTTGTTCAGAGTTTTAGTGTTCACATAATTAGTGTAATGCAACTAAGGTGTATGACAGGAACTCCAGGTTCCTTATGGTAGTTATTTTTAAAAGATCTAAAGAAAAAATAGAAATTAAGAAGTGTAGACTATTATGCAGACAAATCCATGAACTCATGTACTGATGGAGGGAAAAAGAGTATGGAATCTATTGCAAAAGGAATAGATTTATAGCAAATGTAATTAATATATACACAAGGATTCTATAAAGACTTTGTTTACTATGTTCCCATCAGCAATATTCATGATGTCTAGGATATGGAAGCACATCTATATTCATGATATTTAGGATATATACACACTCACACATCTATTGATAGATGATCAAAATGTACTACATATGATAAATGGGGGTATTCTGACATATTCCACTGAATTCTAAATAAAATTTAAAAATTTCAAATACTCTACTTGTTGTCTTTCTTACAAACAAGTTAAAATATCAGAGACAGACAAAGAATGATGGTTGTCAGAGCTGCGAATAGGGAAGAATAGGAGTTATTGTTTAATAAATAGAGAGATTCACTTTTATAAGATGAAGTAGATCATGAAATGTATGGTGAAACTGTTCAAATAAGTATATGAATGTATTAAATTCATTTCATTGAATACTTAAGAACAATAAAAAATGATAAGTTCAAAAAGTTGAGAAACTTAGGCAAAAATGATTGAGATGATTGAATAAAAGCAAAATCGTGGGTGAGTAATACACTCATTTTCAACTCTTTTGAAAACTTTGCACTAACCAATGAGTGTTCCCACTTGAATCCCATGACATTAAAGGTAGTCTACCCCTGATAATGCCTGGAGATCCAGGACACAGAGATCAGATAGCCCAGAAACTTAGTATAGAATCAAACATGACTGGAAAAACTCAGGAAATAATTCCTAATTAGCATGCTGCTATATTTATAGATTGGTGCAGAGCCATGGCATCAGAGAGGCTTTGCCCAACGACTGATGGAAACAAATGTAGAAACCCACAGCCAATATTAGGCAATTGGCAACATTTGCCAACTCCCATGGGTTTGATACACTGGGGTCTTTGGCAGGTTCATACCCATATCAACATTACATATTTTTTCAGGACTGCATATGCCACTTACACACTCACTTAGAGCTTTCTATATTCCTTACAGCGTATACGCATAATGTGTGGGCTACATAAATGGCTAAGATACAAAGATAGATGGATAGATAGATAGATAGATAGATAGATAGATAGATGTTAGATATAATAAATTAGGTCACATGGACTGAGGTTGTTAAGCACAATCTTTTGTTTTGTTTTGTTTTGTTTTGTTTTGTTTGTTTTGTTTTTTGATACAGGTTTTCTCTGTGTATTTCTGGCTGTCCTGGAACTCACTTTGTCAACCAGGCTGGCCTCAAACTCAGAAATCCACCTGCTTCTGCCTCCCGAGTACTGGGATTAAAGGCGTGCGCCAATCTTAATCACACCTTTAAGTCATTAAAATGCTTGTATCTCCGTGTTTTACACATCTTGTGGGAGAGTTCCTGTGTTAAAGCTGCACTGTTGAGTATCTTTTGTCAAATAATATCTATGTTATAACAGAAAGGATTTATGCTTTATCTAATGTACCTAAATCCCAGCACTTGGGAGGCAGAGGCAGGCAGATCTCTGAGTTTGAGGCCAGCCTGGTCTACAGAGTGATTTCCAGGACAGCCAGGCAATACAGAGAAACCCTGTCTCGAAAAAAACCAAAAAAAAAAAAAAAAAAAAAAAAAAAAAGGAATGGCTTCTAGTATACACCCACAAAAGTACATATATGAATGTACATAATATTTATGCATAAACTATATTATATGTAATATGTGTTGTGTAATATATAATATGTAGGTATATACTATATAGGTATATATTATAAGTATATATAATTACAATGAATTATTACTTCACTAAGCAGATATCAGTGGGTAGTATTCACAGTATTTATGACTTGTCCACCTTGTAACTGTAAACCATATAGTTTTTACAACTCAAGCTATGCATTATCTTTATATCTGTCAGAAAAGATAGGCCTATCTTTGAACTTTGTATAAAAGAAAGAACAATTCTCTTTATTTATATTGGCATTTTTATATAAATAGCAAATTTTGTGATGTTTATAATTGTGTATGTTTTGTGTTCATTTATATATATCAATTAGTGTCTATATGCTAATTTCTGTATTGTTTTCTCTTTGGTTCTAGCTATTAGCAAGTTTAAGTAACAATACTGAAACACACTGTTGCATAGATATTCATGATCATATCCCCACAATTCTGTTACTTATTTCCAGAAACAAAATGATGGTGTCATTAAGTGAGCACACATCCGGCTGTAATCAATACCCATCATCTATATCCTCTTTAGAACAGAAAGACCTGGGCATGTTTTTTTCTTGAGGTATCTTCTTGGCTAAGTACACGAATTACTTACACTGAAGAACTAGATATGTCATCCTTATAATGTTTGCCCACATTTCACAGATAACATACAGAATGCTTATGTTAATGGTGTTTAAATGTGACTTACAATATGAATTCAAAGACAGAAAGAAAGCCAATTGGAATGATGAAGTGGTCAAGTATAAAGGGATGACTTTACAGTGTCAGACATAAGTATGATCAAGTGAGTAAGACTCCTCAGTTAATAAGTAACAATATTGAGTTAGGAACTTTGTCCAGTGTTAATAATAGAATACAACAAATTAGAGAAAATATAAGAAAATAGCATGAAACACTTAATTGGAGACAGATAATTCAATCTTCTTTCCCTTTTATTTTCCTTGTAGAATGATTTAATGTATTTTTATAAACATGTGTTACAATGAGAATAAAATTATTTCTGTTATATAGCTTTTCTGAGTAATTTTATTTTGCGTTAAGATTTCATGACCAAGGCAGCTTGTAGAAAATAATTTATTTGCAGCTTATAGCTTGAGAGCATGAGCCCATGCCCATCATGGAGCCGAACATGGCAGCAGGTAACCAAGCACTACACTGAAGTAGTAGCTGGGAACATGTGTCTTGATTCAGAGGCAAGAGTCACAGAGCTAACTGGGAATGGAGTAGCATTTCAAAACCTTAAAGTTTTCCCCCAGTGGCACACCTCCTCCAACACAGCCACACCTCCTCTAATCCTTTTCAAGTAGTACAGCCAATTGGGGATTAAGTATTCAAGTGTATGGTAACATGGATGTCATTTTCATTCAAGCCACCAACTGGTTCATGGGCTTCTAATAAGAGTGTTGGTTGCTACTTTTCTTTGAAAGACTGCATAGTACCTTCTTGTACCATGAAAGCTACTACTCCAAATCATATTATATTTTTCTTATAACAAATAGATAAGATAGTCTTCACCCCTCATTAAGAAACTTCTCCTTGCAAAAGACAAAATAATTTCTGGAGCCTAGTTCGAATAGAAACATCTAAAGAACAACTTCTGGGCCTAAGACTTGGCAATCATTGTTGAAGAGGGATAAAAAATATTGTGAGAGCCAGAAGATCAGAGAGTTGGCTGTAACATTTTGACAAATAGCAATGTCAGAAACCACACCCATAAAGCTACACACATCAAAATGACTGTTTAAAGATGAAGTGAGCAAGGATGACACCAACAGACATGCTAACAGGAATATGCCAAAGCCCACTAAGTCTTGCTTGGCCATGTAGGGACAGTATGACATGGTTTCCTGCCACTAGAAGAGAGTCAACAGGATGTGGGCCTCCACAAGTATTGATGGTTGCTGTGGGTTTAAGGCTTATTTGTATAAGAGAGTGTGTACTTATTTTCATATTCTTCCTTAGTAGAATGCCCTCTCTGCCAAGGGTAATGCCTCCATGATAGCATGAGACAGCATGAGTCAGACAGGTGAGGGATGTTTCTGTTACAGTAAAATGGTCCAATGCTGTGACCTTCAGGATAGCCTTTAAAGCTGTGGAAAGAAATGCTGAAAACATATTCAAAATACAAATAATTTCTCAACTATGCAAAATATAAGAATGCAGTATGACTTGTATAACGAGTTTCACAGATCTGAAGGAACGGAGGTAGCTGCACTGGGAACTAACATCAAAAAAGATACTAAGGAAGGAGATAAAGAGATTTAGGGAGTGATCACAAGGCAACATCTCAAACACCTGAGGCTTTTTGTTGTTGTTGTTTTTGTTTTATTTTTGTTTCTTTGTTTACACTTACAAAGGAAGATTGATTCTTAAGTTACTGGAATGGAGCTAATTTTAGTGTAAACAAGGCCAGAATAGTTATTTCAGGGCAGTGTCTTGCTCAGCAATCTCATTATCTGTGCTTGTAGGGGCTGTACCTCTCCAAGAATTATGGGGCTAGAGTCACGGGATGCTGATTGAAAGGAACCTATGGTAATTACTGAATTGATATGCAAAAACAAACAAACAACAATAAAACAAAAAAACAAAAACTAGGATTTTGATCTGCAAGAGATCAGCTATCCAGAGAGTTTATAGAATAGCAAGAGAAAGCTGTATTGAGAGAGCAAAACACAGAGAGTTATCTGAAAATCTGTCTCTGACAGAACCCAAAGAAAGAACAATCTGAAGCCATCTTGAGCAGAACATAGGTTGTTAGCTTGGACCCATAATTTGACAGCACTGCCAGACACCTTTTCTCTCAGAACCCCTCTACAAGTAGAGTCTGGTCTTTGGAAAGAGCCCAGAAGACTCCAACCCTATAGAAAGAACTACAGACAACTAAAGAATGCTGAAAGTGAGAGAACTTGTCTTACACAGGGCAAAGCATACTAGCTGGTTATCAATACCAAATGGTCAACTTTAAAAACATACATTCAAGTAAACTTATACAGAGTTAGCAAATTGTAATCATATTCTTATAATTATATGCATATATTATAGCAATTAATGAAAAGAGAGATCATGAATTTGAACTTAACAACAAGGAATATAGGAAGGCAGAATGAGGAAAAGTAAGAAAGAAATGGTGTGAATGTATTATAATCTCAAAAGCAAAGAAATAATTTAAAACAAAGAAATAATTTAAAACAAAGAAATAATTTACACATAATTTTAAAATGAATAAAATGTTGATTGGATCAAGAAAGAATTCATATACAAGTTCAGAAAAAAATATTTCCCTACAGCATAAAAAGTTAAATTGGATAGTGGTTTCTATCTCTTTGCCTTTTAGAAAGTCATGTGTTGTATGAACCAAAGCAGTTGTCTGGAATATTTATGAAATATATAGAGTGGTGGTTAATATTACATCAATTTGCCCATTGAAAATCCCAAACACAGTTCTAAATTACTGTATGATACTCTCAAGGCCACTGTAATCAAATGCAATCACTTCAAAATATTTCAGGTTATGAAATGTTATTCTTGTTTATAATGCCAGGTAACACTACTGCCAACATACTGAAATGCTTGTAAGCTAATCATCTGTACCTATAACAATCTCCTCAGATTCAAACATACCAACCCAATGAAAGGAGTTAAATGTTAAAATCCATGAAATGTTATGGTAGAGCCCATAGTAAAAGAATGATCATTTATGACATCAATGGACCTTCTATATTTTCTTTTGAAATAGTTTTATCTATAACATCATTTCTGTACTAAGTTTTAATTAAGCTTAAAAATGAAAAAGTAAAATAAAATCCTCTAAAGCCGTGAGTAGTCGTTAACCTATAGGTCAAAGGATGCTTTTACAGTGATCATGTATCAGATATTCTACATAGCAGCTATTTGCAATATGATCCCCAACAGTGACAATGTTATGGTTTTGAAGTAGCAATATATATTTTTTTATCTTTGGGAGTCAACATAATATGACGAAAAGTATTAAAGAGCTGCAGCATTAGAAATGTGGCATTAAAATATTACATTTATATATTAGTCATGGTAAAGTAAAAAAATAATTCTTTTTTATTGAAATAAAACATATCACTGAGAAATTGTAACTACAGCAAAGCTGTGTTGAAACAAGGATAGTGTTCAGATGAAGAATGCATAGCAATTGTGGAGTTTTCACTCCAAATATTTAACTTAAAATGTAAGTGCTGCTAGGGGAGTTTCTTCACAGTTGTCAGTGTAGAAGACAGGGATAAGCCCATTTCCCCTGTGATGATGGAGGTGGATCTTCTTCTGTTGTATATTGTACTAAAAAAATAACACTGTGGGTAAGAGACATTCTTCTGGTTTCTGGTATTTGCATGTCTATCACTGGCTAAAGAATTAGTTAATTCAAGATTCTTCAGGAAATGTAGACTATTGCTTGTGATGAAAATGAAATGAGACTTGCTTTATAATTGGCTTCTGTGATGTAGCTTGAGATAACATATATCAAAGTATAGACATAGATTTTATAGTGTAAACTGTAAGACACAAAAACAGCAGAGCCTGGATGGATGATTGGACTTTCTAACTTAAGAGTCTTCATAATTAAAAACGGCGACCCTTATCAAAGTAACACATCAGCATTATGCCATCAGTGAGTGCTAGAGAAAGACCAGGAAGTTTGATCATCTGCAGGCATGTTACTCTTAGGGAATAGTTTTAATTTCATAATTACAGTGTAACTAAGTTATTTATTTTCCCTGAATCTGTCAATGATCTATTAAGATAAACTCTCTTTGGTTCACATATGAGATAGGGGAGTCCAAATTATGTTTGCATAACACAAACACATGCACAATCATACACACAGAGTGAGAAAGACTAATTATATAATAAATAAATAAAGATATTATATATATGTATATTACACACACACACACACACACACACACACACACACACATATATATATATCACATGCATGCACACACCCAAAATTACTTCAACTGATTAATTGAAACATGATTTGAAGACAATTTAGTGGAAATTCTTTTTGTTGATCTGTCTCCTATTCTATTTGCTTTAAATAAGCAAATCTCTTCTATGCATCTAATATACAGGAAGATTCTCTCATGCTTATCCCTTAAGCCTCCCTTCTTTCTGTCTTTATGGTCACATCACTAGTAAAAACCAAGAAGATGCTTGTCAAGATTATTGAAATGTTTCCCTAACAAATCTCAGCACATTGGTGTTTCTCTATTTCATTTATTATATAAACAGATGTGCTTAAAAAAAAAAGAACTATTATAAATATGCTTCAAATCTTGCCTTCCTTAAAGTACAAGTTATGATGATTTACATAACTCATAAGGTCATGCTATTCAGCCACTGAGGTCTGTCCTTCATTCTATCCTACATTTTCACACTGCCTCTGCTCTCATCATTGAATCTATTGTAATTTAGTACAGTTTTCCCAGCTTCCAGGACCTCTCAGGTGTAAGAATAGTATCTTATTATTCAACATCCTACCACAAACAGATTGACTCTGTATCAATAAATTGTTGAATTTCTAAAAGAACAAAACAGCAGCACTCAAACGTGGCATGCATGATATGACTCTAGAAAATACTATCAACAGCTCTTTGGAAAATGTTAGAATAGTACTTGTCATAATAGAGCTTCACTGAATAATGGTAATAATATGATTTAATTTTCATCATTTTACTTTTTAAAAAATATGAAGGTTTCCTTAATACTTTTATTTATTTATCTTTAATTTATTTGCATTGTGAGCTGCTGGTAAAGAACAAAGCATACAGACACACACACACACACACACACACACACATATATATATATATTTCTTCCTACACATAATTTTTAATGGTAGATTCATTTTTAACATAAATAATGAAAATATATTGATCCAAGCCTATGCCAATCACTTCACTATAGAATTTTTAAGAAAAGAAAATGTAACACTTATGTTGTGTCCATTTATTACATAAAATTTTAGCAGTATAATATATTGACTTTTAAAAATGTATTTTATTTACTTAATTACATCCCAAATGTTGTCCCTGTATCTATCCTCTCTCACAGAGTTCCTTGCCCCTTCTGCCCTCTTCTTCGCCTCTAATAGAGCAGCCCCCCCTGTAGCCTCCCCTACTCTTGTGCTTTAAGTCTCTAGGCACATCCTCTCTGACTGAGGCCAGGAACTGCAGCCCTATGCTACATATGTGTCGGGGCTTTGAGCCAGTTTCTGTATACTCTTTGATTGATGAGTCAGACTCTTGGAGTTCCCAAGGGCCAGGTTAGTAGACACTATTGGTCTCCCCATAGGGTAACTATCTCCTTCAGTTCCTTCAATTCTTCTCCTAACTCTTTCCTAGGGGTCCTTGACCTCAGTCCAATGTTTGTCTATAAGCATCTGTATCTGTCTCAGTCAGCTGATGGGTAAGTACCTCTCAGAGGACTGCTATGCTAGGCTCCTGTCTGCAAGCATAACATAGCATCCTTAAAAGTGTGAGGGATTGGTGTGTGCCCATGCAATGGTTCTCTTGAGAGAGAGGGGTGATCAGGAAATGGAAACTTGGGGTCCCCAGAAAAGAGAAGAAATGGGCAAAATAACATCCTGATGGGGTAAAGAGGTTCTTTTGAGTCAGAAAGAAAGGAAAACTGACATTTTAGGGTATAACATATCACATGTATATGATAGAGGACATCATCATTCAGAACAGCTGGTGAATATTTGAAATGTTAGGAATTCATAAAGTTACTTTTGATTAAGATTGGGAAAAATACATTATTGACAAACCTAGGATCATAACTAAAGTAAGTATACTTTGTGAAGTATTTAAGATGAAAAGATTTTTTCAGTCTCAAACTACAGATGCAATGAGATCTAATAAACTAACTGAATAGGTCTGAAATTCGGTGTTTTACTTTGAATAGTGAAGGAACCTTGGCTTATAAGATATATTTGACTATCAAGAGATTTAATAGTTCAGCACATGCTTAGTGCACATATTCTCGGTAGCTATTGGAACATTTAATATTTGTTGAATAAACAAATAATAATGGAAGCAATAACATTAGTAATATGTGCTTAATGAAAAGTCAGAATTTAAGAACTCTGAAACAAACTTCCATGCCTTTGACAAACTTTTCTATTCCTTCTTTATTCTTGCTTACATTTCTAATTTTTCCCTTTCCCATTCTAGGCATTTACTCTCGATAGTTTCAGTAATTTTCCTTCATATTAATAAACTTAACAGACATATCATGTGTCACTGTGACTTTTCTACTCATACTTTTATAACTTACTGAGTCATAGTTCGGAGTACTGAGTAAAAGAGTGATTATAATATACTGAACTGAAATTCAGCTGATTAGAAAATTAAATGTTGTCAAGAGATTATGTATGTATCATGTGAAACATTTCAGAATTTTACCATGTGTTTCATCAATCACCAAAACACATGCCCCGTAAATTCATTAGTTTGTATCATAGAAGATCATAGTCACATACTTTAATAACTGCACTTTTCAACACTAAATCATAAAGATAATTTGCCATGACTTTCCTCGGTATAGTTATCGACTCACTGTCAAATGCAGAATGATTCAGATTATTGCAGGTAAAATGTTTTAAAAAAATCTTCCCTAGAATTTATTTTATAAATCTGTATTAAATTATAGATATGTTTTGTTCATTCTTATAATAGCTTGTGTTTGCATTTAGATTTAAGACATTTTTCTTTTTTTAATTTTATATTGAAACCTATGGTGCCGATTTAATGAATATTCATTAATTTCTGTATTTAATACGTTTTAAAAGATATTAATATATATTAGGAATGTATAAAGATGTTAATCAGTTAGTGGTATAAAGACAGATCATCCACTACTTAAATAAGAGAATAACATTTAAGTTAAACACAAGTAACCAAATAAACACATGGTAAAACCTTTCCTATATCAAAATACATAAAGATAAAAGTCCTTAGAGATTCAGAGAGGGTAAAGAAGCCATTAGTAGCGCAGATGAGGGAGTGTTATAATAAGATATGCAGAGATAAGTAGACTTCAGAACAGGTTATTATATACAAAACATACATTATTGACATTATGCTCCAATGCATAGCCTTTCTGAGGTTGCTCCTCATTATCAGGACACAGTTAAATGTGATTTAAAAGACTAAAGTCAATAAGATGCATTAACACATTTGAATTAATCCAAGAAAATGAACTGGTGAAATTTTGCTTTAGAAAATATGTCTTTGATTTCCACTGGATAAAGAAACTTCTTCTTTACCACACGCAAAATGGTATAATGAAGGTATAAAAATTCATGAAGAAGCGTAATGTCATTGTTTATTTGTCTACATTGTATGGTTATTATGCACAGAAAGAAACAGGTTCTGTTAGGTTGTGATGCTGTGTGGTTGCCTTGGAGACACAATATTCCTTCAGCATATATAAGATCTGTTTATTTTCATTGTTCTCTCGATACATGAAAAACACATTACCATGTTCAAAAGGCAATTTCTTACTCATGTGCATAGCATTTCCAGTTACAGCAAATCTGATGCATGGGTACTAGTTAAGTAATCCAAGTAATTTCTTTATTTTACCAAATCATGAGTTTTGAATCCTTAAAGTGATAAATGTGAATTATGTATAAGGTTGCTAAAATAATTACGTTAGATGTATTGATAAATCATGTGCTTCATATACTAGTATGTCACTTTGTATCAACCAAAACTGTTTCTAAGCCCAAATACTGACAAAGACCTCTCTCTCTCTCCTCCCTCCCTCCCTCCCTCCCTCCCTCCCTCCCTCCCTCCCTCCCTCCCTCCCTCCCTCCCTCCCTTCCTCCCTCCCTCTCTCTCTCTTCTTGTTCGTTCTTTCTTTCTTTCTTTCTTTCTTTCTTTCTTTCTTTCTTTCTTTCTTTCTTTCTTCCTTTCATTCTTTCTTTCTTCTTATCTCATATATTATACCAACTCCAGTTTTCCCTCCCTCACCTATTCCAAGTTACCAACCATACACATCTCCTCTACCCTCCACCCCCATTCAGAAGACACCAACCAAATAGAGCATAACACGCTTCAATAACATTTTCTGATTCTGTAGGTTACCATTCTGTCCTATTGATATTTTCCTATTTCATGAGGTCCCATTATTGTTGATCTTAGGATTGTCGGTGTTCTATTCAGGTAGTTTTCTCCTGTGCCACTGTTCAAAACTATTCCCTACTCTCTCTTTGATCAGAAGCATATCTAGTTTTATTTTGTAACCTTTTATCATTTAGAATTGAGTTTTGTTTAGGATGATAGATATGGATATATTTGCATTCTTCTACATGCTGACCTCCAGTTAGACCAATACCATTTGTGGAAGATTGTTTTCTGGATCCAATCCCTGACTTTGAATGGAGAACCAAAAACCTAGAGAGTGAATGGCCCAGAGAACTAGAATAGACCCAAACCCAACTGTCAAATAGAAAGAAATGTCAATGGGATGATCATAATGATATTCTACTATATAAGACCTAGAAAGGATCCTAGCATAATTGTCATCAGAAGAGTAGCTCCATCGAGCAACTGCTGGAAATAAATTTAGAGACCCACAGTCAATCATTAGGTGGAGGAATCAGGGAATCCTGCTGAAGAGGAGAAAGGATTGTAGGAGACTGAGAGGTCAAAGACCCCACAAGATAAAAACACAGAATCAATATATTAAAAATAAATTGAGAAGAAGATAAACAAAAGATTAAACAAACAAACAAACAAACAAACAAAAGCAAACTACAATAGGCCAGGCACATACCATCACATCAAAGCTGAAAAAGGTGACAAATTAGAAGAAAACATGTTCCACAAGTAGGCATAGACTAAGAGCTAGACCCCGCTCCCACTGTTAGGAGTCTCACAAAAACAGCAAGCTACCTAATAGGCAGCAGATCAAGGTCAGAAGGCTACAGGAACCCTGAACACTGGGAGTGCCCAGAAGTCTGGGTCAGTGATTATGTAGGTCTTTTTGCCATGTCCCCCCCTCCTCAGCTGAACTTCTTGAGCTCTGCCTAATGTTTGACTGTGGGAACCTGCTTCTGCTATCATCAATTGCAGAATTAAGTCTCTTGTCTTTTGATGATGATTCTGCTAGACTCTAGTCTCAGACCACTCTGCAGGCAGAACAAACTGTGAGTTGAAGCTTTGGTGGCAGGTTTGATGCCCCAATCCCTCAATTTGAGGCCATGCATAGTTACAGAGGATGGCATGTTTAAGTTTTGTGTTCCCCATTTTTACTAAGAGCCATTGCTAGTGTTACCCTCATAATTTTCATGGAGTTTTCATTTCACTAGGTTTCTACCTTGCTTCTGGAGTGCCCCTTCCAATTCCAGTCATTCCCATTATTCTCTTCCTCTATTGCCCATCAGAACCTGATCTCTCCTGTTCCATTCCCATCTCCACCAGACCCAGTCCATCCCCAAAAGCTATTCTATTTCCCCTTTCAAGCAAGATCCTTGTGTTCTCCCTTAAGCCCTCATTGTCAGTAGGCTCTCAGGTCTGTGGATTGTAAAATGGTTATCATTTACTTTACAGCTAATATAAATTTATATGTGAATATATATTATGTATACCATGTTTGTTTTTCTGGGGCTGGGTTACCTTACTCATTATGAATTTTTTTCTAGTCCCATCAATTTGCCAGCAAATTTTCTGATGTCATTTTAAAAAAAATAGCTGAATAATATTTCATTGTGTAAGTGGAAGACCTACTTTTTTATCCATTGTCTGGATGAGAAAATCTATGTTGCTTCCATTTTCTGGCCAGTATGAATAAAGCTGCTATGAATATAGTTGAGCCAGTGTTGTAGTAGTAGTAAGGAGCGTTCTTTGGGTATATGCTCAAGAGGGATATGGGTTTTGAGTTACATCCATTCCCAATTTTCTGATAAATCACCATTTTGATTTTATACAAGTTTGCACTCCCACCAGCAATGGAGGAGTGGTCCCATTGCTCCATATTCTTGCCAGGATAAGTTGTCATTAGTGGTATTGATCTTAGCCATTCTGCCAGGAGTAAAATATAATCTCATATTCTTTATGATTTGCATTTCTCTAATGACAAAGGGTGTTGAACATTTCTTTAAGTGCCTCTCAGCCATTTGAGTTTCTCTTTCTTAATACTAATTTTTTTTTCCTCTTAGAATTTCAGTTCTGGAGAACTTTCTCAAATATGCCTAGTACATAAGTAATTTTAAAGTATTAAAATATACTGTTTTCCATATCATTTATTATGCTTTTTAATTTATTTCAAACTATAACTGTTTCACTATCACAGCAAATTTATTTTGTTGCTGTAGTTGATTACTGTGCTCTAGTCGCCCAGTGGTGGTAGCACAATCTCCTAGCTATCTGCCCCATTGCTCCGGATTATTGAATGAAAGACATGTACATGTAGCTTTAGATTTAACATGCCTTAGTTAGCTCAATGCCTGGGCCACTCCCAAACTTCCACATTGCTGATGACTCATCTCTGATACTCCTGAGTTACTTCTTAGTAAAATCTGTATTCCATCTACTACCCAATGGCTGGGTCAGGGCAGGGGGAGCACGGGGGTGGCTCTTGCTTTTCCTTGGCTGTTACATGCTTGGGTACAATCTCTCTCCTGCAGCTCCCAATCCTGGCTCTCATTCCTTCCAGGACAAAGCAATTCTGATTCTGCTCTCAGTCCCTTTACCTGTTGAATGTTAACGTCCTACCTCTGTCTCCCTGCCCAGCCATTGGCTACCAGCAACTTTATTCACCAATAAGAACCATCTGGGGGCAAGGAACCTCCTACGCTTACATGCTGGATTCTCATCCAAATAACATCATAGAAACATTAAACCACTCCACAACATTTCTCCATTTTCTTTCATTTTTTTTTAACATTTTGAATAGATTATATATTTTATTATTTTATTTTTTATTATTTATTCCATTCATTTACATCTCAAATGATATTCCACTTCCCAATTACCCCCCCCCAAAACTCCCATCCCATATCTGCTCTTTCCTCCCTCCCCTTTTCCTTTATGAGGGTGCTTGTCAACCCACACACCCTCTCCTGCCCCACCACTCCTGGATACCCCTATGCTGGGTCATCAAACCTCCACAAGGTCAAGGGCCTCCCTTCCCATTTCCCACTTTTCATCCCTTAAAAATGCCTTTTCTCTCACATATATAATGAACAAAGTTATAACAGTTATATAAACTATAAGTTATGATATACACTATGATATACACCGCTAATCCATCAATTTTGTCTATTTAAGTACATTACTCTAACATCTATCCTAACTTAAAGGACTAGGTCTAAGCCTTGATATTTCATTATTATTCTTTAATTTTTAATATTCCAGTTTTTATCCCCCTATCCACCCTCTGACAGTTCCTCATCCCATTCTTCGTCCCTCTGATCTCCAAGAGGATGTTCCCCCCCACACACCACTTCTCCACCAGACCTCCCCACTCCCTGGGGCCTTAAGTCACATGAGGATTAGGTGCATCTTCTCTCACTGAGGCTAGACCTGGCAGTCCTCAGCTGTATATGTGTCAGGGGCCTCAGATCAGCTAGTGTATGCTGCCTTCTTCCAGCCTTACCCTAATTCAACCATAGGGGTCTCAGGCTTCTGTCCATTGGCTGGGTGCAAGTATCTGCATCTGACACTTCCAACTGCTTGTTGGGCCTCTTGGAGAGCTGGCATACTAGGCTTCTGTCTGTAAGTACACCAAAAGCTTTTCTTTTCTCTTTTCTTTTCTTTTCTTTTCTTTTCTTTTCTTTTCTTTTCTTTTCTTTTCTTTTCTTTTCTTTTCTTTTCTTTTCTTTTCTTTTCTTTTCTTTTCTTTTCTTTCCTTTCCTTTCCTCTTCTCTTCTCTTCTCTTCTCTTCTCTTCTCTTCTCTTCTCTTCTCTTCTCTTCTCTTCTCTTCTCTTCTCTTCTCTTCTCTTCTCTCCTCTCCTCTCCTCTCCTCTCCTCTCCTCTCCTCTCCTCTCCTCTCCTCTCCTCTCCTCTCCTCTCCTCTCCTCTCCTCTCCTCTCCTCTCCTCTCCTCTCCTCTCCTTCCCTTTCTCTTTTCTTTCCTTTCCTTTCCTTTCTCTTTTCTTTTCTTTTCTTTCTTTTCCTTTCCTTTCCTTTCCTTTCCTTTCCTTTCCTTTCCTTTCCTTTCCTTTCCTTTCCTTTCCTTTCCTTTCCTTTCTTTTCTCTTTTCTTTCTCTTTTCTTTTCTTTTCTTTTCTTTTCTTTTCTTTTCTTTTCTTTCTTTTTTGGTAATGAGTTTCATAGGCAAAATACCTATCTAAAAGTAATAATACTAATGTCAAATATTGTATCAATATACAAAATTTATACCAATTAAAACTATTAAATCTGAATCAATATATAAATTCTGTACCAATGCAAGAAATTATAACTTCAATTTTGCATAATGTAAAGATTTCAACCAATGTAATATTACAGCTATATAATTTTAGTAATATATCCCATATATATCACTTCTTTTTAAATACCTAAAGTAATTTTTTATTAGATTTTTTTAATTTAAATTTTAAATGTTATCCCCTTTCCTGGTTTCCCCACTGAAAACTCCCTATTCCCTACCCCTACCACTGCTCACCAACCCACCCACTCCTGCTTCCTGGCCCTGACATTCCCCTATACTGGGGCATATGATCTTCACAAGACCAAGGGCCTCTCCTCCCATTGATGACCAACTAGGCCATTCTCTGCTACATATGCAGCTAGTGCCATGAGTCCAACCATGTGGTTTTTTGGTTGGTGGTTTAGTCCCAGGGAGCTCTGGAGGTACTGGTTAGTTCATATTGTTGTTCCTTCTATGTGGATGCAATCCCCTTCAGCTCCTTGGGTACTACTATCTGTAGCTCCTTCATTGGAGACCCTATGCTCCGTCCAATGGATGACTGTGAGCATCTACTTCTGTATTTGTCAGGCACTGGCAGAGCCTCTCAGAAGACAGCTATATCAGGCTCCTGTCAGCAAGCTCTGTTGGCATCCACAATAGTGTCTGGGTTTGATGATTGTATATGGGATGGATATGGGTGGGGCAGTCTAGGTATGGTCACTCCTTCAGTCTCTGCTCCATGACCCTTTTCCTTTCAACCCTCTTCCATTTACCTAGGAAAGAAAAATAGAAGACTAAAGAAAATAGAGAAATCATAGTTAAAACATTTTTTAAAGACCATGATGGTAACATAAATTTGTATTAGCATCTTTTTGATTCTAGAGTCTTACTATCTATTTTTACTATCCAGTATGGCAATCAACATCCATACATGGACTTTCTGCAATTTTAATTGAACCAATTTGAATTCATTTATTATAATTACAAGATATATACTTTATCAGAAGAATTTTTCTTGAGGGGAAAATGCCTTGTTAATATTTTATGTTTATTACATAAAATAATTATAGAATTGTAGTATATTGATTTAAAAATGCATTGTTAAGGTTATTGTTGTGGCTGTTCCTTGTTTCTATAATGTGGTAATACAAAGTATTATAGAATGGCTAATCTAAGGTTAAATTTATGCTAGGTAGTACTGCCATTGTGAACAAAAGTGTTAGTGAAAGCATCAAATACAATAATGAGATTCATTGTCAATTTTTCTTTTATAAAACTTGTTCCTAGTATAAACTTGTAACCTCACAGTTACAAACATGTCTGTGAGTTCTCTTCTTAGGATCAGGGACAACTATATTACCTTATCTATATATTAAAATTATAAAAGACTAGTATTAATAACCCCTAAGTGTGAATAAAATATTATTATTATTATGTAATGGAATAACAAAGACAGAAGAGTATAATGTTGACCTTTCACCATGGAACAGAGAAATCAACAATGAAATGAGTTTGTAGTATTTCCTATGTTGATTTTTTTTATTATACTTTGATTTTTAAATTTAATATTGGATTGTATTCAGAGATCTTATCACACTTATTCCCAAGGAATATTGGAGTGTGACCATTTCTATACTTATCTATGTCCTGCACCAATGATATAACTGCTTCTATGCATATAACATACTGTCATAAGTCAACAAGGACTGTTTTCTTCACAGACCATGAGTGAAATATTCTGCATTTAAATTAATCAGGATACATCCTCCAGTGCTTGGCAGAAGTTTGACTCCTGTGACTGTTCACTTTCTCAATCACTGTTCTATGCTTTTCATTAAATTAGGCTTAACAAGCTCTGTGCGTGTGGCTGGAGAATATGAAAGATTTTTAAATGGATTTTTTTAATGGCTTATAAAATGACCAAACCATAGACATTTGTAGGTATCTGTAGTGCAAAGATTGGTGTCTATAAATTCAGCAGCCTTGCTTATTATGTACTCTGAATTTTTATGATTATAATTCTGTAAATATTAACTATAAATCTAAAAGCACCTTTTCAATAATAATCACATTCTACTGAGAGGATATATGGAAATGATATCTACATGTTGTTTATGTGGAATTGGTTCTACCTGATTTTGCTCAGTGTTATTATTTTAAGATTTTGACCTTATATATGGACACAATTTTAGTAAAAAGTAAATAGACTAGCCATGTGCAACAGAGTGTGAATTTCAAAGAAATAAGCTTCAAAACTTGTTTTGTATATATGGTATTTTTGGTCTAATCACAAGTGAAAAAGTTATCTCTAATAATCAAGCAGTAATTACATATTGCTAGGAAATGTAATAAAGAACACATTATAAGGTTCTTAAACTTCATTTAGTATTTAAATTTATCTACTATTGTCAAATATATTTCACTATTTCTGTTTCTATTACTCTTTATTCCCACCTCCCCAATGTTCCTTCTTATTCACAAAACTAAAATTATGAGGCATTTTTCTTAATGAACAAAGAAAAAAATTTTAAAATTATGTAATGACAATTATTTGAGAAAGTATTTAGCTGGCAACAGATAATGTAAAGAGAACGTTGATTTGACAGAGTGTATGAGAGGTTTTGGAATGAGGAAAGGTAAGGGTGAAATATCATAATTATGATCTCAAAAACAATGGGACTAATGAATATAAATGCTGAGCAGAAGTCAAACCCATTTTCAAGGGCATTATGAAATTATGTCCAATTAAGTTTCTTTGGTAGTGATTTTTTTTTTACCATTTTTGCAACCCTGCAATTATTTTTGAGCAACAATTTACAAAACTAGACACTTTCTGAAGTCTAAGCAAAAATAATATTTATTCGCATAAAGATATTCCAAAGAGACTAATTTCCCAGGAGAGGATTATAGCCACAGAAGGTAGCTATACTTGACCAGATGTTTTATGCCATGGAGCAAGAAAAGTTCCCAAAATAGCAAATGTATGTTTGGGGCTAGATTCTTGTGTTATAGACTTCATTTGATTGTGGAGTAGGGACATATGGAAGGGAGAAAAAAATAGAATGGAATTTTACTTTAATGAATATGATGAATATGTTTATAAAAGCTAAAGAATTTTCAATGTCACGGTATGACTAATTCTGAAGGAAGGTTTGTTTGTGTTTACAAGTGACATTGCTGGAATTCTTCAAGGCCATTTTGTTATGTAAAAGGATTATTCCTTAGAAGAAAAAACGTACTTTGTAAATATAGTATGCACCACAATTGTATCTTTATGTTCTAAATAGATTTTAATTTCTATTATAAGCTTAGGATGTAACTTTAAATATACCAGAAAATTGGTATCATTTTTTCCACTATATAATGAACATCGAAGTATAAGCAGTGAAAACCTTCCCACTTCCAGTCTGATTGGCATTCCATACAGCAAGTATGGCATCCATATTCTTTATTGGGAGCATCATGTTTAATTTTATTATATAGTAAGAGATATATAAAATTAACATAACCCTGAGTTATTAGAGAAATGAGAAGAAAATCAGCAGTGTCCTAAACTTAAAATCATCCTTGACATTCAGAAGAAAATAAAGGTCATTTCTCAACAAATATATGGTAGAAGAATCTAGTATTACCAGCTTGTTCAACTGATGTATTATTCAGTTAACCTTCTAAATAAATGTTCACATACTCAGAGATTAGTTGGACTTTCACCTCTCATTTAAGGAAGCATCTTTCTTTTTTGCATTAGAAGTTATTAAAAAAAAAAAAAAGAACAACAACAACAATGGATACAGATCAAAGTACAGAGAACAAGTGGCTATAAAGTATCCACCTCTCAAAAGGGACATAATATGTCCTATCTCCATCCATTTCAAGGCCCAGAAAACTTAAATAATCATAAGAACCTGAGGACTAGAGGGACTGCTATGAAATGGTGAATTCTGTGAATGACAGAATGTTGTATCTATGAACTATTAAAAACTGGGTTTGTCTGTACAAGATCATATAAAATTAATCAGCCAACATATCAACACAGGCGGTTGAATGGGTGCGGAAGGCCTCATATCAACTAGTGATGCATTAGACAATTGAGAGTTGCTTGAGGAGGAAGCATCGTATTTCACCATATTTCACCAGGAACATGGCCACTTTAGGCTTCCTGTATCCCAGAGGTCAGCCCTATATGCATATGCATATAGGAAATTCTAATTAGAATAAGAGAGTTATATACATTTAATTAAAAACAGAAGACACAACTCTGAGAGGCAATGTGTGATGTATCACAGGAGCAGTTAAAAGATGGGTGGGGGTCAGTCAGATTGTTCTCATTAAGGAGCATTGGACTCATATATAAAAGTCAAGAAATTAAAATCAATAAGTATAGTATGTATATGTGAGTTGTCATAATTGAGTTAATTATTTGTAAGGCAAGATTATCCATCAGATTAAGCTTGATGAGTCTTAAGAGTAGTTATTTTCATAATCATTGTGTCTTGAGAATAGAGTAATGACTCTGGGAACCTTCTAGCCACTCTAGTCAATGAAACAGGTAGCCAATTGGATATGTTCATGTCTCTATTCTCCAGATTTGTAGGAGACCACACATTCCGACCTCTCCTACCTGTCTACTCTTATCTCAGGCCCCAACTCTAGCAAACATTCCCAGGAACCTCCCAGCAAAGCCTTCCTGAAAAGTAAGCAGGCTAATAAAAGTGGTGGCAGAGTTCTTCACTCTCTACCTCTCTTCCCAATTTAGTTCTCCAATTTCATTCCTAGCTCTGTAGCAGACTTCCTATCTGTCACCATTCCTAGGGAACAGTGGAACATATTAAATTCCTCTCTCACACATTAAACTCTCACACCCCTTCACATCCCCATTCCTTTGTGTCAAAACACAATACTCAGAAACCTTTTTTTCCTGGAACAACCAACAGACACACTTGGCAGAATCTCAAAAGGCCACACAAGCCACCATACCCTTCTGAAAACAGGGAGAGCAATAAACTGAGGAACAAAACACCCACCAGACAAAATCAAGACTAGATATAATCACATAAACATACAATCATCCCAATTCCAGATGCCTAAAAGCCAGCATAAAATTATAATAATAACCAGGACAATATATTTTCACTAGAGCTCATCAACCCTACTTACTATATTGGAACATGAAAATTTTAACGTAGTGGAAGCACAAGAACCTTCAAATAGAATTCATGATTTTAGAGATGTCTTTAAAGAAAAAGTAAATCAATCCTTTAAAGAAATCTATGGAAGTTGCCTGTTTCCATTCTTTCTGCTGGCCCTTAGGGCTTCAGTTCTTTTCCCTCACCCAATACCCTTTCTCCACCTCTCCAATCAAATCCATTCACTTTCCCTCCTCCCTCCCCACTTGTGATTGCTTTCTTCTTCCTTCCAAGTGGGACTGTCCTATACTCACTCGGGCCCTTCAGCTTGTTGAACTTTTGGAGTTCTGTGGGCTGTATCTTGGGTATTCTTCATTTTTTTCTTTTTGGCTAATATCTACTTATTAGTTAGTATACACCATGCATGTCCTTTTGGTCTGAGTTACCTCACTCAGGATGATATTTTCTAGTTCCATCGATTTGCCTGCTAAACTCATTATGTCCTCTTTCTTAATAGCTGAGTAGTTTTCCATTGTGTAACACATTTTCTGTATCCATTCTTCTGTCATGGAACATCTGGGTTATTTCTAGCTTCTGACTATCACAAATAAGGGCATTGTGAACATAGTGAAATATACAACCCTGGGTCATGGTGGGGCATCTTTGGGTATATTCCCAAGAGTGGTATTGCTGAGTCTTCAGGTAGATTTATTTCCAATTTTCTGAGGAACCTCCAGATAAATTTCCAGAGTTGTTGTACGAGTTTGCAATCTCACCAGCAATGGAGGAGTGTTCCTCTTTTTCCACATCCTCTCCAACATGTGTTGTCACTTGAGATTTTGATCGTAGCTATTCTGATTGGTGTAAGGTGGAATCTCAGGGTCATTTGGATTTGCATTTCTCTGATCATTAAGGACTTTGAACATTTCATTAGGTGCTTCTCAGCCATTTGATATTGTCAACCTCTGGAAGTAGGAGGTTGGTGGGACCCTCCAGTATCCACCAGAGACCTGGGAGGTGAGAGACTCTCAGGACTCAAAGGGAGTGACCTTACATGAAATGCTGGACAGTAGGGAGAGGGAACTTATAGAGCCCACCTCTAGCAGGAAGACAGGGCATCAAGTGAGGAAGAGGGGTGGACATGCCACAGTCACAACTCTGACCCACAATTCTTCCTGTCTAAAAAAATTAGAGGGAGAAAAAATAGAGAGAAGCCCGAGGAAAAGAAACTCCAGTGGCAGGCCCTAAGAGGGATCCAGCTCAAGAGAGTTCCCAAGGCCTGACACTATTACTGAGGCTATGGAATACTCACAAAAAGGGACCTATCATGACTTCCCTCTGAAACTCCCAACAAGCAGCTGAAAGAGTCAGATACAGATATTTGCACTCAACCAATGAACAGAAGCAGCTGACGCCTGTGGTTGAATTAGGGATGGCTGAGAGAAGCTGAGGAGGAGGGTGACCCTGTGGGAGAACCAGCAGTCTCAGTTAATCTGGATCCCCGAGATATCTCAAACACTGGACCACCAAACAGCCAGCATACCCCATCTGATGTGAGGCCAACAACACACAGAAAGCAGAGGACTGCCGGGTCTGTATTCATTCTGAGATGCTCCTAACTCTCAAGAGACTGCAGCCCCCATGGAGTTTAGAGGTCAGGTTGTGTGGGCCCCGGGGACATCCAGGTAGAGACAAGGGGGTGGAGAGGATGTATGGAATCTGGAACAGTAGGAGGGTGGACCAGGGAAAATATAGAGTGTAAAATGGTTGAATGAATGAATGAATGAATGAATTAAGAGAAATCTATGGAAAGCAAAGAAAACAAAACCAAAGGAAAAGAAACAAACAAACTAGTGGAAGAAAAGAAGATCTAAAACTTAAAATAGAATAATAAAGAAACCCCAAACTGATGGAAATCTAGCAATAAAAGATTTAGAAACTCCAAGAAGAAATTCAGAATTTAATTTCCCCAACATAATACAAAAGATAGGAATATTTAAGGAATTGATGACATAATAGATGGAATGGCTATTTCAGACAGAGATGCTATATCTAAAAGTATCCTGACACAAAACATCCAGGAAATTGGAACATTGTGAAAAGACTAGACCTAAGAATGATAGGACTAGGAAAAGGAGAGTAAACTCAGCTCAAAGGCACAGAAAATGTTTCCAACAAAATTGTAGAAGAAAAGTTTTCTAATCTAAAAAAAGAGATGCCTAACGTAGTAAAAGAAATATAAAGGAAACCAAATAGACTATCATAAAAGAACATACTTTCAGTACGTAATAGTCAAGATGATAATTGTCCAAAATATGTAGTATTTTGTTGAGGTTTAAAGGAATTAACCTGGAAATATATTTGTTATCAGTTGCATCAAATATACATTTTGAATCAACAGAGCAACAGCTCACTGTCAGAGTAGGCTCAGAAAACTTTCTCACCAGCAACAATAATAATCTCTGAAAGGGAGGGTCTTATTATAAAATCTCAGTCTAGAATGTTGAAAGGCAACAGCATACTGTAATTTGAATATAATGTGCCAGTGCCAATGTCTCAAGCCTTGCTATTCACAAGGAATCAGAGAACAGCACTATAAGCAATCAAGTGAAACACAGTAGTTGTACAGAATTTTAACAAATAGTTCAAAATATATTGGTTTGAATATAAACATATTTGTGGTAGAACAACAATGACATATCGAATTTATTTGATATTTTTAAAAAATTTCAGATGCAATACTCAGTCAAATGCAAGTATACAAAATATTATAAATCTTATATAACCGCAGAAGCAAATTGGCAAACAAGAAATACAGAGAAAAGATTTGGAAATTCAGCAGGGTGCAATGGGTGCATTATGTGATGTGCAACAATATTGTGTTCCAGGACTAATCTTGCTGTAGATCAGATATCCATTTTTCAGAATGAAGGAGGCCCACTAATTTTTTTTTTAAAGAAATGGGGTACAGAGATAAACAAAGAACTTTCAACCGAGGAGTACTGATGGCTGAGAAACACCTAAGAAAAATGTTCAACATCCTTAATCATCAGAGAGATGCAAATCAAAAGAACCCTAAGATTCTACTTCACACCAGTCAGAATAGCTAAGATCAGAAACTCAGGTGACAGCAGATGCTGGCAAGGATGTAGAGAGAGAGGAACACTCCTCCATTGCTAGTAGGATTGCAAGCTGGTACAACCACTCTGGAAATCATTTTGACAGTTCTTCAGAAAATTGGACATAGAACTACCTGAGGACCCAGCTATACCACTCCTGAGCATATACCCAGAAGCTGCTCCAAATTGGAATAAGGACACATGCTCAACTATGTTCATAGCAACCTTATTTATAATACCAAGAAGCTGGAAAGAACCAAGATGTATGTCAACAGAGGAATGGATATAGAAAATGTGGTATATTTACACAATGGAGTACTACTCAGCTATTAAAAATAATGAAACTCCTGAAATTCTTAGACAAATGGATGGATCTGGAGGATATCATCCTAAGTTAGGTAACCCAATCACAAAAGAACACACATGACATGCACTCACTGATAATTGGATATTATCAGCCCAGAAGCTCAGAATACCCAAGATAGAATTTGCAAAACACATGAAAATAAGAAAGAAGACCAAAGGATGGATACTTCAATCCTTCTTAGAAGGGGGAACAAAATATCCATGGAAGGAGTTACAGAGACAAAGTTCAGAGCAGAGACTGAAGTAATGACCATCCAGAGCCTCCCCATCCCTACCCCCAGGGATCCATCCCATAAACAACCACCAAACTGAGACACTATTGCAGATGCCAACAAGATTTTGCTTACAGGAGCCTGATACAGCTGAATCCAGAGAGGCTCTGCCAGTGCCTGGCAAATACAGAAGTGGATGCTCAGTCACCCATTGGACAGAACACAGGATTCCCAATGGAGAAGCTAGAGAAAGGACCCAAGGAGCTGAAGGGGGTTGCAGCCCCCCTAGGAGAAACAACAATATGAACTAACCAGCACCCCCAGAGCTCCCTGGGACTAAACTACCAATCAAAGAAAACATGGAGGAACTCCTGGCTCTAGCTGCATATGTAGCAGAGGATGGCAAAGAACCTTAACAGGACTAAGAGCCTCTCCTCCTTTTAAGGATCTTTGCCCCAATATAGGGAATGCCTGGTCTAGGAAGCAGTAGTGGGTGGTTTGGGGAGCAGGGGGAGGGGGAGAGGATAGGGGATTTTCAGAGGGGAAACTATGTAAATAAAGAAACTATCTAATAAAACAACAACAACAACAACAAAACAATACTGTGTTCCAGGATTAATCTTGCTGTAGATCAGATATCTATTCCTCAGACAGAAGGAGCCCCACTTAACTTGTACATGTCAAAGCCCATCAGCTGAGCTTAATATTTAATATCAATATTAAATTGATTCTTCAGGTACCACAAAAATCTAGAAAATAAATAAGGAAAGCATATTTATGTATATAAATTAATGTTGTCTATAAAAACAGAGACTATGCAAAATTATGGCATTTTTAACAGAGGTGTAAAGTGATCTAAGGTTAATGGCATGGATTATTAGACCTATTACTGCAGTGCATCCATTCAGTGTGCCCAGGCCATCATGTTTGTGGGATGATAAATATTCTTAGCAGAATATTTATATTTATTATGGTTTATGAATTTTATGGTGCTGGAATTTGAAGTTATCATTGAAAAACAAGTAAAATAAAAAGTAACCCATGAAAAGAAAATGCACTATGATATAAATGAAAGTTCAGAAATGTGCACTCTAAATATAATTTGGAACAATTAGAAAATACAGCAAATGTATCACAAGTTAATTTAAATAAAAGTGTCCCTTCTGTGGATTAATTCAGTCTAAAATATAACAGATATGATGGAAAAACACAAGTGTTGGACTATATTTTGTAAAGACAAGAACAAGAAGACAGAACAAATTTGTGTTAATTATCAAACCCTATGTATAACTGACAGGAATGTAAGTCAGCCTAGCCACTACCTTTCTTCTTTGGTAATTAAGAGAGCATGTTCCAGTTCCATAGATAGTAAGGCTCGAGATAGGTGCAATTCAGCTTGCCTGTGTCCAATGAGCTGTAAAGGTGTTGTCATCAGCAACTGGATATCATATAATGTTTTTTTCCTATAATAGAAATGTTATAGAGAAAAAATTCAAATACTTAAATAGGAGAAAATGTTGCAAGAACAGATTATGAAAAATAACTGGTCCATAGAATTTATATACATATTTTTTTGAAATTTAAATAACTAAAACTTGCCAATTATAAAATTCACAAATCATATGAACAGATGAACAGATGTTTCACCAAGACTATATATAATAGCAAAAATTCACATATATTATACAATAGGAAAGTGTGCTAATTAAAGCTATAATGAGGTGTTATTAGTTTGTTGTGAGAAATTCTATTTACATGGCATTAATGAGAACTATGATTTGAAGAATTTTCACTTTGGTGAAAATACAAAATACGAAATACGAAAAAAAAAATTCTTCCGCTTACTTTCCTAGATGTAGATCTAATGATTTCAGATGCATAAAGTTTTCTTCTGACAACTATAAAAGGTTTCCAATCTGTACTTGCTTTATGTACAACTTGCCTTTCCATAGCTGTGAGGAAAGCACTTGTGGCCTAAAAGAACTTAGGGAGAAGAGACTGTTTCCCTTACATTTCCAGATAGATCACTGTGGTGGTGTGAATATGCTTGCCACAGGGAGTGGAAGTATTAGGAGACATGGCCTTGTTGGAGTAGAGTGGCCTTGTTGAGGAAGTGTGTCACTGTGGGGGTGGGCTTTGAGAGACTCCTCCTAGCTGCCTGAGGATGCTAGTCTCTTTCCTGCCTGTAGTCAGACCAAGATGCAGAGCTTTCAACTCATTCTGACGCACCCACCATGTCTGTCTGGATACTGCCATGCTCTCTGCCATGATGTTAAAGGAAACAACCTCTGAAAATGTTAGCTAACCCCAATTAAATGTTGTCCCTCTTACAAGTTGCCTTGGTCATGATGTCTCTTCACAGAAACTCAAAGTTCTAAAATCTTCCAAGAAGGGTGTTCAAGACATAAACGGCTGCATGGTCATTTTCATCATAGCAGCAAACTCCTCTATTCAGTTACCAATGTCTGTTCTACTTACTTTTCTGTTGCTTGATGACTAAAACAACATTCTGAAAATACCATGAGTCTAGACCAAATATTTATTTGATGTATAGTTCCGTATCAGAATTTAGCATTAAGAGCACTCAGGGTGAGAACTCAAGGCAGAAACCATGGAGAAATCCTGCTTGCAGACTTACTCTCTGACTCAGTCACAGGATTCTTCTGTACATTTTTATATCTCCCAACACATTCAATCTAATAATGAACCATAGTAAGCTGACCTCCTTTTTAAAATTAATGTATCTATTTCCATCAAATGCTTTCTCCCTTCCTGTTCCCCGTTCATAGAGACCCTCCCCCAATCTCCTGTTCACTTTTCCTCTGAGAAGGTGGCACCTCCCCTGGGTATCCACCCACCCTGGCACATTCAGTCTCTGCCAGAATCGACATATTTTCTCCCACTGAGGCCAGACAAGGCAGCCTTATTGGTGGAAGGGATACAACAGTCAGAGTAAAGTTTTAGGGGGAGACTCTGCTCCAGTTGCTGGGCGACCCACATGCAGACTGAGCTGCATATGTGTCAGAGACCTTATTGTAGCCCATGTGTGTTCTTTCGTTGGTGGCTCAGGCTCTGAGTGCTCACAGAGGTCCAGGTTAGTTAACTCTGTGGTCCTTCTTGACATTTCCATCCACTTCAGGGACTTCAGTCCTTCCCCTAACTCCATTCAGTGTTTTGTTGTAGGCATTTACATCTGCTTTAGTCAGCTGATGACTAGAGCCTTTCAGAAGACAATTATGCTAGGATCCTGTCTGCTAGAATAACAGAGTATCATTAATAATGCCAAGGATTGGTGTTTGCCCATGGGATGGGTTTCAAATTGGTTCAGTTACTGGTTGGCCACTCCTTCAGTCTCTGCTCCATCTTTGTCTCTGTATTTAAGGCCATCTCTAGGAAGGTCCCTACCTGACTTCTCAACAGACTGGGTCTTCTTAATTAATTATTAATCAAGAGAATATCCCCCCAGTCATGTCAATCAGAGAATCTTCTCTAGCTGTTCCCTCTTGTAGTTCTTTATTCCTAGCTGATTCTAGATTTAGTAAAGTTGACCAGAAAAGCCAATCGACACATTAATATCCACCAATTCAATGGAACGCTGAGGGACCTTCCTAGAGAGAGCCTTAGACAATAAGGCTGAAGTTCAGTCCTGTAAAACAGTCTCCATGTCAAAGTCCAAACAAACATGCTTTAGGTTGTGCTTCTGAATGATTAATGCCTTCCTCGGGCTCAGGTTCGTTTACCTGAGTGACTATCTCAGTAACCTAATAACCCAGTTAAATCATTTTGAACAATTTTACTTATTATGTAGAATGTTATCATCCATTAAGAGTAACAAAATGGACAAGATGTGCTGAATTCTGTAAGGGGGAAGCAGTATGAGTTTGTCATGTTCTCTTAGAGGTATCATTTTTGGACTTCCTTGTGTTCAGCTATCCTGAACCCCATATTTTGAGTTTTCCATGCAGATGAGTTTGGTATTCAACTTCAACTTGGGCCCTATTCCTTCCCTGGAGTACGAGAAGTGTGGCTAAAAGCTCAATCCATTTTAAAGTAAATTTAGAGAAACAGAAGAGTTGTGACGAGAAACATGTTTAAATACATTGACTTGAAAACTGCTGAAAGATCTATGCAAAAATCATAAACACATAAACATAAGCAAAAATCAAAATGGTCTTTTCTTATCATATACTCTATGGGAAAAACATATTGGAAAAACTCATTGTTTATAGAAGCAATTCCAACTCCAAATTCAGTGAAATTATTCAAGAGCTAAACGGAACTACACACATCTTCACATCTTCAGATATTGGAATAATAACAGCAAGCCAAAAAGATGAAAAAGGAACAAACACCCAGCTTACCAATTACCAAGAATAATGTCTTTTCCTTGTCACCAGAGTGGAAAGCCTCATATTTCATGGGACTTTGACTGTAGCACTTAGGAGGCCCTTGTCTCAGATAAGGGGGCAAACAAGGTATAGACAAAAGTAGCTCTCAGTCCTATCTAAAAGCTTGAGAGCTAGTCAGGAAAGTATGAGCGATTTCCAAGTAAATTAACAGCCTCTTTCTAAAACGTAAATAATCTGTGGACATGCTAGACTGTTCAGTATTGTGTGACATGGAGTTAATACCACTAGACTAGAGATGAGGTGATATTACTTACTACTCAAGAATTCCATAATATAAAATTCATGATTTATTCAACCCTGATTCTAGAAATGGATACTTAAAGAGACACTGCATTTGTTTTCTAGTAAATACATGTAAATTGGCATAAGCTGGAGAAAAACAAATTTTAATATTTTATTTACCATAGCTCCAATGTGGTAAAATACTTTGAAGTGCTACAAAAGTGTGCACACTGTCATTACATTCTTAACTGCAGACCATTGCTTATCCAAATTAAATAACACTATAATAAAATACATCTTGCTACTGTCTGAGGAAAAAAATCTATAATTTTAAGGCACAACATTATTACATATTGACTTATAGGTTCAAAGCAATAACTATCAAAATTACCAAAGATATTTTTGAAGAAATTAATAAATCAATTTCAAAACTTTATGAAAATGTAAATTGCTTAAAGAGTCCAAAAATACTTTTAAAATGAAGTCGAGAGCTGACGGCTCATAGCATGCAATTTCAAGCCTCAGATTAAATCTATAGTCATCAAGAGAGTACAGCAACATTGAGAGAACATCACAAATGCCACAGAGCAGATTAGAATCCAGAACATATTTGTCCATTTGCTTTAAAGTAATTTTCAGCCTATGTCAAGGTAATTCAAAGAACAAAGATAGTCTTTATATCAACATTTATCTGACATTTAAATTACAAAGTGACCATTTAAAAATTAACCTGAAGTGAACTGCCAGCTTAAAATTAAAAGCAGAATTATGAATTTTCCACAAATGATAATTTTTACTACTTTGAAAAGATAAAATGTATTTCATAGATAAGACATAAATATTAATCATGATTTTAAAATGTGATGAAATTTATTAAATATTTTTTCAGTAAATAGTTTTAAAAACAAGAAAATTCAATTTATCTAATGATGAAATAGACTCAATACATGTATTTATCAAAAGAATTCACAGAGTTGTTTTAAATATTCTATGACTCAATTATAAGAAAGCAAAACTAAAAAAAAAAACAAAACCAAGAAGGATCACAAATATTTCTGAATATAAAGCTAAAAGGTGGTGAATGAACACATAAAATTTAATTAGCTCATTTATCATTGGGAACATCCAAATCTAAACTAGAATCCATCTGAAATTCTAAAATAATATACCAACATAATCTACCTTTTCATAGAATACTCATACTTATAGAATGCATTATTGGTTGGAATTTAAAATAATAGAATTAAAATATGTAAGAAATGCAAAACACATGAAACTCAAGAAGAAGGAAGACCAAAGTGTGGATACTTTGTTCCTTCTTAGAATGGGGAACAAAATACCCATGGAAGGAGTTACAGACACAAAGTTTGGAGCAGAACCTGAAAGAATGGCCATGCAGAGACTGCCCCACTTGGGGATCCACTCCATAAACAACCACCAAATATTGGAAGCCAACCCATGACTGAACATGAACAGGGTTTTACCTGGGAGGCAAGCTAGGGCTGAAAAGAGAGGGGAACCTAGGCGGTCGAAAGAAAAAAATGGAGCTAAGTCAAGTTTCCTGATCAAAGCTCAAATGTTTAATAAAAGTCTGCGCTTATAAAGGGGGAAACCCATCCCCTGCCATGCCAAGTTTCTTGATGTTGTGATGCCAAGTTGTCAGCACAGCCTTTTAGCAGTAAGACACCAAATTCACAGTCACAAATTGCAATTAACTCCGGGAAAATCTTGGAGGAATGGTTTGGCCTCTTGGCAGGTGGTGGGCAGTGTCACATCAGAGGAAACTAGCTGAGTCAGAGGAGCTGCACAGCAGGTGGCCCTGCCTCAGTGGAGTAAGGTCTGAAGCAGCCTGCCTTAGGCTGGAGGAGGTTACAACCAAACCTAGATACTAGGCAGATGCCAACAAGAGCCTGCTGACAAGAGCCTGATATAGCTGATTCTTGCAAGGCTCTGCCAGTGCCTGGCAAATACAGAAGTGGCTACTCACAGTTATCCATTGGACTGAGCACAAGGTTCCCAATGAAGGAACCAGAGAAATACCCAGGGAGCTGAAAGGGACTGAAGCCCTATAGAAGGAACATTAATATGAACTAACCAGTACCCTCAGAGCTCCTTGGAGCTATACCACCAATCAAAGAAAACATATGGTGGAACTTGTGGGTCTAGCTATATATGTAGCAGAGGATGGCCTAGTCGGTCATTAATGGGAGGAGAGGCCCTTGGTCCTGCTCTATGCCCCAGTATAGGGGAATGCCAGGACCAGGAATGGGAGTGGGTGGGTTGGTGAGCAGGGGGAGGGGGAAGGGGTTAGGGGATTTTCGGAGGGGGATCTAGGAATGGGGATAATATTTGAAATGTAAATAAAGAATATATTGAATATATTTAATTAATAAAACAAATGCACCAACTACATTTGGAAAAATATTTGGAAGCCTTCTGAAATATTAAGTATATATTAGTTATATTTTCTAAACTTTTTTGAATAATTACAGGATTTAATAGAAATACTTTGACAATAATGAATACTTATGCAGTTTAATTTCTGCAAGTTAGGAATGCTAAGACACTTCCCTGCACAAATTATCTGAAAATTAAGTGGTTAAATGACAATATATCTTTGAAGCCATCTCTTTAATCCATACTAGAACAAGGCCAAATGTGTCTTTGCACTGTAGAATCCTGTGTTACATAAATAATTAAGTAATTACTACCAGTGTTACAACAGTTAGAAATTACAGGTACTTAGGTATTTGAGAGGATTCATTCTTTTTCACAGAATATCTGACGTGTAATCTTTAGAGAATATCATACAAATTTACACACATACAAAATTTTGTTGAAATGTATTAAACTTCTGAAAGTCCAAGAAATGCTGAATTATTTTCCAAGATGGCAGAGATTAAAATAAAATGTGATTCTGAAATGGATGATGTCCTGAGTAAAGGAGAATTCTGGAGCAGTTAATGATAAGGAACAGAGGATAAAATGCAGATGACAATAATGTACATTGATGAAAATGTCCTTATTAAAGCATTCCTAATGTTATTATGTAAGAGATTTCCTTTTTTGATAGAAATTTGCATTAATGTACCTCAAACTGATCAAAATGAGGCTACTTGTGTTGGTTAGTTGGTTAAAAACTTCAGAGGAAAGATCTGAGATCTTCATTTCAAAGACTGGAAACACCTTATAAAGGGAGGAGATGCCCTTGGTTTTGTGAAGATCATGTGCCCCAGTACAGGGGAATGCCAGGGCCAGGAAGCGGGAGTGGGTGGTTTGGGGAGCAGGGTGGGGGGAGGGTATAGGGGACATTCGGGATAGCATTTGAAATGTAAATGAAGAAAATATCTAATAATAAAAAAAAAGAAAAAAGAAAAAAATGAGAGAATGGGAGAAATAATTCAAATCACTTGGCCAGGAAGCAATCAGGTGTTGCTACACTAATACTTGACAAACTAGACTTCAAACTCAGATAAACCTCCAGGTACAACAGTGAGAGTTGCACTGACTGTGATAGCTGCTTTCCATGACTATAAGGGACTACCTTGATCTTGTTAATTGTGTTGGGAAGATTCGCCATAAAGTTGTATGGCAGCATTCCAATTGAAAAAATTCTTTTTCTCCAGAATCTCACTGTGGATACACAGCATACATAAAAACAGGTACCTTGACCAGCAGTAGATAGCCAACACAGGGAACTCAGTGGTATCTTTAGAGTTTTTTGTCTCATTATGCTTTGCCTGTCTACTTTTTTAACCTTACAAGTCTTTTTGTATACATTATAGTTTCATATCGTGTGCATATAGGTTTCTTGAGTGTGTGAACATGGTTTTCTTTGTGTCTGTATGTGTATGTTATGCTTCTATGATCTTTCTTGTTTGTTTGTTTTGTCCTATTCTGCTTTTTGTTTTAATTTAATTTTATTTTATATTTAAATGAATTTTAATTAAATAATAATTAATTTAGTTTTTTAATAGGAAAGAGTGTGGACAAGGGTCAGAAGTGATGTGAGAGAATATGGGAGGAATTGATGGAGGGAACCTCTAATCAATATTTCATATGAAAAGCCTATTTTCAAATAAAATATAAATAAATACACAAAAGTACATGAGATCTAGCTTATAGTTATTAATTTAATTTTTAGTTTTAAAGGTCAAGCATTCTCATTTTAATAAAAAGTCTAATATATTGAGCTAAGTGCATTTTCATCATATGAATTGTATTTACTAAAATTTATATAATCAATCTATTTTCTAGCCATTAATAATATCTCATATGATGTTTTTAAAAACATATATATAATTTCTCTCATCAATGTAAACAGTGAATTAGAAAATAACTTTGTCTCAATAACATTTTAATATAATTTAACATCAGACATAAGTAGTGCCAAATTTCACTCATTACCTATGTGAGAACATTTCCTCTGTTATGTATAAAATCTTTCAAAAAATTAGGAAAACACTAAATGAAGTCCATGAAGAAAGCGAGTGTAAGAAAGAGTCATCAATCCATGTTTCTAGAGGATAAGTTTCATATCAGGCTAAAGGGCAATTCAAAAATTCGAGCAAGGCTCACTGAGGGACTGCCCACTGGCAAATCCTCTGGCTAGAAAACAGTTTCTATGGTTTTATATCAGAACTCCATAACAGCTGTGAGGGCTTAATAGTGCCCGAGGTTCAGACATTCTCGACAAAGGAGAAAGGTAAGTTTCATAGGGACATGGTTGAAGTACAGATTGATAGGTTCTTTATGTGCACATGGATGGCTAAAGACACAGGGCCACCACAATGATATGCATTTAACGCATAGTAGAGATACACAGCTATAGGCACTTGAAAAAAAATTAAAGGTTCAGAATTCATATATTATTTTCAAAGGTTCATCAAATGTTACCATCTTACTTGCCTGATAAAAAATTATTATGCTCACAGTTTATTTCTTTGAACTAAGATTATGACTTATTCAATGCTCTGATTTACACTTTCCAAAATCCTTTTAAATAGGTTAATATTATGAAATCAATTAATTTTAATTTTATTTATGTTAAAATTTATTGGTTCGGTTTTAAAATTTAAGAATTTATCCTAAAACATTCTTGTGGCATCTACTATCAAATATTAATAAATTATTTCTTTGACATATAAATATTATTTTTATTTTTGATCTCAATGTTGACTTTAAACATTTGATTTTTAGCAATATTTCATATGGCAGGGAGTTTTATTTGGACTACAGTAGTGGGCAAAACACTAAATTTACTAAGCTCCTTTGTCTCATGACCAGAATTACATAAATTCTTTGTCACTAAATAGAAATAAAAGAATATAAATATTATTCTTATTACAATCCCTGAAAAAAGAGCAATTATTTTATTGTAGACTTGTTGGAAAATACTTGGAGCACACACGGTGTGGTGATTTAAAAATGCTTGGCCTTGGCAGTAGCACTATTAAGAGGTGTGACCTTGTTAAAGTAGGTGTGGCCTTGTTGGAGGAGGTGTGTCAGTGTAGGGGTGGACAGTGAGACTCTCCTCCTAGCCAGTGGGAGCTACTCTTCTCCTAGCTGCCCTAAGAACAAGAGGTGAATCTCTCAGCTCCTCCAACCCCATATCTGCCTGGACACTGCCATGTTCCCACCTTGATGATAATGGAATGTACCTCTGAACCTCTAAGCCAATCCCAACTGCTTAGCAATAGTATGAGATTACCACAAGTTCTTGTTTTTCAGAAAATATCTTATGAAGTTGAGTGAGCTTTACAGTTCAAGTTACTCAGATGATGATCAATTTTAGCTAAAAGTTTTGTGTGAATTGATAGAAACAAATGTCTTCTTATCTAGCCTATTTGTTAATATATCAATTTTTAATTGATCATCCCACTTTGTGTAAAAATAATAATTTCTATTTGAATATAAGTATATTTGTGTGTGTTTAATTATTTACTAATTTTGTTAAGTTTCATGTCTATATGTCATGAATAAACATTAGTTTGTCAATTTCTGTACTCATTATTATCTCCTTATATTATTTTTGCTATTATGGTAATAACATCCATAACAAAATTAGAAAAAGACCCCCGCTTTAATCATTTAGAAGACTTTTAAGAAATATGACATTGCATCTTCCTTATACATTGTTGGGATTTATTAATAAAATAATCCAGACATCCTAAATTCTCCTACAAAATTATAGTTTTTAATTAAATGTAATCAACATTTGTAGAAAGTTCAGAATACATATTACACATTGTATTAATGTTAACAAATAATATGTCCAATGAATTTCTGTGCTTAATGTAAATTTTTGAATACAGGGACACAGAATTACTACTATGATGAATTTAATGACCATAGAACACATCATAACAAAGATTACAGAAGGTACAGAAAATAAGAGCCAGGGTTAGTGGATGACAGAACAAAGCCTTCTTCACAAAGCAGTTTATTAAGCATACCATATCACTGCAGTTGTGACATCATGAGCAAGACTAAAACCCTTAATGGAGAAGAGAGTTTAACACAAAGTTTCACACCTAGATGAGGAGTTATTGACAATTCTTAGCTTCTGAGACAGAAAGACTCATTCTTAAAAATTGTTGGCCTTGATAAATTAGAACATAGGTAAAGGTTCTGTACAATACCAGCTTGACCTCTCCATGTTCAATGACTTGTGCAGATGTTTTCCTCAATGATGTGGTTTTGCTATTTGTGGATAAATCCTTTGTAATTGCCTGGATTGCTTGTGGATTTTCATGGGATACATTTGGCCAACAACTTCACTGTAGGTATCCCTGTCCTGGTTTTGGAAGATTTGCTTGGTAGTAAAAGATGGAAGTTTGGAGCATGGTCTATCTTATTATTTGGCTACTTCATTTAGATCATGTTAATGCATTTTAGGAAGTTTCCTCCTGTAAATCTCCCTCAAATCTGTCTCTCCCTACATTCCCCATCGAACCTCAATTCTCTGAGAATTTCACACAAAAGGTTTTGATCATATTCACCTTCATGTCCTTCCTCTGTCTTTTGAAGATCTGACTCAATTCCCTACACCCACAACCCCACAACTTTCTGTCCTCTTTCTAAAAAATTGATTAAACTTGAACTGCCTATAAGATCTCTGATGCAGGTTCATTAATTGGACCATGGTCATAGTATCAGGGCCATACCCTTAATGAAATCTGGTTGTCCCTTTCCTAGCAGTTATTGATTGCCAATAAGCAGCTCATAGATTATATAAATCCAATCTTCTGTAAGTGCCCACTTGAAGGTTTCTGCTTCCAGCCTCCATCTGCTAACCTAGGTTTAGAATATTTCAGCCTCTGAGATTTATTCCTGAATAAACTCACTCTTTCAGGATATTTTAAAACTGTAACGGACTGGTTCAATTCAGCTTTCTGACCCAAACTCTTCTCTATGCTGACTTATTTAAATAGGCTTTTCTCTGCTTATGAGTGGATTGCTCTGTTTGGAGAAACTGCCTCTGACTACATAAAACTTCCTACCCTGAACCCGAATTGCCTCTCTCTGCCTCACTACTCTTAATTAGATCTTCTTTCCTGCCTGTAAACTTGAGGGATAGAAATGTCCTGTCTCTGACTCATTCTGTCAAATCTTTCTCTAATTCAACACTTTGTTTGCCTCTCAATTAAGTAGATGTTACTTTCAAACATGACTGCTTCCTTCTATAACCAACTTAATCTTCATCGTTTATTATTAAAGGTTTTAATAAAGGAATGTTTATATTTAAACCACAGGGATTAAAAGTATGTGGCTCATTGGCATCTTGTCTATTCATATGTTTTGATGTGATTCCTTGCCAGAGCACCCATGTTATTGGATTAAAAGTTCTCTACTTTATTTTCTGTTCTACATACTCATTTAGAGTTGAAAACTCCCTAGATTCATATTTTCTGCACATTGACCAGTTCTAGTTTTCTGATAATTGCCATTCATTACAAAAATAAGCTTCTCTAGCTTATATTGAAATAAGTACTACTTTATGGGATCAGCAATTAGTCATTAAAGGTCAGATTAAAAACTATGTTTAATAAGGTTTTTATGAAAAGGACAATGGAAATAAGCTTGCAATGTGTGAGTGTTCCCTAGGACACAACCAAATATTACTTCAAAAGAATGAATCCCCATTTTTGCTATTGGGCATTTGTTGATAGATTATGCTATATAGGGGTAGTATTATCTTCCTATTATAGTATAGCCTCATTTAACAATTAAATATATAGAGATATAGATAGGTTTTATATCCACATGTACTAAATATGTACTAATATATATAGTTTAGATCTTTGTTCTAACTGGCTGCATAATATTGAGGAATATATTTATTTCTCAATGATTTAATACATTTATCTTCAGTCATAAAAATGACATGGAGTTGAGAATGTGAGACTACAATACTTGAAGCCTAGGAGCTAGAAAGTGCTTAATTGTTAGATACACATGAATATTAGAAATGTCTTTGGAAAGGATAATTTACAATATTATTAATCTTGCTTAATGTGAAGGACCATTCTGCTAATACACTTATTTATATATTATCTGTTTCCATATTTTTGGGGGTAATAAAATAGCTGTTAAAGTGCCTTGAGTGGATGATTCAATGCAGTTATCACTGTCTTTCCTGTGTCTCCTTTACTTTAGACATTTAATTCTATTCATCACATTCTTCTAAACAGTGGTTAGAGACATGTAGTTTGTATGTTTTACATCTCCTGTAACCTCCTGTTATTCTGACTTAGGAATCCTTGAGGGGCCTGAAGGTCCCACTCCAGGATCTGAGGATTTTCTGCCTTGAGGCTTTGCTTTTCATCTTCCCAGGAGACCTGCATTTCATTTACTTCATAGCTATGTGCTGCTACATTTTTAAAATATGGAAGATCTGTAACCATCTAAATGAAATGAGCAGCATATGCATGAAAACTTATTTGTCTCATATAGTCTTTTAATGTTTTTCTCTCAATTAATCCACAGTAGCTCCCTTCAATCTGCATTGGACCAATCCTCATAACAATTGAAAATGAATTGTTAGTTTTCAACAATATAGAAAGGAATAAAAGGATAATACTGTAAATGTTTTTGAGAGGTTTTATATTTGTAAGAAAAATATATATCATTGTTAAAAATTATAGTGTATAAAGAAAAAGTTAGAATACCACTGAAAATGATAATTTAAATGTCAATAAAAAATCATTTAATATAACTTGAAAGTCAATGAACTTTTTCATATAATTCTGTATTTCTGTGTACTACATACTCTTACACATGTGAAGAGTATGGGTATATTTGCAAGGAATATACATATATATATATATATATATATATATATATATATATAGTATGCATATGTGTATATGTGCATGACTGTATACAAGTAATAGTATTTGTGCAATCATTCATTTTTATACTTGCATTCATGTCGTTACTATGTAAAAATCATGTAAAGTATATGGATATACATATATATCATATATTTATACTACAGATAAATGGTATGAATTTATACCATTATATATGTTCAAATAATTATTCTAAATGCTCTCATTAATTTCTGTAATTAATTAATTTTTATATTTTCTCCTTATTCTACTTCTTTTTTTCCTTCCAGTTACTCATTTTCCCTGCCATCTTCTCTTCTTTCTATCTCTGTCTAAATTTTTACTTCAATCACTAACTGCCTCAACATACATAGAACATTCTGTTTCTATTAATATCCATGTTAATTAGTGCTACAAAAACAAACACCGACAAAGAAGATTTCAAAGATGGATTCAAAGTCCAAGCAGCCATATAGTTGTTTGTGAGAACTCAACCTGTTCTACTCCATAGCAACCATTGGTACCACCAGTTATTATTTCAGTCAGTGATAGTTTTCCCATTTTAGCTACATTGTTTATAGCAATAGCTAATCATTTGAAATTTTACTTCTCTGTCAAATATGAAACAGTATATATTTCAAATGTTTCTGATAAATTAATATGTTTCCTAATATATCATTACTCTTCAATAAGGTTAATCATGTTTTTCTTTATTGACAACTTACACTGAATTTATTATAAGTAAAGTGTATTCTATTTGTTATCTAAAACATCATTAATATCTGACTTACATTCAAAACTTATAACTATGTCATTAATTATTTTTGAAATATGATACATATATGTAATATATTTTGATATAACTTTTCTTGTTATCTCTTACTGAAAAATATCTGCTTAGGCTAGTTCAAATCCTTCCTTATAATTAGCCATCTTTATAACTCATTAGGTGATGCTCTTATCATTATAAACACAGGAAGTTATTATTTTATATTATTTTGCAATTATTTAATTTAATTTAATTTTTAATAAGCTTTACCTTAAACCCTATTTATTTATTTATTTATTTACTTCGTTCTCTTCACATTGTACAATCTAGTAATCATTATTTATTTTCCACTTTCATAAAGTTTTCATGTATTTGAGAGTTTGCTTTATTTGTTATTCTATAGTAATCTTATTTCATTTTATATATATTCTATCCTAATTTCTCTTTAAATAATTTATCTGGCTCATTTTACATTCTATTTTAGCATTCTCTTTAACTCTGCCCTATTGGTGTGAAGTCCATGTACTAAGCTCTTCATTTCTACCATGATTTCACCTAACTCTAGAACTGCACTATCTCTTGCCAGGCCAGTCATTACTATAGCACACAGGATTCACGGGTGGGTCTAACTGTTGGTCACATGTTTTCCAGCATTATGAAAACTAGCCATCATGGATGAAGCTTCCAATTAAGTGGCAATCTTGCTTTCTCCATGTGTTAAGATTCAAGAATGAGGTGCCTTTAGCAATTGTGTCTTCTCTGCCAAGTTCTGTAGGATAAACAAGAGTATTGACACTAGTCCATAATGTCTGGGTCCTCAGGGGACAACAACTCTGAAAACCAACACATTTCTGGGTCTAGGCTTTGTGTGTGTGTGTGTGTGTGTGTGTGTGTGTGTGTGTGTGCAATTCCTTATGGAATTAGCTTTGACCTTCTTTTTTTTTAATAATAGACTTCGTTTATTTGTAGAGACTATGGTTTCAGAATATTTTGTTATCATTGTATTTGTTCTTTGTGTTACATACATTTAAATAATTATATATTAAGTACTCATCAAATAGAATAATAGTAGCTCAAATACTACTTAATTTTCAAATTCTTGAAATAATAATGAAATGCGCTGTGATAGCAAGGATGAAAATTGATATATATATATAGAAAAATATCTTTGCTTACCTCAATAGACAAATTTAAGTTATTTTAAAATATTCATTTTCCATGTATAATACACACCTGTTAATTTATGTAGATTAAAAAAATCCTATTTTTTTAATTAGGTTTTCTTCATTTACATTTCCAGTACTATCCCAAAAGTTCCCCATATCCTCCCTTACCCACTCCCCTACCCACCCACTCCCACTTCTTGGCCCTGGCATTCCCATATACTGAGGCATATAAAGTTTGCACGACCAATGGGCCTCTCTTTCCACTGATGGCCGACTAGGCCATCTTCTGATACATATGCAGCTAGAGACACGAGTTCCAGGGGGTACTGGTTAGTTCATATTGTTGTTCCACCTATAGGGTTGCAGATTCCTTTAACTCCTTGGGTACTTTCTCTAGCTCCTCCATTGGGGGCCCTGTGATCCATTCAATAGCTAACTGTGAGCATCCACTTCTGTGTTTGCTAGGCCCCGGCATAGTCTCACAAAAGACAGATATATCAAGGTCCTTTCAGCAAACTCTTACTAGTGTGTGCAATGGTGTCAGCGTTTGGAGACTGATTATGGGATGGATCCCTGGGTATGGCAGTCTCTAGATGATTCATCCTTTCGTCTCAGCTCCAAATTTTGTCTCTGTAACTCCTTCCCTGGGTGTTTTGTTCCCAATTCTAATAAGGGGCAAAGGGCCCACACTTTGGTCTTCACTCTTCTTGAGTTTCATGCGTTTAGCAAATTGTATCTTGTATCTTGGGTATTCTAAGTATCTGGGCTAATATCCACTTATCAGTGAGTACATATTGTGTGAGTTCTTTTGTGATGCCCTCCACATCCATCCATTTGCCTAGGAATTTCATAAATTCATTCTTTTTAATAGCTGAGTAGTACTCCATTGTGTAAATGTACCACATTTTTTGTGTCCATTCTTCTGTTCAGAGGGGCATCTGGGTTCTTTCCAGCTTCTGGCTATTACAAATAAGGGTGCTATGAACATAGTGGAGGATGTGTCCTTCTTACCAGTTGGAACATCTTCTGGATATATGCCCAGGAGAGGTATTGCGGGATCCTCCGGTAATACTATGTCCAATTTTCTGAGGAACTGCCAGACTGATTTCCAGAGTGGTTGTACAAGCTTGCAATCCCACCAACAATGGAGGAGTGTGCCACTTTCTCCACATCCTCGCCAGCATCTGCTGTCATCTGAGTTTTTGATCTTAGTCATTCTGACTGGTGTAAGGTGGAATCTCAGGGTTGTTTTTATTTGCATTTCTCTGATGATTAATGATGCTGAATATTTTTTCAGGTGCTTCTCAGTCATTTGGTATTCCTAAGGTGAGAATTCTTTGTTAAGCTCTGCACCCCATTTTTAATGGGGTTATTTCATTTTTTTGGAGTCCACCTTTTTGAGTTCTTTATATATATATTGGATATTAGTCCCCTATCTGGTTTAGGATAGGTAAAGATCCTTTCCCAATCTTTTGGTGGCCCTTTTGTCTTATTGAAGGTGTCTTTTGCCTTGCAGAAGCTTTGCAATTTTATGAGGTCCCATTTGTCCATTCTCCATCTTACAGCACAAGCCCTTGCTGTTTTATTCAGGAATTCTTCCCCTGTTCCTATATCTGAAAGGCTTTTCCCCACTTTCTCCTCTATAAGTTTCACTGTCTCTGGTTTTATGTGGAGTTCCTTGATCCACTTAGATTTGACCTTAGTACAAGGAAATAGGAATGGATCAATTCGTATTCTTCTACATGATAACAACCATTTGTGCCAGCACCATTTGTTGAAAATGCTGTCTTTTTTCCACTGGATGGTTTTAGCTCCCTTGTCAAAGATCAAGTGACCATAGGTGTGTGGGTTCATTTCTGGGTCTTCAATTCTATTCCATTGGTCTACTTGTCTGTCACTATACCAGTACCATGCAGTTTTTGTAACAATTGCTCTGTAGTACAGCTTAAGGGCAGGCATGGTGATTCCACCAGGGGTTCTTTTATCCTTGAGAATAGTTTTTGGTATCCTAGTTTTTTTGTTATTCCAGATGAATTTGCAGATTGCCCTTTCTAATTCGTTGAAGAATTGAGTTGGAATTTTGATGGGGATTGCATTGAATCTGTAGATTGCTTTTGGCAAGATAGCCATTTTTAGTATAATGATCCTGCCAATCCATGAGCATGGGAGATCTTTCCATCTTCTGAGATCTTCTTTAATTTCTTTCTTCAGAGACTTGAAGTTCTTATCATACAGATCTTTCACTTTCTTAGTTAGAGTCACACCAAGGTATTTTATATTATTTGTGACTATTGAGAAGGGTTTTGTTTCCCTAATTTCTTTTTCAGTCTGTTTATCCTTTATGTAGAGAAAGGCCATTGACTTGTTTGAGTTAATTTTATAACCAGATACTTCACTGAAGCTCTTTATCAGGTTTAGGAGTTCTCTGGTGGAAATTTTAGGGTCACTTATATATATTATCATATTATTTGAAAAAAGTGATATTTTGACTTCTTCCTTTCCAATTTGTATCCCCTTGATCTCCTTTTGTTGTCGAATTGCTCTGGCTAGGACTTCAAATACTATGTTGAATAGGTTGGGAGAAAGTGCTGGCACCAACTGGAAGGAAGTTGTGCTCCTGGTCAGGCTGGGTTTCCTGCTTCTCTAATGCTGTCTCAGGTCCCTCGTGATTAGATTGGAACAGAGGTTGTGTTCCACTCATGGGTGGTCCTAAGATAGTGTGGAGAGTCCTCTAGGGGACCTTGGGAGTATCCGCCGACTCCACGCCCAAGGTGACCCGGTGCTGGTGCCAACCAGAAGGGACTTGTCAACTTTGACATTCTTTAATTACCTTAATCTTATTGCCTTTTCCATTTTTTGGCCTAGGCACATTAATTTTACTATAGTATATGAAATAAAGCTGTAATTAAGTGCTTGGATATTTTGTTTCTCTTTAGCAGTTTGTTCAATGTTTCTTTATCACTTACTTTATTCTTTCATTAAAACAATATTCTGCTAATGATCCCTGAATGTGTTCTTTCTGATGATTCAGTACTGATAGATGAAGTAAAGTTCTTTCAAAGAGGATATTCTATAATATTCACTAATGATTTTTAAAAGTACAATTTCTAAGTAACTTAGGGAAAAGAAGTTGACATATTAGATAATCTTCTAATAAAATAAGATATTTTAATCTCCAAGACATTTCTTTTAATTATTTTTATTCCTAGTATCAAATAATCTGTTCAATATTACAAAATAATTTTTAGTTTTTCATAGCAGAGCCTTTGTATATTTAATTTCATAAGATAAAAGTTATATTTAATAAACCTCTCATTTTTCCAAAATATTAATAATTCCCTGCTACACACTGTACTAATGTCTATAATAACTCAATATTTATATGAAGTCAAACACTAAAATAGTTTTACTTTGTTAAATAAAAATTTAATTTTATGACTTAAGTGTGTATTTTTGTTCAAAACTTTAACATATTCCAATATTCTTTACATGGGTACAAATTATGTTCATTCACTATGGGTAGTAAAACAAAATATCACATCTTAGGTTGTACCAGAAAACCTATTTTTGTGACAGGATGAGAGGATATCAATACAAATCTGAGGTAATTACACAGGTTATATTGTTTCTTAAATATATGATAAAATTTTATTTTTTTCTATCTTCTGCGTTTTCTTGTAATCCCTTTGTAAACACATTATTCCTGTGACTGCCCTTATTGATACAGGTTCATTTTATCTCTCTGTATGTCTGTTTCTTAATGAGAAACCTAGGAGTTTGATATTGAAACCTCATGTCTACATGGCAACATTGGAAATAATTACTTATTGAACTAATTTTCTTTAAAAGAAGAATATTTTTAGGGAGGTTCAAGTTCAAGGAGATGAGCCATTTATGAATATCCAGGGGAATACAATTCAAGTCACAATTCAAGGAAACATTTTTAAACATGCAATTATAAATCAGATAAGGCAAATATTCAATAATTTAATGTTAGGTGTGTTTCATGTTGTCATTGTCTTAGTGAAACTAAGTTTCAATTCACTTGGATATGTTATTAATGTTTCAAACAATTTGGAGAGTAAATTAAGCAAATTTTGGCTAAGTTGGGAATGAAATAAAACAATAAAAACTTTGAAGTGGACTAAACAAAAGCAGACAGTCCAGATATCTTGAATATTTGATCTTCTCTTTCCATTTATTAAGAAGATTATTATGAGCAACTGTTCATGGACTCCATTACTTAAGGGAAAATATTTAAAATATGTAAAGATGTTGTTAATGTTATCTCTGTAAAAATATTACTTATTGCTTTCTACTCTAAGTCTACTTATTATTTCCATGTGAACCTTGTTCCAACATTATCCTGTATAGTAATTTCCAGGGATTGTGGATGAATACATAATAATAGATGTATAAAACTCTTGGCTCAGGAAATGAGATCCTGATTGAAAATGTCTGCATTATAAAATATTCAACTGTTAGACCATTGAGATGGTTGAGTGGTAAAGGTGATGTAATCAAGGTTAATGACCTGAATTTGATACCCAGGATCTTGTTATGTACATGGTTGGTCTCGTACCTTCCTCAGTCATTACATCATAAAAGTATCACAGATTCCTGTAAAGCCGAGCACATAAATGGTTTAAGAGTTAAGACTAGAGGCTGGCTCATCATTTTTGTTTTTTTGAAGTTCCCTCAAAGCTACCTTCTATTACTGGAATCACTTCAAACTCTATATGGTCTTTTTCTGGAATACATCACCTGGTATATCCAATCTCCAAAACCTATGAAAGGGAAGAAGGGAACCAAACCTGGTAGTTGTTCTCTGACTACCACCCAAAGGATGTCCTACATATGTTCACACATGCACATGCAAACACACACACTCACAAGTGCATACACACACACACACATGCATAAAAAGTAACTGACATTTTTATCCACACTACTGGTGTGGACATAAATGGGATTTAAGTGTACCCTATGTCAACTCACATTTAAAATAGTATGTTGGGGGATACTGGATGATAATATTTTTAAAATATTTTCTTTAAAATATCGTGCACTATTTTATTATAATATATGTATGGGAGGTATTTGATTCAAATTTTGGTACAAACTTGATGCTCCTTTGAAATTCTTTGAGATACCCAAAATAAACTGAATTGAATGTTCAATTATGAATAAGTTATCAAATGTATCAAATGGATGGGAGTCTATTAATATTTAATATAGATCTTTATTTTTTATCAGGACTGCCTCTAGAATGATACTGTGAAGTAGATTATTTGCATGCCAGGATTTCTCATCTAAAACAATTCTTATAGTTTTTCTAGGTAGAATGCAACTTAAGAATAGTTTGCAACACTAAGAATAGTAATCTATATCCATGAAGTTCATGTTCTCTCTCCTTCTACTTACAAACATCCAAGTAAATATAGAAATTTACAAGGTAGTCTTTTTTCTTCCCAAGCTAATGTTTTGCATTGGTTATGTACCTTATTTGACTTTTTGCTCCCTGAGCTCATTACATCATAAAAGTATCACAGACCTCCGAAAAGCTAAGTAAATAACAGGGAAGGGTTCAGACAATCAAGTTAACTCCCCAGCTGTTCATTTGGCTCTTGCAGCTTCTGATGTCCCTAGAGCTGCCTTCTAACACTGATTATCTCTATGCTGCTTAGTGGCATTCTCTGAAACTTACTACCCTATTTCCCTACACATATAGTGAGGATACATTCATTAGTGTGAAAACTGCTTTCAATAACTCTCACTTATGCTGTCTGAGCAATAGCCTATTTTCTCTCTTTTTAAAAATTGCTTTATTTGTTTATATTCCAAATGCTTCCCCCTTCCAAGACACCCCTGCAATATTTCTTCACCCCATTGCTCTCCCCTTTGAGTCTAAGAGGGTACTCCCCCTTCTACTCCACACCCATTACCCAACCACTCACTCCCAACTCTCCTTCTCTAGGGCATCAAATCTATACAAGATTACGCCCATCCTCTCCCACTGGGGCCAGACAAGGCAGTGCTCTACTATATATTTGCAGGTGTCCATGGACCAGCCTCTTGTTGGTAGCTTAGTCAATGGGACCTCCAGATTAGTTGGCACTGTTGTTCTTCCTATGGGGTTGACATCCTCTTCAGCTCATTCAATCTCTTCTCTTACTTTCCAAGGGGTCCCTGATCTCACTCAAATGGTTGACTGTAAGGCTCAGCATCTTTCTCAGCCAGCTGCTGGTAGACTCTCTCAGAGGACAGCAGTATTAAGCCACTGACTGCAAGCACAATATAGCACCCTCAATAGTGTCAGGGTTTGATGCCTGCCGATGGGATAGAGCCCAAGTTGGGCCGGTCACTGGATTGCCTTTCTTTCAATCTCTGCCACATTTTTGGCCCTATATTTCTTTTAGAAGAGAACAATTCTAGGTCAAAAAAATTTTGAAGGTAAATTGGAGACCCCATCCCTTCACCAGTGGGCCTTGTCTATCTACTGGAGGTGGACTCTTAAGGTTCAATTTCCCCATTGTTGAGCATTTCATCCTAGGGTATACTCATTAGGTTCTGGGAGTCTCACATTTTAGGTCTCTGGGACTTTCTAGTGGTTCCCCCTATCCCCATGCTCCAAATTTGCATATTTCATTCATTCTCTGGGCCCTCTGGGCTTCTGTTCTATCTCTCCATATGTCTGATTTTGTCACCGTTTTTCCCCTCCCTGTCCCCTCTCCCAGCCAGGTCCCTCACAACATCTGCCTCCCATGATTTTTTGTTATGCCTTCCAAGTGGGATTGAACCATCCTTACTTAGACCTTCCTTCTTGTTAAACATCTTAAGGGCTATGAGTTAGTATCATGAATATTTTGCACTTTAGGCTAATATCCACTTCTCAGTGAGTAAATACTCTGCATGTCTTTTTGGGTCTGGGTTACCTCACTCAGGATGATATTTTCTAGTTCCATCCATTTGCCTGCAAAAATCATGATGTCCTCTTTTTAACAGCTGAATAGTATTCCAGCTGAATAGTATTGAATAGTGTGCAAATGAACCACATTTTCTGTATCCATTCTTTGGTTGAGGGACATCTGGGTTGTTTTCAGCTTCTGGCTATTTTGAATAAGGCTACTATAAACACAGTAGAGAATGTGTCCTTGTGGGGTCCAGGAGTGATATACCTGGATCTTCAGGTAGAACTATTCCCAATGCTCTGAAGAATCACCATATTGATTTCCAGAGTGGTTGGACTATTTGCAAGCCCACCAGCAATGGAGGCGTGTTCTTTCTTTACATCCTTGCCAGCATGTGCTGTCACCTGAGTGTTTGAACTTAGACATTCTGATTGATGTAAGGTGGAATCTCAGGGCTGTTTTGATTTGTGTTTACCTAAGGGATGTTCAACATTTCTTTAGGTGTTTCTCTCCTATTCGAGTTTCTTCTATTTATAATTCTTTCTTTAGCTCTGTACCCATTTTTGACCATTTTATTTTATTTATTTTGGACATTTGTTCTTTACCATACATAAGGATAGGGAAGAGCTCTTCTGAATCTGTCAGTTGCCATTTTGTTAAAAGTTTTGGAGAGATCAGAAACTCAGGTCCCATAGCTAAAGACAATAAAAGTAATATACAGCAAACTAACAGCCAACCACAAATTAAATGAAGGGAACTTGAAGCCATCCCACTAAAATCTGGGAAAAGACAAGACTGCATATTCTCTATCTATTCAATATATTACTCAAAGTTCTAGCTAGAGCAATTAGACAACAAAAGGAGATCATGGGGATACAAGTTGTAAAAGAAGAAGTCAAGGTATCACTATTTGTGGATGATATGATGGTATACATAAACAAACAAAAAAGTTCTACATGAGAACTCCTTCACCTGATAAACAATTTCATCAAAGTAGCTGGATATAAGATTATCTCCAATTAAGTATTAGTCTTATTTTAAACAAATGATAAATGGGCTGAAGTAGAAATTAGGAAAAAAAAAACACTCTCCACAATAGGTACAAATAATGTAAAATATTTTAGTGTAACTCTGATCAGACTAGTGAAAGATCTATAGGACTTAAAATTCAAATACCTGAAGAAAGAAATCTAAGAAGACTTTAGAAGATTAATAGATCTCCCATGCTCATGGCTTGGTTAGATCAACAGAGTAAAAATGGCAGTCTTACAAAAAGCAATCTACAGATTCAATGCAATGCCCATCAAAATTCCAACACAGTTCTTCACAGACATGGAAAGAACAAGAACAATTCTTAACTTCATATAGAAAAAATAACTAGGATATTGAAAACAATTCTCAGCAATAAAAGAAATTTTGGGGGATAATCATTTTCTGCCACCTCAAGCTAAATTACAGAGCAATAGTGATAAAAACTGAATGGTATTGGTACAGAGACAAACAGATTGATCATTGGAATATAATTCAAGACTCAGAAATAAACCCATATATCTATGGGCACTTGAACTTTGACAATGAAGACAAAATCATACAGTGATCAAAAAAGAAAGCATCTTCAATAAATGGTGCTGATATAACTGGAGGCCTGCTTATAGAAGGCAAATTGCTTTATATTTATCACCTGGTACAAAGCTCAAGTCCAGGTGGATAAAGGACCTCAACATAAAATCACATACAGTGAATCTAATACAAGAGAAAATGGGCAATAGCCTGGAATACATTGGCACAGCAGAACATTTCCTGGACAGAAAACTAATGGCTCAGGCTCTAAGATCCACTCCTCAAGAGGAACAAAACAAGAAAGAACATCCAGGGCTGGTCCCTAGCAACCAACAATTGATGAATGTGACATCACAAAACTGAAAAGCTTCTGTAAGCAATAGGACACTGTCAATAGGACAGAACACCAATGGCTTGTGCTATGAGATAAAGAATCGACAAATGAGACCTTATAAAATTGCAAAGCTTCTGTAAGGCAAAGGACACTGTTTATAAGACAAAGAGGCAACAAACAGATTGGGAAAAGATCTTTACCAATTCTAAATCTGCTAGAGGGATCATATCCAAAATATACAAAAAACACAAGAAGTTAGACTACAGAAAAATGGGTTGGCTGGGGAGAAGGGGGAGGGAGAGAGGGGTTAGGGGATTTTCAGAGGGGAAACTCGGAAAGGGGATAACATTTGAAATGTAAATAATGAAAATATCTAATAAAAAAGAAAAAAGAAAAATAAATTTATTTAGATTAGGCACTTTTCAATGTCCTATGTGGAACCCATATGTTGTATTGAAATATGCAGTTAATAAACATTACTATATGTGGAAATGCTCGTAATACAAAATACGACTTTTGTGTCATTGGCAATCCCTATAGCAACACTTTTTGTTTGAATGTGTATTTGCAGAATTCCCCCCATTTTCACAACCTAAATTAGTTTATTTCTATTTTCCTGTATGTCTTACAGTGTTGACTGATAGTTTCCGGTTACAGAAGAATCATTCACTTGAAAAAAATGGGTTACAGCACTAAACAAAAACTGTCAACTGAGGAATACTGAATGGCTGAGAAGCACCTAAAGAAAATGTTCGACATCGTTACTCATCAGAGATGCAAATCAAAACAACCATAAGATTCTACCTCATACCAGTCAGAATGGCTAAGATCAAATCCGTAGGTGACAGCAGATGCTATTGAGGATGTGGAGAAAGATGAACACTCCTCCATTGCTGGTGGGATTGCAAGCTGGTAAAAACACACTCGAAATCAATTTGGCGGTTCCTCAAAAGATTGGATATAGTTCTACAAGAGGACCCAGCAATACCACTCCTGAGCATATTGCCAGAAGATTCTCCAACATGTAATAAGGACATATGCACCACTATGTTCATAGCAGTCTTATATATAATAGCAAGAAGCTGGAAAGAAATGAGAAGTCCCTGAACAGAGGAATGGACACAAAAAATGTGGTACATTTACACAAAGGATTACTACTCAGCTACAAAAACCAATGAATGTATGAGATTCTTAGGCAAATGGATGGATCTGGTAAATATCATCCTGAGTGAGGTAACCCATTCACAAAGGACACACATGATATGCACTCACTGATAAGTGGATATTGGCCCAGAAGCTCAGAATACCGAAGATACAATTCGCAAACTACATAAAACTCAGGAAGGAAGACCAAAGTGTGGACACTTCGATCCTTCCTAAAAGGGGGAACAAAATACCCATGGAAGGAGTTACAAAGACAGAGTGTGGAGCAGAGACTGAAGGAATTACCAGCCAGAGACTGCCCCACCTGAGGATCCATCCCATATACAATCACCAAACCCAAACACAATTGTGGATGCCATCAAGTGCTTGCTGTCAGGAGCCTGATATAGCTGTCCCGAGAGGCTCTGTCAGTACCTGACAAATACAGAAATGGATGCTCACAGTCATCCATGGACTGAGCACAGGGTCCCCAATGAAGAAATTAGAGAAAGGACCCAAGGAGTTGAAGGGGTTTACAGCTCCATAGGAGGAACAACAATATGAACTAACCAGTACCTCCAAAGCTCTCAGGGACTAAACCACCAACCAAAGATTATACATAGTAAGACTCATAGCTCTAGCTACATATGCAGCAGAGGATGGTCTAGTTGGTTATCAATGGAAGGAGAGTCCCTTGGTCATGTGAAGGCTCTATGTATAGGTGAATGCCAAGGCCAGAAAGTGGGAGTTGGTAGGTTGTTGAGCAGGGGCAGTGGGAAAGGGATAAGAGGAGGGGGTTTTCTGGGGGAGACCAGGAAAGAGGATACTATTTGAAATGTATATAAGGAAAATATCTAATAAAAGAAAAGAAGAAAATAAAAGAAAAGAAGAGAAAAAAAGAAAAGAAAAGAGAAAAGAAAAATGAAATTCCTATTTTTACAGTGGTTTTTGTTTTTACTCATCTATACTTTTTCATTTGATGAGAGAGTTGAATAAAAATAAACTTCAACATTTACCTTAAAGCTGTGGAAGAAGCCACTTAGCTAGATTGTTTTGCTGGAAATATATTGATATTATACACAGAGCATGCCCAGAGAGACGTGCTTTATTGGATCAAAAGTCGCACCTCATAGTGTATTGACATCTCAGAATCTTGATTAAAGTGTATAATTTTGCAACATTATTTGAGATAGTAAGCTCTAAAAACATGATTTAATGTTCCAATTGTATGAAAGAAAAAAAGTGTGTCAAAGTAAGAAATTGAAATAATGGTTATAAACCAATAACACAAGCCAAGGAGAGGAGGAGCAAGTAATCTTTGTGGCAATTTGGTGAGGAGATTTAACCAAATATAAATGCATTTCCAAATGTTTCTCCTAAGACATTTAAAGTATAAATAATACAATGTGATACAGTAGCTAAGATTGAGAATATAATCTGTTTATGAACAAAAAATTAAATTAACATTACAGTATTATTGTTGTTGTTATTAAAATTATTCTATAGCCTGTTATAATAGTATTTACAGTTGTAAAAATTCACTAAAATTTTTACTACCAAATATTCAAATTATGTTACATTTACCTTGTATAGTATGCAGATGGCCAGTGAAAGGTAAATATGCACAGTCATATAATATCAAATGAATGCATGTGTACAAGCCTGGCATTTCCTATGAAACATTAAGATGCTTAGTATGTGAGAAAGAAATTCATAATGAAAAAGACACTGGTGTGAAGTTAATAGTGAGGAATAACATGAAATTCTGTATTCAAATGGAACTGGATTATTTAGTAATAGTCAAAATCAGATTTATTTTTTTACAAATTTATAGTACATTTACTATCTTAGATATCTCCATTTTCTCTGTTAGCTGATATATACCATTGGCCTAGTACTTCAGAAGTATGTTGGTAGTTTTTAGACTGAATCTTACAAATATCCCAGGTAAAAGAACTAAGGCTTTCAAAAGAAAAGAAGCAATGCAGTTTGTCTCATAGTATGATTATATACCTGATTGGGAAGCTAACAGGATAGATAACTTACTGTACCGAAAAGAATAAAAGATAATGAGAACACCCTCTAGTAAAGAATATTCTTTTGACAACAGATGAAGCCTATCACAGAAATGCACAAATAACTAAATTGCAGAAAAAAATAGTGTCTCTGTGGTGTCCAACCTCAACCAACACATCTGTAATACAATCCCAAAAATTAATACTCCGGAGAAAACATGAATGGGCAATGGTAAAATTGTAGGTGCTAGTAGAACAGTATGCCAGTGGATTAAGGTGTCCCTCAGACACAACAGTTATGACAAAACACACCCAGGTGCTCTCAGCTACATATTTGCTTCGGTATGATCAGCATAATGCCAGTGAAGGTATGGAAGCTTGAAAAGGTACAGGAGGTCAGTGACTTCAGAGACAAACAGATGCCTGCAAGGAAGAGCTCTCATATAGATTGTCCAATCTAGAATGGCCAGCTCTGGATACACTCAGTACACACACACACACACACACAAAATCCCGCCACTCCATTAATTATAATTAGAGAAGAATATTGATTTGGGAGGAAAAGGGAAATATTGAAGATAGGAGAGGTAGGGGGGAAATGATGTAGACAGTGTTCAAGTATAAAATTTGTAAAATAAATTAAATAAATAAGCAAATAATAAGCAAAGAAATAAAGAATGAACTAACACAAGTTGGCCCCAGTCACCAGCAAAGTCTGTGACTGCTGTGTTCCATTTCATTTGTCTCTGGTAATGGAAATGGATTTTAACTCTCTCTTTTACTACATTATGGTAAAATGCCCCTAACTGTTATCAGCAGCAAGAGACTTTGCTGAATGTTTCAAGGTTATCAGTCTCTTTTTCAAAGCATTGAAATAAAGGCACAGGCAGGCTGAAAAGTAGCAAGGGAAACTTATCCCAAAGCAAAGCCATAGTACAGATCAAGAAGAAAGCTGTCCAGAGTGACAGTGGATCACATAAGTACGAGGACTCAACTGACCCAGTTATTGTATGACATAGCCATTTTATGGATCCAAGAGAAGGTGCTGAGTTGTTTAGGTTCTCTATTTTGATTGGATTGACAGATTTGGATTACATTGATGTTTCTTCCCCTGATGTGCTGGATTTTAAACATATGCATACTCAGTTATTTACAAAAATTGGATGGAAAAGAAGGAATTTCCCCTTGAAGTTCACTTGTGGAAACATTTTTGCCCTATGCACTCAAACTAAGTTCAGGCTGTCTCAGTTTCTCCTTATGCGTTTTAGGACATGTTTGAATAGAAACTGGTACATGTTTAATAGTAGGTATACATGTAACCAGATATAGGGAGGGATGTACATTGTCAACATGTTTCTAGGTGTAGTGTTTGTGTGTTTGTGTGTGTGTGTGTGTGTGTGTGTGTGTGTGAGATGGGCAGATGAAGGTCTAGGTTTCCATATATACTATAAGACTCATGGTAACTGTATATCCTAAATCAAATATACTCCTAATTTTTAAATCTAATACCTATACACATCTAACTTAAAAGTAAAACTAGTTCTTGGTATTATGGAAAAAACATGTCAAATGTTCATTATGGTACATAGTCAAGAAAGAATGAAATTAGCTGTAGCACAAGATGGCAATTTCATCTGCAGTCATGATGTAATATCATTACTTTTCAGCCAATGCTGGGGCATGTATATAGTGTCTGCCCTAAACAGATTTGTTTGCAACAGGCTATGACGTCCAGGTGAGTATATGATTTTTCTCAATGAGGAAACCACCATTATGCATTTCTCAGAAGGCAGGGGTAAGTGATGCTTGTATAATAACACAGCTTCAGTCAGAAGGGCTACTATGCAGGGAGAGTGGAAGCGAAAGACTGAAGCCAAACTTTAGACAGGAAACTCAAAATTATGGTGAAAGATGGTAAATAAACCAAGCAGAAGGGACTCTGAACTGAAAGATGGGGTATGTGATTTATTATTCTCAGTGTCTATTTGAATTTGGTCAAAGCATTTCAGCTACCTCGTACATATTTGAATAATGGATTTATTGCTTCACTCTGGTTTCTTCAGCTTCATATTTCAAGGCTGCAAAATAAGGAAGAGTTCTTTTAATCTACAGCAAAGATATTTAGAAGGAAAAGGACTCAGTTATATAATGAAACACTGTGTGAACTGATAGTGAGGTACAATAAACAGTGTGGCTGGGAGTGGCTCATACAAGGAGTAGCATAGGAACTGGTTTTATTTATAATCATGAAAACATGAAAATTGCTTGATTAGGATACCAGGGATCAATTTTCCTTGCATTGTAGCTGTTATATAATTAAACAAGAGCACTATTTAACTCCTCAATTAGGTACAATATTTCCCATATCTGTTATTATTTAAATACTGGTTTGTAGAACATGTTTTAATGGTATTCATTAGACTAAAGGAAAACACATTAGTAAAATGAGTTATTTGGTTTTAGGTCAAAGTTCAGCATATCATATAAAAATAAATTCAGACTTAAGACCAAGCATTTCATTAAAATCCATTAAGAATAATTTTACAAAAATGTGTAAAAATTTTGACATATGTGTACAAGCATATGGAGTTGTATGAAAGCAAAATTAACTAAGCTGACTGTAGTAGTGCACAATATTAGTGCCTATGGCACATTCATAACACAAATTACAACAGTATCATTACAAGAGCAAAAGGAGATATAGACAATGTCTTCATTTATATGTGTAATAGTTTTACTATACTACAAATTATCAAAGGCACCCTATGAAGTTCCAAGACCATAGAAGGAGGATGGTAGAAGATGTTTTGATTTTCCTGAGATAATTTGGGTCAGTGAATACAAGTAGAAGTCCTACAGAATCCAATTGCGCAGGACCTGAGACTGCATTAGTTAGGGAAGCAGAAACTGGCCTGAGTAGGGCCACAGGCCTCACCCGGCCGGATCAGCGCCAGGGTAGCGGGAGTGCAGGGTTGCCTGACACCCGCCAGCTACCCACGACCCCCGCCACAGGATTTTGGGACTGCTGGTGAGTGGAACACAGCTTCTGCTCCAATCCAATTGCGCGGGACCTGAGACTGCATTAGTTAGGGAAGCAGAAACCGGCCTGAGTAGGGCCACAGGCCTCACCCGGCGGATCAGCGCCAGGGTAGTGGGAGCGCAGGGTTGCCTGACACCCGCCAGCTACCCACGACCCCCGCCGCAGGATTTTGGGACTGCTGGTGAGTGGAACACAGCTTCTGCTCCAGTCCAATCACGCGGGACCTGAGACTGCTCTGGTTGGGGAGAGAGAAATCCGGCCCACATAGGGCCACAACCCTCTTCCGGTCAGAAAAGCACCTGAGCAGCTGGGGCGCAGGGTCTGCTGACACTCGCCAACTGCCCACAACACCCGCCACAGGATCTTAAGACTTCTGGTGAGTGGAGCACAGCTTCTGCTCCAATCCAATTGCGCGGGACCTGAGACTGCATTAGTTAGGGAAGCAGAAACCGGCCTGAGTAGGACCACAGGCCTCATCCGGCTGGATCAGCGCCGGGGTAGCGGGAGCGCAGGGTTGCCTGACACCCGCCAGCTACCCACGACCCCCGCCGCAGGATTTTGGGACTGCTGGTGAGTGGAACACAGCTTCTGCTCCAGTCCAATCACGCGGGACCTGAGACTGCTCTGGTTGGGGAGAGAGAAATCCGGCCCACATAGGGCCACAACCCTCTTCCGGTCAGAAAAGCACCTGAGCAGCTGGGGCGCAGGGTCTGCTGACACTCGCCAACTGCCCACAACACCCGCCACAGGATCTTAAGACTTCTGGTGAGTGGAGCACAGCTTCTGCTCCAATCCAATTGCGCAGGACCTGAGACTGCATTAGTTAGGGAAGCAGAAAAACGGCCTGAGTAGGACCACAGGCCTCTTCTGGCTGGACCAGCACCGGGGTACCGTCAGCTACCCACGACCCCCGCCGCAGGATTTAGAGACTGCTGGTGAGTGGAACACAGCTTCTGCTCCAATCTTTAAATAGTTACAACGATAACAACTAACCCCAGAGATTACCAGATGGCGAAAGGTAAACGTAATAATCTTACTAACAGAAACCAAGACCACTCACCATCATCAGAACCCAGCACCCCCTCTTCACCCAGTCCAGGGCACCCCAACACACCGGAAAAGCTAGACACGGATTTAAAAGCATATCTCCTGATGATGATAGAGGACTTCAAGAAGGACGTTAATAACACACTTAAAGAAATGCAGGAGAACACTGCTAAAAAGGAAGAAGACAATAAAGAGGAAGCACAAAAATCCCTTAAAGAATTGCAGGAGAACACTGCTAAAGAGTTACAAATCCTTAAAGAAAAACATGATAACATAATCAAACAGGTAGAAGTCCTTACAGAAAAACAGGAAAACACATCCAAACAGATGATGGAAATGAACAAAACCATACTAGACCTAAAAAGGGAAGTAGACACAATAAAGAAAACCCAAAATGAGGCAACACTGGAGATAGAAACCCTAGGAAAGAAATCTGGAACCATAGATACGAGCATCAGCAACAGAATACAAGAGATGGAAGAGAGAATCTCAGGTGCAGAAGATTCCATAGAGAACATCGGCACAACAATCAAGGAAAATGGAAAATGCAAAAAGATCCTAACTCAAAACATCCAAGAAATACAGGACATAATGAGAAGACCAAACCTACGGATAATAGGAGTGGATGAGAATGAAGATTATCAACTCAAAGGACCAGCAAACATCTTCAACAAAATTATTGAAGAAAACTTCCCAAATCTAAAGAAAGAGATGCCCATGAACATACAAGAAGCCTACAGAACTCCAAATAGACTGGATCAGAAAAGAAATACCTCCCGACACATAATAATCAGAGCAACAAATGCTCTAAATAAAGATAGAATACTAAAAGCAGTAAGAGAAAAAGGCCAAGTAACATATAAAGGCAAGCCTATCAGAATTACACCAGATTTTTCACCAGAGACTATGAAAGCCAGAAGATCCTGGACAGATGTTATACAGACACTAAAAGAACACAAATTCCAGCCCAGGCTACTATACCCAGCCAAACTCTCAATTAACATAGATGGAGAAACCAAAGTATTCCATGACAAAACCAAATTCACACATTATCTCTCCACGAATCCAGCCCTTCAAAGGATAATAACAGAAAAAAACCAATACAAGGACAGGAACCACGCCCTAGAAACAACAAGAAGGTAATCCCTCAACAAACCTAAAAGAAGACAGCCACAAGAACAAAATGCCAACTTTAACATCAAAAATAACAGGAAACACCAATTTCTTTTCCTTAATATCTCTTAATATCAATGGACTCAACTCCCCGATAAAAAGACATAGACTAACAAACTGGCTACAAAAACAAGACCCAACATTTTGCTGCTTACAGGAAACTCATCTCAGAGAAAAGGATAGACACTACCTCAGAATGAAAGGCTGGAAAACAATTCTCCAAGCAAATGGCATGAAGAAACAAGCTGGAGTAGCCATTCTAATATCTGATAAGATTGACTTCCAACCCAAAGTCATTAAAAAAGACAGGGAGGGACACTTCATACTCATCAAAGGTAAAATCCTCCAAGAGGAACTATCAATCCTGAATATCTATGCTCCAAATACAAAGGCAGCCACATTCATTAAAGAAACTTTAGTAAATCTCAAAACACACATTGCACCTCATACAATAATAGTGGGAGACTTCAACACACCACTTTCACCAATGGACAGATCATGGAAACAGAAACTAAACAGGGACACAGTGAAACTAAGAGAAATTATGAATCAAATGGATCTGGCAGATAACTACAGAACATTCTATCCTAAAACAAAAGGATATACCTTCTTCTCAGCACCTCATGGTACCTTCTCCAAAATTGACCACATAATTGGTCACAAAACAGGCCTCAACATATATAAAAATATTGAAATTGTCCCATGCATCCTATCAGATCACCATGGACTAAGGCTGATCTTCAATAACAAAATAAATAATAGAAAGCCAACCTTCACGTGGAAACTGAACAACACTCTTCTCAATGATACCTTGGTCAAGGAAGGAATAAAGAAAGAAATTAAGGACTTTTTAGAGTTCAATGAAAATGAAGCCACAACATACCCAAACTTATGGGACGCAATGAAAGCATTTTTAAGAGGAAAACTCATAGCTCTGAGTGCCTCCAAAAGGAAACTAGAGAGAGCACACATTAGCAGCTTGACAACACACCTAAAAGCACTAGAACAAAAGGAAGCAAATTCACCCAAGAGGAGTAGACGGCAGGAAATAATCAAACTCAGGGGTGAAATCAACCAAATGGAAACAAGAAAAACTATTCAAAGAATCAACCAATCAAGGAGCTGGTTCTTTGAGAAAATCAACAAGATAGATAAACCCTTAGCCAGACTCACTAGAGGGCACAGGGAAAGCATCCTAATTAACAAAATCAGAAATGAAAAAGGAGACATAACAACAGATCCTGAAGACATCCAAAACACCATCAGATCCTTCTACCAAAGGCTATACTCAACAAAACTGGAGAACCTGGATGAAATGGAGAAGTTCCTAGACAGATACCAGGTACCAAAGTTGAATCAAGATCAGGTTAATGATCTAAACATCCCTATATCCCCCAAAGAAATAGAAGCAGTCATTAATAGTCTCCCAACTAAAAAAAGCCCAGGACCAGATGGGTTTAGTGCAGAGTTCTATCAGACCTTCAAAGAAGATCTAATCCCAGTTCTTCACAAACTATTCCACAAAATAGAAACAGAAGGTACTCTACCCAACTCATTCTATGAAGCCACAATTACTCTGATACCTAAACCACAAAAAGACCCAACAAAGATAGAAAACTTCAGACCGATATCCCTTATGAATATTGATGCAAAAATCCTCAATAAAGTTCTTGCTAACCGAATCCAAGAACACATCAAAACAATCATCCATCCTGACCAAGTAGGTTTCATCCCAGGGATGCAGGGATGGTTCAATATACGGAAATCCATCAACGTAATACAGTATATAAACAAACTCAAAGACAAAAACCACATGGTCATCTCCTTAGATGCGGAAAAAGCATTTGACAAGATCCAACACCCATTCATGATAAAAGTCTTGGAAAGATCAGGAATTCAAGGCCCATACCTAAACATGATAAAAGCAATCTACAGCAAACCAGTAGCCAACATCAAAGTAAATGGTGAGAAGCTTGAAGCAATCCCTCTAAAATCAGGGACTAGACAAGGCTGTCCACTTTCTCCATACCTATTCAACATTGTACTTGAAGTCCTAGCCAGAGCAATTCGACAACAAAAGGAGATCAAAGGGATACAAATTGGAAAAGATGAAGTCAAAATATCACTTTTTGCAGATGATATGATAGTATATATAAGTGACCCTAAAAATTCCACCAGAGAACTCCTAAGCCTGATAAACAGCTTCGGTGAAGTAGCTGGATATAAAATTAACTCAAACAAATCAATGGCCTTTCTCTACACAAAGAATAAACAGGCTGAGAAAGAAATTAGGGAAACAACACCCTTCTCAATAGTCACAAATAATATAAAATATCTTGGCGTGACTCTAACTAAGGAAGTGAAAGATCTGTATAATAAAAACTTCAAGTCTCTGAAGAAAGAAATTCTAGAAGATCTCAGAAGATGGAAAGATCTCCCATGCTCATGGATTGGCAGGATCAACATTGTAAAAATGGCTATCTTGCCAAAAGCAATCTACAGATTCAATGCAATCCCCATCAAAATTCCAAATCAATTCTTCAACGAATTAGAAAGTGCAATCTGCAAATTCATCTGGAATAACAAAAAACCTAGGATAGCAAAAACTCTTCTTAAGGATAAAAGAACCTCTGGTGGAATCACCATGCCGGACCTAAAACTCTACTACAGAGCAATTGTGATAAAAACTGCATGGTACTGGTATAGTGACAGACAAATAGACCAATGGAACAGAATTGAAGACCCAGAAATGAACCCACACACCTATGGTCACTTGATCTTCGACAAGGGAGCTAAAAACATCCAGTGGAAGAAAGACAGCATTTTCAACAAATGGTGCTGGCACAACTGGTTGTTAACATGTAGAAGAATGCGAATCGATCCATTCCTATCTCCTTGTACTAAGGTCAAGTCTAAGTGGATCAAGGAACTTCACATAAAACCAGAGACACTGAAACTTATAGAGGAGAAAGTGGGGAAAAGCCTTGAAGATATGGGCACAGGGGAAAAATTCCTGAATAGAACAGTAATGGCTTGTGCTGTAAGATCGAGAATTGACAAGTGGGACCTCATGAAACTACAAAGCTTCTGCAAGGCTAAAGACACCATCAATAAGACAAAAAAACCACCAACAGATTGGGAAAGGATCTTCACCTATCCTAAATCAGATAAGGGACTAATATCCAATATATATAAAGAACTCAAGAAGGTGGACTCCAGAAAGTCAAATAACCCCATTAAAAAATGGGGCTCAGAACTGAACAAAGAATTCTCACCTGAGGAATACCGAATGGCAGAGAAGCACCTGAAAAAATGTTCAACATCCTTAATCATCAGGGAAATGCAAATCAAAACAACCCTGAGATTCCACCTCACACCAGTCAGAATGGCTAAGATCAAAAATTCAGGTGACAGCAGATGCTGGCGAGGATGTGGAGAAAGAGGAACACTCCTCCATTGTTGGTGGGATTGCAAGCTTGTACAACCACTCTGGAAATCAGTCTGGCGGTTCCTCAGAAAATTGGACATAGTACTACCGGAGGATCCAGCAATACCTCTCCTGGGCATATATCCAGAAGATGTCCCAACCGGTAAAAAGGACACATGCTCCACTATGTTCATAGCAGCCCTATTTATAATAGCCAGAAGTTGGAAAGAACCCAGATGTCCCTCAACAGAGGAATGGATACAGAAATTATGGTACATTTACACAATGGAGTACTACTCAGCTATTAAAAAGAATGAATTTATGAAATTCCTAGCCAAATGGATGGACCTGGAGGGCATCATCTTGAGTGAAGTAACACAATCACAAAAGAACTCACACAATATGTATTCATTGATAAGTGGATATTAGCCCAAAACTTAGGATACCCAAGATATAAGATACAATTTGCTAAACGCATGAAACTCAAGAAGAATGAAGACCAAAGTGTGGACACTGTGCACCTTCTTAGAATTGGGAACAAAACACCCAGGGTAGGAGCTACAGAGACAAAGTTCGTAGCTGTGATGAAAGGATGGACCATTTAGAGACTGCTGTATCCAGGGATCCGTCCCATAATCAGCTTCTAAACGCTGACACCATTGCATACACTAGCAAGATCTTGCTGAAAGGACCCAAATATAGCTGTCTCTTGTGAGACGATGCCGGGGCCTAGCAAACACAGGAGTGGATGTTCACAGTCAGCTATTGGATGTATCACAGGGCTCCCAATGGAGAAGCTAGAGAAAGTACCCAAGGAGCTAAAGGGATCTGCAACCCTATTGTTGGAACAACATGATGTACTAACCGGAACCCTGGAGCTCTTGTCTCTAGCTGCATATGTATCGAAAGATGGCATAGTCGGCCATCAATGGAAAGAGAGGCCCATTGGACTTGCAAACTTTATATGCCCCAATATAGGGGAATGCCAGGGCCAAAAGAATGGGAATGGGTGGGTAGGGAAGTGGGGGGCGCTATGGGGGACTTTTGGGATAGTATTGGAAATGTAATTGAGGAAATTATGTAATAAAAATATTTAAAAAAAAAAAAAAAGAAGTCCTACAAATTTAGTAGGTACAGCTGTATCTAGATTGTATGGCCAAAACCTAATCTAACATTTGGAATATTATTTTTTTAATTAATGTGAAATTAATTGCTTAATGTGAAATTAAGCAAACTGTTTTGTTTTTCATACTTGGAAGTCATAACATTTTACTCTGTCTACTTCTCCTGGTTATTAGTCCCCCATCCACCCACTCACTCCTGCTTCACCCCTCTAACATCCCCCTACACTGGGCATCAAGCCTCCACAGGACCAAGGGCCTCCCCTCCCACTGATACCTGATAAGGTCATCCTCTGACACATACGTAGTGGAATCCATGGACCCAAACATGTGTACTCTTTGGTTGGTGGTTTAATCCCTGGGAACTCTGGGGTTCCCATTACTTGATATTGTTGTTCTTCCTATAGGGTTGCAATCTCCTTGAGCTCCATCAGTCCTTCCCCTAACCTTTCCACTGGGGTCCCCAGGCTCCGTCCAATAGTTGGCTGTAAGTATCTGCATCTGTATTAGTTAGGTTCTGGCAGAACCTCTCAGAAGACAGCTTTACCAAGCTCCTGTCAGCTAGCACTTCTTTGCATCAGCAGTATGAAATAAGGTACTATGAATTTCATGTTTAATATAAGAATATGAGGGGCAATTTTAGTATATATTTTGTTAATCACCTTTGCATCTACCATATAGTAAAAATCAAAACAATCTGTTTTCCCTTTGCTACTTTTCTGAATTTCATACAAATTTAATTCAGGTGTATATTTGAATTTATGATTCCATTGATATACCTAGACAGACTTGCAAGGAACATTATAACTAATCATTAAGATTAAATGTTAAAATTCATTGCATATATGGAAATTGGCATTGAAAATACTGTTTCTATAATTTTATTAGAATTGTTTATAGTAGAAATACATTTTGTTATCAATATAAGTTATAAATATTAGGTTTCCTCGTTATGTGCATCAAAATATACTATGTGTATAATGTCAAATGATATGTAGATTTAAAGTGCAAATTTTGTGTTCATGCAATGTTTTACAATTTACCCAGATCCTACCACATTCTGTCATTCTAAATTTTATATGTTGACATATCAATCAAAACACTGCACTTGTGTTTCAGTAGAGAGCTACTTATTGCAAATAGCTGGGACAGAATAGATAAAAATTTTCTTTGTGATTTTTCCATTGAAATAATAACATACTTTAAAATTTCCATGTTAAATAATATATCATATTATACTACATATAGTTTTAAAATACCTTAACGTCCTTTTATTTCATAGTAAGGTAAAGTTCCATGTTTTATGAAGCCAAAATAGCTGATTTACTACCATCTTTTGCATGTACAAAAAGGTGGATTACAGTAACCTGAATTGGTGCTGAGTCTTTTCATATTTCAGGTTGACACTGGCTTCGTTTCAGCATTGGACTATTGGAGAGTGAAACAAGATTTGATTTTTCCTTCTTACATTTGCATTTGAAATCTTTGAATTTGGAACAGTTGTGGTCATAAATTCACATGATTATTTACTTTGCAAAATGAAGGAAAACTAATAGAACTGACAGAGCACAGTGATTAAATCAAACATTAAATTCTGAAGGAAACTTGGTTTTCTTTTAAGTTTAGCTCAATCTAATCACTTTCATCTGCCTCAGTCAAATGAGTTTAGCCGAGTGCAATTCACATACCTCTTAGAAAGGCATAGGAAAGAAACATTTATTGCAAATGTGTTTTCTGGTTTATGAAATAGTTTGTGTGTTTTGTTCCATATGTAGGAAGTTAAATAATTATTTTTTGGCAGATAAACCAAGAAACTCATTCAAAGCAACAACAGGAAAAATAATGTTCATCAGAATAAGATTTAGGTTTTTATAATTTTAAATACATTTGAGTGTATTTTGCTTTGATGTTTGTCTTGTCTGAATGTGTAGTTTTCTAAACTCTCCTAGGATGCAAAAGTTAAGGTTCCGGTTGGAAACTTCAATCAAATATAAATAATAAGTATGACATATTGTAAATATACATTTTTTGGACTTAGTGTGTAAGTGCACTGGGTGATCAAAATTTTATAAGTGGATTTATATTTCCAAATACATCAAGTCACATCCATTAAGTATGAGTATTTTATATTTCATCATTTTCAATAAAATTGGATAAATTTTATTTATTTATTTATTTATATCATTAAATAGCCCTTCACTGCAATGTATTGATATTAAAAGTTCAGAAACAATAAACAATTGTTGTACTAAATGGACACTTCAGAAATGAATATTCCAGCTGTAGTTATTTCCATGTACAAATATTATGCATATATCTACACATACAGCTGGTTCTTTGTGGAAATCAGAAGAGGTCAAAAAACCATATATTTGACACCTGTATATCAGGAGTAGAGTTCAAAGAAAGAAAGCATTTATCATTTTGATATATTTGTTTTAATTGCCTACTTAATATTTTATAATTTAAACATTTTTCTTTTTAAGTGGAATTATTTTTATCCAGCCATAGATTTTAAAACAACAATGTCTGGACTTATATTAGAAAATAGCCTTCAAGTCCACTCGAGGACCTGGGGTGCCTTGCCAGAGGAGTCTCCGGACACCCGCAAGGACCCACACAGGATTCCCCACAGGATCCTAAGACTTCTGGTGAGTGGAACACACTTCTGACAGGAGGCAGGTTCGAACACCAGATATCTGGGCACCTTCCCTGCAAGAATAGAGCTTGCCTGCAGAGAATACTCTGACCACTGAAACTAAGGAGAGACCCAGCCTCCCAGGTCTGCTGATAGAGGCTAACAGAGTCACCTGAGGAACAGGCTCTAACCAGAGACAACTATAACAGCTAGCTTCAGAGATTACCAGAGGGTGAAAGGGAAATGTAAGAATCCTACTAACAGAAATCATCAGAACGCAGCACTCCCACACCACCTAGTCCTGGGCACCCAACACAACTGAAAATCTAGACCCAGATTTAAAAGTATATCTCATGATGATGGTAGAGGACATCAAGAAGGACTTTCATAACTCAAAGAAATACAAGAGAGCACTCCTAAAGAGTTACAGGTCCTTAAAGAAAAACAGGAAAACAGAACCAAACAGGTAGAAGTCCTTAAAGAAAATCAGGAAAACACATCCAAACAGGTGATGGAAATGAACAAAACCATACTAGACCTAAAAAGGGAAGTAGACACAAAAAAGAAAACCCAAAGTGAGGCAACGCTGGAGATAGAAACCCTAGGAAAGAAATCTGGAACCATAGATGCGAGCATCAGCAACAGAATACAAGAGATGGAAGAGAGAATCTCAGGTGCAGAAGATTCCATAGAGAACACCAGTACAACAATCAAAGAAAATACAAACCGCAAAAGGATCCTAACTCAAAACATCCAGGAAATACAGGACACAATGAGAAGACCAAACCTACGGATAATAGGAGTTGATGAGAATGAAGATTTTCAACTTAAAGGACCAGCAAATATCTTCAACAAAATAATAGAAGAAAACTTCCCAATCCTAAAGAAAGAGATGCCCATGATCATACAAGAAGCCTACAGAACTCCAAATAGACTGGACCAGAAAAGAAATTCCTCCTGACATATAATAATCAGAACAGCAAATGCACTAAATAAAGATAGAATAGTAAAAGCAGTAAGGGAGAAAGGTCAAGTAACATATAAAGGCAGGCCTATCAGAATTACACCAAATTTTCACCAGAGATTATGAAAGCCAGAAGAGCCTGGACAGATGTTATACAGACACTAAGAGAACACAAGTGCTAGCCCAGGCTATTATACCCAACCAAACTCCCAATTACCATAGATGGAGAAACCAAAGTATTCCACGACGAAACCAAATTCACACATCATCTTTCCACAAGTTCAGCCCTTCAAAGGATAATAACAGAAAAAAAAAAAAATACAAGGATGGAAATCACGCCCTAGAAAAAGCAAGAAATTAATCCCTCTACAAACCTAAAAGAAGACTGCCACAAGAATAGAATGCCAACTCTAACAAAAAAATAAAAGGAAGCAACAATTACTTTTCCTTAATATCTCTTAATATCAATGGACTCAATTCCCCAATAAAAAGACATAGACTAACAGACTGGCTAGAGAAACAGGACCCAACATTCTGCTGCTTACAGGAAACCCATCTCAGGGAAAAAGACAGACACTACCTCAGAGTGAAAGGCTGGAAAACAATTTTCCAAGCAAATGGTCTGAAGAAACAAGCTGGAGTAGCCATTCTGATATCGAATAAAATCGACTTCCAACCCAAAGTTATCAAAAAAGACAAGGAGGGACACTTCATACTCATCAAAGGTAAAATCCTCCAAGAGGAACTCTCAATTCAGAATATCTATGCCCCAAATGCAAGGGCAGCCACATGCATTAAAGACACTTTAGTAAAGCTCAAATCACACATTGCTCCTCACACAATAATAGTGGGAGACTTCAACACACCACTTTCATCAATGGACAGATCATGGAAACAGAAACTAAACAGGGACACAGTGAAACTAACAGAAGTTATGAAACAAATGGACTTAACAGATATCTACAGAACATTTTATCCTAAAACAAAAGGATATACCTTCTTCTCAGCACCTCACAGGACCTTCTCCAAAATTGACCACATAATTGGTCACAAAATAGGCCTCAACAGATACAAAAATATTGAAATTGTCCCATGCATCCTATCAGACCACCATGGAATAAGGCTGATCTTCAATAACAATATAAATAATGGAAATCCAACATTCACGTGGAAACTGAATAACACGCTTCTCAATGATACCTTGGTCAAGGATGGAATAAAGAAAGAAATTAAAGACTTTTTACAGTTTAATGAAAATGAAGCCACAACATACCCAAACCTATGGGACACAATGAAAGCATTTCTAAGAGGGAAACTCATAGCTCTGAGTGCCTCCAAAAAGAAACTAGAGAGAGCACATACTAGCAGCTTGACAACACATCTAAAAACTCTAGAAAAAAAGAAAGCAAATTCACCCAAGAGGAGTAGACGGCAGGAAATAATCAAACTCAGGGGTGAATTCAACCAAGTGGAAACAAGAAGAACTATTCAAAGAATTAACCAAAGGAGGAGTTGGTTCTTTGAGAAAATCAACAAGATAGATTAAACCCTTAGCTAGACTCACTAGAGGGCACAGGGACAACATCCTAATTAACAAAATCAGAAATGAAAAGGGAGACATAACAACAGTTCCTGAAGAAATCCAAAACACCATCAGATCCTTCTATAAAGGCTATACTCAACAAAACTGGAAAACCTGGACGAAATGGACAAATTTCTGGACAGATACCAGGTACCAAAGTAAAATCAGGATCAGGTTAACGAGCTAAACAGTCCCATATCCCCTAAAGAAATAGAAGCAGTCATTAATAGTTTCCCAGCCAAAAAAAGCCCAGGACCAGATGGGTTTAGTGCAGAGTTCTACCAGACCTTCAAAGAAAATCTAATTCTGGTTCTGCACAATCTATTCCACAAAATAGAAGTGGAAGGAACTCTACCCAACTCATTTTATGAAGCCACAATTACTCTGATACCTAAACCACAGAAAGATCAAACAGAGATAGAGAACTTCAGACCAATTTCCCTTATGAATATTGATGCAAAAATACTCAATAAAATTCTCGCTAACTGAATCCAGGAACACATTAAAGCAATCATCCATCCTGACCAAGTAGTTTTTATTCCAGGGATGCAAGGATGGTTTAATATACGGAAATCTATCAACGTAATCCAGTATATAAACAAACTCAAAGACAAAAACCACATGATCATCTTGTTAGATGCAGAAAAAGCATTCGACAAGATCTAACAACCATTCATGATAAAAGTCTTGGAAAGATCAGGAATTCAAGACCCATACCTAAACATGATAAAAGCAATTTACAGCAAACCAGTAGCCAACATCAAAATAAATGGTGAGAAGCTTGAAGCAATCCCACTAAAATAGGGACTAGACAAGGCTGTCCACTCTTGCCATACCTATTCAACATTGTACTAGAAGTCCTAGCCAGAGCAATTCGACAACAAAAGGAGATCAAGGGGATACAAATTGGAAAGGGAGAAGTCAAAGTGTCACTTTTTGCAGATGATATGATAGTATATATATAAGTGAACCTAAAAATTCCACCAGAAAACTCCTAAACCTGATAAACAGCTTCGGTGAAGTAGCTGGATATAAAATTAACTCAAACAAGTCAATGGCCCTTCTCTACACAAAGGATAAACAGGCTGAGAAAGAAATTTGGGAAAGAACAGCCTTCTCAATAGTCACAAATAATATATAATACCTTGGCGTGACTCTAACTAAGGAAGTGAAATATCTGTGTGAGAAGAGTGAAGACCAAAGTGTGGACACTATGCCCCTTCTTAGAATTGGGAACAAAACACCCATGGAAGGAGTTACAGAGACAAAGTTTGGAGCTGTGATGCAAGGATGGACCATCTAGAGACTGCCATATCCAGGGATCCATCCCATAATCAGCTTCCAAATGCTGACACCATTGCATATACTAGCAAGATTTTGCTGAAAGGACCCAGATATAGCTGTCTCTTGTGAGACTATGCCGGGGCCTGGCAAACACAGAGGTGGATGCTCACAGTCAGCGATTGGATGGATCACAGGGCTCCCAATGGAGAAGCTAGAGAAGATACCCAAGGCGTTAAAGGGATCTGTAACCCTATAAGGGGAACAACATGGTGAACTAACCAGTACCCCGGAGCTCTTGTCTCTAGCTGCATATGTATTGAAGGATGGGCTGGTCAGCCATCGCTGGAGGGAGAGGCCCATTGGACTTGCAAACTTTGTATGCCCCAGTGCAGGGGAATGCCAGGGCCAAAAGAATGGGAATGGGTGGGTAGGGAAGTGGGGGGGGTATGGGGGACATTTGGGATAGCATTGGAAATGTAATTGAGGAAAATACATAATAAAAAATATTAAAAATTAAAAAAAGAACTTCAAATCTCTTAAGAAAGCAATTAAAGAAGATCTCAGAAGATAGATCTCCCATGCTCATGGATTGGCAGGATCAATATTGTATAAATGGCTATCTTGCCAAAAGCAATCTACAGATTCAATGCAATCCCCATCAAAATTCCATCTCAATTCTTCAACGTATTAGAAAGAGCAATCTGCAAATTCATCTGGAATAATTAAAAAACCTAGGATAGCAAAAACTCTTCTCAAGGATAAAAGAACCTCTGGTGGAATCACCATGCCTGACCTAAAGCTTTACTACAGAGCAATTGTGATCAAAACTGCATGGTACTGGTATAGTGACAGACAAGTAGACCAATGCAATAGAATTGAAGACCCATAAATGAACCCACATACGTATGGTCACTTGATCTTCGACAAGGGAGCTAAAACCATCCAGTGGAAGAAAGACAGCATTTTCAACAAATCTTGCTGGTACAACTGGTTGTTATCATGTAGAAGAATGCGAATCGATCCATTCCTATCTCCTTGTAATAAGGTCAAATCTAAGTGGATCAAGGAACTTCACATAAAACCAGAGACACTGAAACATATAGAGGAGAAAGTGGGGAAAAGCCTTGAAGATATGGGCAAACGGGAAAGATTCCTGAATAGAACAGCAATGGCTTGTGCTGTAAGATCGAGAATTGACAAATGGGACCTCATGAAACTGCAAAGCTTCTGCAAGGCAAAAGACACTGTCAATAAGACAAAAAGACCACCAACAGATTGGGAAAGGATCTTTACCTATCCTAAATCAGATAGGGGACTAATATCCAATATATAAAAAGAACTCAAGAAGGTGGACTCCAGAAAATCAAATAACCCCATTAAAAATTGGGGCACAGAACTGAACAAAGAATTCTCACCTGAGGAATACCGAATGGCACAGAAACACCTGAAAAAATGTTCAACATCCTTAATCATCAGGGAAATGCAAATCAAAACAACCCTGAGATTCCACCTCACACCAGTCAGAATGGCTAGGATCAAAAATTCAGGTGACAGCAGATGCTGGCAAGGATGTGGAGAAAGAGGAACACTCCTCCATTGTTGGTGGGATTGCAAGCTTGTACAACCAGTCTGGAAATCAGTCTGGTGGTTCCTTAGAAAATTGGACATAGTACTACTGGAGGATCCGGCAATACCTCTCCTGGGCATATATCCAGAAGTTGTCCCAACTGGTAAGAAGGACACATGCTCCACTATGTTCATAGCAGCCTTATTTATAATAGCCAGAAGCTGGAAAGAACCCAGATGTCCCTCAACAGAGGAATGGATACAAAAAATGTGGTACATTTACACAATGGAGTACTACTCAGCTATTAAAAAGAATGAATTTATGAAATTCCTAGCCAAATGGATGGACCCGGGGGGCATCATCCTGAGTGAGGTAACACAATCAGAAAAGAACTCACACAATATGTACTCACTGATAAGTGGATATTAGCCCAAAACTTAGCATACCCAAGATATAAGACAGAGTTTGCTAAACACATGAAACTCAAGAAGAATGAAGACTGAAGTGTGGACACTATGCCCCTCCTTAGAATTGGGAACAGAACACCCATGGAAGGAGTTACAGAGACAAAGTTTGGAGCTGTGACAAAAGGATGGACCATCTAGAGACTGCCGTATCCAGGGATCCACCTCATAATCAGCTTCCAAACGCTGACACCATTGCATACACTAGCAAGATTTTGCTGAAAGGAGGCAGATATAGCTGTCTCTTGTGAGACTATGCCGGGGCCTGGCAAACACATAAGTGGATGCTCACAGTCAGCTAGTGGATGGATCACAGGGCTCCCAATGGAGGAGCTGGAGAAAGTACCCAAGGAGCTGAAGGGATCCGAAACACTATGGGTGGAACAACATTATGAACTAACCAGTACTCTGGAGCTATTGACTCTAGCTGCATATGTATCAAAAGATGGCCTAGTCGGCCATCACTGGAAAGAGAGGCCCATTGGACATGCAAACTTTATATGCCCCAGTACAGGGGAAAGCCAGTGCCAAAAAAAAACTAGGAATGGGTGGGTAGGGAAGTGGGGGGAAGTTATGGGGGACTTTTGGGATAGCATTGGAAATGTAATTGAGGGAAAGTTGTAATAAAATATTTTTTTAAAAAAATAAAATAGAACAAAACTTCAGTTTTTACATGAATTCTTAATGTTTTCATGTTTAATTCAAAATTAGTTATATGTATTAAATTATGACTCTGTAAAGTATTTATTTTGGGAATGGCAGAAATTTTTATTTCTGAGAAAGGGTTGAGATATAGGTTCACAAGTGTAGCTGATATCCAAAGGCAAAACACATATCAGCTGATACAGGAGAATCATGAGTTCTAGGCAAATAAGGGGTACACGGCCAATTTGGAGCCTAATAGAGATTGTCTAAATTAACAACAGGAGTTTGCAGTCTTCAGTTTATACTTACAAGGGAATAAAACATGTCTTAGTTTATGAATCTTAGAGTAGACATCAATTGTTGACAGACCAGTAAAAATGCCCCCTAATTTTTTTAAATGGCTTCTCTCTTGTCTTAATCCTGTTTCCATTGGGTTCCAGCTGACAGGAGAAGTATCATATTCTCCCTTGGATTTCAGGCCCATGTGTATTGAACTGACAACTTACAAGACTGAGATAGAGAACACAAAGATAATATTCATGGCCTGGAACAAAAGAGTACATCCTTGTTTGTCAAACACTTCTACTGCTAGGGGAACACATTCTATAAATAATTGCCAGCTTTCCCCAACCCATGGTTTTCTGCCCTCTGACTCAGCTATCACAAAACAGAAGTGGGTTCCCAATAATAACAGAGGAAGCTATGCCTAGATCCCCTCTATATAGGCAGCATTTTCTACTTATGTATACTCATGAGATTCACAGTTTTCTACAGTGGCAGTCTCAGTTCCAATCTGAAAATTTTGGTTTATATATACACTTAGGTATCTTAAAATTCAACATCCATTTTGAAGATACAAATGAAACAATCTTGGAGGAGGATGCTGTCTGTCTCCTATATATGAAGTACATTTCTTGAGCTCCAGAAATCACTCAGCAGCCTCTATTCTTACAATAAGAAATCCATGAGGAAATGAGGTTTCTCTGACTTTTTCTGACATTTGGTTTCAGTTTCTATATCTCAGCCTAGTTCTTAATATCTTCACATTTTATTATCTAACCGGTTCAAAGACTCCAAAAAGTAAATCTAAAACGCCAATCCTTCTGTCAGCTATTGTCTCCACTGTGGAGAAATAATTTGGAGTATCTGTTGGATTCTCCATCTGAGTATACACATGGAAGACTATTCTCAAATATATATACTACAGCCTTTCATTCATTATGGCTTTAAAACACTTGTGTGACTTTGTAACTTCAGGTCATTTTGTCTAAATATATAAACTTACTTCCATGCACAGAAAATAAGAATTGTAGAGCTGGTGAGAAATATAGAATATGGGAACATACTGAACTAATACATTTCAAATATTGTCTTAGTACAATGAATTTAGGGTTAATAGAATGGCTAAAGCTGCATGAATGTGATGCTAAATCTGAATCAAAAACAGATAAAAGAATGTATTTGCTGGGCAGTGGTGGTGCATGTCTTTAATTCCAGCACTTAGGAGGCAGAGGCAGATGGATTTCTGAGTTTGAGGCCATCCTGGTCTTCAGAGTGAGTTCCAAGTCAGCCAGGGTTACACAGAGAAATCCTGTCTCAAAAAACAAAAAACAAACAAACAAAAAACAAAAACAAACAAATGAACAAAACCTCCAGAATCATATGTGTTTTCATGAATGCCCATTTGATTGTCATTGCTATTTTATATTAGATCCTATCTTTATTGGTAGAGTAGCTTAAATTATAGGCTGTTTGATTTAATGTATTGTTTTATTATTTTTTTATGTTTTTTTATAGTCCAGTCATTATCCCAATCTGAGTCTGCCCTCCACTGTTCCTCATCCCATCCCTCCTCCCTCTAGTCCAAGAAGATGTCCCCAACCATGGATCCTACCAAAGCTCCCACTCCCTGGGGCCTCAATTTCACTTGAGGATTAGGTTCATCTTCTTCCACTGAGGACAGACCAGGCATTCCTTTACTGTATATGTGTCATGAGCCTCATATCAGCTAGTGTATGCTGCCATGTTAGTGAAAAACTGTTGGAGATCTCAGGGGTCCAGGTAAGTTGAAACTGCTAGTCTTTTTTTGGTGTCACCCTCCTCTTCAACTTCTTCCAGCCTTTCTCTAATTCAACCGCAGGTTTTTCTGGCTTCAGTCCATTGGTTGTGTGTAAGGGTCTGCATCTGACTCTTTCAGCTCCTTATTGGGCCTCTCAGAGGGCAGCCATGCTAGGCTCCTGTCTGTAAGTACACCATAGCATCAGTAATAATGTCAGGCCCTGGAACAACTCCTTGAGCTGGATCCCAAATTTTGACCAGTAACCAGACCCCCTTTCCCTCAGCCTTTTCTCCATTTTTGTCCCTGAACTTTTTAAAGATAAGAACGATTCTGGGTTAGAATTTTTGACTGTGGGATGGCAACCCCACCTCTCCTCTTTATGCCCGCTCTTTCTACTAGAGCAGGACTCTACAAGTTCCCTCTCCTCACTGGTGGGCATCTAAAATCCCTCCCTCTGAGTCTTGAGAGTCTCTCACCTCCCAGGTCTCTGGTACATCCTGGAGCGTCCCCCCACTCCTACTTCCAGAGGTTTCCGGTTTCCATTCTTTCTGTTGGCCCTCAGAGCTTCAGTCCTGTTCCCTGCCTCAAAACCTGATAATGTTTCTCCTTTCCCCTCCCTGTCCCATCTTCCACCCATGCCACTCCCTCCTTCTGATTGCTTTCTTCTTCCTCCCAAGTGGGATTGAGGCATCCTTTGGCTTGTTAATCTTGAGTTCTGTGTATTCTATGTGTATTGTATCTTGAATATTCTGTACATTTTTGACTAGCATCCTCTTATTAGTGAGTACATACTATTCATGACCTTTTGGTCTGAGTTATCTCACTCAGAATAATATTTTCTAGTTCCACCTATTTGTTTGCAAATCTCATGATGTCCTCATTCTTAATTTTCTAAGACACCTCCAGAATGATTTTCACAGTGGTTTCACCAGTTTGCGATCCCATCAGCAATGGAGGAGTATTCCTTTTTCTCCAAATTCTCACTGCTTTTGTCACTGCTATTTTAAAGTTTTAAAATGAACGTGACTCTCCTTGACTGTCCAGCCTGGAAGCATCATCAGAAATCTGGTATAAACAAGGCTACCTTTCTAGATTTCTATTCATGTCAGTGTCCAGCAGAAGAAAGTGGAAAAGGAACCATGACCCACTGGAGTTGGTAAAGAAGACGTCACAATATCTCTTGCTGATTATGATGAAATGAACAAGTTATTGGTCATGCTAGATGTGAACATCAATGCTACTTAGATCCAGTTACCATGTACATTTTCTATTAATGGATAGCAAAGGAAAAGTTTTATTTTTTTCAAATTTAAGAAATGTTGCAAAAGTGAGGCTAAAGCCTTTTCACTGGGAAAAAAAAATCCAAAGAATATTGATCTTGCATCTTGAAATAAGTTGTCACTGTACTTACCTACAAAGACACAAGTAGTGAAGATACATCAATATCACTTCTCATCCATTAGGTAATAGCACTCACTGACTGTATGAAGATGTTGGTTGGCTTTAATATTCCTTGTAGAAGTTCTTTAATTTGATAACTGCATTGATTCCAGAAATATCAGGACAGAAATAATTTTTGACTCTTGATTTTAACTATTATATACCAGGCATTAGTGTGTGTATATATATATATATATATATATATATATATATATATATATATATAATATATTTCATTACTCTTGATTTTAATCTTTACCTAAATAGCTGAATCTCCCTATTTTCTCAGTGACTCAACTATAATGGCATTTAATTTAAAAACTTGTTAATAAATAACTTTTTTGTGTATAATATAGTGCAATTTAAAACAAACTTCAATCATTTCTTCCCCATCATCTTTTAAATTTTAGTATCTAATAAATATTGTTAATATATTTCCTGTACGTACAAAAACATTGATGACTAATCATTCATGTTTTATTATGTTAAATTATTGATAAATACATTGTATTTTATTTTCTTGCATTTCTTTAATTACAAGTCTTTTCTGCGTATATTTTCCATGCTATGTTAAATTCATAGTTTACATTTTGTATGGAATTTTACTGCATATTTTTCTATAATTTATCAAGCATTTCTTACTCATCAAATACTTTTTATAAGTTCAGCATTTTAATTATTTCATTATATTTCTCTTAGTTTGATGTTTGAGAGTATAGTCAACCAAGACTTTTCACTTAACACTATAGTCAGTAGGGTTCACTAAAATAAACAAGCTGAATGCATACTCTTCTTTTATATCCAACATGAAAAATATAGTCTCAGATATCTCAAAACAACGATCTGTAGACTCACAACCTAAAAGATTAACTAAATAGTCAGAAAGTAAACGAGACCCTTTATTCTTCTTACTTGTGTGAAAGATTGCCATAGGCTGTTTCACAGCTGCACAGCATCATCTAAACTAATCACCAACACTTTTCTTCAAAAGCAAGGTATGTAGAGGACACATTTAGAAACCTTATTCATAGAGAAAGAACCAGCGACATTGATAGGATGGCCTCTGTCACTGTAAGAACTAGCAGAGAAACCCACCTCTGCCCTCTGCTTAGCTGGATTTCTCTAGCTTCATATTTGAATGTAGCACTGGCTGCAGAGATTTAATTTATCACTGTACTATGTACATTATAGGCTTTAATATCCTGCAATACAGTGGATTTGCAATGTTCATGGCTCTGAGCATACTGAGAGAACATAACACAAATGACCCCCAGGAAGCAGGAGGTAAAGTAAAATAATTACAAAATGCTGGGACAAAAGCCATCCCTCAGTATGAACAAAATAAAATTCTTAGCATTGTCAAGGACCCAAGTGTGATGAGTGTCTGATAACTACTCAGATAAATGTTGGTGCAGTTGCAAAGTGAGAGGTCATTGGGATACATTGTGTACAATCTTTCCTTCGGGTTATACTATTTATGACATATCACCTACTGGGTACTTAATTGAGTGAAAGATGGCTGGATGAGTCTTGGTTGCATAAAAAGAAGTTTAAAAAAGCCCCAACATATGAAACAAGGAATGTGAACAAAATAGGTAGGAACGTCTCCTTAAATTCTTTTTGAATCTCTGAAAACACACTACCTGCTGGGTCCTTAGCAAGGATGAAACACTAGCTTCAGGCTCTTTATAATTAAGTCCCCCAAATCATTGTTGTTCGAGCAGTATAAGACAATAAGCTAATGTAAAGTCTATCTAACCACTTGTCCTTTCATTCCAGTGGTGTGATCATAGCTCAGCATTACCCATTATGATAACATTTTGCATTTAAATTATTAGAGTTGTTTTGGTATTTCTCCTTATTGTCTAGATAGGCAGGCTAGATAAGTTTCAGAGGTTCATCCTGGATTATTGCTCCAGATATTGTATTATTTATGGAATGTCATTAACTGATATTCATTGGACTCCCAATTTTCTTTCAGTGAATGGATCCGAAATTTTCAAACAGTGCTCATTAGCCACATATACCCACTGCAAAAGTCAAAGGTAAAGTTGTCAGTCCTCAAAATCATATACACACGAATAACAAAATATACCCAGAAGGTTGTATTATATGTATCTAGTTGTAAATACACACACACACACACAAAGTCTGCACAGATATGTAACAATAATAATAAAAGAAAGAGACTATTAACTTGAGATGAGGGAGCAAGGGGGGGCTTGAAGAGAGGAAAAGCAGGGTAAGAGGGATTTGACTGTATTTCAGTTAAAAACATGTGCAGGGACAAAGATGGAGCAGAGATTAAAGGAGTGGTCAATGAATTATTGCCTCAACTTAAGACCCATCCCATTAGAGAGAGGCAACCCTTGACACTATCAATGACTCTCTGCTATATTTACAATCAGGAGGCTTCATCCAGTGACAGATGAAAATAAAATCAAAGACCGGCTGCCATACATCAGACAGAGCTTGGGAGTCTTGTGGAAGCATTGAGGATAGGACTGAGTGACCATGAGGTGTCAAGAACACCACAAGAAGACAATCAATGTTATCTAACTTAGGGCTGTGGGGGCTTACTGAGACAGAACCACCAACCAAACAGCATGAAGGGGTGGATCTAAGTCCTATCTATACACATTCATAGCAGCTGTTCAGTTTGTCTTCATATGGGACCCCTAATAATTGGAGCAGGGGCTGTCTTTGATTTGGTTGCCTGCCACTGGTTCCCCCTCCTCTAATTGGACTTAGTCCTGGTGATAATGGATGTCCCAGGGCAGGGTTATACCCAATGCATTTGGTCCTCAAGTCAACTTCTCCTTCACCTCAGAGAAGGGGAGGGGAGATTGGGGGAGAGATTTTTGAGGGTGGGACTTGGAGGAGACTGCATTCAGGATGTAAAGTAAATAAGCAGATTAAAGAAACAAACATTTTTTCTTAAAAAGCAACAACAGCCAGGTGATGCTGGTGCACCCCTTTGATCCCAGCAATAAAGACAGAGGCAGGTTTGTCTCTGTGAGTTCAAAGCCCTACTGGTTCAGAGAGTGAGTGCCATGACCCAGGACAACTGTAATTACACAGAGAATCCCTGTCTCAGAAAATCAAAAGAAGGGAAGTCAAACAAAACAAAACAAAAACAAACAAAAATAAATTTAAAAAAAAAGAAGAAGAAAGAAAGACAGAAAATACATGGTGGGACTCATGTCTCTAGCTACATATGTAGCAGAGGATGGCCTAGTTAGTCATCAATGGGAGGAGAGGCCCTTGGTCCTATAAAGGTTCTATGCCCCAGTTTAGGGGAATGCCAGGGCCAGAAAGTGGGAGTGGGTGGGTTGACGAGCAGGGGGAGGGGAGAGGATAGGAGACTTTAGGAGGGGAAACTAAGAAAAGGGATACCATTTGAAATGTAAATAAAATATCTAATGAAAAAATAAAGATAAAGAAAGAAAAATCAGAAAGAACAGCACAGAAACACAAACACAAAGGAAGTCACTGGAAACTTCAAAACTTCAATTGGTCTAATAATGCAAGTTTAAGTGCTTAGCCTAAGAACACAGTTTAATAGATTTTGGACAATCGTTTTGCCTCTTAGATTTTCACTTAATAAACTTGCTTTGTGCTTCAATGGAAGAAATTATTCTTTAATTTTTTTTTGTTTGTTTGTTTTTCAAGACAGGGTTTCTCTGTGTAGCCCTGGCTGTCCTAGAACTCACTTTGTAGAACAGGCTGGCCTCGAATTCAGAAATCCACCTGCCTCTGCTTCCCGAGTGCTGGGATTAAAGGTGTGCGCCACCATGCCCTGCTTTATTCTTTAAATTTAATCAGTGTTTTTTACACTAGTACCTATATTTTATTATTTAACCATCATGTTAAATATATGCTATTCTACCATTTATCAATGTTCCATTCTTCCTTTTATTTAAGTGGCCACTATAGCTCAACCAATGAGAATGCAGATAGTTGTTATATGATAGAAACATTTACATATTGGAATTAACAATTTGTTAGTTAACCGACCTTGAAGAAATTGCTTAACAGTTTTGCTTTTCTGCTATAAAACTTACAGAAGAACATTTAATTCATGAGGAATTTAAGAGATTTTAATGACTAAAAATGCATAAACTGTTTACTGTAAGCCAAGAACTATTTAAAGCAGTTTTCTTAAATTGGCTCATTTAGGAGTCACATTTAGAATTATGCTCTGAGAGACAATATTGTCCTTATTCAGCAGATAAGGATGCTGCCAAATGTGCCATCAACACATGAATATTTACTGGTAGAGTTTGGTTTAAATGAAAGCAACATGTCTTTCTCATCCGTTAAGTTCTGTACTTGTATACAAGAGTTGTCAATGATTGCTAGCCTCCATCCAAATCTTGTCTTTTAAGCAAAAGAAAAATAAAAGACAGAATAAAATATGCTAGTGATGAAATGTAGTGTTCAACTCAACAGTTTGTTGGGTTAGTTTTTATTATTTGAGCTTATTATTACAGTATCTTGATTGGCTGTTCTCTATCATGGATGAAATGAAAAAGCAGGCCACGCTCATCAATCACTAAAACTAGTCTCTGGTACTCAGTCCTCCTCCCATGCAATACTCCACCCCCTGGGTTCTCACTCTACTAAGAAGCTTCAATATTAACAACACTGAAAAGACGCCTCTCAGAAACAAATCTGTCCTCAGTTCTGCAGTTGTCTGACACATGTCTAATAGAATCATCCTAGCATAATGCATCTGAACACCCTGCATCTAAGACATTAGTCATCAGCCTGATGATCCTTAAAAGCCTCAATTTCAGTAGGGAAAAAATGAAAGGGTATGTGGAAGATTCTAGTATTTCCTCATCCAAACAGGAATTGAAGGACTTATTCAGGGATATGTGGGAGTAACATATTTGTCTAGTGTTTATGTTACCAACATGCGTCATACTTCTGTGTCATTTTGTAATATTGAATTCTGGTATCACAAAGTGTTATCAGAGCTTCTCTTCAAAGTGATGAAATATGTGTTGCTCATACCCATTGAGTGGGGAAACTTATTCATCCGAGAAACACAACAAGGAGAGAAGTGATGACCCTTGCACACATACAGCATTATTAAATGTTAATGTGGGAAAGAAATGATAACTAGTTCACCTTCTCAATTATGATGCTCTACCTATATAATTGAGAGTAACTTTGTCCCTGTTAGGGGTATTTATGTTTGAACTCAACGTGTATTGTATGTATATAAGGTTAAAAAATATACTCCTCATTGTCCTCTTTGAAATAAATTACATTCAATGGTTTTTATGCCTGTGTAGCTTGTTTTTATTTCATTTTAGAAATTTTAGAGAAGAAAGATCAGTTACACCCAAAGCCCTCAGGAAGAATTTTGTTATGGGCTTCCACAAGAGAAAGAATTTACACAAGCCCAAATCATGCTTTTCCTCTTTTATATCTTAAACTATTTGAAAAAATAAGGCAGAGTTTAAAGGAAAAAAAAGCAAGTAATAAATAGCCGAGAAGAGTAAACCCAAATAGAGATACTCAAAAAGAGAAACCAACAATAGATGAGGAGGGGCTTATTGACTGTGAGTCTGAAAGTCAGAATTGAAAGTGGAAAATATTAGAACAGAAGATGGTAAGCAGTATCATAAAATTAGATGGAGCTTCCATTATATGCATACAGCTAATGTAGTCAACCTTTGGGCCTCCTTCATGTGCATTTTTACAAACCATTTTTATTTGTTTTTGTTTGTTTGTTTGTTCTAATCTTGGGGTAAACTAATTAAACATTTTGAATACAATTTGAAGATCTTTTTGTTTTAAATCAATACTATAATGATCATGTATGTAAATTTTTACCTGTTAATTTTTTGAGATTATTTTAAAATTAAAATGCTTCATCTTTCATCTCCTGCTTCCTTGGTTCAAATGTTCTCACATACTGCTCTTTCTACTTTCAAGTTCATGGCCTCTTTTTTCATTAGTTGTTATCTCATGTATATATGTATGTGATATGTGTGTATGTGTGTGTATGTTTATATATGATATATATGTGTGTGTGTATATATATACATATACATATACATATATATATATATATATATATATATATATATATATATATATATACAACCCACTCAGCCTGCATAATACTCCTTGAATTATACTTTCAAACCTGACTATTTGTTATTTGATGACCAACTGCTGTGCTTCTAACTAAGGAAGATCATTACTTCCCCTCTCAGCATTCTTTAGTTTTCTGTACTTCTTTGTGAATAGTGAATGGCTTAAGGTGTTGAATTTCTCCCATCCATTGAGATATGCCTATTGAACTATTAGGATCATGACATGGGAAATGGGAAGTGGACTTGGTATTCCAACACAGTGTCACAACATCATCACCAAGGTTTGACCATCAATTAGTACTACATCTGTGCACTTCTCCATTTGCCAACATTGACTAAAGTTCAGTGTTTCAAATTAAATATATTTAAGGTAAATTAAGGATTTCAATATTCCTTAAAGTTTTGAATTTTTACTTTGATATCACTATTTGACCTCAACAAAAGAATTTGATTTTAACAAGGGCCAAATGTCCTATGATCATGATTTTCATGATTTTTTTTTTCTTCCCAATTTCTCATGTCTGCTTTAGTTGTTTCTTCTGTGCAAGTAGAGGGAAAAAGTAGATAAATCATTTATTTTTGGGAACTTGCTGAAGATAACATAATTAGCACAATAAACAGATATATGAAGGAAGCTAGATTTTAAAATGTGATATCTGTATGTTTTTATATCCTCTCAGTAGCTCTATTTGTGTTATATTTTCTGCCAACCTTCCTCCCTCCTATCCACTTCAACATTGCAGAAACATACTGTTGCATGTATCTTGATATGAGATCCCACCACAGCTGTATACTTCTGCCAAATCAAATGTGAGCTTCTATACAAAAGACTCTTGAGTTACTGAGCTGTGCCCACCATTCCTAATCAAAAGTTATAGTACAATCTGTAATTCCCACTAAATGCTATTTCTACTGTGTCTTTTCCTTAATACTTAAATCCCAGATTAAAAACTTCTATCCCTTTCCCACCGGCTTCAGATATAAAAAACATAAATTCATGTATTTTCTATGAAATTATTCAAATAATTAAAAACAACTATATCAAGGTTTCAGGGGATTTATAAAAATTGCATAATAACATTTTAAGTGGCAAAAACTAAAATCTACCTTGCAGCTGAATCTTGTCTTTTATTTGTTTATTTATTTACTTACACTCCAGATTTTATTCCCACCCCACCCTACTCCTGTCCATCCTACGACTGATCCACATACCATACCTCCTCCCCACCCGCCTATCTCCATGAGGATGTCCCCACCAACCATGCCTACCCAACCTGAACTCTAAACTCCCTGGGGCCTCCAGTCTCTTTAGGGTTAGGTGTATCATGTCTGAATGAACACAGACCCGGCAGTCTTCTGCTGTATATGTGACAGGGGCCTCATATCACCTGGTGTATGCTGCCTGGTTGGTGGTTCAGTGTTTGAGAAACCTCAGGGATCCACTTTGAGACTGCTGGTCCTCCTACAGGGTCGCCTTCCTTCTCAGCTTCTTTCAGGCTTCCCTAATTCAACAGCTTCTGTCTATTGATTAGGTACAAATATCTGCATCTGACTCTTGTTGGGTTTTCCGGAGTGCGGTCATGATAGATCCATTGTGAACCCAAATAGTAAGAGTGTCAGACCTTTGGACCTCCCCTTGAGCCGTATCCCACTTTGGGCCTGTCGCTGGATCTTCTTTTCTTCAGGCTCCTCTCCATTTCCAACCCAGAAGCTCAGAATTGTTCCTTTTAGACAGGAACAATTATGGGTCAGAGTTTTGACTGTGTGATGGCAACCTGTCTTCCTGCTGGAGGTGGGCTCTACAAGTTTCCTCTCCCCACTGGAAGGCATTTGATCTAAGGTCCCTCCCTTTGAGACCTGAGAGTCTCTCACCTCCCAGGTCTCTGGTGCATTCTGAAGGGTTCCCCCAATGTCCTACTTCCTAACATTGCCTGTTTCCATTCTTTCTTCTGGCCCTCAGGCTTTTCTCCTTTTCTGTCACCAAATACCAGATCAGCTTCCCCTCTCCACACCCCCACCATTGATCCACTTTCCCTCCTAGGTCCCTCCCCAATCCCCACTTGTGATTGCTTTCTCCTCCCTCCCAAGTGGGACTGAGGCATCCTCACTTGGGCTCTTCTGTTTGTTGACCTTTTTGAGTTCTGTAGGCTATATCTTGGGTATTCTGTAGTTTTTTTCTTTTTGGCTAATATCTTTATTAGTGAGTATATACCATGAATGTCCTTTTGGGTCTGAGTTACCTCACCCAGGGCGATATTTTCTAATTCCACCCCATTTGCATACAAAACTCAGGATGTCCTAGTTCTTAATAGCTGAATTGCATTCCATTGTGTAAATGAACTACATTTTCTGTATCCATTTTTCTGTCTTGGGATCTGAGTTGTTTCCAGCTTCTGGCTATCACAAAGAAGACTGGAATTTTTAGGTGGTAGCATACACATAATAAAACACGATGACTAAAGTCACATTGCCTTCTGTAGTCTTCATTTGGAAACCATGAAGCATAAATTCTCCTAGAATAATATCTGGATTGCAAATATGTAACTTAATTTGTCCCAAATAGAAAATAAAGCACACAATGATGCTCCCACCCTAATAAAAACTTAAATATAAACTGTGTGAGCTGAAATCAATGTAAGGAATTGTGTTTATTGGCTGCCAATGATTAATATATTATATTAAGTTATCCACATTGCCAATACATAAGTTATGAGGCTTTCTATCTTTCATGACAATGAGATGGTTAAGTTTGTCTTTTGCTCATTATCATGTTTGCTTCCTACTGTACCTTTGACTTTCTGTTACTAGGACTTGGCCTTGGGATGCTTCATTACAAGAGTGAGCACAAGCACACTCACCTCACAGTCTGATATTTGTATGATGCTAATTGCCCCTAAATACATTTAACAAAACTTCATAGGTATGCACACAAATGCCCCACTGTCTACTTGAAGTCTCAGTTTGTATGCTAATTATGTCAAAGGACAAATCAATAAACTATACTTGGTTCTTTTTCCTAATAGGAATCAATTAGCATATTCACTCTCTCTCCATGCCGTTTTATACATTGTTCATATTATATGATTTCTCTTTGTTGTTATTCATGTATAAATGTATTATAATTTGCCTTGATTATCTCTCATAATTTGTTAGTAAAAGTTAGCCACTTATAATTGGAAGATTGCAATTACAATAGCTGAGTAATTGTAATCAATTGGCTCTGTATAAATTGCAAAACAGTGTCTTAGTGCACCATTAGGAAGAGGAGGAATACTGGCAAACTAATGAGATGATTTGATTTCTAATCATCTAAAATAATATCCCCCTCACTTCACAAATTCACAACTCTACAGACATATATAAAAACCACACACAAAACACACACACACAAGAATTCTCATATACACACAATTACATGCACACATACTCAAACTCAAACTTCACAAATCTGCAAATCAATTTTTGAAAGTGTCAAAGAATAATTTTAAAATCTAGGAAAGGATAACAACTTGTCCTGTGTGGTATTTTTAAATGCAAATCAATGTTATATATTTTAATACTAACTCAAAAGCAATAATTATTGTAAACTAGAACATAAAACATATTTCAGCAATAATACCTTGTGTAGGGATAAAGATATTTTTGTTTGGTTGGTTGCTTAGGTTTTGTTTTGTTTCATAATCATTTTTGTTGTTCATTTGGTTGTTTGGTTAGGTTTGGTTTTTGCTTGTTTGTATGTTTGTTTTTAATTTGTTTACTTATTTTGCTTCCTTGTGTTCTGAGGATTTGGCTACCTATTATATCACATGCCACCCAGGAAATCCTCTTCTCCACACACCTTACTTGTTTGAATATCTATGCATTGTAATTTGGTGAACATATCGTGAAGGGAAAAGCACAAAAAGCCTTTTAAAAAGCAAGATCTTCTCTCTCTCTCTCTCTCTCTCTCTCTCTCTCTCTCTCTCTCTCTCTCTCTCTCTTTCTCTCTCTCATGAACATTGGTGGTTAATATTTAAGAAAGTAGCATCTTTGTCAGTCAGAATAAAATCCACTCTAAGAAAAAGCCAATGTTCAATCATAAAAACAAAACAAAACAGGAAAACAAGGGTCCTTAAAACCATCACTGTGTCATCAATTTAAATAACCATGGAATTACCTTTCTTTGCTGTCTACTCATGGGAAAAAATGAACTATGTATTGATTTAAAAACGTTTAGTTGAAGTCTCTATTAATTATACTGTAAGAAATCTCTATGAATTTTAGTGTAAAACATCTTTGGTCACTCCACAATTGTGCTAATCATTCTTCCAATGTAAAGACAGCTGCTGCATGTATTAAGCAACTTGTTCCCAGACAAGTCTGGTTTCTTTCTTTATTATCCTTTCTTGTTTATCTTAATTTTTTTCTAATTTCTCCATATCTCTAATGTTCTGTGTCTACCTGCTAACGTTTCTGTGCCTCTGTATCTCATGTCTCCATCCCATTTGTTACTCATTGGTTTACAGTATATCCAGTCTTCATTAGAAATTGCCTTTTATATCCAGCTACTTCACCGAAGTTGTTTATCAGGTTTAGGAGTTCTCTGGTGGAATTTTTAGGGTCACTTATATATACTATCATATCATCTGCAAAAAGTGATATTTTGACTTCATCTTTTCCAATTTGTATCCCTTTGATCTCCTTTTGTTGTTGAATTGCTCTGGCTAGGACTTCTAGTACAATGTTGAATAGGTATGGGGAGAGTGGACAGCCTTGTCTAGTCCCTATTTTAGTGGGATTGCTTCAAGCTTCTCACCATTTATTTTGATGTTGGCCATCACTGGAAAGAGAGGCCCATTGGACTTGCAAACTTTATATACCCCAATATAGGGGAATGCCAGGGCCAAAAGAATGGGAATGGGTGGGTAGGGAAGTGGGGGGCGGTATGGGGGACTTTTGGGATAGCATTGGAAATGTAATTGAGGAAAATATGTAATTTAAAAAAAAAAGAAATTGCCTTTTGGGGGGCAAAAGATCGTGTGGAGGCCCAGTGAATAGTTGTCCCTAACTAAGCACATGTAAGGTTGAGCCTCCCTTTACAGTGGATATTATAAAAACTGTTACAATGTAAGTTCCAGAAATTTTAGATAATGAACCAATAAAAAGGATTTAAAATTTTATACAACACATCTTGAATATATGAACTTTGTTTTGAGATTTAATATATGCAGTGAAATTTAATCAACAATTACAGTTCATTGTGAAAAAAGGAGCCATTGAATATATAGTAGATTAATAGCTGTTACGTTTTTCATAAGAATAGTACCCCATAGGCTCAATAAGCACAAATATCTTAGGATAGGTCTATAATCTTATGAAATTTAAAATGTTGTGCTTGCATGTGAAAGATAATTACGATTATGCACAGCATTGAATGTGTTTTATTTTCACCTGCACAGCAATGAACCTAAGTTTGCCAAGTGCAGAAGATAATTTCTTGGCATCCAACTCTCAAACATTCTGTTAGTAATCATCTCATTATTTACCATATAGATGTTGTTTTCCATTCAGGAATAATCACTGACAATATAATTCCAATCTTTTAGAAATACTTTCTAGTTAGCTTTGCCAATACCATATACATTGGGGCCTAATCTAATTTTGATGTATTATACAATAGCTGCACTGTTTTAATTAACACTAGCAGGATTCTGGCAAGTCAGAGTCTTTAGTGAGGTAAGTTAGATTCTATGCAAGTGAGCTGGATCCATTATAAATTCAGCAAATGCACCTTGAACAAAAACAGACATGTGTTTTTATGTGTGTATTATTATAATACAAAAGACACAATTTACTAAATAAACATTAACATTTTATTTAAAACTATATACAAAAGATGATATGCATAGAGTATTACTTTAGGCAATAAATTAAATACTCAAAGGTTTATTTTATTCTGCTTAATATTTCATTTTCCTAAAGGAAGTATCTGATAGATACCAGATAAATTTAATATCTGATTGATAATTTTACAGTAGTGAAGGGGTAAAGAGAAAAATATAAGATTTAGAATATGTTGTCGTCCTTAATATTTCTGCTCTAGGCCTCTCTCTGGAATCAGGTCATTTGTCTAAGAATTTAGTCAAAATAGCTTAAGAGTTCATTTTACCCCAGTCAGAGTGGCTAAGATACACACACACACACACACACACACACATATATAATATTTAATATATTGCATATATACGTGTGTATATGTGTATATGTGTGTGCTTTGTGTCTATATACATATATATTATGCATTATATACCTAATATATTGCATATATGTGTACACACTCATATATGTATATGTTTTTATCCATTCATCAGTTATAGATATTTGTTGTTTTCAGTTTCTAACTATTATGAATAAACTTGCTATGAAAAATAGTTGAACTAGTATCCTCGTTGTAGGTTGGAGTTTCCTTTTAGTATATGGACAGGAGTGGTATAGCTGGGTCTTCAGGTAGGTCAATTTTCTGATATACCATCATATAGATATTTGAAATGGACATACATGTTTGCACTCCCACTAGCAATGAAGAGTAGTCTTTTTGTTTCCCATCCTTACCAGCATGAACTGCCATTACTATATTTGATCTTAGTCATTCTGACAGGTGTAAGATGAAATCTCATGTCATTTTTATTTGCATTTCTGTGATGACTAAGTGTGGTGATAGAAATAGAAAAGAGCCTCATAGATTTTTGAGTTTGGATGATTGGCAATAAAGTGTGGCACTACTAGGACATGTGGTCTTATGTAGATATGGCCTTGTTGGAAGAAGTATGATCAGTGTGGAACTAAAGGTCTTATATGCTCAAGCTACCTTTAGTATGGGACACAGTTTTTTTTTTCAGTGCCCGTGGATCAACACGTAGAACTCCCTGCTCCTCTATTACTAAGTATTCATGTACAGTACCATGTTTCCCACCATGATGATAATGGACTAAACTTCTGAAACTGTTTTTAATGTGTTGCAGATATTAGCCCAGAAACTTAGAATACCCAAGATACAATTTGCAAAACACATGAAACTCAAGAAGGAAGACCAAAGTGTTCCTTCTTAGAATGGGAACAAAATACCCATGGAAGGAGTTACAGGACAAAGTTTGGAGCTGAGACAGAAGGAAGGACCATCCAGAGACTGCCCCACCTGGGGATCCATCCCATATACAACCACCAAACCCAGACACTATTACATATGCCAGAAAGATTTTGCTGACAAGACCCTTTCATAGCTCTCTCTTGTGAGGCTATGCCAGTGTCTGGCAAACACAGAAGTGGGTGCTCACAGTCATCTATTGGATGGAACACAGGGCCCCTAATGAAAGAGCTAGAGAAAGTACCAAAGGAGCTAAAGGGGTCTGCAACCCTATAGGAGGAACAACAATATGAACTAACCAGTACCCCCCAGAGCTGTGTCTCTAATTGCATATGTAGCAGAGGATGGCCTAGTCGGCCATCAATGGGAGGAGAGGCCATTGGTCTTGCAAAGATCATATGACCCAATACAGGGGAATGTAAGGGCCAGGAAGCTGGAGTGGGTGGGTTGGGGAGCAGGGCAGAAGGAGGAAATAGGGGGATTTGGGGATAACATTTGAAATGTAAAGGAAGAAAATATCTAATAAAAAAAGAGAGAGAAAGATAAAAAAGACTTGGCATGGTCATGATGTCTCTTCATATCAGTAAAACCCTAACTAACACAGAAGTTGGCTCCAGAGACTGGGTATTGCATCAAGATTACTGACCATGCTTATGTTGGAAGCAATGTTGATTTGGGGGACTTTGGATTTGAAAGCCGAGAAATGCTTTAAAAAAGGCTTAATGGGCCGTACTTATAGGATCATGGGAAACTTTAATGTTGAGGGTAATTTGAAGTGTGACGGCCTGGATTAAGAGAATTCAGAGGAGAGATTTTGCAGTGTTGTCTAGAGATGATTCTTGTAATCTTCTGGGAAGAATGTTGCTATTTTTAATGCTTGTCCTGAGAGTCTCTATGGGCCTGAGGTAAAGAGAGTTAGATTAATGCGTTGCAAAGGGAATTATAAAAAGCCTTGCATAGACTCTGTCTTGTGGTTCATTCTTATGAAGAGTTTTAGAAAAGAAAAATACAAAATGTGTGGTGAAAGGACTAAAGTGGCACCAGGAAGTAAAATGGAGGTAAATCTTATATTCAAGGAGATAAACACATTAAATATATTAAATAGAATTTTGACATTAAGGCAAAATTCACCTAAGATTGCATCTTGTGCAAAGTAATCAAAAAAAAAACTTAGTTCCTGTTATGGTGGTACCTAAATTTAATCCCAGTACACAGGAGACAGAGTCATACAGATCTCTGAGTTCAAGGCCATTCTTTTCTACAGAGCAAGATCCATGCAAGTCAAGCATAGGAAGTGAAGGAAACCATCAAAAACATGAAACTTGTAAAGATGTAATTAAATGATGCGTTGTTCCAGCTCCAGTTCAGCCACATGGTGGTTCTGACTTTAGAGTCAAGGCTAGAAGAAAGGGGTTTTAGAGATCTGTCTGTGACTAAGGGAAGCAATTTTAAGCCAGTCATGTATCAGAGGTGTCCCTGCATAGAGCCCAGAAAGACCAATGTGTTAAGCTGTAAAGGGTCATTGTATGAAGTTGTGAAGGTGAAGCCTTGATTGCCTTGGAGATCATAGGAGGTAAGGGATACCAGAGCTATGGGATATCTGACAAAGAAAGATGCTAAGAAGGAGTGAAAACAGTCAAATGGAAGTGTTCTGCAGTCAACAAAGCTGAAAGGAGTTAGCAATCTGAAGCTCTGAAGCATATATTGGCATCAGATATGGAGATGAAGAGTTTGGAGTTACTCAGCTGGTTTTCAGTTTTCTTTTGGTCCACTATTTCCTTACTAAGCTCCCTTTCGGCATTTGTATCCTGTGCCACTGTATCTTTGAAATATGTGATCTGCTTTTGTGTTTTGATTTTACAGAGTATAATAATCAATAGATTTCATGAATCTCAGAAAACTTTTTGTTTTGTTTTTTATTTTGTTTTTTGTTTTTCATGACAGGGTTTCTCTGTATAGCCCTGGCTGTCCTGGAACTCACTCTGTAGACCAGGCTGGGTTCGAACTCAGAAATCCACCTGCCTCTGTCTCCCAAGTGCTAGAATTAAAGGTGTGCACCACTACTGCCTGGCTCTCACAATACTTTTAAATAAGTTTGATAGAATTGTAGAGTATGGGACTTTTGAAGTTGGATTGAATTAATTTTTGCCTATGGGGGCCAGAAAGTAGAATGTGGCGGTTTGAATTAGAATGTCCCACATAGATTCATATGTTTGAATGCTTGATCATAGGGAGTGGCACTAGTAGGACTTCTTAGAGGAGGTGTGACCTTCTTAGAGAAGGTATGGGTTTGTTGAAAGAACTAAGATTAATGTGGAGGCAAGCTTTAAGGTCTCCTATGCTCAAACTCTACTGAATATGACAGACTCTCATTGTGCTGCCTAAAGATCAATATGTAGAACTCTATGCTCCTCCAGCAATATGTCTGCCTGCACACTGCCATACTTCCCACCATGATGAAAATAAACTAAATCTTAGAAACTGTAACCCAGCCCCAAGTAAATCTTTTCTTTTATAAGAGTTGTCAGCCGGGCGTGGTGGCGCACGCCTTTAATCCCAGCACTCGGGAGGCAGAGGCAGGCGGATTTCTGAGTTCGAGGCCAGCCTGGTCTACAAAGTGAGTGCCAGGACAGCCAGGGCTACACAGAGAAACCCTGTCTCGAAAAAACCAAAAAAAAAAAAAAAAAAAAAAAAAAAAGGAGTTGTCATAGTCATGTTGTCTCTTCACAGCAATAAGACTAACCCATACACTAGGGATGTTGAACATTTATTTAAGTGCTTTGTGAGCATTAAAGATTCCTCTATAAGAATTCTCTTTTTAGATATGTACCCCATTTTTAATTAGATTATTTGGTTTATTGATGTCTAGTTTTTTAAGGGCATTTGTTTATTTGTTTGTTTGGTTGGTTTTATGTATATTTTGGAAATTTGCCCAATGTCAGATGCAGAGTTGTAAAAATCTTCCCATTCTGTAGGCTGACATTTTTTCATGTTCTGCCTTGCCTTACTTAAGCTTTTCAATTTTATGACATGCCATTTATTAAGTGTGGACTTTAGTGCCTGCCCTATTGGTAGTGTGCTCAAAATTTTTCTCCTGTGCCAATGAGTTCAAGGCTATTCCCCACTTTCTCTTCTCTCAGATTCAGTGTGTCAGGTTTCATGTTGAGGTATTTGATCAGCTTTGACGTGAGTTTTGTGCAGGGTGAAAAATACGGTTCTATTTGCATTATTCTCTGTGCTCTAGTTAGATAAGTACCATTTGTTGAAAATACTTTCTTATCTTATGTTATCTAATTTGATTTCTTTATTAAAAAAAAAAAACAATCAGGTAGGTGTCCATGGGTTTGTGGTTTTATTTCTGGCTCTTTTATTCAATTCTACTGATTTGCCTGTCTGTTTTTATGCCAATACTATCTTGTTGCTATTAGTATAGCTCTATATTACAGCTTGAAATTAAAGATGGTGATACCTCCAGAAGTTCTTTTACTTTACAAGATTGTGCATGCTATCCTGGGATTTTTGTTTTTCTATATAAAGTTGAGTATTTTTTCCTTCAAGGTCTATAAAGAATTATGTTGAAATTTTGATGAGCAATACATTGAATCTGTAGATTACTTTTGATAAGATAACCAATTTTACTGTTTTAATCCTACAGATTCATGAATATGAGAGATCTTTCCATAATCTTTTCATATTATTTTTAATAACTGAGTAATATTCCTAGTGTTAAAAGGTAGCACTGCAAAAATTTTAGGCAAATTGTTAGAACTACAAAGAGTCATATTGAGTGAGGTAACATAGAACCATAAAGATGAAAATGTTACTTACTTATAAGTGGATTTTAGCTATACACAAAAAAGATAACTACGTTACAATCTCCAGACCCAGACCAGAGAAAGTAAATAACAAGGAGCAGACACATACATATCCTTGTGAAATGTAAATAGAATAGATATCACAGGTGGATTAGGATGGAAACAAGAGGGACCATATGGGGAGAGGATAGAGGGTGAGATACTGTAAGAGACAATTGGAATTTCAGGGCATTTGGAGAGCAAGGTAGAAATGTAGGGCAATGAAAATGTCCAGGAATATATAAGAATGATCCTAGCTAATACTCATAGTAATAGGGTATATGGTGCCTAATGTAATCATCTTCTTTAATGGGAAAAAGATTTCCAATAGAGAGATTGGGACGCCAACCCAAGAGCAAACATCTGACCTACAATTTGCCCTGCCTATAAGATGTGCTGGATAAAGGTGGCATTGAAAATTTGGGAGTAACCAGTCAATGACTGGTGCAACTTAAGATCTCTGTCACAAGAAAGAGTGTACCACTGACATTGACAATGCTTGTAGGAACAGGAACCAGAGGTCAGAATGCCCAGAGACCTAGGGCAGAACCAAACAAGACTGATACAATTCTTATTGATATTCTGTTATATTCATAGATAAGAGCCTTGAATAATCATCATCAAAGAGGTTCCATTCAGCCATTGATAGAAACAGGTACAGAGACTCATAGCTAAGCATTAGGAAAATCTTGATAATTGTAGAGAAGAGGGGGAGTTTGTAGGAACCAGAGTAGTCAAGGACATGACATGGAAAAACCCAGAATAGACTAACTTGAGCTCATAGTGGCTCAGAGAGACTGAAACAACAATTAGAAAGCCTGTATGAATCTGACCTATATGATCTCAGCATATATGTTATGGTTATGTACCTTGTTTTTATGGAATTCCTGACAATGGGAACAGGGACTGTCTCTGACACTGTGCTTTTTGGACACACATTATCTTACTTCATTACCTCATGAAACATTAATATGAGGGGAAGACCCTAGTCTTATTGCATTTTGACTTGCCATGTTTGGTTGATATCCCTTTTAGGCCTGCCTTTTTTTCTGACTGGAATTGAGGAGGAATAGCAAGATGAATGGGGAGAGGAGGGAGGGGAAACTGCATTCAGGATATAGCATATGAGAGAAGAAAAAGAATTAAGAGGAACAAAGAAAACAAATGTGAGTTTGGATATGGGGAAAGGAAATTCTTTTTTCACTGTTGTTGGGAATGCAACTACTCTAGCTGCTATGGACACCAGTGTGAAGTTTCCTCCAAAAAGCTGGGACCATATCTACCATATGACCCAGCTGTATGACTCTTAATGGAAGTGGGATTTTGTATTGTAACAGACACAGTTGTGTCATGTGATGTTTTTCTAGAAACTGACCTATGGAAGGATGTTGGGCTGAAGCAGATACTTGAGAGGATGTTTTGTTGAGAACAGATGTGTAGTTTTCTGGGAGCTGTCTGGTGAAAGGGTATGTGATGTTTTGCTGGAGTGGACACTTGAGAAGACACACGGGATATTTGGAATGAATAGGAATATAATTCAACAGTCTATGCATGACACTTTGTGTTGGTTTACTTTGCAACACTTTACTGGTCTTTGCTGGGCTTCACTGATGCTGTTCTTTACTGATGATTTTCTTGCATTGGTTTGTCTTGTTTTCTTTGCTGCTCATCACTTGTAGTGAATTTTTAGAGATAAACTCACCAAAGTACTCTAGTGGCATTCTGTCTACTTCTTGCTGCTTCTACAGACTCATGACCATAGGCAGAGCCTCATGCTTTCTTTGGGATCAAGCCACTGCTACTGATTTGCCAAGTGCTGTGGACTGTCCTGCTGATTCATGTTGTTTTGTTTTGCTACTGGACTAGACTGCTAACAGAGAGGATTGGAATCACCCCAGAGAACTATTTCTAAATAGGCCCAGAACCCCTGTTCCCTAGTAACTTTTCTTTTCCCCTAGCTTTGGTGGGTGGGTGATAGGCTAGAAAGGAGGTTGAAGTGTTAAAGAACCAAAACTAAGTAGGTTTTTCACAAATCTAAACCTACACTTAGTCATATTGCCAAAGTGTATCTCAATTTAATGATAATTGTTCATTCTTGTTCTTTGCTGTTTTATTTACAAGGGCAAGAAAATGCAAACCACATAAGCACTTTTCTTTAACTCTTTTTAAAAATTAATTAATTAATCATTTAAATGGATATTTTCTTTATTGATATTTCAAATGTTATCCCCTTTCCCAGTATCCCCTCCAGAAACCCCCTATCCCATCCCCTTCCCTCTGCTTCTATAATGGTTCTCACTCAACCACCCACCCACACTTGCCTTTCCGCCCTGGCATTCGCCTACACTGGGGCACTGAACCTTCACAGAATCAAGGGCTTCTCCTCCCACTGAAGCATGACAAGGCCATTCTCTGCTACATAAACAGCAGGAGCCATGGATTCCTCTTTGTACAGTCTTTTGTTGTTAGTTTAGTCCCTGGGAGCTCTGGAGGGTCTGGTTGGTTGATATCATTGTTCTTCCTATGGAGTTGCAAACCCCTTTAGCTCCTTCAGTCCTTCATCTAACATTTCCATTGGGGACCCCATGCTCAGTCCAATAATTGGTTGTGAGCATACGCCTCTGTATTTGTCAGGCTCCGGAAGAGCCTTGTAGGAGACAGCTATATCAGGCCCCTGTCAGTAAACACTTCTGGGTAACAGTTATAATGTCTGGGTTTGGTGTCTGTATATGGGATGGAGCCCCAGGTGGGGTGGACTCTGGATGGCCTTTCCTTCAGTCTCTGCTCCAGACTTTGTCTCCATATTTCCTCCAATGAGTATTTTGTTTCCCTTCTAAGAAGGACTGAAGCACATACATTTTGGTCTTCCTTTTTCTTGAGCTTCATGTTGTCTGTGAATCATATCTTGGGTATTCTGAGCTTCTGGGCTAATATCCACTTATCAGTGAGTGCATATCATGTGTGTTCTCTGTGACTGGGTTACCTCACTCAAGTTGTTCTGTGTCCTCCACACAAGTACTTTAATACTCACACACATATATTCATGCATGCCAAATACACACATGCACATACACAAAATTAATGATTAAATTTTATGCCAAAACACAATATATTTTATACAGATCTCAATATGCATATTATCCATATTTCAATATAAATTGTTATATGTTTACTAAGAGGTTTTTGAGACAATCATCTCTTACTAATCTAAGCAGAAGTGTAGATGACATAATGTGATTATGTCAAACTGAACTATAGTTAAGATACAAACTCTTCTTGTTTTTGAGTTCATCAAAATGTCTGGTGTCTACATTAATATCCTTAATACTGTAGGTTCTATGGGTTTCCTTTTTGATTAACGGACACTTTAATGAAGAGTCGATGGCTTCTTATTCAGTTCCACTGTTGTGAAATGCATAGTCATTTAGGCCTCTAGAATGGCTCAAATCTGTCTAGAGAGCATCATCAGTTTAGCAATGAAAGAGAATCCAGCATTTCTGCACTTACTTACATGACAGAGAACTTACAGAATTTTTTTTTAAATCTCTGTGTTTATTACCTTGGAAAAACAATTTATGTATTACAAGAAAAGCAAAATGAGAAATAAATTTGTAAGATATTAAATTAAAATATATTATAAATAAGCTACATACACTTTATATTCTCTAGTTAATGTGCTGTTTATATTAATGCCCTTTTCAAAACACCACTTTCTTCAAATCCATGAAATTACAATCATATTCAGTAGAAATTCTTTTTATATTCTTTTTCACGTATATGGAAGTCTAAGATAAATACCAGGTCAATACCTGCTTCAGAGGAATTGAACTTACCTATAGCTGAACGATATAAATATTGTACCTTTTTTGATATGGGTTCATTTTAGTAGACCTATTATCAATTAAAAGTCATCTATACAGTTTCCCGTTTTGTTTTCTCATTTCTCTCTCTCTCTCTCTCTCTCTCTCTCTCTCTCTCTCTCTCTCTCTCTCTCTCTCTCTCTCTCTCTCTCTCTTTCTCTCTCTCTCTCTCTCTCTTTCTTTCTTTCTTTTGGATATTTTATTTACTTACATTTCAAATGTCAAATGTTGTTACCTTTCCTGGTTTTCCCTCTGGAAACGTCCTAAACCATCCCCACTCCCTCTGCTTCTAAGAGCGTGCTCACCACCCACCTACTACCCCTTCCCTGCCCTCGCATTCCCCTACACTGTGGCATCTAGCCTTCACAGTACCAGAGGTCTCTTTGCTAGACAAGGCCATCCTCTGCTACATATGCAGCTGGGGCCATGGGTCCCTCCATATATACTTTTTGGTTGGTGGTTTAGTCCCTAGGAGCTCAGGGAAGCATGAGGGGAGGTGTCTGATTGGTTGATATTGTTGTTTTTCCTATGGGGTTGCAAACCCCTTCAGCTCCTTCAATCTTTTCGGTAACTCCTCGATTGGGGACCCCATTGGGGACCCTGTGCTCAGTATAATGATTGTCTGGGAGCATCTGCCTCTGTATTTGTTAGGCTCTGGCAGAGCTTCTCAAGAGACAGCTACATCAGGCTCCTGTCAGCAAGCACTTCTTGGCATCTGCAATAATGTCTGGGATTGGTGTCTATATATGGGATACACAGGTTTTAAAAACCATTAATTATTTTACAATGTAACAATTTTGGGTTGGCCATGTAAGAAAATGCACTTCATGATAAATACCAGAAAACATGTTATTTAAAGTAGAGAAAAATAATAGAGACTTAGCTCACAGGAGTTATTCTTTAGCTGAGAGCTGTGAAATAAATTTGTAATCCCACTACTGTGGAAGGAGATGCAGGACTGTGAGGGAAAGGATAGTACAGGCTACTTGAAGAATTGAATTGGAGTATACAAGCATTATTTATTACCAACAAATTAATTATTTATGAAAATTGAGTGAAGTTAAGCCGCTAGGTCCATGAAACTTTAGTTTGTAAGTGGCATTATAAGGTAGGTGACCAGAGGGAATAAAAGAGGGTAATGGAGCAAGCCAGTAAAAGTCAACCCTTGTCTTGTTCTACTTCCCAATGATATCCTGATAGAACAAGTGCATCACTACTCACTCCACTTCCTGATGGACTAGAGCCCATCAGGCCTGGATTCAAAATAAATATTTGGCACTGGTTATGGTGGCACATGACTGACTACAGCCCTAGTCCTTGAGATGAACTGGAAAACAGCATGACTATATAGTGAGTTCTAGACCAATATTGACTACAAAACAAATGCCCAAACAGCAAGGGTTTCACCATAATCCTCCATCTCAAAGAAATAAACATCAACAACTTACAGTTTGTCCTCCATTAAGTTACTGAGGTCATGGACATGTTTTACAGTAATTAAATACACCTGGGAAGTTTGAATTCCAATGTGTTCTATTAAGCACTGCTACCCAGAATTCAATACACTTCACAAGGTCACATTTATAATAAACTCATACTGCACATGAAAGATGGCAAAAACGAGGTCCTTCTTATGTAGTACAACAAAATATATCACCACCGTATTCTGAGCTAAGTTTTCAAAGTTGAAAGATGCTGTTTCAGCTGCAGTAACTGACTTTGTAGCTTTTGCTTAATATTTTCCAAATCTTAAATGTTATGTTCTAAATCAAATGAAATTAAAAAAGAATACCCTTAATCATGCAGTGCTATAGTCAGGTCAAACTGAAAAGCAAATCCCATAAATTAGGGACGACTTTTCTATAATTATTTTGGGAGTTATGTCACCATGCTAAAAGCCAATCACTAGAAGTAATTCAAAGATAAACACATGTCTGAGGATTCAGATAAGAAAGAAGAAACATTCTAGAATTATAACTACGTTCGGTGAAAACAGGTGAATAGAAGAAAGTTCAATTAAATATTATGTTCCATGAGAATGACTCTCCTTTAAAAAAAATCACTCATATTTAACATCCTAAGATGTTAAATTCTTTCTAAGAAGCCCAGATTTACAAACCAGCCTTACCACCCCAGTTTTGCAACTTTACAAAACTATGTAAGATATCTAATTCATAAAATGTTTGTCACTGAATTATCAGCACAACCTACCAAAAAAAAAGAGCCATTTTTAGGGTGAAATGCAATAATGCACGTTGCAGTTTTACAGATTGACACTTAATGAAGACTTGCTATCTTTCTTCTACACTTTGGGATTAATTATTGCTGGTTAACTTTTGCTATTTCTTCTTCCTATATACCTTAAAATGTAAATGAAATAGGATTTTTATGCCTCATTTATCTTTTCCTGTAACTGTGTGATTCAACTTCATGCCAAAGGCACTTTCTTTGTGACAATCTCAATTACTGACCACACAGTAAAAAGACTTCAAACAGGACTAGGGGGTTCAAAAATCTGCCATCTGATATGCATTGAAGCTTAGCTCTGTGAAGCAAAATAAGTTAAATTTTCTACAGACTGACAGCAGGGTTCGTATATGATATATGACCTGCCAATAACGCATCAGACATAGAAATGTTACTTTTCAACCACTTATCATATGAATTTTTGATAGTTTTTCCATGAAAGAATGTTCCCACCGGATTTTGTTCTAAACACTACAGAGTAGCTCGGTTTATGATTATATTAACCAATTATACAACCAAAAGCTGCAGTTGTTTAGAAACTGTAGACAAAATAAAGTTTTTATATTTTATTTATTTGAATTTAAGGCATAATTTTGTATTTACACTTAAATACAAGATTTAATATTCTCCTCACATTAACCTGTTCATTTGAAATAATAAAACACATTTTTTTCTTTACTGTCTACTGAATTACTTGATCTCCTATTTTCTGCATCAAACTATGGATGGGCTACTTAAATTTCACGCCAAAGAAATCCTGAGTATTTTTGTATCCATCACACAGCTAAATTGGGGTACCTTTTCTTCATCCATCTGTATTTGTTCTATTACCCATCACAGGCATATGGACCCCAGAGAGTTTTATAATAACAGTTTGTGTTACTTAACAAATAACTTATAACTTAAGTGTTTATGAAACCGAGTAGTTCTTGTTTAATTTCAGAGGCATCAATGTTCTAATAATCAATTTTCTTAAATATATGTTGAAATCGCTGATAAAACAATTTAAATCAGGAATGACTTATTATTTTCTGTAATTTAAACTAGATCATTTTTCACATAATATATGTCCTCCTACACCTCCCAGTTTCTCTTCACCTTACCACCCACCCCCATCTGGATCCACAACCTTTCTGGCTGTACTGAAGAAACAGACAGACATCTAAGGAATATTAATTCAATAAAATAAAATAAAGACAAAACAGAATTGGTCAAAACAATCAAACATGAAATCAAAACAGCCCAAGTAAAAATATGTCTGTCTGTCTGTCTATCTATCTATCTATCTATCTATCTATCTATCTATCTATCTATTTAACTACCTATCTGTAACTCATCTATCTATCTATGCAAAGTAAATGTAAAGTATGAAACAAAAAATACTCTGCGTTAATATTAAGAGGCCAAGAATCTCCAAAGATGTCTTAGTTCATTCACTGTGCCCGTCTAACGCTGAAAATCAGACCTACCCTTAAAAGTAGTTTGTTTCCCCAGTAGACTCTCTTGGAGAAAAGTAGACTTTCCCTTGCAAATTACTACCAATTACTGATTACTTCTGAATTAGGACTAGGCAAATGTGCCCACTTCTCCTTTAATTTCTAGGACCTTGTTCTGGTGCAGATCTGTGCCCTGACGCTTGGAAGAAGAGTTCCCTGACTGCTTCTCAAATTACATCTTGGAACATTCCATGCAGAATCATGTGTCAGTCAATTTTCTATCTCTTTCAAAGGTGTCTGGAATAAACAAAAAACAAGAAATACCATTTTCAGCTAAGGTTTAAAGAGTTTGTTGTATGAGTATTTGGCACTATAATTATGGGTTTACAGCCAGACAGAACTTTATGGTGGCAGAAATTTTTACAGATATTAAATTTGTGCACTTGATAATATCCCAAAAGGAGAAATAGAAGTTAAAAAAAACAGGGAAAGAGAGATATAGAGAAAGAGAAGTGGACAGACACAAAACAGGTCCTTCTCAGTCTTACGCTCCATAGCCTGTTTCCTTCAGTCAGCTCTTGCATTCCTGAGAGCTCATTAGGTAATGAATCCATAAGTGGACTTTTTCTTTCCTGGGCTCTTGTGTCTTATAATCTCATGACCCCAAAATTCATCTAATTCTGAGAACTTGGATCCAGGACTAGAAGATAGGAAATACAGGGAGACATATAAGGTAGAGTCCTTAACTATAACATAGCATATTGTGTCAGACGAAAATGTTATTAGCATGCTGGGTATCCATAATGCCTTACTTTAAAATAACATTTCAATTAAATACTAAAATGACTTTGGTATTAAGTAATAATGATTCACTGTGTATTAAAGCAGCTAGAAAAGATGATTTTTAGTGTTTCAACATGAAGACTTTGACATGATAATATGCTTATTACAAAGGTTTAATCATCACTCAAGGTGCTCAAATACTTAAAGTTTTATTGTATCCCACTCTTTGTAATATTAATTATGTCTATTAAAATATTAAAAGAATATAAGTATATGTTGTATGTTAACTGTTACATAGTAATATGTCATAAATACTAAGAATGAATCACGTATATTATATATACTTTATTTTCACAATATTTTAAAGTAAAACAAGTGAATATAAAAGACACAAATATATAACATATATAAGTATATACACACACTCATATTCTTTTTATTTTCAGAAAAACACATTTCTGAATTTAGGACAACGTTATATATTTTCTATTGTATGTAGTGAAAATTAACACGAAATGCCAGCCACTCAATATGTTCAATAAGTTTAAAAAATTACAATAATTTGGGAGGCCTTCAGATTGTGGGGTCTGTTGCCCTGGGTGTGACACATCTCCTGGGAAGCCTTTAGACTGTGGGGTCTGTTGCCCTGGCTGTGGCACATCTCTTGGGAGGCCTTCAGACTGTGGTGTCCTCACAAAGGCAGACAAGCTGCTGCTCTGCTCATCTGGATGGTGCAGGACAGAAAGGCGATGGAGTTCAAGCAGAGAGGATCAGTCCCACATCCTCCTCAGGGTTCCCAGCTGCTGCTATTATTTGGGAGTGACCCTTACGTGTTACCCTGGGTGCAGCAGATCACCTGGGAGGACTTCGGACTGTCAAGGGATGGGGTTGCCATCCCACAGTCAAATACACTGACCCAGAATTGTTCCTGTCTAAAAGTACTTCAGGTACAAAAATGGAGAAGAGACTTAGGCAAAGGAGGTTCAATGGCTAGCCCCAATTGAAATTCATCTCAAACGGAGGCTTCAGGGACTGAAACTATTACTGATGCTCTCTATGGTATGCTTACAGACAGGAGCCTAGCATGGCTGTCCTTTGAGAGGCCCAAAAAGCAGCTGACTGAAACAGAGGCAGATACTTATGCAACCAGTGGACTGAAATAGGGCACTCCTGTGGTTAAATTGGGGAAAGGCTGAAAGACACTGAAGAGAATGGTGGCCCCAAAGGAAAACCAGCTCAACTAACCCGGTCCCCTAAGATCTCTCAGATAATAGCACTAGGCAGCTTATACTAGCTGGTACAAAGCCAACAAATTATATACAGCAGAAGACTGCCTGGTCTGGCCTCAGTAGGAAAAAGATGCATTTAACCCTCTGAGACTTGAGGCTGAAGGGAGTGGGGAGACTTTGCAGAAAGGGGTGGGATGAAAGCATCTTCTTGGAGACAGGGAAGAGGAGGAATGGGATGTTAAACTTTTGGGAGGGTTGGCTTAGAGGGGCAACTACCGAATTGTAAAAAAAAAAAAAAAAAAAAAAAAAGTTATTTTAAAATTACAATAATTTGGTCACCGTTTTTGTTAATATCTCCATGAAAAGCTACAAGTTTCTATAAAATTAGAGTCCATGCAAGTCTCAATATCATATAAAGAGCAATTTTTAATCTAGAAAAATACTTGTTTCTTGGACTGAACTTGGAGGCAATTCTCTCTTGTCCTTGTTCAGTCAGAAAATGATTGACTGTTCAAAGGTCATTTCATCTGCTTGTTAACATTCATGATATTCCCCGAACCTTCTTAGCTTCTTCCCTGAGATTGTTTATAACAACTAATATTCATTTAAGCTAAATATTCCTTAATCTGTAAAGCTAACTTCCCCTGGTACCTTGAGTATAATAAGTAGGCCTGTGTGTCAAAAGGGGTTGGTTTTAGACATGACACTATTTGGAAGAGGTAGTAAAATCTTTAAAATGTGATGCCTAGTGAGAGATCCTTGAATGCTGGGGAGTATGTCACTGAATGTTATAGTAGGACCAATCCCCGACTCTCTGTCTCCCTCCGCCCCTCCTTCATTCTCCCTCCCTTGCTCCCCTGCCCCCTTTCTTTCTTGGAGTTGCTTCACTATGGCCTACCATGGCTTGAAGCCATATTCCCATAGCAGTGAATCAACCAATGAGTTTCAAGACAAACCTCTCCTCTTTATAAGGTGATTAATTGTAGGTGTTTGTTACAATGATGAGATGCTGAGAACCCAGCTGTGCCATGTCCTACTTGAAAAATGCCAACAAGATATTATCTAATTGTAGTAATTACTGTAAAGTTGAGTTGAAAAGTTTTGTTTATTTGTCTCATAGAACTTGAAATTTTATTAAAATGAAGATACCGTATCAATTAATGCATAATTCCCATTAATAATACAAGTTATGTCATGTCCTAGACATTTATTACATTTTAAGTGAAAACAAAAATATAGTATTTCTTCATTGAAGGTAGCCTTCATCGGGGTTTTAAGTGGATCAAAATGACCATAAATGAATAGGAGACTCAAGTATAATTCTCTATACACTTCAAAACTGAATATTCTTTTCCTCAGTCTTTTGAGTATGAATAACATTTTGCTGTCCTTGGGTAGGATATTCTTACTGCATATGCATGTACTTTAACATCTGTGCAATTTTGTTTTGAATGTTTGACAGATAGATTACTCAACAGGTCTGGGAGCTGTCAAAGCCTGCCATTTGTGATGCTTCGCCAGGCAGTAGAGACCAGATTGCACCTGAGTGTGGAGAACGTCAGCTAGCAACTGCTGCCTTGCATGTTTCAAACCATGTACAGGACACTTACACTTTTCAATATCAGGTCACCTATTTTTTTTCCAAATCTGGTCTCGTGACAAAAAATGATTGATGCTGTTTACTGACTTCCCAGAAAGGCTTCAGGTACTGTCTCATCCATGACATCTTAGTTATATCCCTGGTGTCTTACTTGTTTATCTTGAGTGTTAATTGCTTCTTATTTAATAGTGACCTTGCTTTGAAGAGTTATATGTGCTTGACATAACATTATTTAATATTGAGGATATACGCAGCTTTTGAGATAGGACAAATTAATTGACATTATTTTATAACAGTCCAGAGCTACATCTGGGAAGCATCCTTTACATCTTTTTAAAGAGCATTGCTTTGTATAAGGCACCTCATATATTATTTTGTTAAAAGTATCACTGAAAAAGTTGTTGCACCATTTAAGATAAGTGACAAGGAAACAGAACTTATTTTCTACTTTTCTAAACTTATTGTCCCCTAGACATCATACTTCTCTCTATTGGTGACTTCTTATTCTGCTCCAGACCATAACAACGACAACAACAACAACAAATCTCAAGATCACCTTCTTTGTCCACACATTCATCAAACCCTACAGAATTCATTGTATTTCCTCATTCAGACAATGCTTATTAATCCCTAAGCTCAGTCTATGGACATTGATATATTGTGAGATGGAAGGATAAGCTGAATCTGCATAATCCCAGGCATCATAGATCTAATGGACTACTGAGAGAGCCAAGAATTAATCAAGTAATATCACCAACCACTGTGGCAATGCTGCAGCAATAAAACAGTGAGATCCATGGCATTTCTGGTGTATATAATAAAATTTGCTTAGGAAATACTATATTGTAATTACTTTGAAAACGTTAACATAACTTGCACATTCCATAATTTATAAGTAGATTAATGCTCACTCTGTACCTTCATATTTTTCAGTATTTTTTTGTTATTAAAAGAAGAGAATTTGAAAAGGCAAAGAAGAGACTTGTGAAAGATAGATTGTTCTATAACAACTAATACTCATTTAAGATTTAAGCTAAATATTCCTTGTACTGTCAAGCTAACTTCCCCTGGTACCTTGAGCATAAGTAGGCCTGTGTTTCAAGAGGTTGGTTTTAGACACAACACCATTTGGAAGAGGTAGTAGAATCTTTAAAATGTGATTCGTAGTGAGAGAGCCAGGATTAGAATACTAACAGAAAGAATTGGGGAGGAGGTGTGAACAGAAAGATTGGAAATGCCTTCAAAATGAGTTTGTGTTACTAGGGACAGGTATGTCAACCCTTACAAAAGATAGGAATCTGGTTCCTGCTATAAAACCTATTTGTGGCCAATGCTCTATTTAAAACAAAAAAGTGAAAATTTGGTAAGATATTATGTGGGTTTTGATATTTTATTACTCAAGAACATGGGGAAAAGTTTCACAGGGAACAGTGTAGTTGTATTTTAAATGTCATGGATGGAAGGTGACTTGTACAACCAAATCATGCACAGGAGGCAGGGTTGAAAATCATGTTTCCAGGCCTGTGAAGAATGCTCATTTGGAAAATGGTTTCCTTATAAACATGAAGCTTTGAGTTCTTTCTTCAGGAACCATATCAAAAACTCAGTTTTAATTGTAAACCCTTAAAATTCCAGTCTAGGGAGAAAGTTGGAGACAGGGGGAATTATTAGGCTATCTGGTCAGCCAACCTAACTGAAACGGTAAGTTCCAGAACAATACCAGACTATGTCAAAAAAAAAAAAAAAAAAAAAGGAGAATAGTGCCTAATGAATAGAATTCAAAATTCAAGGTTTCCTCTGGCCTCTGTATGCCTTTAATATATGTGCACATGCATTTGCACAAATACATATACCTATACATATGAAGATATATATGTACACACTTATAGATACACAAAAATTACTTGGTTTTATCTAAATTTTATGCCTGACGAATGGAAAGGAATTGTGCTGAAAAAGGCAAAGAACTTCGAATTTTCTGGAAATGTTTAGAAGGTGCCTAGAAAGGGTCAGTAGATGACGTCAAATAGATGGATAGAGCTCTGTGCTTCATTCTAGTCTGCAAATATTATTTGAAAATATCAGGTGTATATAATAAACAAACTCAAGATTAATATGTACTACATATGTGAAAGCAGGAGACAAAATCTCAGAATGTTATGAACATATGTACATAACTTCTAAAGAGAGAATTATGATACCAAAAGAGCAGAGAGGGAGAGAGAGAGAGAGAGAGAGAGAGAGAGAGAGAGAGAGAGAGAGAGAGAGAGAGAGAGAGAGAGTCTCAGAAATCAATATTGAGCTCAGAGATTGATGTACAAGGCAAAGAAAGAGAGTGGTGATTGTAAACACTTCTGGCTCACTAAAAACAATGAAACAATCAGACCAATAACTTATTGCATTGAACATTTGCAAGTAAAGCTGTGTTGACAAAAAGGGATACTGTGTGATAGATTGTAACACACAGCTTCAGTGAGCAGATTTTTTTTTTTTTCTTTTTGCAAGGAAGGTTGCAAGAGCAGAGGGCAGATTCAAAGGAAAGGGAAAATGAGTGATATTGTGGTACTTCATGTGAAACTCACAAAGAATCAATAACAGGTTAGAAATTAAAAGAAATAAAAGCAAAACAAAAATAGTTCATAGAGACCCAGTGCTCCCTGGAGTACTGGAGTAGAAGGTAAAAAAGCACTGCTAAGTAGTGCTAAATGCTGTTAAATTCTATGGGGATTTTTTCATTCTGTCTGAAGCCTTTGTCACAGCTTAGTTATATTTTGTACGTGATTAAAATTGTCAAGAGTAAGCTACTTGACAGATATTTCCCTTATGCCTGGTAACCTTGACCAGGGAACCTCAACCAAGGAACCTCTTTACTGGCAAACTGTTCTTGTGATCATTTAGCTGTTTTTTGATCCTTCTTAATCACTCTGAGGACACACCCCAAACACTTGTAGTACATACTTCAACTATGGCTAAAGACATGATCCAGTTATAACCACTTCAACTCTCCTAAATGAGAACTGGAAAGCATTAATTTAAGCCAATCAATAATCAGTACTTTCTTGACAACCCTGGCATTCATCACAGAGAGGAAGTACTTCTGGTAGCCCAGCACAATCCTTGTGATTGGTGCAAACACAATGTTTCATAGTTGATGCAATTATATTTGCTAAAAGGTCTTGCCTGTCTATATAATCAGGCTGTTCTGATAACCTTTTGTGTCAGCTGTATTAACCTCCATGTGCTGCTTCATGGCTAATTAAATGGTTTCTCTAATGCAGAGTTTATTTATCAATTTTTGATGTTTATTATCAGTAGAGTAGGCTGAGCTGGTAACAGAATCAGCAGATGGAGGGACTAGCAGTAATGCAGTTGTTGCAGGAGGGTGGTTAAAGATCTCCTGAGTGTCTGGGAAAGAATTGACAAGGACCTCCATCTTCAGATCACCAAAGCTAAAAGTTTTCCTGAGCTACAGTATTATCCTGACAAGTGCCAAGAGGCTTGATGGTCAGTGCATAAGCAATACACCCATCCAAGCATCTATATTCAGACATCTCTAGCTTGTAAGTCCTGAAAAAATTAGGCTCTTCTTCTTGAGGTTAAGGACGAATGGTCCTGGATCTTCCACTGTGCCCCTATGTTTCAGACCCAGAGCAACTTGTCAGTGCCGAGACTAGATGAACTTGTTGATTTTAATATGAGTTATCTAAGGATTGGGCTAGAGCTTCTTAGGAAATGGCACCAAACACAATGTAAATTTCAACTTCAACACACACACACACACACAATGGAAGGATCCTTTAAAAAGTAAAATAGAAGTTATGGATTGAGAGAACAAGTGGGAATGCATGAGAGGAAAGAAAAGAAGGAAAGTGGAACAATATGTATTTTAATTTTTAAAACTGGTAGGTGTAATTAATGTAGGTTAGGGTTTTAGCTGTCCAAGAAAACTATCATGGAGGTTAGAAATAGTTTCCTATATGCAGGGATTATAATATACTCTCCATGTGCACCGACAGTTACTTTTAATTGTTCAAATTCTTTGGTGCAATAGATAAGAATTAATTAATGCCCATGGGTTGGAGCCCAGGTGACATTCTTTAATTATGAGGTGGCACTCCATAACTTATGACTACATTACTTAAAAACTGTTAGAGTCTAAATCTTACCAGTGTGGCAGATAGAGGTTCATTACAATGTTAAAAAATCTTCAGTATGCTCAGCCAAGGGCAAAAATTAAAGAGGAATTTTAAGTATATATTTCCATAAAACCTTCAGGTTAATATCTAAGGAGCAATAAAGAATGTGTGAGATTTTCCAAAACTTCCTGATAAGACTTAGTCTTGATTCCCAAATAGAGGCAGAGAATGGACTAGTGTTTGCAACATTATTTTCTATAAATAGCTTAGAGTTATATTTTCCATGACTAAGTATAGCTCTCCAGAGGTAGGCCTACTGTTATGCAAAACAACTAATTATTTGTACTTCAAAGGTTGTGTACTAAGAGATTGATAATGATCACATAGAACAATTTAGTTAAAACTTCCCAAAGAAAAGATGTATAAGCATTAACATATGTGTACTTTTTTTCTTAATTTCTCTTTTTTCCATATATTATCTGATATTTTGGTTTGAATTTCTTCACATCTTCTTGCCTTCCTCCCTACCTTCACATGTACCAGAATTGCAACAGTTTCTATTAGAGGCACTGGACGTTATGGGTAGAAACTGCCTGCAAAACAAAAATTTCCCTTCTTCCCACCAGGAACAGCATCTCCATTGTTATGTGCAAGACAGAAAAAAACAAGACTTTGAAAGTCATGGATATTGACTAATCTGCTGGCTGCCTCTCTGTCTTGGTCAGTAAATTTGGATAATTAATGCATATTCTTTAGAACCCCATTCTCTAAGTGGTTCTATGATGCTTAAAAAATTTATATATGATATACCCATAGATTACCATTAATTATCTCAGTACATGCACACAACTTTTAATTTTTGTCAGGGTCCTGTGTACATGGAAAAAGAACTCCAAATTCTTCCTTGTTCAGTTATTCATCCTGGAAGAAACATTACTGCATTAGACTAAAGACATCTTCTTAAATGGGAAGAAAAGAAAAAGAACACAAATCTATGAACTCTATCCTTTGATAATTTGACCTCATTCTTATTTAAAGTCAGAATTGCTACATATTTAAGTTCCTCTATTCTTTCTCCATATACACTATACCAGAAGAAACTCTACACCACCATGTTCATAGCAGCCTTATTTGTTTTTTGTTTTTTCTCATTCTTTTTTTTTTTTCCAATTTATTTTTTTTAATTAGGTATTTTCTTCATTTACATTTCAAATGCTATCCCCAAAGTCCCCCAGACCCCCCTCCCACTCCCCTACCCACCCACTCCCACTTCTTGGTCCTGGCATTCCCCTGGTTCTTTTTTTTTTTTTTTAATATTTTTATTACATATTTTCCTCAATTACGTTTCCAATGCTATCCCAAAAGTCCCCCATAGCGCCCCCCCACTTCCCTATCCACCCATTCCCATTCTTTTGGCCCTGGCATTCCCCTATATTGGGGCATATAAAGTTTGCAAGTCCAATGGGCCTCTCTTTCCATTGATGGCTGACTAGGCCATCTTTCGATACATATGCAGCTAGAGACAAGAGCTCCGGGGTTCTAGTTAGTACATCATGTTGTTCCAACAATAGGGTTGCAGATCCCTTTAGCTCCTTGGGTACTTACTCTAGCTTCTCCATTGGGAGCCCTGTGATACATCCAATAGCTGACTGTGAACATCCACTCCTGTGTTTGCTAGGCCCCAGCATCGTCTCACAAGAGACTGCTATATTTGGGTCCTTTCAGCAAAATCTTGCTAGTGTATGCAATGGTGTCAGCATTTAGAAGTTGATTATGGGATGGATCCCTGGATACGGCAGTCTCTAAATGGTCCATCCTTTCATCACCGCTACGAACTTTGTCTCTGTAACTCCTTCCCTGGGTGTTTTGTTCCCAATTCTGAGAAGGTGCACAGTGTCCACACTTTGGTCTTCATTCTTCTGAGTTTCATGCGTTTAGCAAATTGTATCTTAAATCTTGGGTATCCTAAGTTTTGGGCTAATATCCACTTATCAGTGAATACATATTGTGTGAGTTCTTTTGTGATTGTGTTACTTCACTCAAGATGATGCCCTCCAGGTCCATCCATTTGGCTAGGAATTTCATAAATTCATTCTTTTTAATAGCTGAGTAGTACTCCATTGTGTAAATGTACCATAATTTCTGTATCCATTCCTCTGTTGAGGGACATCTGGGTTCTTTCCAGCTTCTGGCTATTATAAATAGGGCTGCTATGAACATAGTGGAACATGTGTCCTTTTTACCGGTTGGGACATCTTCTGGATATATGCCCAGGAGAGGTATTGCTGGATCCTCCGGTAGTACTATGTCCAATTTTCTGAGGAACCGCCAGACTGATTTCCAGAGTGGTTGTACAAGCTTGCAATCCCACCAACAATGGAGGAGTGTTCCTCTTTATCCACATCCTCGCCAGCAACTGCTGTCACCTGAATTTTTGATCTTAGCCATTCTGACTGGTGTGAGGTGGAATCTCAGGGTTGTTTTGATTTGCATTTCCCTGATGATTAAGGATGTTGAACATTTTTTCAGGTGTTTCTCTGCCATTCGGTATTCCTCAGGCGAGAATTCTTTGTTCAGTTCTGAGCCCCATTTTTTAATGGGGTTATTTGACTTTCTGGAGTCCACCTTCTTGAGTTCTTTATATATGTTGGATATTAGTCCCTTATCTGATTTAGGATAGGTGAAGATCCTTTCCCAATCTGTTGGTGGTTTTTTTGTCTTATTGATGGTGTCTTTAGCCTTGCAGAAGCTTTGTAGTTTCATGAGGTCCCACTTGTCAATTCTCGATCTTACAGCACAAGCCATTACTGTTCTATTCAGGAATTTTTCCCCTGTGCCCATATCTTCAAGGCTTTTCCCCACTTTCTCCTCTATAAGTTTCAGTGTCTCTGGTTTTATGTGAAGTTCCTTGATCCACTTAGACTTGACCTTAGTACAAGGAGATAGGAATGGATCGATTCGCATTCTTCTACATGTTAACAACCAGTTGTGCCAGCACCATTTGTTGAAAATGCTGTCTTTCTTCCACTGGATGTTTTTAGCTCCCTTGTCGAAGATCAAGTGACCGTAGGTGTGTGGGTTCATTTCTGGGTCTTCAATTCTATTCCATTGGTCTATTTGTCTGTCACTATACCAGTACCATGCAGTTTTTATCACAATTGCTCTGTAGTAGAGCTTTAGGTCCGGCATGGTGATTCCACCAGAGGTTCTTTTATCCTTGAGAAGAGTTTTTGCTATCCTAGGTTTTTTGTTATTCCAGATGAATTTGCAGATTGCACTTTCTAATTCGTTGAAGAATTCATTTGGAATTTTGATGGGGATTGCATTGAATCTGTAGATTGCTTTTGGCAAGATAGCCATTTTTACAATGTTGATCCTGCCAATCCATGAGCATGGGAGATCTTTCCATCTTCTGAGATCTTCTATAATTTCTTTCTTCAGAGACTTGAAGTTTTTATTATACAGATCTTTCACTTCCTTAGTTAGAGTCACGCCAAGATATTTTATATTATTTGTGAATATTGAGAAGGGTGTTGTTTCCCTAATTTCTTTCTCAGCCTGTTTATTCTTTGTGTAGAGAAAGGCCATTGATTTGTTTGAGTTAATTTTATATCCAGCTACTTCACCGAAGCTGTTTATCAGGCTTAGGAGTTCTCTGGTGGAATTTTTAGGGTCACTTATATATACTATCATATCATCTGCAAAAAGTGATATTTTGACTTCATCTTTTCCAATTTGTATCCCTTTGATCTCCTTTTGTTGTCGAATTGCTCTGGCTAGGACTTCAAGTACAATGTTGAATAGGTATGGAGAAAGTGGACAGCCTTGTCTAGTCCCTGATTTTAGAGGGATTGCTTCAAGCTTCTGACCATTTACTTTGATGTTGGCTACTGGTTTGCTGTAGATTGCTTTTATCATGTTTAGGTATGGGCCTTGAATTCCTGATCTTTCCAAGACTTTTATCATGAATGGGTGTTGGATCTTGTCAAATGCTTTTTCCGCATCTAAGGAGATGACCATGTGGTTTTTGTCTTTGAGTTTGTTTATATACTGTATTACGTTGATGGATTTCCGTATATTGAACCATCCCTGCATCCCTGGGATGAAACCTACTTGGTCAGGATGGATGATTGTTTTGATGTGTTCTTGGATTCAGTTAGCAAGAATTTTATTGAGGATTTTTGCATAAATATTCATAAGGGATATTGGTCTGAAGTTTTCTATCTTTGTTGGGTCTTTTTGTGGTTTAGGTATCAGAGTAATTGTGGCTTCATAGAATGAGTTGGGTAGAGTACCTTCTGTTTCTATTTTGTGGAATAGTTTGTGAAGAACTGGGATTAGATCTTCTTTGAAGGTCTGATAGAACTCTGCACTAAACCCATCTGGTCCTGGGCTTTTTTTGGTTGGGAGACTATTAATGACTGCTTCTATTTCTTTGGGGGATATAGGGCTGTTTAGATCATTAACCTGATCTTGATTCAACTTTGGTACCTGGTATCTGTCTAGGAACTTCTCCATTTCATCCAGGTTCTCCAGTTTTGTTGAGTATAGCCTTTGGTAGAAGGATCTGATGGTGTTTTGGATGTCTTCAGGATCTGTTGTTATGTCTCCTTTTTCATTTCTGATTTTGTTAATTAGGATGCTTTCCCTGTGCCCTCTAGTGAGTCTGGCTAAGGGTTTATCTATCTTGTTGATTTTCTCAAAGAACCAGCTCCTTGATTGGTTGATTCTTTGAATAGTTTTTCTTGTTTCCACTTGGTTGATTTCACCCCTGAGTTTGATTATTTCCTGCCGTCTACTCCTCTTGGGTGAATTTGCTTCCTTTTGTTCTAGTGCTTTTAGGTGTGTTGTCAAGCTGCTAATGTGTGCTCTTTCTAGTTTCCTTTTGGAGGCACTCAGAGCTATGAGTTTTCCTCTTAGAAATGCTTTCATTGCGTCCCATAAGTTTGGGTATGTTGTGGCTTCATTTTCATTGAACTCTAAAAATTCCTTAATTTCTTTCTTTATTCCTTCCTTGACCAAGGTATCATTGAGAAGATTGTTGTTCAGTTTCTACGTGAAGGTTGGCTTTCTATTATTTATTTTGTTATTGAAGATCAGCCTTAGTCCATGGTGATCTGATAGGATGCATGGGACAATTTCAATGTTTTTGTATCTGTTGAGTCCTGTTTTGTGCCCAATTACGTGGTCAATTTTGGAGAAGGTACCATGAGGTGCTGAGAAGAAGGTGTATCCTTTTGTTTTAGGGTAAAATGTTCTGTAGATATCTGCCAGATCCATTTGATCCATAACTTCTGTTAGTTTCACTGTGTCCCTGTTTAGTTTCTGTTTCCATGATCTGTCCATTGGTGAAAGTGGTGTGTTGAAGTCTCCCACTATTATTGTATGAGGTGCAATGTGTGCTTTGAGATTTACTAAAGTTTCTTTAATGAATGAGGCTGCCTTTGTATTTGGAGCATAGATATTCAGGATTGATAGTTCCTCTTGGAGGATTTTACCTTTGATGAGTATGAAGTGCCCCTCCCTGTCTTTTTTGATGACTTTGGGTTGGAAGTCAATCTTATCTGATATTAGAATGGCTACTCCAGCTTGTTTCTTCAGACCATTTGCTTGGAAAATTGTTTTCCAGCCTTTCATTCTGAGGTAGTGTCTATCTTTTTCTCTGAGATGAGTTTCTTGTAAGCAGCAAAATGTTGGGTCTTGTGTGTGTAGCCAGTTTGTTAGTCTATGTCTTTTTATCGGGGAGTTGAGTCCATTGATATTAAGAGATATTAAGGAAAAGTAATTGTTGTTTCCTGTTATTTTTGTTGTTAAAGTTGGCATTCTGTTCTTGTGGCTGTCTTCTTTTAGGTTTGTTGAGGGATTACCTTCTTGTTGTTTCTAGGGCGTGGTTCCTGTCCTTGTATTGGTTTTTTTCTGTTATTATCCTTTGAAGGGCTGGATTCGTGGAGAGATAATGTGTGAATTTGGCTTTGTCGTGGAATACTTTGGTTTCTCCATCTATGTTAATTGAGAGTTTGGCTGGGTATAGTAGCTTGGGCTGGAATTTGTGTTCTTTTAGTGTCTGTATAACATCTGTCCAGGATCTTCTAGCTTTCATAGTCTCTGGTGAAAAATCTGGTGTAATTCTGATAGGCTTGCCTTTATATGTTACTTGGCCTTTTTCTCTTACTGCTTTTAGTATTCTATCTTTATTTAGTGCATTTGTTGTTCTGATTATTATGTGTTGGGAGGTATTTCTTTTCTGGTCCAGCCTATTTGGAGTTCTGTAGGCTTCTTGTATGTTCATGGGCATCTCTTTCTTTAGATTTGGGAAGTTTTCTTCTATAATTTTGTTGAAGATGTTTGCTGGTCCTTTGAGTTGAAAATCTTCATTCTCATCCACTCCTATTATCCGTAGGTTTGGTCTTCTCATTGTGTCCTGTATTTCCTGGATGTTTTGAGTTAGGATCTTTTTGCATTTTCCATTTTCCTTGATTGTTGTGCCCATGTTCTCTATGGAATCTTCTGCACCTGAGATTCTCTCTTCCATCTCTTGTATTCTGTTGCTGATGCTTGCATCTATGGTTCCAGATTTCTTTCCTAGGGTTTCTATCTCCAGTGTTGCCTCATTTTGGGTTTTCTTTATTGTGTCTACTTCCCTTTTTAGGTCTAGTATGGTTTTGTTCATTTCCATCATCTGATTGGATGTGTTTTCCTGTTTCTCTTTAAGGACTTCTACCAGTTTGGTTGTGTTTTCCTGTTTTTCTTTAAGGACTTGTAACTCTTTAGCCATGTTCTCCTGTAGTTCTTTAAAGTCCTTCTTGATGTCCTCTACCATCATCATGAGATATGCTTTTAAATCCAGGTCTAGTTTTTCAGGTGTGTTGGGGTGCCCTGGACTGGGCGAAGTGGGAGTGCTGGGTCCTGATGATGGTGAGTGGTCTTGGTTTCTGTTAGTAAGATTCTTACCTTTACCTCTCGCCATCTGGTAATCTCTGGAGTTGTTATAGTTGTCTCTGTTCAGAGGTTGTTCTTCTGGGGATTCTGAGTATCCTCTGTCAGCAGACCTGTACAGACTAAGTTCGGCAGAGTCCTGGAGCCAAGATGGCGCTCCCTGCAGGGCAGGTCACTGTTCTCCAGCTGGGAGGGTGTCGGATGTCTGCGGCCCCAAAAGGGTGCTGCCTCAGCGGTTCTGTGGCTCCCGCCTGTCCCAGAAGCTGTCTGCCTCTGTGGTCCTCACTCTGACCTGTACAGACTAAGTTCGGCGGAGTCCCGGAGCCAAGATGGCGCTCCCTGCAGGGCAGGTCACTGTCCTCCGACTGGGAGGGTGCCGGATGTCTGCGGCCCCTAAAGGGTGCTGCCTCAGCAGCTCTGTGGCTCCCGCCTGTCCCAGAAGCCGTCTGCCCCCATGGTCCCCATTCTGACCTGTAGAGACTAAGCTCGGCGGAGTCCCGGAGCCAAGATGGCGTTCCCTGCAGGGCAGGTCACTGTCCTCCGACTGGGAGGGTGCCGGATGTCTGCGGCCCCAAAAGGGTGCTGCCTCAGCGGCTCTGTGGCTCCCTCCTGTCCCAGAAGCTGTCTGCCTCTGTGGTCCTCACTCTAGCCTGTAGACTAAGTTCGGCGGAGTCCCGGAGCCAAGATGGCACTCTCTGCAGGGCAGGTCTCTGTCCTCCGGCTGGGAGGGTGCTGGAAGTCTGCGGCCCCAAAAGGGTGCTGCCTCAGCGGCTCTGTGGCTCCTGCCTGTCTCAGAAGCCGTCTGCCCCCGTGGTCCCCACTCTGACCTGTACAGACTAAGCTCGGCGGAGTCCCGGAGCCAAGATGGCGCTCCCTGCACGGCAGGTCACTGTCCTCCGACTGGGAGGGTGCCGGATGTCTGCGGCCCCAAAAGGGTGCTGCCTCAGCGGCTCTGTGGCTCCCGCCTGTCCCAGAAGCTGTCTGCCTCTGTGGTCCTCACTCTAACCTGTAGACTAAGTTCGTTGGAGTCCCGGAGCCAAGATGGCGCTCTCTGCAGTGCAGCCTTATTTGTAATAATTAGAATCTAGAAGCAACCCAGATGTCTCTCAACAGTAGAATGCATACAGAAAATCTGGTTCACTTACAAAATGGAATACAATTCAGGTATTAAAAATGAGGACATCATGAGTTTTTCAAGGAAACAGATGGAAATAGAAAACAAAATCCTGAGTGAGCTACCAGACCCAAAAGACATGCATGGCATATATTCACTGATAAGTGGCTATTAGCCCAAAACTATAGAATATTCATGATACAACCCAAGTTGTAAGTAGTTCAACAAAAAGTTGAGGATGTTTCAATTCCACATAGAAAGGGAAATGAAATAATCATGGAAGAGAGAGTTATGGAGTGGCCAGGGTGGAAGGGGAGGGGAGGAAAAAGGGGGGGAGGTTCAAGTATGGGATGAGAGAGGAGAAAACGACAGAGGGTCAGGAGAATGAATGGAAATATGCAGTTCAGGGTATAGTGGCAGGGATAAAACTCTAGTAAGTCCCAGAGACCTGGGATGTGAAAGGCTCCCAGAACCTTAGCTGAAATGCCCCAAAGTGGGGAGATGGGACTTGAAGATACCACCTCCAGTAGACAGAAAGGGGACTGCAGTGAATGGATGGGTTACCACCCTACCTCCAAAATCTTTAACCCAGAATTGTCCCCATCTAAAAGAAGTACAGGGAAAAATGGAGCAGAGATTGAAGAAAAGGCCATCCAGTGACTTGCCCAACTTGGGATTCATCCCATGGGCAAGCACCAAACACTGACACTATCGCTGATGCCATCTTGTACTTAAAGACAGGAGCTAAGTATGGCTGTCTTCTGAGAGGCTTTACCCAGCAGTTGACTGATACAGACACAGACATGTAAAGCCAAATATTGACCTGAGGTTGGGGACCCACATGGAAGAGTTAGGGGAAGTATGGAAGGAGCTGAAGGGGATTGCAAACCCATAGGAAGACTGATGGTATCAACTAACACAGAACTCTGGGAGCTCCCAGAACCTAAGCTATCAACCAAAGAACATACCTAGGCTGGTCCATAATAGCCTGCACATATATGGCAGAGGCCTGCCTTTTCTGGTCTCAGTGGGAGAGGATGTTCCTAATCCTATAGAGACTTACTGCCTCAGGGAAGGTAGATGCAGGGAGGGGTAAGGAGGAAGTGGGTGGGTAAGGGAAATGGGGGCAGGAGTACCCTTTCAGAGGCAAAGGGGAAGGGAGATGGAGTGAAGAACTCTTGGGTTAGGGACCAGGAAGGGGAGAAATATTTGGAACATAAATATATAAAACAATAAAAAAATTCAGGCACAGGAAAAAACAAATATGTAAAATAAAATAAAACAAAATTTGACTAGGATACTATCTTTGAATTGATGATTGTCAAGAGTTTCCATTGTATAAATGAAATAGGAGAAATTTATTTCATGCATTGGTAGAGATCTACTTCAAGTTTTAGAAGGGTCTCAACACACAGGATTGAAGAAAAAAAAAACTTTTGTATCTCACATCGGATGCACATTCTTACAATTGTCTCTATTCTATCTGAAAATATTTCTGATTCACTTATACATGCTTTTACTTCATGAAACTATTATAAACAATAGTGTCCTAAAAGTATCAAACTGCTCCAAGTCCTACTTCAATTTTTATCAACTGTTAATTGAGGATGACAGTTACAATTAATATAGTATAGAGACTTTCAAACATAGACAATCTGATTCTCATACAGTATTTCTTGAAATACTACACCCAATAGTCTAATGTACATATCATATTTTGTTCATTAGTATAATGAAGTGGAAGCTTCTCAATTCTTTTCAAGGTCAGTTATGTCAAATGATGTTTTGATGGGGCAGACATGTAGAGGAATGTTTCACTGAAGCAGACACAGGTGAAAGGATGTTTTGCTAAAGCAAACATGTGAAAGGACATTTGATGAAGGACTATAAGTATGACCCCACAGACAATGGCAACTCAAGTATTGTTTGCTTTGCTCCAAGTAACTATTCTTTGCTAATGACACACATACATTGGTTCACCTTACATTGTGTTGCTGAGTGCTGCTTGTTGAGATGCCATGGAAAGAACTACACCAAAATACTTCTGGTGGTGTCCTGGGGGTGGGGGTGGGGGCTTCTTGCTGCTTCCATTGACTTAGGCCAATGGAAAGAATGATATCAGGTGAATCAGACTCACCTAGAGTTTTGCTAAGATAGACTAACATGGCTTTTGGCAAAGACAAGACCTGTACCAGGACATGTGATGGAGGGAGTCTAAATAGGGCTCAACAGACAGTGATGGGGCTTGCATAGCTAGCTTCACAATGCTTCGGCAGGCCCCTGTCTTTGCTGATCTTCCCTGCTGATCCTGGTTGCTCCTAGTGACTGAACACTGATTTGCCAAAGGCCTGGATATTTCTGCCTGATCCTGTTACCACTTCTGATTTGTGTTTTCTATCCTGACACTACTCTACTATAGACTGCTGACAATTGGGGATTGAAATAACCCCAAAGAATTATTTATAAAAAGGTCTACTTTTCCTTTATCTTAATAACCTTACTTTTCCACTACCTCTCATGGGTGGTGGGCTAGAAGGGAGGTTCAAACATTTAAGAACCTATACTAAAAGTAGGATTTGAAAAATTAAAAGAAAAAATGTAGTCAATATACATTTATTAAGCATATGTTAAAACTACCTTGCCCAGCCTTGATAAGACTGTGTGCTTAGTCTTATTTTCACTTGCCGTGCTGTCTTCTAGTGATATCCCTGGGAGGAATGTTCTTTCTGAAGGAAAACAGAGGAGGAGTTAATCTGTGGGAGAGATGAGATAAAGAAGGGAGTGAGTAAGAGGCTAGGAAGGAGGGAGAAACTGTGTTTGGTATGTAATGTGTAAGGGAAGAATTAAAATTCATTTTCTAGTATATGCAATGTTGTATCTTCTATGTGTGTTTTAAGTTTCTCTGCACCTACCTGGAAGCCATGGGAGTCCTTAGTTTTCCAGGATTTTCCCCACCACTACTGTTGCCAGGTCATTTATCACACAAATGTTTTCCCATTGACTGAGCTAACAGAGTTGTGATGATCTGAAAATCATGCAACAACACTCAATAGAGAAGATTAAGGGAGGTGGAGAGAGATGTGCGTAACCACTGGCACTATTTTATAATAGACCACAACAACCATTTATACTGCAGGTATCCTTAGGAACTGCAACACCAAAAATCAATATGCTAACTGTGAAATACTGTTATGCTGCAGGCATTTTTGTTTTAAGGAAAAAAAAATCTTAACAGATTTAACACTAAAGAAAAAAAAAGTGTATGAGTGAATTCATCCTGCGGTACCAAATTCTTCCGAGGAGCAGAATGATGCTGCTTCTGAGGCTGTTGTTTGGGCTTAAGAGGGAACACAGAATATCAGGGTGAGCTGTGAGGTCACCTGTCTCTATGGAGCAATGAATTTATTCCTGAGCAGGGTTGCGCTCACTTCTCTTCAGTGTACTGCTCCTCACACACAGCATGCATATGTCAGCTAAGTGGTTAATATTAAGTGACTAGATTTTTTAATCAAATTATAAAAGGATCAGACACAGTCCTTTGAAGTAAGTGAAAAGCACTGTGCTTTCCTATATTGTTTATAAGGTTGACAGTGTGATTGCGCATCAGCATTCCAAATGCCAGTAGGGATGGCACTATGTTTATATACCCCTGGACATGCTAGAGAACTGAGAAGAGAATATTATGTGGGAAGAAGGAGAATAAAAAAGTTCCCTCCCAGAATGTGGATCCACCATGTTGACGAACATGGCACAGCAGGAAAAATAAAGGGTAACAAAGTCCTTACAGGATTGAAAACCACATTGTAACACTTCAGAGTGGAAGAACGTAATTCTCCACATAATGTATTTTAGTGAATACACTCTGACATCAAGATAATGATAATAACCAGCAATTTTGGTCTCAAACAACAGCTCCAGGAATCCTGCAAGCATCTTAGGCAGCGTACCTTTTAATACATTCCATTTAATTATTTATGATGAGTGTCATTATTCTCCCACATCTATGGCTTAAGGAGAGGTGCAGTGCTTTCTAAGGTAAGAGAAAGAACTGAGCCTTCACTTTCCACAGGCAGAACAAGCAAAATACACACTATTCAGGGATATAAAGGCAGCGAGAAAGAAAAGTAAGAAAAATGAGTTGATGGAAATTTGTTAAAACTTCTTACTACTCATGGAGATAAATTAATATAAAAAAATCTATTTTACAGGCATGAGAAGTACCAAAAGCAGTTCTCTGAGATATATCTCTATCAGGTAAAAGAAATACTCCTATCCATACATTTTTATATTTAAAAATTAGTTTAGAAACACCTTTGAAAATGAATTAGTTAATTGGATTTAACTAATTAATTTGTCCATATTATACTTGTGTCTTAGTCAGGGTTTCTATTACTGTACAAACATCATGACCAAGAAGCAAGTTGGGAACGAAAAAATAAAAGCCCAGAACCAGATGGGTTTATTGCAGAGTTCTATCAGTCCTTCAGAGAAGATCTAATTCCAGTTCTTCACAAGCTATTCTGCAAAATAGAAGCAGAAGGTACCCTACTCAATTCATTTTATGAAGCCACAATAACTCTGATACCTAAACCACAGAAAGAACCAACAAAGATAGAGAACTTCAGAGAAATTTTCCTTATGAATATCAATGCAAAAATACTCAATAAAATTCTCGCTAACCAAATCCAAGAAAACATCAAAACAGTCATCCATTCTGACCAAGTAGGTTTCATTCCAGGGATGCAGGGATGATTTAATATATGGAAATCCATCAACATAATCCACTATATATACAAACTCAAAGACAAAAACCACATGATCATCTCGTTAGATTCAAAGAAAGCATTTGACAAAAGTCATGATAAAAGTCTTGGAAAGATAAGGAATTTGAGGCACATAACTAAACATGATAAAAGCAATCTACAGCAAACCAGTAGCCAACATCAAAGTAAATGTTGAGAAGCTGGAAGCAATCCCACTAAAATCAGAGACTAGACAAGGCTGCCCAATTTCTCCTTACCTATTCAACATTGTACTTGAAGTCCTAGCCAGACGAATTTTCAACAAAAGGAGATGAAGGGGATACAAAATGGAAAGGAAGAAGTCAAAATATCACTTTTTGCAGATGATAGGATAGTAAATATAAGTGACCGTAAAAATTCTACCAGAGAATTCCTAAACCTGATAAACAGCTTAAGTGAAGTAGCTGGATATAAAATTAACTCAAACAAGCCTTTCTGTACACAAAGGATAAACAGGCTGAAAAAGAAATTAGGGAAAAAACACCCTTCACAATAGTCACAAATAATATAAAATACCTTGGCGTGACTCTAAGTAAGGAAGTGAAAGATCTGTATGATAAGAAGTTCAAGTCTCTGAAGAAAGAAATTAAAGATTTCAGAAGATGGAAAGGTCTTGCATGCTCATGGATTGGCAGGATCAATATAGGAAAAATGGCTCTCTTGCCAAAAGCAATCTACAGATTCAATGCAATCCCTATCAAAATTCCAACTCAACTCTTCAATGAATTAGAAAGGGCAATTTGCAAATTCATTTGGAATAACAAAAAACCTAGGATAGCAAAAACTCTTCTCAAAGATAAAAGAACCTCTGGTGGAATCACCATGCCTGACTTAAAGCTGTATTACAGAGCAGTTGTGATAAAAAAAAATGCATAGTACTGGTATAGCTATAGACATGTAGACAAATGGAATAGAATTGAAGACCCAGAAATGAACCCACACACCTATGGTCACTTGATATTTGACAAGGGAGCTAAAACCATCCAGTGGAAAAAATGAAAGCATTTTCAACAAATAGTGCTGGCACAAATGGCAGTTATCCTGTAGAAGAATGTGAATTGATCCATTTCTATCTCCTTGTACTGAGGTCAAATATAAGTGGATCAAGGAACTCCACATAAAACCAGAGACACTGAAACTTATAGAGGAGAAAGTGGGGAAAAGCCTCGAAGATATGGGCACAGGGGAAAAATTCCTGAATAGAACAACAATGGCTTGTGTTGTAAGATCGAGAATCGACAAATGGGACCTCATAAAATTGCAAGGCTTCTACAAGGCAAAAGACAACTTTAATAAGACAAAAAGGCCACCAACAGATTGGGAAAGGATCTTTACCTGTCCTAAATCAGATAGAGGACTAATATCCAATATATATAAAGAACTCAAGAAGGTGAACTCCAAAAAATCAAATAACCCCATTAAAAATGGGGTGCAGAGCTTAACAAAGAATTCTCACCTGAGAAATAACAAATGGCTGAAAAGCACCTGAGCATCATTAATCATCAGGGAAATGCAAATCAAAACAACCCTGAGATTCTACCTCACACCAGTCAGAATGACTAAGATCAAAAACTCAGGTGACAGCAGATGCTGGTGAGGATGTGGAGAAAGAGGCACACTCCTCCACTGATGGTGAGATTGCAAGCTTGTACAAGCACTCTGGAAATCAGTCTGGCGGTTCCTCAGAAAATTGGACATAGTACTACTAGAGGATCCCGCAATACCTCTCCTGGGCATATTTCCAGAAGATGTTCCAACCGGTAAGAAGAACACATGCTCCACTATGTTCATAGCAGCCTTATTTATAATAGCCAGAATCTGGAAAGAACCCAGATGTCCCTCAACAGAGGAATAGATACAGAAAACGTGGTGCATTTACACAATATAGTACTACACAGCTATTATAAAGAATGAATTTATGAAATTCCTAGGCAAATGGATGTACCTGGAGGGCATCATGGTGAGTGAGGTAGCACAATCACAAAAGAACTCACATGATATGTACTCACTGATAAGTGGATATTAGCCCAGAAACTTAGAATACCAAAGATACAAGATATAATTTGCAAAACACATGAAACTCAAGAAGAATGAGGGCAAAAGTGTGGACACTTTGCCCCTTCTAGAATTGGAAACAAAACACCCATGGAAGGAGTTACAGAGACAAAGTTTGTAGCTGACATGAAAGGATGGACTATCTAGAGACTGCCATATCCAGGGATCCATCCCATAATCAGTCTCCAAACGCTGACACCATTGCACACACTAGCAAAATTTTGCTGAAAGGACCCTGATATAGCTGTCTCTTGTGAGGGTATGCTGGGGCCTTGCAAACACATAAGTGGATGCTAACAGTCAGCTATTGCATGGATCACAGAGCCCCCAATGGAGCAGCTAGAGAAAGTACCCAAGGAGCTAAAGGGATCTGCAACCCTCTAGGTGGAACAACAATATGAACTAACTAGTACTCCCGGAGTTCCTGTCTCTAGCTGCATTTGTATCAGAAGATGGCCTTATTGACCATCCATGGAAAGAGAGGCCCATTGATTTTGCAAATTTATATGCCTCAGTACAGGGGAATGCCAGGGCCAAGAAGTGGGGGTAAGGGGGTAGGAGAGTGGGGGGAGGGTATGGGGGACTTTTCGGGTAGCATTGGAAATGTAAATGAAGAAAATACCTAATTAAAATAAAAAAAGATTATAATTAAAAAAAAAGACACAAGTTGGGGAGGAAAGGGTTTATTCAGCTTACAATTCCATATTGCTGTTTATCACCAAGGAAGTCAGGCCTGGAACTCAAACAGGTCAGGGTACAGGACCTGATGCAGAGGCCATGGAGGGATGTTCTTTACTGGCTTGCTTTCCCTGGCTTGCTCAGCCTGCTCTCTTATAGAACCAAGAGTACCAGCCCAGAGATGGTCCCACCCACAAGGGGCCTTTCCCCCTTGATCACTAATTGAGAAAATGCCTTATAGTTGGATCTTATGGAGGCATTTCCTCAACTGAAGCTCCTTTCTCTGTGATAACTCCAGCTGTGTCAAGTTGACACAAAACTAGCCAGTACAACATCCAAAACAGTCTCAAAATAATACTTCACTTCGCTTATATAGGGAAACAGGGGTTGTGACAGGGAACCTAGATGTTAAATTAGAAATAATAGACAGGTCACTAGCACTTCAAGATCAAAAAACGGGTACTTCAGTATCAAGGGGTGAGTACTCTAAATTTTATATGTCAATACGGGGTTAAATCTGTACATTTAGGTTTAGATTCTCAGGGTAGTGCCATGAGTTTTAATTTCTCCTCTGCTCTTCATTATATTTCTGTCAGGAACCCTAAGATTCCCAGTGTTAAATATCTCTGTACAAGAGATGGGTTAACCCATGCCGTGACCTATCAACCATCACTTCATGTCATTCATGGCTTGTACCTAGGGCTTTATTTTGCACAACTTAACATTTCTACCTTCTATCTTTAATAAAACAAATAAGTTTTGATGAATATTTAATTTTTATCTCAAAATTGTTGGAGTTTTGTATTTTTGAAGGGACAATTTAAAAATTAATTAAAATGGATTTCCAATTCTTGGCACATATACAGGACCTAATTATAATTATTTTTCATTATTTTACCTAATAAAACTAAAACAAGGACAAAAATAGAACAATAACCAGTATTTTAGTACATCATATGATGGTATATACTGTTTCAAATTTGTATCATGTGTCACTCGTTCCTTCTCATACCTGGTAGCATCAACTTATTTTCATGCACAGTGATTAAGGATGCTCATTGATTGAAAACATGCATAGTCTAAGATAAAAATAAGATGTTCTAGTATATATATATACCAGAACATCTTATTTTTATCTTAGTGTGTGTGTGTGTGTATAGTGTGCTGTTTTAAATTTTGACATATTTTGTGTGACTTTCTAGTGGATAAGAATTCTAGCTCACATGAGTTTTACAAGATCATATCTTCTACCTAACAGATTTGCACTCTACAAAATTACTCAAGGCCTTAGAGCTTTTCTTTAGATAGTTGGTTGTTTGGTGTGTGTGTTTGTGTGTGTTAAATAAAGACTAATACACAGATTTTACTAGGACAGGGAGAATTCCAATAAAAAATAAAATGAGAGAACTTGTAGAAATGCCTGCATTGGAGATGGGAACAATGCCTTTGTTTGGTTGGTTGGTTTGGTTTGTTTGTTTATCTGTTTCACTACTCATTCCAATTTGGTCTGATAATAAGTATTTTGTTCTAGTGGTTTAATATATATAGATTTTTCATCTTAGAAAATTTATAGAGGAGATCATAGCCACAGGTTACAAAATCATTGATACCTTAAAAAAATTACCAATTGTCTATCCCAAATGAATTAATTGCAACAAAAATATCAAGCACCGAGGGAAGCAGAAACCGGCCTGAGTAGGACCACAGGCCTCATCCGGCTGGATAAGCGCCAGGGTAGCAGGAGCGCAGGGTTGCCTGACACCCGCCAGCTACCCACGACCCCCGCCGCAGGATTTTGGGACTGCTGGTGAGTGGAACACAGCTTCTGCTCCAATCCAATTGCGCAGGACCTGAGACTGCATTAGTTAGGGAAGCAGAAACTGGCCTGAGTAGGGCCACAGGCCTCACCCGGCCGGATCAGCGCCAGGGTAGCGGGAGCGCAGGGTTGCCTGACACCTGCCAGCTACCCACGACCCCCGCCGCAGGATTTTGGGACTGCTGGTGAGTGGAACACAGCTTCTGCTCCAATCCAATTGCGCTGGACCTGAGACTGCATTAGTTAGGGAAGCAGAAACTGGCCTGAGTAGGGCCACAGGCCTCACCCGGCCGGATCAGCGCCAGGGTAGCGGGAGCGCAGGGTTGCCTGACACCCGCCAGCTACCCACGACCCCCGCCGCAGGATTTTGGGACTGCTGGTGAGTGGAACACAGCTTCTGCTCCAATCCAATTGCGCGGGACCTGAGACTGCATTAGTTAGGGAAGCAGAAACCGGCCTGAGTAGGGCCACAGGCCTCATCCAGCCGGATCAGTGCTGGGGTAGCAGGAGCGCAGGGTTGCCTGACACCCGCCAGCTACCCACGACCCCCGCCGCAGGATTTTGGGACTGCTGGTGAGTGGAACACAGCTTCTGCTCCAATCCAATTGCTCGGGACCTGAGACTGCATTAGTTAGGGAAGCAGAAACCGGCCTGAGTAGGGCCACAGGCCTCATCCAGCCGGATCAGTGCTGGGGTAGCAGGAGTGCAGGGTTGCCTGACACCCGCCAGCTACCCACGACCCCCGCCGCAGGATTTTGGGACTGCTGGTGAGTGGAACACAGCTTCTGCTCCAGTCCAATCACGCGGGACCTGAGACTGCTCTGGTTGGGGAGAGAGAAATCCGGCCTACATAGGGCCACAACCCTCTTCCGGTCAGAAAAGCACCTGGGCAGCTGGGGCGCAGAGTCGGCTGACACTCACCAGCTACCCACAACACCCACCACAGGATCTTAAGACTTCTGGAGAGTGGAACACAGCTTCTGCTCCAATCCAATTGCACGTGGGACCAGAGACTGCATTAGTTAGGGAAGCAGAAAAACGGCCTGAGTAGGACCACAGGCCTCTTCCGGCTGGACCAGCACCGGGGTACCATCAGCTACCCACGACCCCCGCCGCAGGATTTAGAGACTGCTGGTGAGTGGAACACAGCTTCTGCTCCAATCTTTAAACAGTGACAACGATAACAACTAACCCCAGAGATTACCAGATGGCGAAAGGTAAACGTAATAATCTTACTAACAGAAACCAAGACCACCCACCATCATCAGAACCCAGCACCCCCACTTCGCCCAGTCCAGGGCACCCCAACACACCAGAAAAGTTAGACACGGATTTAAAAGCATATCTCCTGATGATGATAGAGGACTTCAAGAAGGACGTTAATAACACACTTAAAGAAATGCAGGAGAACACTGCTAAACAGGCAGAAGACAATAAAGAGGAAGCACAAAAATCCCTTAAAGAATTTCAGGAGAACACTGCTAAAGAGTTACAAATCCTTAAAGAAAAACACGATAACATAATCAAACAGGTAGAAGTCCTTACAGAAAAACAGGAAAACACATCCAAACAGATGATGGAAATGAACAAAACCATACTAGACCTAAAAAGGGAAGTAGACACAATAAAGAAAACCCAAAATGAGGCAACACTGGAGATAGAAACCCTAGGAAAGAAATATGGAACCATAGATACGAGCATCAGCAACAGAATACAAGAGATGGAAGAGAGAATCTCAGGTGCAGAAGATTCCATAGAGAACATCGGCACAACAATCAAGGAAAATGTAAAATGCAAAAAGATCCTAACTCAAAACATCCAAGAAATACAGGACGCAATGAGAAGACCAAACCTACGGATAATAGGAGTGGATGAGAATGAAGATTTTCAACTCAAAGGACCAGCAAACATCTTCAACAAAATTATAGAAGAAAACTTCCCAAATCTAAAGAAAGAGATGCCCATGAACATACAAGAAGCCTACAGAACTCCAAATAGACTGGACCAGAAAAGAAATACCTCCCGACACATAATAATCAGAGCAACAAATGCTCTAAATAAAGATAGAATACTAAAAGCAGTAAGAGAAAAAGGCCAAGCAACATATAAAGGCAAGCCTATCAGAATTACACCAGATTTTACACCAGAGACAATGAAAGCCAGAAGATCCTGGACGGATGTTATACAGACACTAAAAGAACACAAATTCCAGCCCAGGCTACTATACCCAGCCAAACTCTCAATTAACATAGATGGAGAAACCAAAGTATTCCACGACAAAACCAAATTCACACATTATCTCTCCACGAATCCAGCCCTTCAAAGGATAATAACAGAAAAAAACCAATACAAGGACAGGAACCACGCCCTAGAAACAACAAGAAGGTAATCCCTCAACAAACCTAAAAGAAGACAGCCACAAGAACAAAATGCCAACTTTAACAACAAAAATAACAGGAAACAACAATTACTTTTCCTTAATATCTCTTAATATCAATGGACTCAACTCCGCGATAAAAAGACATAGACTAACAAACTGGCTACACAAACAAGACCCAACATTTTGCTGCTTACAGGAAACTCATCTCAGAGAAAAGGATAGACACTACCTCAGAATGAAAGGCTGGAAAACAATTTTCCAAGCAAATGGCATGAAGAAACAAGCTGGAGTAGCCATTCTAATATCTGATAAGATTGACTTCCAACCCAAAGTCATTAAAAAAGACAGGGAGGGACACTTCATACTCATCAAAGGTAAAATCCTCCAAGAGGAACTATCAATCCTGAATATCTATGCTCCAAATACAAAGGCAGCCACATTCATTAAAGAAACTTTAGTAAAGCTCAAAGCACACATTGTACCTCATACAATAATAGTGGGAGACTTCAACACACCACTTTCACCAATGGACAGATCATGGAAACAGAAACTAAACAGGGACACAGTGAAACTAAGAGAAATTATGAATCAAATGGATCTGGCAGATATCTACAGAACATTCTATCCTAAAACAAAAGGATATACCTTCTTCTCCGCACCTCATGGTACCTTCTCCAAAATTGACCACATAATTGGTCACAAAGCAGGCCTCAACAGATATAAAAATATTGAAATTGTCCCATGCATCCTATCGAATCACCATGGACTAAGGCTGATCTTCAATAACAGAATAAATAATAGAAAGCCAACCTTCACGTGGAAACTGAACAACACTCTTCTCAATGATACCTTGGTCAAGGAAGGAATAAAGAAAGAAATTAAGGACTTTTTAGAGTTCAATGAAAATGAAGCCACAACATACCCAAACTTATGGGACGCAATGAAAGCATTTCTAAGAGGAAAACTCATAGCTCTGAGTGCCTCCAAAAGGAAACTAGAGAGAGCACACATTAGCAGCTTGACAACACACCTAAAAGCACTAGAACAAAAGGAAGCAAATTCACCCAAGAGGAGTAGACGGCAGGAAATAATCAAACTCAGGGGTGAAATCAACCAAGTGGAAACAAGAAAAACTATTAAAAGAATCAACCAATCAAGGAGCTGGTTCTTTGAGAAAATCAACAAGATAGATAAACCCTTAGCCAGACTCACTAGAGGGCACAGGGAAAGCATCCTAATTAACAAAATCAGAAATGAAAAAGGAGACATAACAACAGATCCTGAAGACATCCAAAACACCATCAGATCCTTCTACCAAAGGCTATACTCAACAAAACTGGAGAACCTGGATGAAATGGAGAAGTTCCTAGACAGATACCAGGTACCAAAGTTGAATCAAGATCAGGTTAATGATCTAAACAGCCCTATATCCCCCAAAGAAATAGAAGCAGTCATTAATAGTCTCCCAACTAAAAAAAGCCCAGGACCAGATGGGTTTAGTGCAGAGTTCTATCAGACCTTCAAAGAAGATCTAATCCCAGTTCTTCACAAACTATTCCACAAAATAGAAACAAAATAGTACTCTACCCAACTCATTCTATGAAGCCACAATTACTCTGATACCTAAACCACAAAAAGACCCAACAAAGATAGAAAACTTCAGACCAATATCCCTTATGAATATTGATGCAAAAATCCTCAATAAAGTTCTTGCTAACCGAATCCAAGAACACATCAAAACAATCATCCATCCTGACCAAGTAGGTTTCATCCCAGGGATGCAGGGATGGTTCAATATACGGAAATCCATCAACGTAATCCAGTATATAAACAAACTCAAAGACAAAAACCACATGGTCATCTCGTTAGATGCGGAAAAAGCATTTGACAAGATCCAACACCCATTCATGATAAAAGTCTTGGAAAGATCAGGAATTCAAGGCCCATACCTAAACATGATAAAAGCAATCTACAGCAAACCAGTAGCCAACATCAAAGTAAATGGTGAGAAGCTTGAAGCAATCCCTCTAAAATCAGGGACTAGACAAGGCTGTCCACTTTCTCCATACCTATTCAACATTGTACTTGAAGTCCTAGCCAGAGCAATTCGACAACAAAAGGAGATCAAAGGGATACAAATTGGAAAAGATGAAGTCAAAATATCACTTTTTGCAGATGATATGATAGTATATATAAGGGACCCTAAAAATTCCACCAGAGAACTCCTAAGCCTGATAAACAGCTTCGGTGAAGTAGCTGGATATAAAATTAACTCAAACAAATCAATGGCCTTTCTCTACACAAAGAATAAACAGGCTGAGAAAGAAATTAGGGAAACAACACCCTTCTCAATAGTCACAAATAATATAAAATATCTTGACGTGACTCTAACTAATGAAGTGAAAGATCTGTATAATAAAAACTTCAAGTCTCTGAAGAAAGAAATTATAGAAGATCTCAGAAGATGGAAAGATCTCCCATGCTAATGGATTGGCAGGATCAACATTGTAAAAATGGCTATCTTGCCAAAAGCAATCTACAGATTCAATGCAATCCCCATCAAAATTCCAAATCAATTCTTCAACGAATTAGAAAGTGCAATCTGCAAATTCATCTGGAATAACAAAAAACCTAGGATAGCAAAAACTCTTCTCAAGGATAAAAGAACCTCTGGTGGAATCACCATGCCGGACCTAAAGCTCTACTACAGAGCAATTGTGATAAAAACTGCATGGTACTGGTATAGTGACAGACAAATAGACCAATGGAATAGAATTGAAGACCCAGAAATGAACCCACACACCTATGGTCACTTGATCTTCGACAAGGGAGCTAAAAACATCCAGTGGAAGAAAGACAGCATTTTCAACAAATGGTGCTGGCACAACTGGTTGTTAACATGTAGAAGAATGCGAATCGATCCATTCCTATCTCCTTGTACTAAGGTCAAGTCTAAGTGGATCAAGGAACTTCACATAAAACCAGAGACACTGAAACTTATAGAGGAGAAAGTGGGGAAAAGCCTTGAAGATATGGGCACAGGGGAAAAATTCCTGAATAGAACAGTAATGGCTTGTGCTGTAAGATCGAGAATTGACAAGTGGGACCTCATGAAACTACAAAGCTTCTGCAAGGCTAAAGACACCATCAATAAGACAAAAAAACCACCAACAGATTGGGAAAGGATCTTCACCTATCCTAAATCAGATAAGGGACTAATATCCAATATATATAAAGAACTCAAGAAGGTGGACTCCAGAAAGTCAAATAACCCCATTAAAAAATGGGGCTCAGAACTGAACAAAGAATTCTCACCTGAGGAATACCGAATGGCAGAGAAGCACCTGAAAAAATGTTCAACATCCTTAATCATCAGGGAAATGCAAATCAAAACAACCCTGAGATTCCACCTCACACCAGTCAGAATGGCTAAGATCAAAAATTCAGGTGACAGCAGATGCTGGCGAGGATGTGGAGAAAGAGGAACACTCCTCCATTGTTGGTGGGATTGCAAGCTTGTACAACCACTCTGGAAATCAGTCTGGTGGTTCCTCAGAAAATTGGACATAGTACTACCGGAGGATCCAGCAATACCTCTCCTGGGCATATATCCAGAAGATGTCCCAACCGGTAAAAAGGACACATGCTCCACTATGTTCATAGCAGCCCTATTTATAATAGCCAGAAGCTGGAAAGAACCCAGATGTACCTCAACAGAGGAATGGATACAGAAATTATGGTACATTTACACAATGGAGTACTACTCAGCTATTAAAAAGAATGAATTTATGAAATTCCTAGCCAAATGGATGGACCTGGAGGGCATCATCTTGAGTGAAGTAACACAATCACAAAAGAACTCACACAATATGTATTCATTGATAAGTGGATATTAGCCCAAAACTTAGGATACCCAAGATATAAGATACAATTTGATAAACGCATGAAACTCAAGAAGAATGAAGACCAAAGTGTGGACACTGTGCACCTTCTTAGAATTGGGAACAAAACACCCAGGGAAGGAGTTACAGAGACAAAGTTCGTAGCTGTGATGAAAGGATGGACCATTTAGAGACTGCTGTATCCAGGGATCCGTCCCATAATCAGCTTCTAAACGCTGACACCATTGCATACACTAGCAAGATTTTGCTGAAAGGACCCAAATATAGCTGTCTCTTGTGAGATGATGCCGGGGCCTAGCAAACACAGGAGTGGATGTTCACAGTCAGCTATTGGATGTATCACAGGGCTCCCAATGGAGAAGCTAGAGAAAGTACCCAAGGAGCTAAAGGGATCTGCAACCCTATTGTTGGAACAACATAATGTACTAACCAGAACCCTGGAGCTCTTGTCTCTAGCTGCATATGTATCGAAAGATGGCCTAGTCGGCCATCAATGGAAAGAGAGGCCCATTGGACTTGCAAACTTTATATGCCCCAATATAGGGGAATGCCAGGGCCAAAAGAATGGGAATGGGTGGGTAGGGAAGTGGGGGGTGCTATGGGGGACTTTTGGGATAGTATTGGAAATGTAATTGAGGAAAATATGTAATAAAAAAAAATGAAAAAAAAATATCAAGCACCTTTATCAAAGAAATCAATTGCAATAGAAGGTCTTCTAGGCTAAAATTAAAAGCCAAAAAGGAACAAATGAGATCATGAAAACTGAGATGAAGATAATTATAAACCTACAGCACCTAGATCCCTCTTTATTCTTGGGAGAAGCAGTCATCCTTTCTTACAACAATGTGAAGGTTGTAATAAATCATAAATTAGTCTTTTCTCCTTAATGTACAGTTCAGTATTATAACCAGAAGAAAGAAATATATTTACATTATGAGTACATAATTATTGCCTTTTTATTGAATTTTAGGTGTTTAATTGATATGGCAATCAATTTTAGTGCAGTTTGACAAGTATTTTTTTTTCTGCATAATGGACTTAATTAAACCATCTAAAGAAAGAGAAAGCAACCCCAGTCTATGATTTAATTTTTTCTTACCCCCCCACCCTTTAAAAACTGTTGGAAGATTAAAAGTCAGCAAAAACTGACATGACTTACAGGTAAATTATTACGTACACTGGGTCATCTGTACTAAATTTCAGTGATGAAATCATGTCCCATGATGGTCTTTGAGATCTCACGGTTGTGCATTTCAACATGGGCCTTCTAGTTTATGTATGTTGTTAAGAGATTCATTTTCGTACAACTTCTGTTTCTATCAACGTTTAAAACTGTATGACTAGGTATTCTTCCATTAATATTGGATCTGAATACATGCTTCTTATAATCACATGTTAATAAAATTTGTATTTTTACAACCTCTCATGAAGAAAGGCAGTGGTATCTTATTGCAAGCACCATGAGACTCAAGACCATCTTAGCTTTGGGTCTATTGGAGAATATGTTGACATGTTTTTAATTTTGTTTTTCAGAATATAATTTAAATACACTTCTACCTTAACTTTCCTTGCTATAAGCACCATTCCCCATTCCACTCTTGACATCTTTAAACTGTTATTGCATTACTGTGTGTGTGTGTGTAAAACATGTATATTCTTAAATAAAACCTCTTCAACCTGTATAATGCTACACGTATATATGTTTTCAGGGCTGGCTTTTGGCACTGGACAATGTATTGGTAGGCAGTTCTTGGAGGAAGACCACCCCACTCCCTTGTGCCCAGGTTTTGATGTTGTTCTTGTTTATTTGTTTTTGTTTTATTTTGTTTTGTTTGTTAGCTTATTTTTGTTTTGTTTTGCTTACAGTTGGCTAAAAACTTTGAGGGCTTTTTTATGATTTAGTTTGGCATGTTCATTGCTGTCATCTTTGATGAGCACACATTTTGGTAGCCTTCCTTTTGAGAAAGTATAGGTGTAACTTCTGATATTAATAGGATCTCTCAACAAGCTCTCTGATCCATTGGCTCTTTGAATCTCTCTGCCTCCTTTTCTGTAATATTCTCAGAGCCTTAGGAGCAGGAATATTTTCATATATGTCTGCAATGGGTCTGTGCTACACAAGTCCAAATTCTGATTGGTTGTGTTTTACTGTAGAACTATTCATCTGTTGTGATGTAAAATTTCTTTGATGAGGGGTAAATTTTTGACTAATCTGTGAGCAGCAAAAGCTCAAATATATAGAGAGTGTGCTGACTTAGTAAATTAGAGATTATAGATTCTTCTCCAATAATGATGACTTCACTAGCACTGAGTGGTACTAGGTTGCCAGTACTAGTCATGGTCTCCGTTTATTCATCAGGTCATGAGTCCAATTAAAGAGTAATTTGTTATCCACAAAGTGTATGTACCAAAACTGTATCCTTTGGCTTATTGTGCTCTTCTGGTCATTACACTGATGTTGTTCATCTTAGTTGTTATTTGGTCTGTACATTGTTGGTTTTCTTTTCCCTCTAGGAGATTACATGGCACCTTCTGTATACATGAAAATTAGTCTTCAGCAAGGCTAATTCAGGTCTGTTTCAGCTAAGGAGTTTCTGAAACCTCATTCTGAAGTGCATAGTCTCTTAAGCAGAAGGAGTTTATGCTACACTTTAGTGCACATTAGTTCTTTTAAAGTTCTGTCTAATTTTTTCATTTCTATCACTACACATTTGAGGTAGTGGGTGATGCTTTCTTTTTTATTAATTTATTAAAAACTATAAAATTAAGACCTTTTGTTCTCATAATATAGGAATTGGGACTCTCTGCAATAAGAAGAAAGCTGTATCAAATGCACGATGAAGAAGAATGCACATATTAAAAAAATATCTCAATTTCCATAGAAGATCCCTGTCTCCTTTCTTTGTGCTGTAAAATGTAGTTCAAAGTCTGATTCATATATCTAGTCAAGGTAAGGCATTTCTTCATATGTAAAGAGCTACCTATTTACTATTTCTCTTATTAAAAACAATTTGTGTTTAGATTCCTATGATGGTTAAATGTAATTGTCACTTTGGTACAGTGTCTATTCATCTGAATAAAAGAGTTTCAGTCAAGGAATTACTATGATCAGAGTTGTCTATAGGTTAGTTTATGGGAAATTGTCACTATTACTGATTGATGTAAGAGGACTCAGCCCAGTGAGACTAGTACTATTTCAGGGACTGTATCATAGAAATTTAAATGAGAAACAGCAACAGGGTACAGTAAAGATATACTTTTTTTCCTCTGCTCTGGTCTCTTCTGGGTTATGACTAGGCATGTAACGTGAAATTCTCTCAGTGTTAGACAGAAAACTGGAATTTAAGGAATCCCATGGTTTTTGTATTATTTACTGATGTAATTTTTTTATTAGAGTAGAAGAAAAGAAACTAGAATAACTAAGAAAGCTGTATTATTATTGTTTTTGCAGGTAAATGGCAATGCATCAATTAACAAATTACTTTTCTATTTAATATTCTTTTATATGAGGTGCATATAAAGAACTTTCTTGGGTAGTGGCTCTACATTTACAACTCTCTTAATACTGCTTAAATGAATCATTCTAAGCTTTTGGGGCATAGGAAGCTTTATAAACCTGAGAAAAGAATGAGGGTGAGTAATATGCACATATGAATGGAGGGAGAGAGGGAGGAGATAGAACATGAGGGAAAATGAGAAAGATACCTATCTGTCTATCTATCTATCTATCTATCTATCTATCTATCTATCAATCTATATGCCATTGTGTACACAAGACTAACTTCAAATTGTTTGTAATCTTAAGGACTGTAATTGGCTAAAAGTCAAGCCATGAGCAGAATGAAGCAGGCCAATTCATACCTCTTAGAACCAAAAGACTCTTGCTGTCTTTAGCTGCTTTTCCCAAGCATTCTTGAATAGCAATACACTTTTGGGGTGAATGAGGAATCAAAGTGTGTGACAGGACCATGGTCACAGCCCGTTTGAAACACCATGTTAATGATAGAACTGAATACAGAAAGCCATCTGAACATCTTCTACCCAACAAAGACTCTGGTCATTTTCTGAAACTAAATGCACTGATTTAGTGAATATTTCCACATTTCTTCAACCGAGTAGTAGGCACAGCCACCACTGGTGGTCTCAAATATATTACAAATCTTTATTTAAAGACTAGTTGAGCAAAATTCACTTATTTTGATGTATAGTTGTACAAATTCTTTACAAGTGCATTGTCCTGTTATCTGTAACTTACATCAAGATACATAAATCTGTTCTCATCTCTCCTTTGTAGTCTCTTAGCCACCTCTATTAGTCTAGCAAACATTGTCTGTTTCCTGTCCCTATAGTTTTGCCTTTTGTAGAAGAGACTATGAATTCTAATTTTTGAACTTTTATCCCACAGAGATGATCACTCTTTTATAAGATGAAATGGTGTTTTCCACAAGCTTTAAGTTGCCTTTAGAGAAGAAGATTTCTTTTGTAGATCTTTCCAGCTGTGATTTATTTAGGTTGAGTTTAAAACAAAAACTTTGTTGAAGATTATCTTTTGAGATAAAAGACTTAAGTAACTAGGCTACATATGATCATTGGTGGCTGAAAGGAATAACAGCTGGAAAGAACAACAGCCAGTAAGCTACACCTACTTCAAACACAGTCCTATTTATAAGAATTTTTATCTGTCTTCATTTTAAACAAAAGAAATAGAGCTGTAGTAAAGAGAGTCACAATGAAAAAATACAATGTAAATTATGTATTTACCCTCACTGCCAATGTTTAGTAACATTAAATGTGGTGCAAAGGAAGTTCTGGTTGTTGGAGAGAAATCCATGAACCTATAAAGAAACAAAAAGGTTCCACATGTATTTTATGGTTTTAAACAAAAGACAAGGCAATAAATATGTGTGCCAATAATTTACATATAACTATAGCTTATGCTATGTGCTGTTTATATAATTTAAAGTCCTTTAAAATCTTAAACAAACAATTATTGAGGACAGTGTGTTTGTGGGAGGATGATTCTAGCTATACCAGCTCCTGATATAGTGAGTTTGTGGAGGGAGAGCTACAGAAACACTCAGGAAGATATCAGGAGGACACTCTGGGAGATAGCTAGCACTTTCCAGCTCCAGTGACTGGAAGCCAAATTCAACAGAATTGTAGGTTTGACACCAACCTAGGCTACATGAAAAGATCTTATCTCAGAATAATTAATTAAACTGTATACAGGAGAGGACTGCCAGGTCTGGGTTCAGTCAGAGAAGATACATGTAACCCTCAAGAGACTTGGGGTCCCAGGGACTGGAGAGGTCTGGTGAGGAGGTAGAGTCATCATCCTTGTGGAACCAGGATCAGGAGGAGAGAAGGTACAGGATGTGGAACAGTCAGAAGGTGGGCTAGAAGGAGGATAAAACCTGGAGTGTAAAAAAAGAGATTAAATAACATAATAATAAAAAGAGAAAACCTAAAAAAACAAAAAAAGACTGTGCCTTTTATTATAGTCTAATGGCAATATAACTTGTGACAACACATAATTATATTTACATTCTTCTTTTTCTTTTTTATTAATTGTTTCGTTATTTTACATTTCAAGTGATATCCCCATTCCCAGTTTCTTCTTCTCTAGACCTGCTTCATTCTGATTTTCCTTTCTTTTTTTTTAATTTTTAATATTTTTATTACATATTTTCCTCAATTACATTTCCAATGCTATCCTAAAAGTCCCCCATAGCGCCCCCCACTTTCCTACCCACCCATTCCCATTCTTTTGGCCCTGGCATTCCCCTATATTGGGGCATATAAAGTTTGCAAGTCCAATGGGCCTCTCTTTCCAGTGATGGCCGACTAGGCCATCTTTCGATACATATGCAGCTAGAGACAAGAGCTCCGGGGTACTGGTTAGTACATCATGTTGTTCCAACAATAGGGTTACAGATCCCTTTAGCTCCTTGGGTACTTTCTCTAGCTTCTCCATTGGGAGCCCTGTGATACATCCAATAGCTGACTGTGAACATCCACTCCTGTGTTTGCTAGGCCCCAGCATCGTCTCACAAGAGACAGCTATATTTGGGTCCTTTCAGCAAAATCTTGCTAGTGTATGCAATGGTGTCAGCATTTAGAAGCTGATTATGGGATGGATCCCTGGATACTGCAGTCTCTAAATGGTCCATCCTTTCATCACAGCTACGAACTTTGTCTCTGTAACTCCTTCCCTGGGTGTTTTGTTCCCAATTCTAAGAAGGGGCACAGTGTCCACACTTTGGTCTTCATTCTTCTTGAGTTTCATGCGTTTAGCAAATTGTATCTTATATCTTGGGTATCCTAAGTTTTGGGCTAATATCCACTTATCAGTGAATACATATTGTGTGAGTTCTTTTGTGATTGTGTTACTTCACTCAAGATGATGCCCTCCAGGTCCATCCATTTGGCTAGGAATTTCATAAATTCATTCTTTTTAATAGCTGAGTAGTACTCCATTGTGTAAATGTACCATAATTTCTGTATCCATTCCTCTGTTGAGGGACATCTGGGTTCTTTCCAGCTTCTAGCTACTATAAATAAGGCTGCTATGAACATAGTGGAGCATGTGTCCTTCTTACCGGTTAGGACATCTTCTGGATATATGCCCAGGAGAGGTATTGCTGGATCCTCCGGTAGTACTATGTCCAATTTTCTGAGGAACCGCCAGACTGATTTCCAGAGTGGTTGTACAAGCTTGCAATCCCACCAACAATGGAGGAGTGTTCCTCTTTCTCCACATCCTCGCCAGCATCTGCTGTCACCTGAATTTTTGATCTTAGCCATTCTGACTTGTGTGAGGTGGAATCTCAGGGTTGTTTTGATTTGCATTTCCCTGATAATTAAGGATGTTGAACATTTTTTCAGGTGCTTCTCTGCCATTCGGTATTCCTCAGGTGAGAATTCTTTGTTCAGTTCTGAGCCCCATTTTTTAATGGGGTTATTTGACTTTCTGGAGTCCACCTTCTTGAGTTCTTTATATATATTGGATATTAGTCCCTTATCTGATTTAGGATAGGTGAAGATCCTTTCCCAATTTGTTGGTGGTTTTTTTGTCTTATTGATGGTGTCTTTAGCCTTGCAGAAGCTTTGCAGTTTCATGAGGTCCCACTTGTCAATTCTCGATCTTACAGCACAAGCCATTGCTGTTCTATTCAAGAATTTTTCCCCTGTGCCCATATCTTCAAGGCTTTTCCCCACTTTCTCCTCTATAAGTTTCAGTGTCTCTGGTTTTATGTGAAGTTCCTTGATCCACTTAGACTTGACCTTAGTACAAGGAGATAGGATGTACACAACTACAATCACTGCTGAGCATTTAATTTTTATTTTGCCAGTCATAGCAACATTCTATGGGGTCCACAAGCCCTCTTCTACAGTATTTTCCATTTTTAAACATGGAAAATGTTTCCTTTTTTAATCTAATTCTCTCCTTTTATGGAAACTTTGTTATTTTTGTTTCTCTCTTTTAGAGAGTTTTTCTCCTTTCTTTGGATAATTTCTTCTATTTTTCTTTCACTCTCCTTTCTTTGGAGATTTTACTTTTTATATTTAAACTCAGTACTTCTATGACCATCTGTTTAGTTTCTTCATTTTCCTTAGCATCTATGTGCCTTTTAATACATTTCTTTTCTTCTTCGGAGTCTTTATCTTCTATGTGTATTTATTTATTTCTCTCTTAATACTTTCTAAACTTACTTTATTTTTATTTAATTTTCTCTAAGCTCTTTCCTCTGAGGAGTTCCTTTTAATATTACTTAACTCTTTCTTTAGGGACTTCATTTTATTAACTTTCAATTATTTATATTTATATATGTTGATGGTGTTTTATATTCAGTCTCTTTCCCCTCTTTATCATTAACACATAATTTCAAATAATTCTTTCTTTTTTGGATTTCAATTTCTTCCTCCCTTCCTCCCTCCCTCCCTCCCTCCCTCCCTCCCTCCCTCCCTCCCTCCCTCCCTCCCTCCCTCTCTTCTTCCTTCCTTCCTTCCTTCTTTCCTTCCTTCCTTCCTTTTTTTTTATTAATTATCCCTGTCATTTACATCTCAAATGATATCCTCCTTCCAGGTTTCTCCTCCACCCCAACCCCATCCCAAACGCCTCTATGAGGGTGCTCACATACACACACACACACACACACACACACACACACACACACACTTGAACCACACTGCTCCAGCATCCCCCTGTGTTGGGTCATCAAACCTTCACAGGATCAAGGGCCTCCCTTCCATTAATGTCAGACAAGGCCATCCTCTGCTTCATATATATCTGGAGCCTTGGATCCCTGTCTGTTCATTCCTTAGTTGGTAGTCTAGTCCTTGGGAGCACTGAGTGTTCTAGCCAGGCAACATTATTCTTCCTATGGGGCTGCAATCCCCCTCTGCTCCTCCAGTCCTTTCTCTATCTCCCCAACCTGGGTCCCAGAGCTCATGCTGATGGTTGGCTGCAAGCATCAGCAACTGCATTGATCAGGTGTCTGTTGACAACAGCAACAGTGTCTGGAGCTTGGTGTCAGCAGACAGGATTGATCCTCAGATAGAGCAGTTCCCCCCACCCCGCCCCCGTAGTCCTTCCTTTAGTCTCTGTTCCACTTTTTGTCCCTGCCTTTCCTTTGGACAGAAACATTTCTGATTTATAAACTTTGAGATGGTTGGGTGGCTCCATTCCTCGACTGGGGGCTGGACCTATCTAGTGGAGGTAGTCTCTACAGGGTCTATCTCCCCTTCTCTGTGCATTTTGGCTAAAGTCATCCCCATTGGGTCCTGGGAACCTCTTCCTTCTCTAGGGTCTGGGACCCTCCAATGGTTTCAAATAATTCTTATTTTAAGAAGTTTGGCTGTACTTGGGTTTCTTTTGTATGTTTTTGTTTTGCTTCTATGACTTGCCTGCCCTTTTGAACATAGGGAAGATTTGTGCTAAGATTCTTTCTGTCTGTAGGTGATCTTGAACATCACTTAATGTCTCACTCATCTTCCCCTGCTCTGGGGAATTGTTGAGCCCTAGAGTTGGCAGGCTCCTCAGGCCAGAATGTGCCTGTATCTGGCTTTTTGCTACATCTTCTCAGTTGAACAGGTCAAATAGGCTGCTATATCTTGGCTCTACATGGGTCAATCCTCTCTGTTGGACTCTGGGTGGTGGTAAACTTTTCCCTATGAACCCAAGTTGGGCTTCAGTTTCCCAATGTGCCAACTAGCTCTTTTTGAGCTGTCTTTGACCTTTCTCACTCTGGAGAATCCACAGCTACTGTGTTGAGGCTTTTCTACTTAGGGAGGTCTTTTTAAAGGAGCCATCTGACTTGCTCAGAGTCCAAGTAGCAAATCTTTGTGCCTCTGATTATCTCCTAGAGTTCCTGTCTCTCTACCAAAACTCCCACATTTTCTTTACTTTAATTAATAAACCATCAGCTTTTCATTTACATGTGATGCTTCTACACAGTATACAGGAGATTATCTTTACTTGGCTCTTCAATTCTATTTCACTGATGAACTTGTATGTTTTTATGCCAATGTTCTGATGTTTTATACAATAGTTCTATTGTATGTCTTATAATCTAGAAGGGGGATACTGACATTTTTTTTTGTCTGCCCCATATAGAGTTTCTCTGTCATGATAGTCATATGAGAAAGTGATGGTAACTCAGCTAGCAGCTATGGGTTGCATTTTCCATTTCCAAACGATATTGTATACAGTTCCTATTGCTGTTTTGTTTTAATGATAGTATCCATACTGTTTGTGTCTACTATAATCCAAAAGCTTCCTTTCGCATGATTTTTGAAAACAAAATCTAATGAATTCATTGATAACATCAACAGAGTAGAACACCCAAAACAACCAAAGACACATCCCTTTTATTTATTTGTTTTCTAATAAAATTATGTATACCTTATTACTTCTATAACATAGTACATATCATCCCTATTACATATTATTTGGATTCATAATGTTTTTAATTCGTGTTATTTCCCTTGCCCTGATTGAAAACAGATATTGTCTTATATTATTTTTAGTTTGATTCCTTGCTGATATCTAACTCTAAAAGCCTTTAGTTTATAAGTTGTTTTTGAAACCAAATATGCTATTCATTGCACTAACCTCTCATTCAAAGTAATCCTTGTCTATTGAGTTGTCTGTGTCATTAATCCATCTGCTTTCAAGATACAAACTTATTATTCTTCTATAAATTACTTCCATTGGCAGAGTTTATTGAAATCAAATAATTGCTAGCATCTTTTTATATAATGAAGATTATTAGTAGCAATTAAAAATCATCTGAGACTATCAAAGGGAAATATAATTGTAAATCAAAGCAATCTGGAAAGGTGAATATATTTCAAAGTATCCTGAGGCAAGTCAATTAAACAGGAGCTGCTCATTTCTTCATGATACAATGTTAGCTAAGAAAATGTGTAGTGTATTTGAGTCAGCCTGTATTATCAAGTTAAAAAAAAAGTTTTGAGTGCTTTGAACTAATATACAACCCATCTCTACACTAAAACCAGAAAAAAAATGAAGATGAGAAAAAGTAGGATACTTATAATTTTGAAAAGCATGTGAAGAAATACAATGTGAAGATAAATGCTTACAAGAATGTTAAAAATGAAAAAAAAGTCAGCATAATTCACAACTACCCTAAAAAGACTAAACATGATACAATTGGAAAAGAAGATTGTATGAAACTTAAGTTGGAATGATGGAAGTACTGTGAGGGGGGAAATGGAATGAAAGTTAAAAACTAGGATAAACACATGATGCAAGTCTACAAGGGCTTCTAAACAGCCCACTGTATCAGTCAGCATCGAAGTAGGGCACTGTAATGCTTAACAAGGATTCCTTAGCCACAGTCTGCTTCAAGACTTCCAAAGTCTCATTTTTATAGCCTTTGTGTGAATTTACTCTCTTCATAAACATCAGGTAATGTTCTATAAAGATTTTAAACTGAAGTGAAAAAAAAAGGTCTCTTTCCTTTACTTCATCCTCAACTAATTTTAGAATGTTCATCTTCTTCACCTTTTCCCAAATACCATATCATTGATGGGGGTGATCTCTGTTTGTGTGTACCATGTGGTAATATAGTTTTGCTTAGCTCTTGGCAATCTTTATGTAAAATAGAAGCCAATACAAATGTTAAGGTTTTCCACCAATGAAAAAAATGGAATATTTTTGGATTGGTTTTATTTGATTTTAATTGTGTTTGTTTTTGTTTGGTTTGTCCTTTTTTATCATTTCAAAACTGATGTACCTCTGTTTCCCCTTTCCTGTTCTCTAACAGTGCCTTTTATGTTTTGTTATGTATTTAGGAATCATTTTTTTATAGCTCACATACTCCACAGACCACAGCTTTCTGATCTTGATCTAGATTTCACTGACATATGTTATATAATGGGCAGAAAAGTAAACATAGTTCTTTATTCAGAAGAGTAGAACTAGATAGCTGTCCTAGACAAATACAAGTTCTGATACAGTGTTCTGACAGAGTAGGAAGGTGTCCATTCTCTAAACTAGTTGAGTCCTTTTGCTTAGAAACCATGTTAATCATGTCATGCAATCTGAGAAAATCTATATAACTTCTCATCCCTTCTCTGTACATATATCACCCACATTGGTTCTACCTGGTGTCTGTCAGAATTGCATCTTGAGCAGATCTGAGCAGTACAGGGCCTTTCTCATCTTACAGTGGTAGCACACTAAAATAGAAGTAAATTAACTGGAAATACAAGTAGATTTCCTCTCTCAAGCTGCTATTACAGGTGTCTTAGATATTTGCATACAGCGGTAAACCACAGTTTAGCATCCCATATACCAAAGTGGCAATTTGAACCACTATATTTAAGTCTATTGTAAGCAATTATTAATGCATTCCTAAAACACTACCTAGAGATGCCACATTGATAAATTGTAATCAACATTAATTTTCTTTTATAAGACTTGTAACTTCAATAACTTCCAGATAATATGTCATGAGCACAATAATCCATCTCACAGTATCTTCATTTATCACATCCCTATTTCATTAGTGGCATTAATAAACACTCACTTCCTCTGACTAACAGACAACATGATAGAGATGTGTAAAAGCAATATTTGGGGGAGTAAAATAGCAAATCAACAGTTGCTCTAATGGTTAAAAAATGTTTATGTTAGATGAGACATCATTTAAGTAAAACACAAAATCCACTGAATATTTAGGAAAGAGAAATTAATATTTAAAATGGATGGCTACTTCTTACTGTTACTCACAACTACTGTTCCATGATGCTACTGTTTATGAAGCATTCATATGGCAGGATGAAAATAATTGATTCTTCAGAGTGTGAGGAAATATATATTAATATAATTTAAAATCATATTTACAAAATGATATTTCATCATGACCAATCAAAAAATTAAATTATCTCATTGAAAATTTCCCAAATATTTGTAGTAATACAGTTCAGTAGATATTATTTATTTTCACTAACTTGTAGATATCTTTATTTTTGCTTGTCCACCATCTAGAAAATTTATGGAAATTTAGTTTATGGTTCACTACTTCTTGAAATTGCTTAAATGCCACAAGTGACCTGATAATATTTAAGACAAATAAACCAAAATTAAAGAAAAAAATAAAGAACAATGTGCTGAATATATCAATAAAAATTCTACATAGTTTTCAGGAAATCATGGATAAATTATCTCTATATATAATTTTCTAACATTTCCCACACAAGTAATTGCTATTGAATCAAAATAATGAAATGCTTATAATAAATAAATGTAAAATTATTCATGCATGTTCTGAGGGACAGGCCACATAGACAGATAGGTGCACAGCCCCTAGGAAGAGACAACTGTTACTACCTAATGAATAAGTTGTTCAATTATGTTCCTTTACTATTTTGAGTTTCAAAATGTAGATAGTGATATTTCCACCTAAGTCATTGTTATGGGAAATATAAAAGAAACTTTAAAAGTCCCTTTAAAAAGTTTAAGAATAGGGATTGGAGAAATGGATCATTGGTTAAGAACACTGACCATTCTTGTGAATATCCAGATTTGATTTCCAGCATCCACTCAGCAGCTCTCCATTATCTGTAACTCAGGATATCTGACACACTCTACTTGTCTCCACAACACCAGGCAAGCAAGTGGTACACAGAAATACATGAAGGCAAAATATCCATACACATTATATTAAATTAAATGTAAACTATTTTAACTGCTAAGGACATCATAATCACATTGGATGTGGCACACACTATAGCCTTCTCTCCCGTGAGTGACTATTTGTGTATATAGGCTAGAAGAATGTTATGCTTTTGATGACATGTAGAGTTACATGCATGGCATATCTGGTCTGCTGCTAAGCATACATTTGATCTTCAATTTAATAGGCTTTACTGTCACTTATTTCATTTAAGATAGCTGTCAATTGTTTGATATATTATGACATATGTACTCTAGGAAGAGAACTATTATATATATAACAAGTTTATAAACATTAAAACAATGACATTGTATGATTTTTTATTGAGTGACTTATAATTAGGATTTTTATGATCAAAGAAACTAAACTATTTTAAATGACATATAATTCATAGAGAAAAGCGGACTTATAAATCTTTTAAAAGTTGCCAAGTTCTAACTTGGAAGGGGGATAACATTACTGAAAAAATAGTCACCAAGTTCTAGTTATGTCCAATAATTAGTGAACCACATCAGTATCTTTTTCTTTTATAGAGAGTATAGATACAGTAATCATTCTTATATTATTGGTGAATATGCTCATCATATTGTAATTTAGCATTTTGGAAAATAATAAAAACAAAAATATAAATACATGCAATGAAATTATTTATAATTATACATTTAGAAACACACTGAATATATTTTAACACTAAAAATTTCTTGAAATGCAAACTTGAAATGCAAACACATAAATATATGTTTCATTGTCAAAATAACATTTGCTGTTTCTCGGTAATTACCATGGGAAATAAAATAAAATAACATGTCATTAGCAAAATAATATCTTATGTCATAACAGTATTGAACTAGCTCATATTTGGCTTCCTTCTACCCTTTGTATGGTTGAAAAGCTAATGCTATCATTTAAAGTCTTTCTACATCAGCACATTTAAGGATTTTTCCCTTTCTTTGCCTGAATTATAAATTACATGACTAATAATCTCTTAGTGTTGGTTTTATTATCAGGTGTTTGTATGGAGATGAATAAAAAATATTTCCATCATCTTTCATTTGCTTTTAAAAATGATTTCATTTGTTCTAAGTCAAATTTTGTTTATCTATACACAGGCAAACACAAAAATCTGGAGAATAATAATAATAAAAATATATGAATATGTTTAAAAATATAAAGTCTTTCTGCAGAAAATATTTTAGAGAAAATAACACATTTTTAAAATGAGAGTACATAAACACACATTTTGAATATATTGTTGTTAGGTAGTATTAATTATTATATTATTATATTATTTTATTAAATACACCTTAGTAAAATATGAATCCTGACTGTTTTCATTGAAGGTGACAGTTATGGCTAGGAAATATTGGCCAACATATGTATATTGGCCAATATATGTTATTGTATGTCATACAAATTATTGTTTTCTGCTATTATATAATACGTGCATAAATGCTGAAGCCACTATATTAGCATTCTATTTGACAGAATGAATAATAGAATGACCTAGACTCATCTCCAAGTATTTTGTTATAGATAGGTAACATCATAATATTAGCATGTTTGTCAGTATTACTATGGACAAAATTGGAATGGTTAATGATAAATTTAATTATTCTCATGTTATTTTGAAACTCTCTTGTGCGTGGGTGTGACCAAATACTCATAGCTTGAATTTGTTCCATGTGTCTAACAATTAAGGCATGGTAAGTCTTTTTAAAGAAATGTTTACTTGCTCCATTGTATATTTTTGAGGACTTTGTCAAGGATCAAGTGATCCAAAAGTGTGTGCTTTTATTTTTGGATCTTTAATTCTATTCCATTGATCAATTTTTCTGTCTCTGTAGCAATACCATGCAGTTTTGATCACTATTTCTCTGTAGTAAAGCTTGAGGTCAGGGATGGTGATTCACCCAGACGTTCTTTTATTGTTAAGAATTGTTTTCACTATTCTGGGTTTTTTGCCTTTCCAGATGGATTTGGGAATTGCTCTTTCCATGTCTTTGAAGAATTGTGTTGGGATTTTGATGGGGATTGCATCTGACTCTATAGATAGCCTTTGGAAAGATGGTCACTTTTACTATGTTAATACTACCAATCCATGAGCATGGGAGATATCTCCATTTCTGAGAAAATCTTCAATTTCTTTCTTGAGAGACTTGAAGTTATTGTCATACAAGTATTTCACTTGTTTGGTTAGATTATCCCAAGATATTTTATACTATTTGACTCTATTGTGAAGGGAATTGTTTCTCTACTTTCTCAGCATGTTGGAACAAAGAAAGCATCTTCCTTTTTTTTTTCACGAAAATTGCAACATTTTTATTTGCAAATATATATTAATATGAACTATCAGATTCTCATTAAATCAGATGAGTTAGTGTATAAACTTTAATTTTCAATAGTTTTGCTGTTGAAAATATACTATGAATATAATAAGGTCTACAACTTATCATTCTTTTTAAAAAAATATTTATTATTAGATATTTTCCTCAATTACATTTCCAATGCTATCCCAAAACTCCTCCATACCCTCCCCCCGACTCCCCTACCCACCCATTCCCACTTTTTGGCCCTGGTGTTCCCCTGTACTGGGGCATATAAGGTTTGCATGTTCAATGGGCCTCTCTTTTCAGTGATGGCTGACTAGGCCATCTTTTGATACATATACAGCTAGAGTCTAGAGCTCTGGGGTACTGATTAGTTCATAATGTTCTTGCAACTACAGGGTTGCAGATCTCTATAGCTCCTTGGATAGTTTCTATGCTCCTCCATTGGGGGCTCTGTGATCCATCCAATAGCTGACTGTGAGCATCCACTTATGTGTTTGCTAGGACCCGGCCTAGTCTCAAAAGACACAACTATATCAGTGTCCTTTCAGCCAACTCTTGCTAGTGTATGCAATGGTGTCAGCGTTTGGAGGCTGATTATGGGATGGATCTCTGATATGGCAGTCTCTAGATAGTCCATCCTTTTGTCTCAGCTCCAACTTTGTCTCTGTAACTCCTTCCATGGGTGTTTTGTTTCCAATTCTAAGAAGGGGTAGTGTCCACACTTTGGTCTTCTTCTTCAGTTTCATGTGTATCTTATATCTCAGGTATACTAACTTTCTGGGCTAATATCCACTTATCAGTGAGTACATATCATTTGAGTTCTTTTGTGATTCTGCTACCTCACTCACCATGATGCCCTCCAGGTACATCCATTTGCCTAGGAATTTCATAAATTAATTGTTTTTAATAGATGAGTAGTAATCCATTGTGTAAATGTACCACGTTTTTTGTATCCATTCCTCTGTTGAGGGGCATCTGGGTTCTTTCCACCATCTGGCTATTATAAATAAGGCTGCTATGAACAGAGTGGAACATGTGTCCTTCTTACCAGTTGGAACAACTTCTGGATATATGCAAAGAAAAGGTATTTCAGGATCCTCCGGTAGTACTATGTCCAATTTTCTAAGGAACTGCCAAACTGATTTCCAGAGTGGTTGTACAAACTTGAAATCCCAACAACAATGGAGGAGTGTTCAGCATCTGCTGTCACCTGAATTTTTTTTTGAATTTTTTTTGTTTTTTTTTGTTTGTTTTTTAATTAGGTATTTCCTCAATTACATTTCCAATGCTATCCAAAAAGTCCCCAGTACACTCATCTCCCCAGTCCCCCACCCACCCACCCCCACCCCTTGGCCCTGGCATTCCCCTGTACTGGGGCATATAAAGTTGGCAAGTCCAATGGGCCTCTCTTTCCAGTGATGGCCGACTAGGCCATCTTTTGATACAAATGCAGCTAGAGTCAAGAGCTCTGGGGTACTGGTTAGTTCATAATAATGTTCCACCTATGGGGATGCAGTTCCCTTTAGCTCCTTGGGTACTTTCTCTAGCTCCTACATTGGGGGCCCAGTGATCCAACCAATAGCTGACTGTGAGCATCCACTTCTGTGTTTGCTAGGTGCCAGCATTGTCTCACAAGAGACAGCTATATCTGGGTCCTTTCAGCAAAATCTTGCTAGTGTATGCAATGGTGTCAGCGTTTGAAAGCTGATTATGGAATGGATCCCTGGATATGGCAGTCTTTAGATGGTCCATCCTTTCTTCACAGCTCCAAACTTTATCTTTGTAACTCTTTCCATGGGTGTTTTGTTCCCAATTCCAAGAAGGGGCACAGTGTCCACACTTTGGTCTTCGTTCTTTTTGAGTTTCATGCGTTTAACAAATTGTATCTTATATCTTGGGTATCCTAAGTTTTGGGGTTAATATCCACTTATCAGTGAGTACATATTGTGTGAGTTCCTTTGTGAATATGTTACCTCACTCAGGATGATGCCCTCCAGATCCATCCATTTGCCTAGGAATTTCATAAATTCATTCCTTTTAATTGCTGAATAGTATTACATTGTGTAAATGTACCACATTTTCTGTATCCATTCCTCTGTTGAGGGGCATCTGGGTTCTTTCCAGCTTCTGGCTATTATAAATAAGGCTGCTATGAACATAGTGGAGCATGTGTCCTTCTTACCGGTTGGAACATCTTCTGGATATATGCCCAGGAGAGGTATTGCTGGATCCTCTGGTAGTATTATGTCCAATTTTCTGAGGAACCAACAAACTGATTTCCAGAGTGGTTGTACCAGCTTGCAATCCCACCAACAATGGAGGAGTGTTCCTCTTTCTCCACATCCTCGCCAGCATCTGCTGTCACCTGAATTTTTGATCTTAGCCATTCTGACTGGTGTGAGGTGGAATCTCAGGGTTGTTTTGAGTTTCATTTCCCTGATGATTAAGGATGTTGAACATTTTTTCAGGTGCTTCTCTGCCATTCGGTATTCCTCAGGTGAGAATTCTTTGTTCAGTTCTGAGCCCCATTTTTAACGGGGTTATTTGATTTTCTGGAGTCCACCTTCTTGAGTTCTTTATATATATTGGATATCAGTCCCCTATCTGATTTAGGATAGGTAAAGATCCTTTCCCAATCTGTTGGTGGTCTTTTTGTCTTTTTGAAGGTGTCTTTTGCCTTGCAGAAGCTTTGCAAGTTTATGAGGTCCCATTTATCGATTCTCGATCTTACAGCACAAACCTTTGCAGTTCTATTCAGGAATATTTCCCCTGTACCCATATCTTTGAGGCTTTTCCCTACTTTCTCCTCTATAAGTTTCAGTGTCTCTGGTTTTATGTGGAGTTCCTTAATCCACTTAGATTTGACCTTGGTACAAGGAGATAGGAATGGATCAATTCGCTTTCTTCTACATGGTAACCGCCAGTTGTGCCAGCACCATTTGTTGAAAATGCTGTCTTTTTTCCACTAGATGGATTTTGCTCCCTTGTCAAAGATCAAGTGACCATAGGTATGTGGGTTGATCTCAGGGTCTTCAATTCTGTTCCATTGGTCTACTTGTCTGTCGTTATACCAGTACCATACAGTTTTTATCACAATTGCTCTGTAGTCCAGCTTTAGGTCAGGCATGGTGATTCCACCAGAGGTTCTTTTATCCTTGAGAAGAGTTTTTGCTATCCTAGGTTTTTTGTTGTTCCAGATGAATTTGCAGATTGCCCTTTCTAATTCGTTGAAGAATTGAGTTGGAATTTTGATGGGGATTGCATTGAATCTGTAGATTGCTTTTGGCAAGATAGCCATTTTTACAATGTTGATCCTGCCAATCCATGAGCATGGGAGGTCTTTCCATCTTCTGAGATCTTCTTTAATTTCTTTCTTCAGGGACTTGAAGTTCTTGTCATACAGATCTTTCATTTCCTTAGTTAGAGTCACGCCAAGGTATTTCATATTGTTTGTGACTATTGAGAAGGGTTTTGTTTCCCTAATTTCCTTCTCTGCCTGTTTATCCTTTGTGTACAGAAAGGCCATTGACTTGCTTGAGTTAATTTTATATCCAGCTACTTCACCAAAGCTATTTATCAGGCTTAGGAGTTCTCTGGTGGAATTTTTAGGGTCGCTTATGTACACTATCATATCATCTGCAAAAAGCAATATTTTGACTTCTTCTTTTCCGATTTGTATCCCCTTGATCTCCTTTTGTTGTCTAATTGCTCTGGCTAGGACTTCAAGTACAATGTTGAATAGGTAGGGAGAGAGTGGGCAGCCTTGTCTAGTCCCTGATTTTAGTGGGATTGCTTCCAGCTTCTCACCATTTACTTTGATGTTGGCTACTGGTTTGCTGTATATTGCTTTTTATCATGGATAGGTATGGGCCTTGAATTCGTGATCTTTCCAAGACTTTTATCATGAATAGGTGTTGGATTTTGTCAAATGCTTTTTCAGCATCTAATGAGATGATCATGTGGTTTTTGTCTTTGAGTTTGTTTATATAATGTATTACATAGATGGATTTTTTTATATTGAACCATCCTTGCATCCCTGGGATGAAACCTACTTGGTCAGGATGGATGATTGTTTTGATGTGTTCTTGAATTCAGTTAGCAAGAACTTTATTGAGGATTTTTACATCAAAATTCATAAGGGAAATTGGTCTGAAGTTCTCTATTTTTGTTGGGTCTTTATGTGGTTTAGGTATCAGAGTAATTGTGGCTTCATAGAATGAGTTGGGTAGAGTACCTTCTGATTCTATTTTGTGGAATAGTTTGTGAAGAACTGGGATTAGATCTTCTTTGAAGGTTTGATAGAACTCTGCACTAAACCCATCTGGTCCTGGGCTTTTCTTGGTTGGAGACTATTAATGACTGCTTCTATTTCTTTAGGGGATATGGGACTGTTTAGATCATTAACCTGATCTTGATTTAACTTTGGTACCTGGTATCTGTCTAGAAACTTGTCCATTTCATCCAGGTTCTCCAGTTTTGTTGAGTATAGCCTTTTGTAGAAGGATCTGATGGTGTTTTCGATTTCTTCAGGATCTGTTGTTATGTCTCCCTTTTCATTTCTGGTTTTGTTAATTAGGATGCTTTCCCTGTGCCCTCTAGTGAGTCTAGCTAAGGGTTTATCTATCTTGTTGATTTTCTCAAAGAACCAACTCCAAGTTTGGTTAATTCTTTGAATAGTTCTTCTTGTTTCCACTTGGTTGATCTCACCCCTGAGTTTGATTATTTCCTGCTGTCTACTCCTCTTGGGTGAATTTGCTTCCTTTTGTTCTAGAGCTTTTGGATGTGTTGTCAAGCTGCTAGTGTGTGCTCTCTCCAGTTTCTTTTTGGAGGCACTCAGAGCTATGAGTTTCCCTCTTAGAAATGATTTTATTGTGTCCCATAGGTTTGGGTATGTTGTGGCTTCATTTTCATTAAATTGTAAAAATAGTTAATTTCTTTCTTTATTCCTTCCTTGACCAAGGTATCATTGAGAAGAGTGTTGTTCAGTTTCTACGTGAAGGTTGGCTTTCCATTACTTATGTTGTTATTGTAGATCATCCTTAGTCCATGGTTGTCTGATGGGATGCATTGGAAAATTTCAATATTTTTGTATCTGTTGAGGCCTGTTTTGTGACCAATTATGTGGTCAATTTTGGAGAATGTACCATGAGGACTGAGAAGAAGGTATATCCTTTTGTTTTAGGATAAAATGTTCTGTAGATATCTGTTAAGTCCATTTGTTTCATAACTTCGGTTAGTTTCACTGTGTCCCTGTTAAATTTCTGTTTCCACAATCTGTCCACTTATGAAAGTGGTATGTTGAAGTCTCCCACCTTTATTGTGTGAGGTGCATTGTGTGCTTTGTGCTCTAATAAAGTATCTTTAATGAATGTGGCTGCCCTTTCATTTGGAGCATAGATATTCAGAATTGAGAGTTCCTCATGGAGGAGTTTACCTTTGATGAGTATGAAGTGTCCCTCCTTGTCTTTTTTGATAACTTTCGGTTGGAAGTCAATTTTATTCGATATTAGAATGGCTACTCCAGCTTGTTTCTTCAGACCATTTGCTTAGAAAATTGTTTTCCAGCCTTTCATTCTGAGGTAGTGTCTGTCTTTTTCCCTGAGATGGGTTTCCTGTAAGCAGCAGAATGTTGGGTCCTGTTTGTGTAGCCAGTGTGTTAGTCTATGTCTTTTTATTGGGGAATTGAGTCCATTGATATTAAAAGATATTAAGGGAAAGTAATTGTTGTTTCTTTATAATTTTGTTGTTAGAGTTGGCATTCTGTTCTTGTGGCTGTCTTCTTTTTGGTTTGTTGAGGGATTACTTTCTTGCTTTTTCTAGGGCGTGATTTCCATCCTTGTATTGCTTTTTGGTTTTTTGTTTGTTTGTTTGTTTGTTTGTTTGTTTGTTTGTTTCTGTTATTATCTTTTGAAGGGCTGGATTCGTGGAAAGATAATGTGTGAATTTGGTTTTGTCGTGGAATTCTTTGGTTTCTCCATCTATGGTAATTGAGAGTTTGGCTGGGTATAGTACCCTGGGCTGCCATTTGTGTTCTCTTAGTGTCTGTATAACTAACATCTGTCCGGGTTCTTCTGGCTTTCATAGTCTCTGGTGAAAAATCTGATCTAATTCTGATAGGCCTGCCTTTATATGTTACTTGACCTTTCTCCCTTACTTCTTTTTATATTCTCTCTTTATTTAGTGCATTTGTTGTTCTGATTATTATGTGTTGGGAGGAATTTCTTTTGTGGTCCAGTCTATTTGGAGTTCTGTAGGCTTCCTGTATGTTCATGGGCATCTCTCTCTTTAGGTTTGGGAAGTTTTCTTCTATAATTTTGTTGAAGATATTTGCTGGCCCTTTAAGTTGAAAAATCTTCATTCTCATCTACTCCTATTATCCGTAGGTTTGGTCTTCTCATTGTGTCCTGGATTTCCTGGATGTTTTGAGTTAGGATTTTTTTGCATTTTGCATTTTCTTGATTATTTTGCCGATGTTCTCTATGGAATCTTCTGCACCTGAGAACTCTCTTCCATCTTTTGTATTCTGTTGCTGATGCTCGCATCTATGGTACCAGATTTCTTTCCTAGGGTTTCTATCTCCAGCGTTACCTCACTTTGGGTTTTCTATATTGTGTTTACTTCTCTTTTTAGGTCTTGGATGGTTTTATTCAATTTCATCACCTGTTTGGTCCTGTTTTCCTGTAATTCTTTAAGGGATTTTTGTGCTTCCTCTTATGATCTTCTACTTGTTTAGCAGTGTTCTCCTGTATTTCTTTGACTGAGTTATTAAAGTCCTACTTGATGTACTCTACCATCATCATGAGATATGCTTTTAAATCCGGGTCTAGCTTTTCGGGTGTGTTGGGGTGCCCAGGACTAGGTGGGGTGGGAGTGCTGCGTTCTGTTGACGGTGAGTGGTCTTGATTTCTGTTAGTAGGATTCTTACGTTTGCCTTTTGCCATCTGGTAATCTCTGGAGCTAGTTGTTACAGTTGTCTCTGGTTAGAGCTTGATCCTCTGGTGATTATGTTAGCCTCTATCAGTAGACCTGGGAGACTAGCTATCTCCTTAGTTTCAGTGGTCAGAGTACTCTCTGCAGGCAAGCTCTCCTCTTGCAGGGAAGGTGTCCAGATATCTGTTGTTTGAACCTGCCTCCTGGCAGAAGTTGTGTTCCAATCACCAGAGGTCTTAAGATCCCATGGATGGTCCTGTGGGGGACCTTGCGGGTGTCTGGAGACTCCGTGCACATGGAACCCCTGTGCTCGAAAGCATCTTCAATAAATGGTACTGTTCTAACTGGCTTTTTGTATGTAGAAGAATAAAAATAGTTCCATATTTGTCACCTTGTACAAAACTCAAGTTCAAGTGGATTCAGGGCTTCAACATAAAACCAGATACACTGAATCTAATAGAAGAGAAAGTAGGAAAGAGGCTTGAACTCATTGGCACAGGGGGAAATTTCCTAAACAGAACTCCAATGGCTCATTCTCCAAAATCAATAACTGATAAATGGGACCTCATGAAACTGGAAAGCTTCTATAAAGCAAAGGACATAGTCAAAAAGACAATGCTTAACTGAATAATACATATTCCACAGAAATGTGACATGGAATACTACACTAAAAAGAAGTGTCTAATATATTCTACAGAAGCATCAAGCTGCCTTTTGAGTGATGGTTTGGGATGAGCTCCTCCCATGGCATGATTTTGACCTTAAACTGCACAGATAACTATTTTTTTAACATTTTTATTAGATATTTTCTTTATTTACATTTCAAATGCTATCCTGAAAGTCCCGTATACCCTCCCTCCTGCTCTGCTCCCCAAACCACCCACTCCTGCTTCCTGGCCCAGGCATTTCCCTGTACTGGGGCATATAAAGTTTGCAAGACCAATGGGCCTCTCTTCCCAATGATGGCCGACTAGGCCATCTTTTGATACATATGCAGCTAGAGTCAAGAGCTCTGAGGTACTGGTTAGTTTATAATGTTGTTCCGCCTATAGGGTTGCAGACTCCTTTGATCCTTGGGTGCTTTTTCTAGCTCCTCCATTGGGGGCCCTGTGATCCATCCAATAGAAGATTATGAGCATCCACTTCTGTATTTTCCAGGCACTGGCATAGCCTCACAAGAGACAGCTATATCAAGGTCCTGTCAGCAAAACCTGGGCTGTACCTGTATTTTAATTTCTGAATCAGAGCTGAATCACAACACTAGAATGTTTATATTGCCAATTTTATGTTTTTGTTTGTAACTCACTAAATGAGCATGGCTAATTACCCAGAAATTCAATATTTAATTTATAAATATATTATCTTACATAATTCAAGTAAGAATTTTGTGCAAATGGTTAAATTAAGATAATTAAGGATTTTGAGAAAGGAAGATTATCTTAGATTATCTATGGCAGGTAATAAGAAGAATATATTTTAAAATTTATTCATGCATATTCCTTTCTTGTGTGCATGGTGCTTCTTGAGGCCAGGCCAGAAAGTGAGATTCTCTAAAGCTGGGGTTACTGATGATTGTTAACTGCCTGATGTGATATCCATATATGGGTCTTTTGCTGAGGAGTCAGTGACCTTAACCACTAAGGCATCTCTCCAGCCCCAACTAGCATACTTTTAGAAGAAATGTAGAAGAATCAAAATGACCAAGAAAATATGTATGGGTACAATCAAAACTTTGGAAAAATGTGATGTCTTGATACAGGCTATAAGAAAGAAGAGGGACAAAGGGATTTTTGTGTTCTCAAACATGGGAAATATAGAACACAGTTTATGCTCTAGAGGTTCCACAATTTACACAGTTAAAGACAAATTTTGGATATTGTACCTTAATAAAATTAGCATAACTTTGTGTCTTTTATGTTACAGGTTTGGGGCAATATGTCAGAGCATGCTAACTAACTACAGTTGACAGTTAATGTTATGTGTCAAAATGCCAAATTAAATGAGTATACTCAGATATCTGGAAAATATTGTCTTCATATTTAAGTGAACTTAAGACAGAGTATTTCTGGAATACAGAAGAATTTGAATTAGCAAATCTGTGTAAAGAAGATGCACCTTCACCAATGTGTCTGAGCATCATTCCTTAAAAGGGTAAGAATAGATGATAGAGCAAAAGGAAACCCGTCCATTTTGAAGTTGGGACATCCATCTTATTTTACTTTTGACACCAGATATCTATTCCAGTATTTTAGCTACTGATCTTAAGGTATGGGTCAAAATGACACTAGTGATATTTTTGGTTTCAGTTTTCAGAAACCGCAACAATGAAATTATTAGATTTAATAATAAGGTGATGTAATTCTCTCTCTCTCTCTCTCTGTGTGTGTGTGTGTGCATGTGTATGAGAGAGATCACATGTAAACACTTTCTTCCTGTTCCCTCTTTTTATGTGGATGTGTGTTAATTGTATGAGTGTGTGGTGTGTTCCTAAAAATATTTGGAATATTTTGTCTTATGTAAGCATCATGAATTTTTCTATGCAAACATAGGTAGAATAAGTCAATAATTTTATTTTGTCTTTTATGGCAATCCAAATACAGTAACTGTAGATGATTGAAGCTACTACAAATATATAGGGCTGTCCTATATTAGAGTAAACTATTTTATATGTCTAAAAAGAACACTCTAAAATAATGGAAAACATATAGAAGAGTAGCTATGAGGAATGCTTAGTGGGTACAAGTGCTTGCTCTGCAAATGTTAGCACTGAGTTCATCTCCTCACCATGATGCTTGACTATGTTTGTGTATCTAGCACTGGAAGTCAGAGAAGAGGAGATCTTGAAAATATACTGAAACCAAAACCAATAATGTGCAAAGAGATAGCACACTATACCTGATGTCCTTCTCCAGCCTCTACACATTTCTTTATTCTATTTTCTGACTAAGATGTTCTATGTAAAAGCAACCACCATTCAGTTACTGATTAATACATTGCAGAATTATTAAATGCATAATAAAATTAGATACCTAAAGAGAGAATATATTTGCAATTTAAACAGTAGTGTACATATGAAAATTTGTTGACTCTATTTTTTTTATTTTTCCATTTTATGTATTTATTTATTATTAGATATTTTCTTTATTTACATTTCAAATGTTATCTCATTTCCTAGTTTCCCTTCCGAAAGCACCTTATCTCCTTCCACCTTCCCCTGCTCACCAACTAACCGATTCCCACTTCCTGGCTTTTGCATTCCACTATACTGTGGCATAGATCCTTCACAGGAACAAGGGTCTCTCCTCCCATTGATGACTGATTGGGCCATCTTCTGCTACATATGTAGCTAGAGCATGAGTCCCAGAATGTGTTTGCTTTGGTTGGTGGTTTAGTCCCAGGGAGCTCTGGGGGCATTGCTTAGTTCATATTATTGTTCCTCCTATGGGGCTAAAAACTCCATCAGTCCTTAGGAACGTTCACTAGCTCCTTCATTGGGGACCCTGTGCTCCATCCGAAGCACTATCAGTGAGTACATATGATATGTGTTCTTTTGAGACTGGATTACCTCACTCAGGATTATATCTCCAGATATATCCACTTATCTAAGAATTTCATAAATTCATTGTGGCTGCGAGCATCCACTTCTGTGTTTGTCAGGCACTGGTAGGGCCTCTGAGGAGACAGCTGTATCAGGCTCCTATCAGCAAGCTCTAATTTGCATCCACAAGAGTGTCTGGTTTTGGTGATTGTCTATGGGATGGATCCCCTGGTAGTGCAATCTCTGCCTGGTCATTCCTTCAGTCTCTGCTCCTAACTTGGCCTCTGTAACTCCTTCCATGGGTATTTTGTTCCCCCTTCTAAGAAGCATTGAAGTATCCACACTTTGATATTCCTTCTTCTTGAGTTTCTTGTATTTTGTGAATTCTATCTTGGGAATTCTGAGTTTCTGGGCTAATATTTACAATCAGTGAGTGCATATGATATGTGTTCTTTTGAGACTGGATTACCTCACTCAGGATTATATCTCCAGATACATCCATTTATCTAAGAATTTCATAAATTAATTGTTTTTAATAGCTATGTAGTACTCCATTGTGTAAATGTACCATATTTCTGTATGAATTCCACTGTTCAGGGACACCTGGGTTCTTTCCAGCTTCTGTGTATTAAAAATAATTCTGTTATGAACCTACTGGAACATGTGTCCTTACTACATGTTGGAGTATCTTCTGGGTATATGCCCAGGAGTGGTGTCTTAGTCAAGGTTTCTATTCCTGCACAAACATCATGACCAAGAAGCAAGTTGGGGAGGAAAGGGTTTATTCGGCTTACACTTCCATGCTGCTGTTCATCACCAAAGGAAGTCAGGACTGGAACACAGACAGGTCAGGGAGCAGAAGCTGATGCAGAGGCCATGGAGGGATGTTCTTTACTGGCTTGCCTCCTCTGGCTTGCTCAGCCTACTCTCTTATAGAACCCAAGACTACCAGCCCAGGGATGGTCCCACCCACAAGGGGCCTTTCCCCCTTGATCACTAATTGAGAAAATGCCTTACAGTTGGATCTCATGGAGGCATTTCCTCAACTGAAGCTCCTTTGTCTGTGATAACTCCAGCTGTGTCAAGTTGACACAAAAATAGCCAGTACAATTGACCCCTTGTCAACTTGACACACAAACACATCACTAGTAAGCCTCAACCCTTACATTCTTACTCATCCCCAAGATCTAAATAACTTTAAAAGTCCCACAGTCTTTACATATTCTTAAAATTTCAATCTCTTTAAAATATACAACTCTTTTAAAATCCAAAGTCTTTTTACAATTAAAAGTCTCTTAACTGTGGGTTCCACTAAAACAGTTTCTTCCTTCAAGGGGGAAAATATCAGGGCACAGTCACAATCAAAGCAAAAATCAATCTCCAACCGTCCAACGTCTGGGATCCAACTCACGATCTTCTGGGCTCCTCCAAGGGCTTGGGTCACTTCTCCAGCCATGCCCTTTGTAGCACACACGTCGTCCTCTGGGCTCCAGATGCCTGTACTCCACTGCTGCTGCTGCTCTTGGTGGTCATCTCATGGTACTGGCATCTCCAAAACACTGCATGACCCCTTCAGTCCTGGGCCTTCAATTGCAACTGAGGCTGCACCTTCACCAATGGCCTTCCATGGCCTCTCACAGTGCCGAGCCTCAGCTCCTCTGCATGACACCTTCATGCCTTCAAAACCAGTACCACCTGGGTGACCCTTACACATTACCAAGTCCCACTGCAGAAGGAGTACAACCTTGCCTATCTCTGGAACACAGCCTCTTTGTGCTTTCAGAAAACACTTCCCAGAAGATGTCACCTCAACGATGCTGGTCTCTTCTTAATCACCGCTAATTTCTTAGCTCCAGCTAGCCAGCATCAATAGTCCCAGTAATGCAAAGTTTTTGCTTTAGTAGTTCTGGTATCTTGTTAATCACAGCTGATTCTTCAGCCCCAGCTAACCAGAACTACAAAATCTTCACAATAAAAACAGCAATGGCCCTGAAGAGAGTCTTTAATTTTCCCTCTGAAATTTCACAAACCAGGCCTCCATCTTCTGCACTGTTCTCAGCATTATCTTCCAAGCTCCTACACAACATCTGACAGAGCTCTTAACAACGAATGGATCTTCAAGCCCAAAGTTCCAAAGTCCTTCCACAGTCCTCCCCAAAACATGGTCAGGTTGTCACAGGAATACCCCACTCTGCTGGTACCAATTTGTCAGAGTCAGGGTTTCTATTCCTGCACAAACATCATGACCAAGAAGCAAGTTGGGGAGGAAAGGGTTTATTCGGCTTACATTTCCATGCTGCTGTTCATCACCAAAGGAAGTCAGGACTGGAACTCAGACAGGTCAGGGAGCAGAAGCTGATGCAGAGGCCATGGAGGGATGTTCTTTACTGGCTTGCCTCCTCTGGCTTGCTCAGCCTGCTCTCTTATAGAACCCAAGACTACCAGCCCAGGGATGGTCCCACCCACAAGGGGCCTTTCCCCCTTGATCACTAATTGAGAAAATGCCTTACAGTTGGATCTCATGGAGGCATTTCCTCAACTGAAGCTTCTTTCTCTGTGATAACTCCAGCTGTGTCAAGTTGACACAAAAATAGCCAGTACAAGTGGTATTGCTGGTTCTTCTGGTAGTGCTATGTCCAATTTTCTGAGGAACTACCAAACTGATTTCCAGAGTGGTTTTACTAGCTTCCAAATCCAACAGCAATAAAGGAGTGCTCCTCTTTCTCCACATTCTTGCCAGCATCTGCTGTCACCTGAATTTTTGACCTTAGCCATTCTGACTGGTGTGAGGTGGAACCTCAGAGTTGTTTAGATTTGCATTTCCCTGACAATTAAGGATGTTGAACTTTTTTTTTTCCATGCTTCTCAGCCATTCGGTATTCCTCAATTGAGAATTCTTTGTTTAGCTCTGTACCCCATATTTTCACAGGGTTATTTGTTTTTCTGGAGTCTAACTACTTCAGTTCTTTGTATACATTCGGTATTAGCCCTGAATCAGATTTAGGATTGATAAAGATCTTTTCCCAATCTGTTGTTTGCTTTTTTGTCTTATTGACAGTATCCTTTGCCCTACAGAAGCCTTGCCATTTCACGAGGTCCCATTTGTTAATTCTTGTACTTATAGTACAAGCCATTGGTGTTCTGTTCAGGAATTTTTCCCTTGTTCCCAAATGTACAAGGCTCTTCCCCACTTTTTCCTCTATGAGTTTTAGTTTCTCTGGTTTTACATGGAGCTCCTTGATCCACTTAGATTTGAGCTATGTAAAAGGAGATAAGAATGGATCAATTTGGCGCCAAGGCCCCCAGAGGACTCTCCACACTGCAGGGCCCCTAGCACACCCAGGACCTCAGGGTCACTGGAGAGCAAGTGGGCGACAGAAGCAACTGAGCTTCTTTGACAGGGTCCATTCGGGCCTTCATCTTCAGCCAGGAGGTGGAACTGAGAACCAGACCCATGGGCACCTTCCTTGTCCATAGGAGAATCTGCCTAAAGAGAGGGCTCTGACCCCAGGACTCAGGAGGTGGATCAGAACTTCAGACTTCTGGACACCTGCCCTCCAAGAGGAGCGCTTGCCTGTAGAGGGTACTCTGACCACTAGGACTCAGGTGAGAATTGGACTCAGGAGTGCTGACAGAGGCTAACAGAATCACAGGAGGAACAAGTTCCAGCTAGAGACAGCTAGGACATTACCAGATGGTGAAAGGCAAATGTGAGAATCTTACCAACATAAACCAAGCACACTGGGCGTCATTAGAAACCAGTACATCCACCACAGCGAGTCCTGGATACCCCAATACACCCAAAAAGCAAGACTCAGATTTAAAATCATATCTCATGATGGTGGTAGAAGATTTTAAGAAGGGCATTAACAACTCACTTAAAGAACTACAGGAGAACACTGCTAAACAGGTAGAAGTCCTGAAAGTGGAAACACAAAAATCCCTTAAAGAATTACAGGAAAATACAATCAAGCAGATAATGGAATTGAACAAAACCATCCAAGATCTAAAAATGGAAGTAGAGACAATAAAGAAAACCCAATAGGAGAAAACTCTGGGGTTAGAAATCCTAGGAAAGAAATCAGGAACCATAGATGTGAGCATCAGCATCAGAATACAAGAGATAGAAGAGAAAATCTCAGGTGCAGAAGATTCCATAGAAAACATGGACACAACAATCAAAGAAAATGCAAAATGCAAAAAGATCCTAACTCAAAAGATCCAGGAAATCCAGGACACAATAAGAAGACCAAACCTACGGATAATAGGTAAATATGAGAATGAAGACTTTCAACTTAAAGGACCAGTAAGTATCTTCAACAAAATTATAGAAGAAAACTTCCCTAACCTAAAGAAAGAGATGCCCATGAACATACAAGAAGCCCACAGGATTCCAAATAGACTGGACAAGAAAAGAAATTTCTCCCAACACATAATTATCAAAACAACAAATGCACTAAATAAAGACAGAATATTAAGAGGTAAGGGAAAAGGTCATGTAACATATAAAGGCAGACCTATTAGAATTATACCAGACTTCTCACCAGAGACAAAGCCAGAATATCCTGGACAGATGTTATACAGACCCTAAGAGAACACAATTGATAGCCCAGGAAACTATATCCAGCCAAACTCTCAATTACCATAGATGGAGAAACCAAGGTATTACATGATAAAACCAAATTCACACAATATCTTTCCATGAATCCAGCCCTTTAAAGGATAATAAAGGGAAACTCCATCACAAGGACAGAAATTATGCCCTAGAGAAAGAAAGAAAGGAATCCTTCAACAAGCCTAAAAGAGAGAGCCACAAAAACAGAACCCCAACTCTAACAACAAGAATAAAAGGAATAATAATTACTGTTCCTTAATATCTCTTAATATCAATGGACTCAATTCCCCAATAAAATGATCTAGACTAACAGACTGGCCATGTAAATAGGACCCAACATTTTGCTGCATACAGGAAACATACTTCAGGGACAAAGACAGACACTACCTCAGAGTAAAAGGCTGGAAAACAATTTTCCAAGCAAATGATCCAAAGAATAAAGCTGGAGTAGACATTCTAATATCGAATAAAATCGACTTCCAACCCAAAGTTATCAAAAAAGACAAAAGGGGGCACTTCATACTCATCAAATGTAAAATATTCCAAGAGGAACTCTCAATTCTGAATATTTATGCTTCAAATGTAAGGGCAGCCACATTCATTAAAGAAACTAGTAAAGCTCAAAGCACACATTGCACCTCACACAATAATAGTCGGAGACTTCAACCCTCCACTCTCATCACTGGACAGATCCTGGAAACAGAAAATAAACAGAGACACATTGAAATAGTGGAAGTTTTGAAAGAAATGGATTTAACAGATATCTACAGAACATTTTATCCTAATTTTATCCTTTTCCTGTCTTTTACTACTCTTGGGTGAATTTGCTTCCTTTTGTTCTAGAGCTTTTAAGTGTGCTGTCAAGCTGCTAGTGTATGCTCTCTGCAATTTCTTTTTGGAAGAACTCAGAGATATGAGTTTTCCACTTAGGACTGCTTTCATTGTGTCCCATAATTTTGGGTATGTTGTGGCTTCATTTTCGTTAAACTCTAAAAAGTCTTTAATCTCTTTCCTTATTTCTTCCTTGATCAAGTTATAGTTGAGTAGAGTGTTGTTCAGCTTCCATGTGTATGTGGGATTTCAATTGTTTATGTTTATATTGAATATCAACCTTAGTTCATGGTAATCTAATAGGATGCATAGTATTATTTCAATATTTTGTATCTGTTGAGGCCTGTTTTGTGACTGATTATATGGTCAGTTTTGGAGAAGGTACCACAAAGTGCTGAGAAGAAGGTATATCATTTTGTTGTAGGATTAAACTGTTCTATTGATATCTGTTAAGTTCATATATATATATACATATATATATATATAATGTGAATATATGTTGATATATCTATACCTATATCTATATCTATATCTATATCTATATCTATATCTATATCTATATCTATATCTATATCTATATCTATATCTATATATATCAGCAATTCCAGAAAATTAGGGAATGGGTTTGTGAGAAAACAAGGGGAAGTATATGGAAGGGATAAAGAGAAATGGAAGACCGTAAATGATGCAAATATGTTGTTTTTAAAATTAATTTATAAAGAAATGATGAATACATACAACGCATCAGTGGTTTTGAAATAATACCTCTCTTGTTTCTTCTCAGAATCGTTTGAGGTCAGTTATAGGACCGTGTCTTAGTCAGGGTTTCTATTCCTGCACAAACGTCATGACCAAGAAGCAAGTTGGGGAGGAAAGGGTTTATTCAGCTCACACTTTCCACATTGCTGTTTATCACCAGGGAAGTCAGGACTGGAACTCAAACAGGTCAGGAAGCAGGAGCCGATGCAGAGGCCATGGAAGGATGTGCTTTACTGGCTTGCTTCCCCTGGCTTGCTCATCCTGCTCTCTTATAGAACCAAGACTACCAGCCCAGAGATGGTCCCACTCAGAAGGGGCCTTTCCCCCTTGATCGCTAATTGAGAAAATGCCTTACAGTTGGATCTCATGGAGGCATTTCCTCAACTGAAGCTCCTTTCTCTGTGATAACTCCAGCTGTGTCAAGTTGACATAAAACTAGCCCGTACAGACTGTAATACCAACTTTTGTAAAAGAAGCAGCAGAAATTTAGCACTTGCCATAGTCAAACCTACCTACCTCTGAATGTCCTTGCTGCATCAACATTTTTGTTGCACATATTTCTGTAAATTCATCAGTGTGGTCCTGAAAGTCTATTAATAGCACCAACTCTCAGCCAATAGTAAACTTGAAATGATTTTAAGCAATTGTTTTAAAAGTAATAGATTCTCAAATATTTAACTTGTCATTGCACTAATTATCTTTTATAACTATTTGTCTATTTTCTAATGACAAAGTGTGTTTTCAAACTTACAAGTATATTATGATTTTTATAAGGCAAAAAACCCCCAATATTTAGCTCAGTGTATGTCAAAGAGTGGAATTGGTATAGCCCTGAGGAAATTACTCAAAGCTACCACTTCATAAGTAAAAATAAACAAATAAAACTAAATATTTAATCTTGAGACTTCTTTGTTAAATCGTTGTACAGTGTTGAACTTTAAAATCGACTCAGGACTTCATTTACTCTTACTACATAAGAGACGCACACCTGAACTCAGATGAGATTCCCTCACATGGTTTGCTTTATGCAGACCTCAATCTCTATTTGCCTGATACTCAATATTATGCACAGTAACTGCCAAGTGAGAGTATTTCCACAGGGAATTTGTCATCTGTTTTTGTTAATGTTTTCCTGGCTGTTTTTATTGGGTTGGCAACCATGCCAGACATTGACTTCCAGTTACTTTTTTTATATGACAACTGAAAAAAACATGTTGTAAGCTGTCAGTTCTCATCCATCACTCTATTATCATAAACTACCCTAACCACAGCCCTCACCTATATCATTCCCAGCCTCAAGGCAGGTTTATTTTATTTTATTTTTTCAAAACAGCAGTCCAAGACCTAGAGGATATTTACTCTACTTCAAATACTTGGTTAAAAGATATCTGAGATATTTGGCTTTCCCTTGAATGCCATATGGCATGTTAGTTGCTTCAGTATCTTTTGATGTTAGTAAATATTTATTATTTGTACAGGCTTTTAGTCACTGGTGAATAAAGCACTTAGAATGGGAAGGATGCATAGCTGCTGAACACATATCTGTGCTAGTTTGCCAAATTGAGCAAATTATTGGGTTATGTCTGGTTCAAAGCCAAGTCTAATGGTGATTTAAGAAAGGGATTGTACTGGATTACAGATACTAGAAAGAAAAGGTAGCTGGAGTCGAGTCACTAATACCAAATATCAAGATATTAACTTTAAACATACATTGTGGGGGAACAGCACAAAGGGTAATTCATCTCAAGTTTGCTGTAAGATATATAATGTAGCAAAACTCTGTCCTAATCTTTAAAGTAAATTATCTCGCCAATGTCTCAATTCATTGCCTAGTAAAAATCTATTTTTTCAGAAACACACACACCAAAACATGTTTGTTTCTTTAGATACTGAATTCAAGTTTCCATAGTATGATAAGCATTAATATTCTGCAACAGCATATTATTTCATGTGGTCAATCAGTAGATAATAGTTCTAATACTTCCAGCATAATTTTGTCCACATATTTTCTCCTTTTAAGCTACATGATTTGTAGTATGTATTTTTCCACTTAATCTTTTATTAGATCTTTGAAAGGTTTTATTTGTTTGGATAATATTTATTCTCTCTCCAAGATCTCACCAAATCCACCCACTTTCCTTATTTACTCAACTGCTATCTATTATTTCTAAATCATTCAAAACAAATTTGTGCTGAGCAAATATTTTGGGATGAAGTTTTCCACTAAAGAAAAGTCACTTACAAAACTGTCTCTCTTCTACCAACTAAAAAAATCCAATAGCTCTATGGTGTGGGGTGAAATGGTGTGCCCAACTCCACTCTCTGTGTTGGAATTTGGACTGGTTTGTACTGTTTTTGTATATTCTACAGCTTCTATATAGAACCATCGAACAAGCAGTATACACTAACAGATATAAGATCTCGAAAACACATACAGCAGAAGAATGTCTGATCTGGCCTCAGTGAGAAAAGATGTATCTAACTTTTGAGAAACTTGAGGCCCCAGAGAGTGGGCAGGCCTGGCAGAGGTGAGGTGGGTTGGGACATCCTCTAGGAGCCAAGGGGAAGGAGGGGATGAGAAACTGTGGGAGGGTAGACCAGGAGGTGGTAAGGGTTGGGAAAAAAAAAGATTAGTAACTTTGTTCAGTGACTTTGTCACAGAAGAGAAGGACAGTTAACAACTAAGGATATTAAATACATTTTATCCTTAAAAAGCTAGAGAGTAGAGCATTTTGAACAGAAGTTACTATTATTATTATTATTATTATTATTATCATTATTATTATTATTATTATTCCATGCTATAGAAATGCCTCTGGTAGGAAATAAAATAACAAACAAAGAGATGAACATCCAAAAAAGGATACTCCACCTGATTATCCATTAAGAAATCCATCATGATTGACTGTTTCATCACGGTTTCCCAAGTCTTTGGATAAAGTCTCTTCTGTAAGTACCCAATGCTATATCTTTTGATATCTATTCTCTACTTAATATTTAATTTAAAATTTCCTGCTGTGTGCTTAATAAAAATCTCTCACTTAACCCTAGAATTAGGGCTATAACAGATCATTTTTCAGGCACAGTACTTGAAATTATTATAAGTCCAACATGATACTCATATCTTGTGAAGAGTCCTTTCTTTGGAAAACTGTTTCTCAGGAAGGTCAGAGGATCCAGCCACTTCATTCAGATGATCTGAACACAGGACTCAGAAACCTTGCCCTTCATATAACCCATTTAGCCATTGCTCTGTGTGCTCACTATTTCATGAACACACAAATCAAATAAACTAACAGGAAAGAAAATTTTAAGTTTTTATCAGGACATTTTTTTTTTTAAAAATGGATGATTGGAACAATATTAAATTTCATTTTATGCATTCTGGTTAATTTTTAAAAAATCTCCCCACACACAGATGCACACGCACATGCGTGCGCGCGCGCGCACACACACACACACACACACACACACTTGGATTTGAAAAACTTCAATTAGCATGTATAAAAGGAGTACTGTGTTTAAACATTACATGAAAGTTTGTTTGGGGGTTACCCATTATATTTACAGTTTCTTTGTACTTATTCTTTAAAGATAACAACTATTATGCTTACAACCATTTAGTAAGAACTTGAGACTATGTACCTTGAAAGAGGTATTGTAGAAAATGTATCTAGGATTTTCCAGATAAATCATTTTGTTCAGTGAGAAAGTGGAAACAGAGCTTTGTAGTACTCATACAGTGAAATATTTGAAAGGCAACAGAAAAAAAGATGGAGAGGCTACAGCTGGATAATGGAGAAAATATATCTTTAACTTCATCTTAGCAACTTCTTTTTTCCATTTATGAGATTGAGGAAATAGCCAGCCTGATAACATAGACACAAGTAATGCTGCTAAAAAGGCAAGCAGGGAAAAGAAAGCAATAGGACAGTAAGAATATCCCCGACAGCTCAGCTCATGTGAGGGGCTGTACACAGTCAATGTTCAGAATCGAGAACTGGAGAATGGAATCTTACTCTGATGTAAAGTTAGATGGTAAAACATTTTTTGTATTTAATTTTTAATTCTTAATTTTAAATATTCAATGCAATGACACATTGATTACAGTCTTTCGTTTTTTATTTAGTATTTACTGTATATTCAGATTGGAGCTACCTCTCCCTCATCTCCTCCTGTCCCATCCTCTCACCTCTTCTATCTCTACACCCACCCCACTCAACTTTACCTCCGAGAAGCAGATGCCTCCCATAGAATTCTACTAGCCTTAGCATATCAAGTTACAGTAAAACTAGACACATCTTTTTCTATAGCTGCTAGAGGAGGCAGATTAGTTGTGGGAAAGAGATCCTAAGGCAGGCAATATTGTCCCCCATGAAGACTGAGATTCACTGCACAGCTGTGACATATCTGCAGCGCACCTAGGTCTGTCCCATGCATACTCTCTGTTTGACAGTTCAGTCCTTATGAGCCCCTATGGGTCCAGGTTAGTTGACTCTCTAGGTTTTCTTGTGCCTTCCTTAACTACTCTGGCCTCTTTAATCTCTACTCCCTCTTTTCCAAAGGATTCCCCAACTTCCACTTAATGTTTGGCTCTGCATCAGTTTCCATAGTTGCTAGGCAAAGTCTCTCTGATAACAGCTAAGCTAGGCTCCTGGCTTGAAGTTTAGCAAAATATCATTAATAGTGTCATGGGTGGGCTCCTTTTCATGGTGTGGTTCTCAAACTGGGCCAGTCATTGGTTGACCCTTTCCTCAAATTCTGTTCCATCTTTTATCCCTGAACATCTTTTAGACAGAACAAATTATGAATTTAAGGTTTTGTGACTGAGTTGGTGACCCAATTCCTCCATTGGAAGACTGTCCTAGTGACAGGAGATGGCTAGTTTAGGCTCCATCTACCTCAATGCTTGGGATCATAGCCAGGGTCACCTCTTAGATTCCCAAAATTCTGATTGTCTTAGGTTTCTAGCTTGTCCCAGAAATGTTCACTCCAATCCAGTTGTCTCTCCCAGTGCTCTCTCCCTGTTTCTTCTCCTGACCTCATTTCTTCTGTTCCCACCCTCCCCACTTCTCACCTAGTCCACTCCCTCCATCCAACCCTATGTCTAATATATTTTCCCATCTCAGGGAAATTCAAGACTACCTTATTGGGCCCTCCTTATTACTTTGCTTCTTTGGGTCTGTTTTGAAGCACGGTTATCCTGTACTTTATGACTAATATTCACTTATACACTAGTACATACCATGTTTGTCTTTCTGGGTCTGGATTTTTTTCTTACAGTGCTTTTTTTTTCTATTTCTATCCAATTTTCTGCAAATTTCATGATGTCATTAGTTTTAATGGCTGAGTAAAATTCCATTGTCTAAATGTCCTATGTTTTCTTTATCCATTCTTCAGTTGACAGACATCCAAGTTGTTTCCTATTTCTCACTATTATGTATAAAGCTCCTATGAACAGACTGGAACACATGTCCTAGTGGTATATTGGAGTTGCTTTTGTAAATATGTCCATGAGTGGTTATAGCTGGGTCTTGAGGTAGACTTATTCCCAATTTTCTGAGAAAATGCCAAATAGACTTCCAAAATTGTTGTCCAAGTTTGCACTCCCACTGCCAATGGAGGAGTGCTCCCTTGCTCCACATCCATCTCCACATGGGTTGTCACTTTCACTTCTCATCTTAACCATTCTGACAGCAATCTCAGAGTTGTTTTGATTTATATTTTCCTGATGACCAAGGAGGCTGACCAAGTCATTAAGTGTTTCTCAACCATCAGAGATTCCTTTGTTGAGAATTCTCTGCTTAGACGTGTACCCTAAATTTTAATTTTGTTATTTGATTTATTGATATCTAATTTCTTATGTTCTTTATGTATTTTGAATGTCAGCCCTCTGTCAGATGTGAAGTTAATGAAAATCTTTTACGATTCTGTAGGCTAATATTTTGTCTTATTGACCTGTCCTTTGCCTCACAGAAGCTATACAGTTTGATGAGATGCAATTTATTTATTGTTGATCTTAGTGCCTGAGTTATTGGTATTTTGTTTAGGCATTCATCTCTAGTGCCAGTGAGTTTAAGGTTTCTCTCTTATCAGATAAACTGTATCCATTTTTATGTTGAGGTCTTTCGTACACTTGAACCTGAATATTATGCAAGGTGATATATATGGTTGCATTTGTATTAGACTAGCAACATTTATTGAAGGTGCTTTCTTTGTTCCATTACATAGTTTTGACTTCTTTTTCAAAAATAAGGTGTCCATTACTTCTGGTTCTTAAATTAAATTGCATTGATCAGCCTGATTGTTTTTATACCACTACCATGCAGATTTTATAACTATTGCTCTGGAGTACAGCTTGAAATCAGAAATAGTGATAACTCCAGAAGTATTTCTATAATATAGGGTTGTTTTAGCTATAGTAGGTTATTTGTTTTTCCATATGAAGGTGAGAGTTATTATTTCAGGGGATTTTTTTTTCTTTAGAATTGCATGGAATCTGTAGAACACTTTTAGTAGGATAACCATTTTTTTTTACTGTGTAAATCATACCAATCCATAAGCATGAGAAATCTTTCCACTTTTTTTTATATCTTCTGCAATTTCCTTCTCAAAACACTTGAAATTCTTGTCATAAAGGTCTTTCACCTGGTTAGTTTTAGTCACAACAAGATATTTTTAATTATTTGTGCCTATTTGAAGGATACAGTTTCCTACATTTCTTTCTCAGCCCATTTATCTTTTGTATATAGGAGAGCTATGCAGAGAGAATCTCTTGTGTATTGTATAGAAACATCACCTGTCATCAAAAGCTGTAGATCTACTAGCTGAGTAGAAGGCGTAAGTTTCAGGCGAAGGAGAGGAACTGTAGGGTAGAGTCTGAAATGGGAGAGATTTACTCCAAATTCACAGATGCATCAAACTGAAGAGAGTTACCCAGCTATGTGTCACTCTTAGAATAGAATAAATGGCCTAATTAAGTTTTAAGTTAGCCAAAGCTTGTGGTCTAGGGATTTATTCATAAATAATAACTCTAAGCGTTATTATTTTAGGAACTAGGGCCCATGAGGAAAATCCAGCAGTTTGAGATTTAATGGTATATATATTTTATTATATATATATATATATATATATATATATATATATATATATATATATATATATATATATATATTTAACTTTGTATCCACCCATGGCAAAGGTATTTATCACCTGTAGGAGTTCCCCAGTAAGATTTTTGACATCAATTATTTATACTATCATATTATCTGTGAATAGCAATACTTTGATTTCTTCCTATTTTAATTTTTATCCCCTTGTCTAAATGCTCTAGTTACAACTTCAAGTACTAAATTAAATAGATAAGGAGAGAGTGGATAGCATTGAGAATTTTTTTTGATTATTTTTGAATCAAAGTCCATAACAAAAATGGTCTAAAATTCTCTTTCATGGTTGAGTCTTTGTGTGGTTTAGGTAGCATAGTGACTGTGGCCTCATAAAATAAAGACAGTATTCCTTTTGTTTCTATTTTATGGAATAATTTAAGAGGTATTGATATTAGCTACTCATTCATGGTCTGGTAGAATTCTGAACTAACTCCATCTGACCCTGACATTTATTTGGATGGTAGACTTTTAATGTCTAGTTTTACTTCCTTAGGGGTTTGATATCTATTTAGTTTGTTTATCTGATCTTGATTTAACTTTGGTAAGTAGTACCTATCAAGAAAATCATACATTTCATTTAGATGTTTCAATTTTGTAAATACAAGTGTGTGAAATAGGAGCTAACTATTCTTTGGATTTCCTCAGTGTTTGTTTTTATGTCCCTCTTTTAATTCCTGATTTTGTTAATTTGGATATTCTCTCTTATCCTTTTATTTAGTGTTGCTAAGAGTTTGTCTGTCTTGTAGATATTGTCTAAGAACAAACTCTTTGTTTCCTTAATTGTTTGAATTTTTCTGTTTGCTGCTACTTTATTGATTTTAACCCCAAGTTTGATATTTTTTGCCAACTACTCCTCTGGATTTGTTTGTTTCTTTTTGTTCTAGAGCTTTTCAGTGTGCTGTTAAGTCTCTGAAATTTATTTATGAAGGCACTTAGTGCTATGAACTTTCCTTTTTGCAGTACTTTCATTTTCTCCCATAAGTTTTGATACCTTGTATATTCATTTTCATTGCATTCTAGATTGTCTTTAATTTCTTTCTTAGTTCTTCCTTGACACAGTGGTTATTGACGAGAGAGCTGTTAACTTTCCATAAATTTGTAGGATTTCTGTTGTTTCTATTGTTGAAGTCCAGTTTTAATACATGGTGGTCTGATATGATACAGGGGGATTATTTTAGTTTTCTTGTACTTGTTGAGTCTTGCTTTGTGACTGAGTGGTCAATTTTTGAGGTTTCATGAGGTTCTGAGAAGTAGGTATATTCCTTTGTGTTCAGATAACATGTTCTAAAGATATCAGTGAGGTCCATTTGAATCATAACATCTGCTATATCCATTTGTTATATCCATTATTTCTCCACTTACTTTCTGACTAGATGACCTGTCCACTGGTGATAATGGAGTATTAAAGTATCCTACTATTGATGTGTGGGGTTCAATGTGTAAGTTAAGCTTTAGTAATGTTTCTTTTACAAATGTGGATGCCCTTGCATTTGAGATACAATATTTAGATTTCAGATATTATTTTTTTAGATATCTCCTTTGATTATTATGAACTAATCTTCTCTATCTGTTTTGATTACTATTTGTTATGAAGTCTATTTTATTAGATATTAGAATGGCTACTCAGCTTGCTTGTTGGGTCCATTTATTTGGAAAAGCTTTTCCCATCATTACCCTAAGATAATGCCAATCTCTGAAGTTTATGTGTTTCCTGTATGCAGTAGAATGATGGATTCTGGGTTTGCATCATTCTGATAGTCTATATCTTTTTATTGGTGAATGGAGTCTATTGATGCTGAGAGCTATTAAAGACCAATTATGGTTAATTCTTGTAGTTTTGATTTTGGTAGTGGTAGTGTGTTTGTGTGTGTGTGTGTGTGTGTGTGTGTTCTTCAGCTGTGTTAGGTTATCAAGGGTTTGCTGTAGTAGAATTGGTGGCCTTTGATGGTGACATATTATCCTGGGTCTTGTTGATTGTATTCTTATGTTGGCCTTTAGCCATCTGTATTTTGCAGTTATTATAGAACGAATAGTATCCAATTTTATCTTGATTTCCGAGTTTATCTTTTTTGCATGGATATATTTTAGATATTCTTTTTCTTTGGTTTCTCTTTTTCTCTGTCTTTTGGCCTAGGTCTGGTGACTAGTAAGTCTTCAGTTTCCCCAGGGGGGTTTGTGACCTCTGTAGCCTCTGTGGTTTTGGGTGCTACGGGGTCCCTAGTAAGAGAATATCCTGGGCTATTTTGTGCAGGAAGAGTTGTGGGCCAGAAAATAGACAATAGGTGACAGGGTAAAGTTTATCTTTTCAGATGAACATGGCAGGCAGGGGGTTAAGGGGTGGTGGTGGTAGGGGTTAGGTCTTACCTGGTTGTCCCTGCTGCCTTCAGACCTTTGGGAATGCAGAGAGAGTAATAACGTTGAAATAGAGTTCAAGGGAGTGCAGTTTACTGATATTGGGTGTGCCTTAAGGGAATTTCTGATTACAGTTTTTTAACTAATAGAAGATTATAACACATAAATTGAAAAATACCTATAATTCTAATCTCTTTCACTCCAGATTCTGTGGTCATGCTTATTCTGCTATTTTTAATTAGAGCTTAACCCAAAGGAACTCAGTTTGTACAGTTATATAGATAAGATGAGGGGACTGATAGCTCACATGGCAACTACAAATAGACAACATTGCAAGTGCTGTAACACTTACACATATGAAGCATTGCTCTTTTTCCACAAAGCTGGCTGCTACTTCCCTTGAACTTGGCACTGATGTCTCTGTGCATGTAGAAACTCTGTTTTCTAAACTATTAATGTTAAAAGTTTGTGAAGTAGAAAAAGTTGGCCAGTTGTTAGGAAATAAGGGAATGACCACATATACCCTTGATTCTCGAACACTATTTGGATTTAGTTTTCTGAATAAGTTAACTGGTCACTGAATCCGATTGTCATGAGTTTAGATCCTTCCTCCAAAAGACAAGTTGGAAGACATGTTGTTCTTTTATTTATAGTGGAGAAAAAATATCTCTAATAGTTTTCTAAGTATGAAGATGGAGTATCTGGAGTGATATTTATTCATATATATATATATATATATATATATATATTCAGTGTATATTTAAAAAATTCATTGCACTTTTTTTTCTGATATACTTTTGAGGAAAATAACTTGTAATTTTGTTGGCATCTATTCCAATTCATATACAAAATTTCTTTTGTGAACTCATTCAGAGGATATAGTCTGGAACAATGTGTTTAACTGAACAATATTATCTCTTTTTCACAGGCGGCAGGACTGAGAAACAAACCAAAAATGACATGTTCAATGCCACTGACTGAGAAAATCAGGATTAGAACTAACTGTCTGTAAGGTCCAGAAGAGTTTGCTGGCAGAATAAGCTAGAATAATTCCTTTATTTCACTGGAGGTATTTGCTAGCTCTGTAAACTTCAAAACAAGTATTTGGTTTTCTTATTTCTGCTATATAAATAAAAATGATCTTCAGTTTTAAAATAAATGTATCTATGGATTTTTAAGTTATAATTGAAATAGATTTGGATGCAATATGTACTTTAACTGTGTAATCACCTTTGTGGAAATATCAAGCACATTGTAAAACATACACACAAACAAAAAGCCATATTGGCATTGAGTACTCTGTCTGCCACGTACTTACTGTTCATGTTCTATCTCCATGGAATATAGTTCTACTTTTTAATATTTTAACCGAGAAGTTAGTTGTTAGTGCTATTTGCCCACTACCTCAGCTAGAGAAAAGATGTGGTGCAGCTACCAGAAATATGCCCTTTGTCCTCTCATTTTGTAATAGACGTCCCAATATTTGTTTTACCCATTTTATCTCATTTGTTGAGCTCTGTGATTATTTACTTCTGAAATTACTTCAAACATATGAAGAAAAAAATGATTGATTTAAAACATGGGATTTGGCAAGTGATTACACATAATGTGGTATAATTACTTTCAGTGGAGCTTCTATGAATTTTTCATAAGGACAAGTGCAGAGTAAGTAATTAATTGATGAAGGTTTTCTATTTACATAGTAGATGTATTTATAACTTATGGATTATAACAATTGTTCTGGTTGACTGAAATTATAATAAATATTCAAATGTTGTATAAATACATCATTAAAGTTATTAGGTCTCCTAAGTAAATTATGCTAATTGATTAAAACAACTATAATTATTTTAACCATGGCTGTTAAAATTCTAGCAAGGCTGAAAATTTTTTCTCCACACTTACATATGAGATCTTCAGTTATATATATTAAATAGATAGTTATTAAAATAAATATGGAATTTTAAAGCACCAAACAACTGGAAACAAGAAACTCTTTGGCCCAGAACAGATTCCATGTTTTAATTCATGCATAAAAAAGATTTTAAGTTATAAAAAATATTGTTTATAAAGTATTTTCAGTTAAAAATTCAAGTCCAGTGCTTACATGCTTGGTTATTTTTTACTCAGCAAAATATAGATCAACTTGCCTTACTGTTGCTTCCTCATTGAAACCTCCTCTGCCTATTATTCAGTAGCATATCCAATACTTCCACATATTCTTCTCTGTCCATATTTTTACCATATCTTTGTTTATGTATCATATAAAATTATTGTGTCCATGTCATTGTTTACACCTTTGAGGTTTGATAGTATCACCTTTGACACTCACTTATGCTTGAAATTTTCAGACACAACTTGAAACCAATTTCATAATAATTATAAACTTTCCCTAAAAAGCCAAATATTCCAAACTTCATAATAATAAATAAAAATGTCCTCAAGAAAAATTTCAGGGAATTATATTTTTTGAGAATCTTAATAACACATTTTTCTAGTTTATTTAGTCTTGCTTATTGCATATGAAATTGCTACTGTATACTCATTTTCTTTCCTGCACTGGTCAATGATAAGAAACCTTGCTGTCTTACTTTTCTATTGCTGTGTGAAGCACCACCATGGCACTGATAGAGTGTTTTTGGTGGCCTTATAGTTTCAGAGGGAGAGTCCATAAGCATCATGGTGGGTAGCCTTGCAGGGAACATTCATGCATGGCTCTATACCAGTAGCCAAGAACACTCAGATTGTAACAACAATCTCAGGACAGAGGCAACAAACTGGACAGTATGGGCTTTTGAAACTTCAAAGTCTATCCTCAGTAACACACCCCCTCCAAGAATATCACAATTCCTAATCTTTTACAAACAGTTCCAACAACTGGAGATCAACATTCAAATATATGAGCATATGGGGACCATTCTCACTAAAATTACCAAAACTGGAAAGGTAAGGTAAAATGTGTAATATACTATGGTTCCAGGTTGGGTTGTGAGATAGCAGGCTTCCATATGATGTTTCATATCTATTCCATTAGAATAGTCTTACTTTTTACTCCTTAAATTTCCCTTTTCTCAACTACTTACACTCATTTGCATTTTCCCAAATGGATAATTATGTTGTGAACATTTTATTAAAGTTTTATCTAGCTATTTCTTTTTCTCTTGACTCATTTTTTTTAAGTTGGCTTGTCTATTTTCTCAGTATTTATCTCTTTTTAGTTATTTGTATATTCTACACCCTACTGTTATGTTGAATAATGTATGGGTTGGTTTTGTTTTAAATTATACAATAAAGTTTAGTCATACTCTTTCTTCTTCCTCAACTTTTCCCAGATCATCCCCATGTCAGTCATTATCAAACTCTGCTCTCCTTCTCCCTCTCTCCATATCTCACTCATCTCCCTCTCACTCTCCCCATCCTGTGTGTGTATGTTTGTCCCTCTCTAATAAAAAATACTAAAAATAAAATATCAAAATAAGGAAACAATATAAAACAATAACACACACAAAAATTAATAAAGCAAAAAGTACATAAAAGTCCATGGAGTCCAAACACCAAACCCTACTTAACTAGTAATGTGTAGGAAAGGTGACCCTTATCTGAAATTGTACCTCAATTAGTCTTGATTGTTGATCTATGTGTGATTGTATAGCCCACTGTAGGCAAGAAGACCCACAAACAGATCGGCATCGGTTGTTTAAGAAAACTGCCTTAGAACAAGCTAGAGGTGATAAGCCAGGATTCCTCCATGGTATCTGCTCTATGTTCCTGCCTTGCATTCCTGCCTTGTCTTCCATCAATGAGGCACTGTACTCGGGATTGTAAAACAAAGTAATCCATCTTCCCTAGTGTCTGCTGGTTTTAGAGCTTATCATAGCCAAAGGAAGCAAACTAGAGTAAAGGAAAACTTGGCAAAAACTTTCTTTTATTCTGTCAGCTCCCTTCCATTTATTTCAAGTTTTTCTTTTTTGTTTTGTTATCATTGTATTGTTTTATGTACTGAAGTTTTTTGTTGTTATTGTTGTTATTGTTCTGTGAAATTCCATTAACTGAATTCGGTCTTATTTTCTACACGTTTGGAGATGTTTATCTATAGGGCATTCTGTCCGTGTAAATCAAAGCATATGCTCTGTTCTTTCTTGTAGTAATTTTAGGGTACTTGATCTTATGCTGAGGTCTTTGATATATTTAAAATCCAGCTTTATGCACAGTGAGATAGTATCTAGGGTCATTATTATAAATGCTAAAATCACTTTCTTTCAGAGCCATTTGTTGAAGGTACTTTCTTTGGTCCAGTGTACAGTTTTGGAATAATTGTGAAAAAATGTTAATTTATTATTAAAACAAAAATCAGCATGGATATATATCTAGGCCCTCAGTTCTACTCCATTGATCTGCATAGTTGGTTTCATGCAAGTAACAAACTGAATTTACTACTATGGCAGTATAGTATAATTTAATCATCTCCAACATTATCACAGAAAAGTAAATTGAGAAACATATGAAGTCAAGGAAGGGCTTAATAAAACCTAAAGAGGTATGAGAAAGAAGTGCTCTGGAAATCAATCTATAGGTTTTTAAAAAATAATTGGAAATAGATCTACACGAAGACCCAGCTATATCACACTTTTGAGCATACACTCATATGATGCCTCACCATGCCACACGGACACATGTTCCACTAAGTTCATAGCAGCCTTATTTATAATAGCCAGAAGTTGTATAAAACCCAGATGTCCCAATGAAAGAATGGATACAGAAAACGTGTTTCATTTACCCAACTGAGTACTACTCAGCTATTAAGAATGAGGACATTATAAGTTTTGCCAGCAAATGGATGGAAATGGAGAATATCATCCTGAGTGAGATAACTCAGACCTAAAAGGACATCAGTAGTATATACTCAGTAATAAGTGGATATTAGCCAAAAAAGTACAGAATGCCCATGATACAATCCACAGAACTCAAGAAGGTTAACAAGCCAATGGGCCCTAGAGAGGGATGCCTTAATCCCACTTGGCAGGGAGAAGAAACAAATCATGAGAGGGGCAGAAAGAGGGAGGGACATGTCTGGGAGAGGGGACAGAGAGGAAAAGGGGAACATGATCACATTTATGGGTATGTGTGAGGGGGGACAGGAATGGAAGCCCTTAGGGCCAGCAGAAAGAATGGAAACAGAAAACCTCAGGTGGTGGGAGGTGGGTGTACCTTCTAGAATGTACTAGAGACCTGGAAGGTGAGAGACTCTCAGATCTCAAAGGGAAAGACCTTATTTGAAATGCCCTACCATGTAGGGAGGGAGCTCGTGGAGTCTGCTTTCAGTGGAAAGACAGGGCATCAAGTGGAGGGAAGGGGTTGCCATCCAACAGTCAAGAATTTTGACCCAGAAATGTTCCTGTCTAGGATAACTGCAGGGACAAAAACAGAATAACCCGAGGGAGAGGATGTCGAGTGACAGGTCTAGATTGGGATTCAGCCTAGCAGGAGGCACCAGGACCTGACACTCTTGCTGATGCTATGGTGTGCTTACAAAGGGGAGCATGGCATGGTTGCTCTCCAAGAGGCCCAATGGGCAGCTGAAAGAGTCAGGTGCAGGTACTTATACCCAACCAGTGGATACAAGTTGGGACCCCTGTGGTAGTGACAGGTCCAGATTGGATTCAGCCTAGCAGGAAGCACCAGGGCCTGACTTTCTTACTGATGCTATAGTGTGCTTACAGAGGGGAGCATGGCATGGATGCTCTCCAAGAGGCCCAATGGGCAGCTGAAAGAGTCAGGTGCAGATACTTATACCCAAAGAGTGGACACAAGTTGGGGCCCCCATGGTTGAATTAGGGAAATGTTGGAAGAAGTTGAGGAGGAAGGCAACTCAATAAGAATACCAGTAGTCTCAACTAGCCTGAACACCAGAGATGTCTTGCACATTGAGCCACCAACCAGGCAGAATAATCCAGCTGATATGAGTACCACCCCAACACACACACACACACACACACACACACACACACACACACACAGCAGAAGACGGCCTGGTCTGGCCTCAGTGAGAAAAAATGCACCTAAAGCTCAAGAAATTTGAGGTCCCAGGGAATGGGGATGTCTGATGCCGTGGGAGTGAAGGTGGTAGGGACATACACTTGGGCAAGGGGTAGCATGTATGGGATGAGGAGCAGTCAGGGGTGGACCTGGAGGGGGTAGTGGCTAGACTGCAAATGAAGATTGAATAATGATACTACTACTACTATTAATAATAATAATAATTTTAATACAACTTAATAAAGAATTAGAATGGAATAACCTTGCAAATGTGGTTGATGCTATTCCAAGAAGACATGTATTATTAAATGAAAATTTCAGTGCATGTCATAAGATACATCCCTATATGTCATTGATCAGATAGGGTCCAGAGATCTCTAAAACAGGAGAGGATCTTACCATTTTTGCTTGGTTACTCACCATAACAATACAGTAAGACCCTATGGCTAACAACAGTACAACCTTTGACTGTTATACTTAAAGACATTAATCTCATAACAACTGGGAAAATTTCAACCTGCTGGCTATTTCACATAGTACAGGAAGATACTAGGAAGTCTACTGGAAGAGAAAATAAATCAGTCGTTTCTCCTGTTGTTTGACCTTGAATACTATAATATGATAACTTCATGCAAAATATGCCTACTGGTACAGTAGTGGTAGAGCTAATATGAGATAGCTAACAAAATTATGGTTTGAATTTGGGGCTAGAGAGCTAGCTAGAGGAAATTATTTCATGCAGATCTTTGTTCAAGTCCTATAGTTGAACAGGTCCCAAGTTCTAGGGTAGAGCTTGCTATTGTTAATTTGCTAAATGGTCATGCTGTCAAATTCCCTTCTCCATATTTATGATTATATTCATAGTTCTGGGTTTCTCTCAACCTTGATCAGAGAAGCTTCTTTTTGGCATGAATCTAGTCAATGAAAAGACTTAAAGCAGATCAATGACAGTAATAGATTTAGTGTTCATCCTTTAACATGACATGTATATGCACCACTATTACCAAGGCTATGGATTTTATCATTAAAAGGGAAGCAGAAGGGGAAAAGAAGATGATCAGTTATTGGGCGTGGCACATGGCAGGAGAGAAGCCCTGAGGGCCAGCAGAGAGAATGAAAATATGCAAAGCTCAAGGGTTGGGAGATTGGGGGACCCTCTAGCATGTACCAGAGACCTGGGAGGTGAGAAACTCTCAGGACTCAAAGTGAGGGATAGTAGATGAAATGCCCAACAGTGGGGAGAGGGAACTTGTAGAGTCCACTTCCAGTAGAAAACCAGGGCCTTAAGTAGAGGAATGGGGTTGCAATCTCACAGTAAAAAAAAAAAAAAAAAAAAAAAAAATCTGATCCAGAATTGTTCCTGTCTAAAAGAACTACAGGGACAAAAATGGAGAAGAGACTGAGGGAATAATGTCCATTGAGTGGCCCAACTTGGGATTCATCTCAAGGGGAGGGTCTAAGTCTTGACACTTTTACTGATGCTATAGTATGCTTATAGACAGGAGCCTAGCATGGCTGTCCTCTAAGAGAGCAGCTGACTGAGACAGAAGCAGATACTTGCACCCAATCAATGATCTGAAGCCAGGGATTCCTGTGGTTGAATTAGGGAAAGGCTAGAAGAAGCTTCCAGGAGGAGGCAGAGGATCCCATAGAAATACCAGCAGTCTCAACTAACCTGGGTCCCTGAGATCTCTCAGACACTGAGCCACCAACTAGGCAGCCAATACTAGTTGGTCTGAGCACCCGACAAGTATACATCAGAGAACTGCCCGGTCTGTCTTCAGTGAGAAGACACAACTAACTGTTGAGAGACTTGAGGCCCCAGGGAGTGGGGGGGGGGGGAAGGGTTAGGTTGTGTTTGGGGGAGGGTGACAGTGGGGATGTCTTCTTGGAGGCAGGAGAAGGAGTGGGGTGAGGAACTGATGGAGGGCTGATCAGAAGGAGGAGGATAATGACTGGATTGAAAAAAAAAGATTAAAGATAAACACTAAAACATTTTTATACAATTAAAAAAAAGAAGAAGAAGCAGAAAGATTGTACATGAAGAAAGATGGGAAATGATGCTACAGAATTCTGTCTTCTGGAAACCTGCACAAGATCTACCAAGACTTACACAAGACTAAGATACACAAAATCCAGACATAGGCAGAGCAGATAATCTTAAACTTCTACCCTATACTAAGGATTTATCATCAGTGAATAGTGGCTGGGGTGCTGAAGAATCATTGTTCACTGGGAACTGATAGATTCCTCATGCTCTAGAAGATAGAGCCATACTATGCACATGTAGTCATAACTAACTGGATTAAGTAGGCTATCAAAAAAAAAGATGTAGACTTGAGTGGTGAACATATTACAGAAATATGGAAAAAGTTAGAGGGGGAGACAGTGGTAGATATGAACATATTTCATAGCATATATGTACAGAATTTTCAAAAGTTCTTAAATATATGAATACACATATATATAAGCATCGAATAAAATTTTCTAATGTGAATTTGGATGCAATAAGCACTAACAAAAGAGTTTAAGTATATGAAACAAACAAAATCAAATAGAGATGAAAATAATAAAGACAGAAAATTCAAACAAATAACATCTATTAAATAAACAGATTTAAATCCAAATGGAGAAGAGAAACAGGGCAAAAGGTGAATTTTCTGGTTCTAGCACAGTTAATAGCAGTGTAGCACTGCAGAGATGATATAATTTGAAAGCAACATAAATTCAGACCAAAAAAGCCACAAGTAGAAGACAAAAGAAGCAAGCAGCTCATAGAATAAGCAAAGAGATTCCCTGTATTTCGAGAGGTGACTGTACAATCTTGTTTGGTTTGATCTGTTTACTAGTGGGAGTAAGTATGAATAAAATAATCTTGACATATATTACAGTATAAATACTATTCAGTAATAAGCATTAAGAGAAATAGAGATGAGCCTATGTGTTACCATGCTTAGGCTTCAGGAACATTACTGCATTGGAGTGTCATTATAGTGGATATTCATTTTCTCATTTATAGAAGCTGCTGTTGCTAGTGGGGTTTGATTATGGGGAAGAGGGGTGCAATCTCTCTACCTCAACACTTCATCTTCCCTCTGGGGCTCAAATTCGTCCCTGTATGATTATCAGTTGTATCATACTATGGCTATGCAGCCAAGGTTTTTAATTTTTTAAATTTTTATTATCTTTTTTATATGATCTGTATCACAATATAGTCCTAACCCAGTCCTAGGGCTTCTATATATGACTACCAAAGCATAGTTCGATGTTTAGCAATTTAAATAACACAGAAAAGGTAGTGAATGTTCTGTGTGTGATAATAGCTCTGTTGTTTTAGTTGAAATAATAAAACTCTTTACATTAGGTGCACAATTAGTCTCTTGCTGGCAGTCTATATTAAAGGAAATTTTTCCCCTCAGTAAATAGATTCATTTCCTCTAAAGCCTCCCTGTTAGTCTGTACTATTAAGCACACCTCCCTCTGTTATGGATAATATTAAAAAATTCATATGAAGTGAAATTACACTCTAGACTCTATCTGCAAGAAATACAAACATTAAAAATGAACTGGCAAATGTAAACATATTTCTTTTTATATAAAACAATTCTATTAGATTGATGTTTTTCCTTGTCTGTAAGTTAATAACTCTGTTTTTGAACTTTTTCAAAGATGTCTATTTAATTTTATCAAGGAATTATGTTTACTATATTGATGAAATTGTTCACAGAAACAAAAAAACAGAGAATGTTGTACATGATTTGAAATCATTTACCATAATATTTCTTTTTCATTCTGATGTTGGAGAAAGTCTTTGGCTTCTCAGACTTAACTATGCAAATGACATCGCATGGCTTCAGCAGGGCTTTCTCATGGCTGCCAGAGTGAAGTTTAGGCCTGAGGCATCCTTCACCTCTGAGGTAAAATCAGACTTGAATGTAGATTCCTGAAAGGGGGATTTCTAAAAATCCAATTGGGTTATAAATGTTTCTAACCCAACAGGAATAAGGAGCTGCTGGATTGCCTGGAGGCTAAGTGAGGGCTTTAAGTACTTTCCTTTACAGAAGAATACACTGAAACTACAGCTATCATCAACGCATTAAAATGATCACATTTTCTTACCTCTTTCTTTCACATTTTAATCTCTACCAGAGAAGCAATAGTAAATACTTCTTACAGCCTGGGAGTTCCCCCGGAAATCTGTTGGGAGCTCCTTTGTAGCGCACCTGAGCATTGCTTCATTGGCACTAAATTTGCAATCATCATCCAGTGAGATAAACTATTAAAGCTTCATATATATTTTCTTACAAACGCTGGGTCATTTACCACAAAATTCTCTAAAATGTATCTATTAAGTCTAATTTAAATTCTGCAAAGTTCCTCTCTATCATGTAAATGTCAGGAGGTACAGGGAAGAGTGAATAACAGATTTTTCAAATCCTTTTTTTCCCCTTAAGATATTGGTATAATTCAAGTCTGTGCTTCTCCTGAACAAACTAATATACAAGTTTAAAGAACAATAATCTTAGAGTTTCATTTTCCACAAGAAAGCTATATTTATATTTCAAGTCCAGGATGAGAGTACTCTTGTATGAGTACCCTACTGAGAAATAGTCATGTATAATGCACACAGGAATACTGAGAGCAATCTTCAAATGCATTGCACTTTTTACACAAGAACTTATGACAATCTAATATCATGTTGTAAAGACATATTTTCTCATATTATGAAAAAGATACAAAATATGTTGAAAAATAAATGCATTTCTGTTTTGTCCTTATATATTTTTGGTTTTATATGAGATTAAAACCTGCCTCTATAGTTAATATTAATTTATTGGACATGTTCAAATTAAAACAGTCTGTAACTTTAGACATATTTAGGTCCTAGTTCACAATATAGAACTATGATGTAGCTATAAGAAAATGAATTATAATTCTATGGAAGAAATATATGGTGTCAAAACTAGAAAATTTTATAATCTGTTTATCCATTTTCTTATTTGCTCATGTATTTACTTGTTCATAACAATTATTTTTAATCTCCATATGTCAAACAATTTTTCTAAACATAGAGTCCACCAAATGAAAGACCAGCCCTGTAATTCATGACCTTAGACAGTAGTAAGAACAGAAAACAAACATGTCATATAGTTCAAGGAGACATTGATATTTTAAAAGCCCTGGAAATATAAAACTAACCAAAGGAACAGATACCCACAATAATTAAGAAAATTCACCAAAAGAGTAAAATATGAAAATTCTGTCACACCAAAGAACTATACAACCATAAACATAAATAAGTGACAAAGAAAAAAAGAATATTTTAAAAATATTAGTAACAGAATTTCATAGTTACTCTCAGTTACATATTAAGATTCTGAAGATTAGAAGACATAATTGACTGAACCAGAAAGAATGGGGAAACTATTCCATGCACAAATAAAGCAAAGTAAGGCATATGTTAGTCAGGTGAAAATTACTTTACAAAAGAGGTAAAAATAAAAATGAAGGTCAAAATGTGCTAATCAATGGGTCAGTTCCCAAATAGGCTATGGTAGGTAGGTAGAGTAGGCATGGTAGCTCCCAACTGTCATCACAGTATTCAAGAGGCTGAGGCAAGAGGATTCCATAAATTTTTCTTTTTCTTCTTTCATTTTCTTCTAAAGAGGGTAACATAGCACCTCCTAGGCAATCTTGATATATAATGGGGGACCCTGGAGAAATACACACACACACACACAGAGAGAGAGAGAGAGAGAGAGAGAGAGAGAGAGAGAGAGAGAGAGGCAGAGACAGAGAGAGACAGAGACAGACACAGAGACAGACACAGAGACAGACACAGAGGGAGAAAGAGGTCATAAAAAGACAAGAATTCATAAAGTATTGTAGCTGAAACACTAGATATTATAATGGAAATAATTCAGTCTAATGGGAGAATTTGGCTCCAATACAGGAAGGGAGAGAAATTTGAAGACACTGCTTACAGCAATTCGTGAAACAAACAATGAGGAAATAAAAAAGAAGCCAAGATAGCATCATCAGTTCAATTCTAGGGATAAACTAGACAGTGATACAATAGTTCATCTAGTAACTATAGAGCATGTAGAAATCTCATAAATCTGTGAAAGATTCTGTATCACAGAATGTACGTTGAGCAACAAACAAACTTGGCTTACAATACAATAATGTAAACAAACATAAAAAACAAAATCATATTATTAACTTTTGATAAACTTTGTGGAATAGAATCAGAAAGTGTTAAAATTGTTTTAAAAATGTTTGAATTCATATAAATTGCCTGTTAGACAATAAAGAACATGTCACTAAGTAGATTTATAATCATTCTTGAAAGAAGTGGACATGGAACATAACAAATTAATATTTAGAGAGTATAAGAAGAGCTGTACTTTCAGGGAAAATTGAGTCACAATTATGTGAAGATCAAATTAACAACCTAGCTATACATCCATCATATAAGAAAGCAAAAGCATACCACTCATAAACAAAAGAGTGTAAAAACAATGGAGAATAAGAAGAAATAAAATGGACTAAAAATTCAAACAACTAGTGAGAATGAAAATAAAAACTTTCTATGCACTAATTAAGAATAAAGAACTGACAGAAAAACCTTAGGAATGACAAGGGAAACATTCCAACATTTTGCTATAGCCATATTAAAATCATTGGTGACTATGATAAACAAGAGCTGAAAAATCAAAGAACCCAGGATTGACAAGCACTCTTCATGGCCAGTGTTGAGATAAAAATACATTGGAAATCTGAAATGTATAAAGGTAAATAAGTCATAAGATTCTTCCACTAAAGGAAGAGTAAGGTATAACTTCATTACTGAATTTCACCATTTCATTCTAAAAAGAGCACAGATTCCTTTTGAAACACGCTCTAAACAGATTCTTCTTGAAACAGCACTAAATTCTCCTTTAGTTAGGATGTTTTAAAAAGTAAAATGAAGAAAAATTTCAAATTAATTTATGTCATGAGGTAAGTATTGTACTTATACCAAGACCACACAAGGGTATTATGTTAATCAAGAAAACTATCTACTTGTGTCTCTCATGAACATTCATGTAATTCATTTCAGCATAATTCTAGAAAAATCAAGGTCAAAAGCACATGTGACAGAACTACCATCAAGTGAAATTTCTCCCATTCATACAAATTTGCTAAACATTTGCAAATAAATAAAATATGTCACATCTTCCAAATGAGAGTCAAAACCACATGTTGATCTCAGTAGATAATAAGTACTCAATATATTTCAATATTTATTATACAAAGGAATCTTCCTAGGTTAGTTTGAGAAGAAAAGCACCTTAAAAATGCAAGCTCCACTTGGCCACCTCATGGCTAAATTCATATTAAGTGAAATTGTTTTTTGAAGAATAGGCACAAGACCACCATGCCTGACATTAAGCTGTAATACAGAGCAATTTTGATAAAAAATGCAAGGTACTGGTACAGTCAGTGACAGACAGGTAGATCACTGGAATAGAATTGAAGACCCAGAAATGAATCCACACAGCTATGGCCACTTGATCTTTGACAAGGGAGTTCAAACCATCCAGTAGAAAAAAGACAGCATTTTCAACAAATGGTGCTGGCACAGCTGGCAGTTATCATGTAGAAGAATGCGAATTGATCCATTCTTATCTCCTTGTACAAAGCTCAAGGCTAAGTGGATCAAAGACCTCCACATAAAACCAGAGACACTGAAATTAATAGAGGAGAAAGTGGGGAAAAACCTTGAAGGTATGGGCTCAGGGGGAAAATTCCTAAACAGAACAGCAATGGCTTGTGCGTTAAGATCAAGAATTGGCAAATGGGACCTTATAAAATTCCAAAGCTTCTGTAAGACAAAAGACACTGTTAATAAGACAAAAAGGCCATCAACAGATTAGGAAAGGATTTTTACCAACCTTAAATCTGATAGGGGACTACCATCCAATATATAAAAAAAGCTCAAGAAGCTGGACTCCAGAAAACAAATAACCCCATTAAAAATGGGGTACAGAGCCTAACAAAGAACTGAGGAATACTGAATGGCTGAGAAGAACCTGAAAAAATTATCAACATGCTTAATCATCAGGGAAATGCAAATCAAAACAACCATGAGATTCCACCTCACACCAGTCAGAATGGCTAAGATCAAAAATTCAGGTGACAGCAGATGCTAGCAAGAATGTAGAGAAAGAGGAACACTCTTCTATTGCTGGTGGGATTGCAAGCTTGTACAACTACTCTGGAAGTCAGTCTGGCGATTCCTCAGAAAATTGGGCATAATACTACTGGAAGATCCAGCAATACCTCTCCTGGGCATATACCCAGAAGAAGTTTCAACTAGTAATAAGAACACCTGCTCCACTATGTTCATAGCAGCCTTATTTATAATAGCCAGAAGCTGGAAAGAACCCAGATGTCCCTCAACAGAGGAATGGATACAGAAAATGTGGTACATTTACACAATGGCATACCATTCAAATATTAAAAACAATGAATTTATGAAATTCTTGGACAAATGGATGTATCTGGAGGATATCATTTTTAGTGAGGTAATCCAATCACAAAAGAAGTCATTAGATATGCACTCACTGATAGGTGGATATTAGCCCAGAATCTTAGAACACCCTAAATTCTATTTGCAAAACACAAGATAATCAAGAAGAGAGAAGAGCAATGAGTAGATACTTCGTTCCTCCTTAGAATAAGGAACAAAATACCCATGAAAGGAGTTACAGAGACAAAGTTTCGAGCTAAAAAGAAAGAATGTACTATCCAGAGACTGCCCCACCCGGGGATCCATCCCATAATCAGCCACCAAACGCAGACACTATTGCATATGCCAGCAAGATTTTGCTGAAGGGACCCTGGTATAGCTGTCTCATATGAGGCTATGCCAGTGCCTGGCAAATACAGAAGTGGATGCTCACAGTCATCTATAGGATGGAACACAGGACTCCCAATGGAGAAGCTAGAGAAAGCACCCAAGGATCTGAAGGGGTCTACAACCCTATAGGTGGAACAACAATATGAACTAACCAGTACCCCCAGAGCTCATGTCTCTAGCTGCATATGCAGCAGAAGATGGCCTAGTCGGGCCATTACTGGGAAGAGAGTCCCCTTGGTATTGCAAACTTTATATGCCCCAGTACAGGGGAATGCCAGGGCCAAGAAGTGGGAGTGGGTGGGTAGGGGAGCAGGGTCGGGGGAGGGTATAGGGAACTTTTGGGATAGCATTTGAAATGTATATAAAGAAAAAATATAATAAAAACCCTGCAAATCTCAAAAAAAAGAATAGGCACAAGACAAGAATATATATTTTCAACATTTTTTTTCCAGAATAACAAAGGAATCTTCCTATCATAACAATTATGGGCTTATTTATCAGAACTTTAAGCCTTTCCCTAACCAAATGGCTCTCTTTATAATAGTTACATGGGCATGGTGTCTCTTCATGCACCCAAGTTAAGACAGCAGAAGAAATGATTCACTTTACAGAAAGCAATGCACATAAAGACTTCTAGAACACTTCAAATTCTAAGAAAATAATTCAATATCCAAAACTAGTAACATTTTTGTATATCAGTGAGGAATTTGCCTATATTTGCAAGCTATTACAACCACTCAGGAAATTAGTTTGGCAGTTCCTCACAAAATAGAACATAATACTACCTGAGTACTCAGCAATACAGCTCCTTGGCATACTCACAGAAGATGTTCCATCATGTATTTAAAAACAATGAATTTATGAAATTCTTAGGCAAATGGGTGGAACTAGAAAACATCATCCTGGGTAAGGTAAATCAATCACAAAAGAACACACATGGTATGCACTCACTGATAAGTGGATATTAGCCCAGAAGCTCAGAATACCCAGATACAATTCATAGACCACATGAAGCTAAAGAAGAATGAATACCATAGTGTGGATACTTTGGCTCTTCTTAGAAAGGGAAACAAAATACCGGTGGATGGGAGGAGATACAGAGACAAAGGGTGGAGCAGAGAATGAAGGAAAGGCCATCTAGAGACTGCCCCACTTGGGGATCCATCCCATATTGAGTCACTAAACTCAGACATTATTGAGAATTCCAATAAGTACTTGCTGACAGGAGCCTGATATAGCTGTCTCCTGAGAGGTTCTACCAGTGCCTAAAAAATACAGAGGTGGATGCTCACAGATATCCATTGGATGGAGCACAGGGTCCCCAATGGAGGAACTAGAGAAAGGACTCAAGGAGCTGAAGGAGTTTGCAATCCGATAGGAGGAACAAAAATATGAACCAACCAGTACCCTAGAGCTCCCAGGGACTATACCACCAACTAAGGATCCCATGGTTCCAGCCATATATGTAGCAGAGGATGGCCTTGTCAGTCATCAGTGGGAGGAGAGGCCTTTGGTCTTGTGAAGATCCGATGACCCAGTGTAGGGGAATTCCAAGACCAGGAAGTAGCAGTGGATGGGTTGGTTAGCAGGGGAAGGAGGTGGGCATAGGAGGTTTTTGGAGGTGAAACCAGGAAAGGGGATAAAATTTGAAATGTAAATAAAGAAAATACATAGTAAAAAATAATCATAAAAACCACTACATTTAGAATAGTTACAAAAATATTTCTAGAAGTAAACATAGTTAAATAAGCAAAAGACCTCTAATGAGCATTATAAAACACCAAATGAGAAATGGAAGAATGTCCTTGTTCAATCACTAAGCTCCTCTGAGCCCAGATGACTTGATTCTATGTGATTTCTTGTGGTGTCCTTGACCCCCTCTCTCTCTCTTACAATCTCTCCACCTTATTTTCAGGATTCCTCTAGTTCTACCTACTGTTTGTCTATGGGTCTTGGTATCAGTTTCCATTGGTTGCTCGATGAAGCCTCTCTGATGATGATGATTATACTAGTAATTAATCTCCTTCTCCTTCTCCTTCTCCTTCTCCTTCTCCTTCTCCTTCTCCTTCTCCTTCTCCTTCTCCTTCTCCTTCTCCTTCTCCTTCTCCTCCTCCTCCTCCTCCTCCTCCTCCTCCTTCTCCTTCTCCTTCTCCTTCTCCTTCTCCTTCTCCTTCTCCTTCTCCTTCTCCTTCTCCTTCTCCTTCTCCTTCTCCTTCTCCTCTCCTCCTCCTCCTCTTCCTCCTCCTTCTCTCCTCTCCTCTCCTCCTCCTCCTCCTCCTCTTCTTCTTCCTCCTCCTCCTCGTTCTATTTTACTGGTGATGTTTTGTCCTATCCTATGTTATCTGGCCTCTGTTTCTCTGGCCCTTCAGGCAATATTGTCAGGGGAGAGCTTGCTCTTGTGGTATGGATCTCAAACTAGATTAGTCACTGACTGCCCACTGAAGCCTCCATGGGCCTGGCCTAGGCCGTCTTCATATATGTAACAGTGTGTAGCTTGATCTAAGTTTAGTGTGATTCCTAACAGTAGGAGCCAGGTCTGTCTCTAACTCTTGTCTCCTTTTGGGACCCCCCCTTTTTTCATACAGGATTGCCTTGTTTAGTCTTAATACAAGGAAAGGTGCCTAGTCTTATTGCAACTTGAAATGCTATATTTGGTTGATATCCATGTGAAGCTCACTCTTTTCTGATGAAAAATGGAGGCAGAGTAGTTGGAGAAAGGAAAGAGGAGATTTTGGCAGGGGGAGGGAATGGAAGGAGAGGAGAGAGGGGAGACTGTGGTCATGATATAATGTATGAGAGAAGACTAAATAAATTTGAAAAACGTAATGAAATGTAATTGTAAGTTTAAAGAGAGAGAAATGGAATAGGTATCTGTACACCCAAAAGAAGAAGTAGAGAGAGAGAGAGAGAGAGAGAGAGAGAGAGAGAGAGAGAGAGAGAGAGAGAAGATACTGTTAAAAGTACCATACTATGGAATCCAACTCAAAGTTCAAATCAACAAAAAAAAAAAAAATCAAAAACTTCTATGGAAGCAAAATAAACTCTAAATAGACAAAGCAATTTCAAACAAAATGACCAAACTTTGGAGACATCATGATACATGTTATCAAAAAATATTTTAGGAATGTGTTAACCAAGACATTGTGGTACATAGTACTAAGTTATGAATAAGTTAATTCTTAAAAATAATGACCCAATTCCTTGAGCAATTGAAAGAAAACAATTCTCAAAAATTAATTCACAAATACATAGCCAAAGTTTCTCCATTGAGGAATCATGGTGGGATTGTTCTATTACTAAACCCCAGTGTTAAAGAATCATGGGCTACTTTGTTTGGTTAAATTTTAGTTATACATAAAAGAGAAGCTCAAATTTATTAAGTTTATGCCCTAAAAATGGAAGCAAGGAAACCATTTTACATTTCTTCAGCAATTGTATCATGTAATACACAAAATAAATCTCATCCAGAAGATACATGTACCTCATGAATCAGCATTCAATGACACAAGACTCTTGATTCTTAGAAAATGACAGCAAGCACAAGCACAGACAATAAGCTATCTGGGTGAGACCTTGCACAGAAATTACTATTCCTACCTAGCCTAGACCTAAACTCCCTTTGTTCCAGGCTGACCTGGAACTTGGAAATCTACCTGCTTTTGTAAACATAAACAAAAACAGACAAACAAACAAACAAACAAACAAACAAAAATCCTACTTGTGTGGAATAGTCCTAAATCTCTTTATTTCCTTCTTTTGTTTCTTTCTGGCACATTGACTCATTGTAGGGCTGCTTCTGTTCCTTGAGATCGTAGAAGCTTCTTATACAATTCATATTCCATCCTTATATTTTGCACAGTTGAGAAATTATATATTTTCATACTCATGTTTTCATCGTTCTTTCCTACAGCCTTAAGGGCTGTCCTGAAGGTCACAACTGTCACATTTTGTGAGACATTAGATATACTCTATTCTCCTAGACTCCTGGTGTGTCAATTAGCATAGAATAATTAACCTTGGCAGACATGACACTCTGCAAAAGAGGAGCATGAAAATATGAAAATCGTGGGAACAAAACACCCAGGGAAGGAGTTACAGAGACAAAGTTCGTAGCTGTGATGAAAGGATGGACCATTTAGAGACTGCTGTATCCAGGGATCCATCCCATAATCAGCTTCTAAACGCTGACACCATTGCATACACTAGCAAGATTTTGCTGAAAGGACCCAAATATAGCTGTCTCTTGTGAGACGATGCCGGGGCCTAGCAAACACAGGAGTGGATGTTCACAGTCAGCTATTGGATATATCACAGGGCTCCCAATGGAGAAGCTAGAGAAAGTAACCAAGGAGCTAAAGGGATCTTCAACCCTATTGTTGGAACAACATGATGTACTAACCAGAACCCTGGAGCTCTTGTCTCTAGCTGCATATGTATCGAAAGATGGCCTAGTCAGCCATCAATGGAAAGAGAGGCCCATTGGACTTGCAAACTTTATATGCCCCAATATAGGGGAATGCCAGGGCCAAAAGAATGGGAATGGGTGGGTAGGGAAGTGGGGGGCGCTATGGGGGACTTTTGGGATAGCATTGGAAATGTAATTGAGGAAAATATGTAATAAAAATATTAAAAATTAAAAAAAAAAGAAAATATGAAAATCATTATACAAATAAAGCATGAAAATATGAACATCATTATACAAATAAGCTTTACTTGCACAACACCCATCAATATTCATGGAGCCCCCTGCCCTGCTTTCCTCTCCAGGGAAAGGAACCATGTCACATGGTCCATTATACATGGCCAAGCAGGACTAGGCAATATGGTTGCAATAAGATAGAGAGAGAAGGTAATGCCTTGCCATTTCAATGTAAAGATAAAGATGCCTTGAGACTGCATATTTGGTTTTTGTTTTTTTATTTTGTTTTTATTTTTGTTTTGGTTTGTTTGTTTGTTTTTATAATTACCAAGTCTGGGAAGGACTGGGAAGGAAAATAACTGTACCCTGTTATCTCAGTTTAGTGAAAGATAAATTAATTAAATAACCAAGTATATTTTTTAATTAATTTCATTTTTTCATTATATATTGCTACTGTACTCTTCAGCTAAGCACCTTACTTCCTTTAAACTTTCACCAGGTTTTATTCATCAATAGTCTAGTTTCAACTTTTATGATCTAATTTTTAACGTTCTGAACATACATATGCAATACAGTATTTTTGTATTATACCTGCTTATTTCTGTTAATATAATTATCTCTAGTCTGTCCATGTTGTTGCATATGGTAAGATTTCATCTTCTCTCTGGCTGAGAGGTGTTCTGATATGTGCTTATACCACATTCATTCATTGTTCACTCATCAGATGACAGATGCTGCGACTGTCTTTATTTCTTTACTCATGGCACTATAGTGAGTATTGAAAGACTGGTGGCTCTTTAACATACTCATCTTACCTCATTTTCATGTTTACCTATTAATTGGAATTTGAATCATATGCTAGTTCTAGTTTTTATTGTTTGGTAAGTAACTATACTATCCTTCACAATGGTTTATTAACTTAGATCCTTTCTAACAGTGTTCCTTTTGTCTACATGGTTGCCAAAACTTCCTCTTTTTGTCTTTGTGATAATTTAGGTTCGCAGGGTAGTAAGGTGGTATCCCATTATTTTAAATTGCATTCCCCTGGTGCCATGGTGATTGGGAAAGTTGAGCTTTAGAGAAAAATCTATACGCAATGTTCCAGATGAGGTTAACATTCTTAATCACATAGAACTAATAAATAGCTTAAGAGTTCCAACCTAAATCTCCTAATTTCAAAGTGAATAACAAACAGGCACATTTGTCAAAGGATTCAATTTAGGACCGTAGTATTTCAGTAGGAAAAAATGCTTGTACTCTATCCTGACTACCTGGGTTAGTGTCCCAGAATGGACACAGTGGAAGCAGAGAACCAACAGCCATAATTGCTCTCTGAACTCCAGATGGGCTTTGTTACCAACATAGACACACATACATAGAAATAACTACAATTTATTAAATATTAAATTTCAAATTAGTACATCATTCTGGAAGTACTTATTAAATAACAAAATATGAATTATTATTTTTAAAATTACTCAATTTAATAAGCAAAAATAATATTTTACTAGATCACTACAAGAAATAAATGTATAAAAATATTTTTAAATAATAAATATATGGTATATTGCAAAGTACCTTGTGTCTATAAATTACACACTCCAATTGAAAGTTAATTCCCTTAAAAGAAAGATAATAATTTAGAACATAGTCTCTTGGTTTAAACATTGACTAACATTGTTTTTTTTTCTAATCAAATAATGTAAAAGATACAATAAAACTAAAATTACAGAAATGATTACACAGTAGAAACCTCAGTGTGCATTTAAAATAATTTAATAAAAATTATTTATTTTTTATTTTTTTGGTCTTATTTTTTTTATATATTTTTATTACATATTTTCCTCAATTACATTTCCAATACTATCCCAAAAGTCCCCCATAGCGCCCCCCACTTCCCTACCCACCCATTCCCATTCTTTTGGCCCTGGCATTCCCCTATATTGGGGCATATAAAGTTTGCAAGTCCAATGGGCCTCTCTTTCCATTGATGGCCGACTAGGCCATCTTTCGATACATATGCAGCTAGAGACAAGAGCTCCAGGGTTCTGGTTAGTACATCATGTTGTTCCAACAATAGGGTTGCAGATCCCTTTAGCTCCTTGGGTACTTTCTCTAGCTTCTCCATTGGGAGCCCTGTGATACATCCAATAGCTGACTGTGAACATCCACTCCTGTGTTTGCTAGGCCCCGGCATCATCTCACAAGAGACAGCTATATTTGGGTCCTTTCAGCAAAATCTTGCTAGTGTATGCAATGGTGTCAGCGTTTAGAAGCTGATTATGGGACGGATCCCTGGATACAGCAGTCTCTAAATGGTCCATCCTTTCATCACAGCTACGAACTTTGTCTCTGTAACTCCTTCCCTGGGTGTTTTGTTCCCAATTCTAAGAAGGTGCACAGTGTCCACACTTTGGTCTTCATTCTTCTTGAGTTTCATGCGTTTATCAAATTGTATCTTATATCTTGGGTATCCTAAGTTTTGGGCTAATATCCACTTATCAATGAATACATATTGTGTGAGTTCTTTTGTGATTGTGTTACTTCACTCAAGATGATGCCCTCCAGGTCCATCCATTTGGCTAGGAATTTCATAAATTCATTCTTTTTAATAGCTGAGTAGTACTCCATTGTGTAAATGTACCATAATTTCTGTATCCATTCCTCTGGTCTTATTTTTTAACTCCAGATTTTATTTCCCTCCTGGTCCATCCTCCAACTGTTCCACATGTCATACCTCTTCCCAGTACCCTGTGTCCAGGAGGATGTCCCAACCCCATCCCACCAGACCTCTAAACTCCCTGGGGGCTCCCGAGTCTTGAGGGTTAGGTGCATCTCTGATTAAACCCAGACCAGGCAGTCCTCAGCTGTATATCTGTTGGGGGAGTAATATCACCTGGTGTTTGCTGCCTGGTTGGTGTTCCAGCATCTGAGAGATCTCAGGGATCCACGTTTATTTAAACTGCTGATCCTCCTACAGCGTTGCCCTCCTCCTCAGCTTCTACCAGCTTTCCCCTAATTCAACCACAGAAGTCAGCAGCTTCTGTCCATTGATATAGTACAAATATCTGCATCTAACTCTTTCAGCTGCTTGTTGGGTCTTTCTGAGGGCAGTCATGATAGATCCCTTCTTGTGAGTGCTCCATGGCCTCAGTAATAGTGTCAGGTCCTCGGCCTCCCCTTGAGCTGGATCCCACTTTGCGCTTGTTGCGGGACCTTCTTTTCCTCAGGCTCCTCTCCATTTCCATCTCTGCAGTTTTTACAGACAGGAAGAATTATGGGTCAGAGTTTTGACTGTGGAATGGCAAACCCATCCCTCCCCTGATGCCCTGTATTTCTGTTGGAGGTAGGCTCTAAAGATACCTCTTTCCAATGTAGAGCATTTCATCTAAGGTCTCTCTCTTTCAGTCCTGAGACTCTGAATTCCCAGGTCTCTGGTACATTTTGGAGAGTCCCCCAACCTCCTACCACCTGAGGTTGATGTTTCCATTCTTTCTGCTAGCCCTCCGGAATTTCAAACTTTTTCCTTCACCCAATACCCAATCATGTACCCTTCTCCACCCCTGCATCCCCTTTCCCACCCAGGTCTCTCTCTCCCTGCTTGTGGTTGCTTTCTTCTTCTCCCTCCCAAGTGGAACTGAGGCATCCTCTCGTGGGCCCTACATCTTGTTGATTTTTTTTTTTTTGAGTTCTATGGGCTGTATCTTGGGATTTGTTTTGTTTGTTTGTTTGTTTGTTTGTTTTGTTTTTGTTTTTTGTTTTTTGTTTTTGTTTTTTTTACTAATACCCATTTATTAGTGAGTACTTACCATGCATGTCCTTTTGGTTCTGAGTTGCCCCACTCAGGATGATATTTTCTACTTCCACCCATTTGCCTGCAAAACTCAGGATGTCTTTGTTCTAATAGCTGAGTAGTATTCCATTGTGTAAATGAACAATATTTTCCGTATTCATTCTTCTGTTATGGGACATATGTGTTGTTTCCAGCTTCTGACTATCTAAAGCAAGGCTGCTATGAACATAGTGAAACACATGCCCTATGTCATGGTGAGGAAACTTTTGGGTATATTCCCAAGATTGGTATTGCTGGATCTTCAGGTAGATCTAGTTCCAATTTTCTGAGGAACCTCCAGATTGATTTCCAGAGTGGTTATAGGAGTTTGCAATCTCACCATCAATGGAGGAATGTTCCTCTTTCTCCACATTCTCATCAACATGTGCTGTCACCTGAGATTTTGATCCTAGCTACTCTGATTGGTGGAAGGTGGAGTTTCATGGGTCATTATGATTTGCATTTCTCTGATCACTAAGGACTTTGGACATTTCTTTAGGAGTTTCTCAGTCATTCAAGATTCCTCTGTTGTGAATTTTCCTTTAAGTTCTATACCCCATTTTTTTAAATGTGTTGTTTGGATTTTTGGTGGTTAGCTTCTTGAATTCATTAAATATTTTGGATATTAGCCCTCTATCAGATGTGGGGTTAGTGAAGATTTTTCCCAATCTGTAGGTTGCCGATTTGTCTTATTGGCTTTTGTGTTACAGAAGCTTTCCAGTTTTATGAGGTCCTATTTATCAATTCTTGCTCTTAGAGCTTGAGCGATTGGAGATCTGTTTAGGAAATTTCCCCTGTGCCAATGAGTTCAAGGCTCTTTTCCACTTTCAATTCTATTAGATTCAGTGTATCTGGTTTTATGTTGAGGTCTTTGATCCACTTGGACTTGAGCTCTATGCAAAGTGACAAATATAGGGCTATTTTCATTATTCTCCATATCAATAGCCAGTTAGACCAGCACCATTTGTTGAAAATGCTTTCTTTTTCAATTGTATATGTTTGGCTTCTTTTGTCAAAGATCAAGTGCCTGTAATTGTGGTTTTATTTCTGAGTCTTCAATTTTATTCCATTGATCAATTTGTCTGTCATTGTAGCAATACCATGCAGTTTTAATCACTATTGCTCTGTAGTAAAGCTTGAGATCAGGGATGGTGATTTTCCCCAGCCATTCTTTCATTGTTAAGTATTGCTTTTGCTATTCTGGGATTTTTGCCTTTCCAGATGAATTTGAGAATTGCTCTTTCCATGTCTTTGAAGAATTATGTTGGGATTTTGATGGGGACTGCATTGAATCTATAGATTGCCTTTGGTAGGATGGCCATTTTTGCTATGTTAATTCTGCCAATCCATGAGCATGGGATATCTCTCCATTTTCTGAGATCTTCAATTTCTTTCTTGAGATACTTGAAGTTTTTGTTATATGTTTCTTTCACTTGTTTTGTTAAAGTTACCCCCAAGATATTTTATATTATTTGTGGCTATTGTGAAGGAAGTTGTTTCCCTAATTTCGTCCTTACCCTGTTTATCATTGTATAAAGGAAGGCTACTTGTTCATTTCAATTAACTTTATATTCACCCCAATCTGAGGACAGTGACCTGCCCTGCAGGGAGCGCCATCTTGGCTCCAGGACTCCGCCGAGCTTAGTCTGTACAGGTCAGAGTGGGGACCACAGAGGCAGACAGCTTCTGGGACAGGCAGGAGCCACAGAGCTGCTGAGGCAGCACCCTTTTGGGGCCGCAGACATCCGGCACCCTCCCAGCCGGAGGACAGTGACCTGCCCTGCAGGGAGCGCCATCTTGGCTCCGGGACTCCGCCGAACTTAGTCTGTACAGGTTAGAGTGAGGACCACAGAGGCAGACAGCTTCTGGGACAGGCAGGAGCCACAGAGCCACTGAGGCAGCACCCTTTTGGAGCCGCAGACTTCCGGCACCCTCCCAGCCGGAGGACAGTGACCTGCCCTGCAGGGAGCACCATCTTGGCTCCGGGACTCCGCCGAACTTAGTCTGTACAGGTTAGAGTGAGGACCACAGAGGCAGACAGCTTCTGGGACAGGCGGGAGCCACAGAGCCGCTGAGGCAGCACCCTTTTGGGGCCACAGACATCCGGCACCCTCCTAGCTGGAAGACAGTGGTCTGCCCTGCACAGGAGCCCTCTGCCTCAGGAGCAGGGAGAACATCTTGGATCCAGGACTCCACTGAACTTAGGAACTTAGTCTGCACAGCTGAGAGTGTGCACCACAGAAGCCTACAGCTTCTGTGACCTGCCAAAGCAACACAGCATCTGGGAAAGGTCCTGTTTTCCGCCTTCTTCTTCGGCCAAGAGGAGGTCCAAACGCCAGATATCTGTACACCTTCCCTTTAAGAGGAAAGCTTGTCAGCAGGGAGTGCTCTAACCACTGAAACTCAGAGGAGAGAGCCTGTCTCCCAGGTCTGCTGACAGAGGATACTCAGAATCACCAGAAGAACAACCTCTGAACAGAGACAACTATAACAACTCCAGAGATTACCAGATGGCGAGAGGTAAAGGTAAGAATCTTACTAACAAAAACCAAGACCACTCACCATCATCAGGACCCAACACTCCCACTTCGCCAAGTCCAGGGCACCCCAAAACACCTGAAAAACTAGACCTGGATTTAAAAGCATATCTCATGATGATGGTAGAGGACATCAAGAAGGACTTTAAAGAACTACAGGAGAACATGGCTAAAGAGTTACAAGTCCTTAAAGAAAAACAGGAAAACACAACCAAACTGGTAGAAGTCCTTAAAGAGAAACAGGAAAACACATCCAATCAGATGATGGAAATGAACAAAACCATACTAGACCTAAAAAGGGAAGTAGACACAATAAAGAAAACCCAAAATGAGGCAACACTGGAGATAGAAACCCTAGGAAAGAAATCTGGAACCATAGATGCAAGCATCAGCAACAGAATACAAGAGATGGAAGAGAGAATCTCAGGTGCAGAAGATTCCATACAGAACATCGGCACAACAATCAAGGAAAATGGAAAATGCAAAAAGATCCTAACTCAAAACATCCAGGAAATACAGGACACAATGAGAAGACCAAACCTACGGATAATAGGAGTGGATGAGAATGAAGATTTTCAACTCAAAGGACCAGCAAACATCTTCAACAAAATTATAGAAGAAAACTTCCCAAATCTAAAGAAAGAGATGCCCATGAACATACAAGAAGCCTACAGAACTCCAAATAGGCTGGAGCAGAAAAGAAATACCTCCCGACACATAATAATCAGAACAACAAATGCACTAAATAAAGATAGAATACTAAAAGCAGTAAGAGAAAAAGGCCAAGTAACATATAAAGGCAAGCCTATCAGAATTACACCAGATTTTTCACCAGAGACTATGAAAGCCAGAAGATCCTGGACGGATGTTATACAGACACTAAAAGAACACAAATTCCAGCCCAGGCTACTATACCCAGCCAAACTCTCAATTAACATAGATGGAGAAACCAAAGTATTCCACGACAAAACCAAATTCACACATTATCTCTCCATGAATCCAGCCCTTCAAAGGATAATAACAGAAAAAAACCAATACAAGGACAGGAACCACGCCCTAGAAACAACAAGAAGGTAATCCCTCAACAAACCGAAAAGAAGACAGCCACAAGAACAGAATGCCAACTTTAACAACAAAAATAACAGGAAACAACAATTACTTTTCCTTAATATCTCTTAATATCAATGGACTCAACTCCCCAATAAAAAGACATAGACTAACAAACTGGCTACACAAACAAGACCCAACATTTTGCTGCTTACAAGAAACTCATCTCAGAGAAAAAGATAGACACTACCTCAGAATGAAAGGCTGGAAAACAATTTTCCAAGCAAATGGTCTGAAGAAACAAGCTGGAGTAGCCATTCTAATATCAGATAAGATTGACTTCCAACCCAAAGTCATCAAAAAAGACAGGGAGGGGCACTTCATACTCATCAAAGGTAAAATCCTCCAAGAGGAACTATCAATCCTGAATATCTATGCTCCAAATACAAAGGCAGCCTCATTCATTAAAGAAGCTTTAGTAAATCTCAAAGCACACATTGCACCTCATACAATAATAGTGGGAGACTTCAACACACCACTTTCACCAATGGACAGATCATGGAAACAGAAACTAAACAGGGACACAGTGAAACTAACAGAAGTTATGGATCAAATGGATCTGGCAGATATCTACAGAACATTTTACCCTAAAACAAAAGGATACACCTTCTTCTCAGCACCTCATGGTACCTTCTCCAAAATTGACCACGTAATTGGGCACAAAACAGGACTCAACAGATACAAAAACATTGAAATTGTCCCATGCATCCTATCAGATCACCATGGACTAAGGCTGATCATCAATAACAAAATAAATAATAGAAAGCCAACATTCACGTGGAAACTGAACAACACTCTTCTCAATGATACCTTGGTCAAGGAAGGAATAAAGAAAGAAATCAAGGACTTTTTAGAGTTCAATGAAAATGAAGCCACAACATACCCAAACTTATGGGACGCAATGAAAGCATTTCTAAGAGGAAAACTCATAGCTCTGAGTGCCTCCAAAAAGAAACTAGAGGGAGCACACATTAGCAGCTTGACAACACACCTAAAAGCACTAGAACAAAAGGAAGCAAATTCACCCAAGAGGAGTAGACGGCAGGAAATAATCAAACTCAGGGGCGAAATCAATCAAGTGGAAACAAGAAGAACTATTCAAAGAATCAACCAATCAAGGAGCTGGTTCTTTGAGAAAATCAACAAGATAGATAAACCCTTAGCCAGACTAACTAGAGGGCACAGGGAAAGTATTCTAATTAACAAAATCAGAAATGAAAAAGGAGACATAACAACAGATCCTGAAGACATCCAAAACACCATCAGATCCTTCTACCAAAGGCTATACTCAACAAAACTGGAGAACCTGGATGAAATGGAGAAGTTCCTAGACAGATACCAGGTACCAAAGTTGAACCAAGATCAGGTTAATGATCTAAACAACCCTATATCCCCCAAAGAAATAGAAGCAGTCATTAATAGTCTCCCAACCAAAAAAAGCCCAGGACCAGATGGGTTTAGTGCAGAGTTCTATCAGACCTTCAAAGAAGATCTAATCCCAGTTCTTCACAAACTATTCCACAAAATAGAAACAGAAGGTACTCTACCCAACTCATTCTATGAAGCCACAATTACTCTGATACCTAAACCACAAAAAGACCCAACAAAGATAGAAAACTTCAGACCAATATCCCTTATGAATATTGATGCAAAAATACTCAATAAAGTTCTTGCTAACCGAATCTAAGAACACATCAAAACAATCATCCATCCTGACCAAGTAGGTTTCATCCCAGGGATGCAGGGATGGTTCAATATACGGAAATCCATCAACGTAATCCAGTATATAAACAAACTCAAAGATAAAAACCACATGGTCATCTCGTTAGATGCAGAAAAAGCATTTGACAAGATCCAACACCCATTCATGATAAAAGTCTTGGAAAGATCAGGAATTCAAGGCCCATACCTAAACATGATAAAAGCAATATACAGCAAACCAGTAGCCAACATCAAAGTAAATGGTGAGAAGCTTGAAGCAATCCCTCTAAAATCAGGGACTAGACAAGGCTGTCCACTTTCTCCATACCTATTCAACATAGTACTTGAAGTCCTAGCCAGAGCAATTCGACAACAAAAGGAGATCAAAGGGATACAAATTGGAAAAGATGAAGTCAAAATATCACTTTTTGCAGAAGATATGATAGTATATATAAGTGACCCTAAAAATTCCACCAGAGAACTCCTAAACCTGATAAACAGCTTCGGTGAAGTAGCTGGATATAAAATTAACTCAAACAAATCAATGGCCTTTCTCTACACAAAGAATAAACAGGCTGAGAAAGAAATTAGGGAAACAACACCCTTCTCAATAGTCACAAATAATATAAAATATCTTGGCGTGACTCTAACTAAGGAAGTGAAAGATCTTTATAATAAGAACTTCAAGTCTCTGAAGAAAGAAATTCTAGAAGATCTCAGAAGATGGAAAGATCTTCCATGCTCATGGATTGGCAGGATCAACATTTTAAAAATGGCTATCTTGCCAAAAGCAATCTACAGATTCAATGCAATCCCCATCAAAATTCCAACTCAATTCTTCAACGAATTAGAAAGTGCAATCTGCAAATTCATCTGGAATAACAAAAAACCTAGGATAGCAAAAACTCTTCTCAAGGATAAAAGAACCTCTGGTGGAATCACCATGCCAGACCTAAAGCTTTACTACAGAGCAATTGTGATAAAAACTGCATGGTACTGGTATAGTGACAGACAAATAGACCAATGGAATAGAATTGAAGACCCAGAAATGAACCCACACACCTACGGTCACTTGATCTTCGACAAGGGAGCTAAAAACATCCAGTGGAAGAAAGACAGCATTTTCAACAAATGGTGCTGGCACAACTGGTTGTTATCATGTAGAAGAATGCGAATCGATCCATTCCTATCTCCTTGTACTAAGGTCAAGTCTAAGTGGATCAAGGAACTTCACATAAAACCAGAGACACTGAAACTTATAGAGGAGTAAGTGGGGAAAAGCCTTGAAGATATTGGCACAGGGGAAAAATTCTTGAATAGAACAGCAATGGCTTGTGCTGTAAGATTGAGAATTGACAAGTGGGACCTCATGAAACTGCAAAGCTTCTGCAAGGCAAAAGACACCATCAATAAGACAAAAAAAACCACCAACAGATTGGGAAAGGATCTTTACCTATCCTAAATCAGATAAGGGTCTAATATCCAATATATATAAGGAACTCAAGAAGGTGGTCTCCAGAAAATCAAATAACCCCATTAAAAAATGGGGCTCAGAATTGAACAAAGAATTCTCACCTGAAGAATACCAAATGGCAGAGAAGCACCTGAAAAAATGTTCAACATCCTTAATCATCAGGGAAATGCAAATCAAAACAACCCTGAGATTCCACCTCACACCAGTCAGAATGGCTAAGATCAAAAATTCAGGTGACAGCAGATGCTGGAGGGGATGTGGAGAAAGAGGAACACTCCTCCATTGTTGGTGGGATTGCAAGCTTGTGCAACCACTCTGGAAATCAGTCTGGCCGTTCCTCAGAAAATTGGACATAGTACTACCGGAGGATCCAGCAATACCTCTTCTGGGCATATATCCAGAAGATGTCCCAACCGGTAAGAAGGACACATGCTCCACTATGTTCATAGCAGCCCTATTTATAATAGCCAGAAGCTGGAAAGAACCCAGATGTCCCTCAACAGAGGAATGGATACAGAAATTATGGTACATTTACACAATGGAGTACTACTCAGCTATTAAAAAGAATGAATTTATGAAATTCCTAGCCAAATGGATGGACCTGGAGGGCATCATCTTGAGTGAGGTAACACAATCACAAAGGAACTCACACAATATGTATTCACTGATAAGTGGATATTAGCCCAAAACTTAGGATACCCAAGATATAAGATACAATTTGCTAAACGCATGAAACTCAAGAAGAATGAAGACCAAAACGTGGACACTGTGCCCCTTCTTAGAATTGGGAACAAAACACCCAGGGAAGGAGTTACAGAGACAAAGTTCGGAGCTGTGATGAAAGGATGGACCATCTAGAGACTGCCGTATCCAGGGATCCATCCCATAATCAGCTTCTAAACGCTGACACCATTGCATACACTAGCAAGATTTTGCTGAAAGGACCCAAAGATAGCTGTCTCTTGTGAGACTATGCAGGGGCCTAGCAAACACAGGAGTGGATGCTCACAGTCAGCTATTGGATGGATCACAGGGCTCCCAATGGAGAAGCTAGAGAAAGTACCCAAGGAGCTAAAGGGATCTGCAACCCTATAGTTGGAACAACATGATGAACTAACCAGTACCCCGGAGCTCTTGTCTCTAGCTGCATATGTATCGAAAGATGGCCTAGTCGGCCATCACTGGAAAGAGAGGCCCATTGGACTTGCAAACTTTATATGCCCCAATATAGGGGAATGCCAGGGCCAAAAGAATGGGAATGGGAGGGTAGGGAAGTGGGGGGCGGTATGGGGGACTTTTGGGATAGCATTGGAAATGTAATTGAGGAAAATATGTAATAAAAAAAAACAGTGAAAAAAAAACTTTATATTCAGCCACTTTTTGGGAGTTGTTTATCAACAAGAGATGTTCTCTGGTAGAGTTTTGGGGTTTGCTTGTGTATACTATCCTATCATCTGCCAATAGTGATACCTTTATTTCTTCCTTGCCAATTTTATTCCCTTGATCAATTTTTGATATTTTATTGTTAGCTGGCACTTAGAGTACTATATTGAAAAGGTATGGGGAGAGTGGGCATCCTTGTCTTGTGATTTTAGTGAGATTGCTTCAAGTATTTCTTCATTTAATATGATATTCGCTGTTCATTTGCTGTATATTGCTTTTATTTTGTTTAAGTATGAGCCTTGAATTCCTGATTGCTCCAATACTTTTAAAATGAAATGGTATTGTATCTTGTCAAATATTTTTTCTACATCTAAGGAGAGGATCATGTGATGTTTTCATTGGGTTTGTTTATATAGTGGATTATATTAATGGATTTTCATATATTGAACCAATCCTGCATCCCTGGGATGAAGCTTACTTGATTGTGGTGAATGATGGTTTTGATGTGTTTTTAGATTCAGTTTGCAAGAATTTTATTGAGTAGTTTTGCATTGATATTCATTAGTGAGTTTGATGTTTGGTTTAAAGTTTTGTTTGTTTGGTTTGTTTTTATTTTTGTTTTGGTTGGGTCCTTGTGTCGTTTAGGCATCAGAGTATTTGTGGCATCATAGAATGAATTAGATAACGTTCCTTATGTTTCTATTTTATGGATGAGGAATGTTGGTATCAGGTCTTCTTTGATGGTCTGATAGAATTCTGCACTAAATTCATCTGGCCCTGGCCTTTTATTTTATTTTATTTTGATTGGGATGTTTTTAATGCCTTCTATTTCCTTATGGGATGTGGGCCTGTTTGGATAGTTCATCTGCTCTTGAATTAACTTTGGTATATGGTATCTGTCTAGGAAATCATCCATTTCTTCTAGATTTTCAAGTTCTGTTGAGTATAGGCTTTTGTAGTAGGATCTAAAGAATTTTTAAAATTTCCCCATTTGTGTTGTTATCACTCCTTTTTCATTTCTGATTTTATTAATTTAGATACTAACTCTGAGCCCTTTAGTTAGTTTGGCTAGGGGGTTATCTGTCTTGTTGATTCTCTCAAACAACCAGCTTTTGGTTTTGTTAATTCTTTGTATTGTTCACTTTGTTTCTATTTGTTTGATTTCAGACCTGAGTTTCAGTATTACCTGCATTCTACTCCTCTTAGGTGTGTTTGCTTCTTTTTGTTCTAGAGCTCTCAGGTATGCTAAGTTGTTAGTGTAAGATCTCTCCAGTTTCATTACCAGGGCACTTAGTGATATGAATTTTCCTATTAATACCGTTTCATTGTGTCCCATAAACTTGGGTATGATGTGTCAGCATTTTCATTACAGGAAGTCTTTAATTTCTTTCTTTATTTCTTCCCTGACTATTGAGTAGAGAGTTGTTCAGTTTCTACTTGTATGGGTGCTTTCTGTTGTTTTCAGTTTTATTGAAGACCAGTCTTAGGCCATGGTGATCTGATAGGATGCACACAATTCTTTCCATCTTCTTTTGTCCATTGAGGGTAGTTTTGTGAGCAATTATATTGTCGATTTTGGAAAAGGTATCATGAGGTGCTGATTAGAAGGTGTATTTTTTTGTTTTAGGGTGAAATTTTCTGTAGATATCTGTTAAATCCATTTGGTTCAAACCTCTCTTAGTTTCACTATGTCTCTGTTAAGTTCCGTTTCAATGACCTGTCCCTTGGTGAGAATAGGATATTGAAATCTCCCACTATTATGTGGGTTCAATGTGTGTTTTGAGCTTTAGTAAAGTTTCTCCTATGAATGTGGGTGCCATTACATTTGCAGCATAAATGTTCAGAATTGAGACTATCCTTTGGTGGATTTTTCCATTGATGGAGTGTCCTTCCTCATCATACTTGATTAACTTTTGGTTGAAAGTCTACTTTATTGGATATTAGGATTGCAATTCCAGCTTGTCTTTGAGGACCATTTGCTTCGAAGAACTTTTTCTAATCTTTTACTCTGAGATAGTGTCCATCTTTGCTATTGAAGTCTGTTTATTGTATGCAGCAAAATGCTGGATCTTGTTTGTGTATCCAGTCTGTTAGTTTATGTCTTTTTATGGGTAAGTAGATTCCATTAATATTGAGACACAGTTGACTGTTGGTTCCTGATATATTTGTTTTTGTCACTGTGCTGCTTCAGGTCTCCTGGTAGGCCTGAGGCACTGGCAGTGGCAGACTACTTGTGGGGCCATCCAACTGAGGGCTCTGCAGAGGGGCAGAGAGGCTGCTGATCGGTTGCCATGGATGCAGATCTGCTGTAAGGCCTTCAGACTGTTGGGTCTTCAGAGGAGCAGTCAAGCTGTTGTCCTGTGTGAAGATGTTCTTTGGGGGGGGGGGGGGTTGTCCTACTGACTGTGGTTTCTGTTTCTCTGTGTGCAGCAGAATTCCAGGGAGGCTTTCAGTCTGTTGTATCAGTTTCCCTACATGCCATAGAGTCCTCAGGAGGTCTTCACACTCTAGTGTCTGTTGTCCAGTTGCCCAGTATACAGAGGAGCTCTTGGGATGCCTTCAATCTGTGGTGTCTTCAGGGAAGCATAGAAGCTGACTATCAGTTGCTCGGTTGCCTTATGTGTAGCAGATCTCCTTGGATGTCTCAGGCTTCAGTGTCAGTTGCCTTGTAGGCAGCAGATCTCCTGGTATGCCTCTGTCTGTGGTGTCAGTTACCCTGAGTGCAGTGGATCTTCTGGGCTGGTTCAGGGCATGGTGTCTCCAGGGGAGCAGACTAGTTAGCAGTCTGCCCTAGCAAAAAGGACCAGGCAAAAGGGAAGGGATTGGGTGGTAATATGTCCACTGGACTCACAGAGGCAGTCGTGGGATTTCTGGAGTGTTCTTACCAAATGCTCTGAATGCAGCAGATCTTTTGGGCTGGGTCAGGATATCATGTTGCCAGGGAAGCAGACTAACTAGCAGTCTGCCCCAGTAGCACATTTACAATGGATATTGTAAATTTTTTGACTGTAGGTAACATACTAAAGAATTTTAATAATATACTTTGCATTGCAGTTCCAAATATAAGAAAAAAAAAAGATGTAGTTCATAGTTGTATACTAATCAAAGTTCCTTATTCTCTTCAAAGGCAATGAGATCAATTTTTCCAAGATAAACCTACTCAACAATGATCACTACAACATTATTAATGACCACCAATATAATCAGCTAGTATCTCTCAAAGAATAAATAGAAAAGAACAATATTATATTCACACATAATAATAATATTCATTTGAGACAAGCAAATTTTGCCTTGAGTACCTTAAATCGGGCAAATATATTACTTATTCTCAGTTAATTCTTTTAGTTTTAAAACTTTTCTTGTGTATGTGAGCCTGGATACAATTGTGTGTGTGTGTGTGTGTTTGTGTGAATATACATATTCTGCCACATATATATTTGTTTATTTTTAATATTTTATTTTAATTATAGAATCCCCTCTTTTCTTTCTTCCCTTCCAACATTGCCATATACTTCAAATTCATGGAATCATTTTACCAATTGTTATTGTATGCATGTATTACATACTTTTAAAAGTTCAAAATATTTACATAGAGTATACAATAGTAGCTAAATGGGTCTGCTAATAAAGGTCAGAATGTGTTTCACGAAAGACACACAATCTTAGTCTATGTTTAGCAATTACATTAAGTAGCTCCACAAAGCAATTCAATGACAAATAGAATTCAAAACAATATTTTCATTTATCATCTCTTTAGAAAAGGAATTATTGCTTTTGTTATGATGTAATTAATTCCTTTTAATATTTCATCAATGTGTATGGAAATATACTTACTTTTATATGTGACTGTTAAAAGTTAACTGTGCTGTGCATTAGTGTATGTGTGTGTTTCTACTGTTTCTATGTGTTCTGTAGTCATTCTTCTGTGATACTGCTGAGTCACTGATCCTCACCTATTGACAAATGGCCACTGTCTTTGATACCAATAGAAAAAAATGTCATCAGAAATTAAATGCTTTTTAAAATAAAAATGGAAAGCAGGGTTAGGCAGTGATCCTATTCAGTTTGTATTGTCATTTTTTAATTTATTTTTTATTTTTTAATTTTTGTTTTGTTTTTTGTTTTTGGAGACAGGGTTTCTCTGTATAGCCCTGGCTGTTCTGGAACTCACTCTCTAGACCAGGCTGGCCTTGGACCCAGAAATCTGCCTGCCTCTGCCTCCTAAGTGCTGGGATTAAAGGCATGTGCCACCACTGCCCGGCACCATTTAATTTTTTATAATTTTATTTATTTATATCCTAATTGTTGCCTCCCTTCCTAGTCACACCTCACAGAGTTCTTCTCCCTATCTCCTAGCCCTTTCACACATCCCTACTACCTGAGGTATCAATTCTATACAATTGCCATTTGGTTATTTGATTTGTGTTTCTCTTTGGGAACAGATAAATCAAATTAACATACCAATAAGGAGACTAGATCCAAAACAACTCAATTTCTTCCATTTAGCTTCATTCTGCAAAATGAATTTAACCTGATGATTCAAAAGAAGTTACTTCTGCATAAAGATAAGAGAAGACAGCCCCCAAATATTCAATTTAAGCATTTTTATCAGAAATTGATTTTATATTGAAACCATCCCCAAAACCAATCCATCTCTCCTTGACAGATCTCCTGAAAAATCATAGCATATTGGTCACAAAACTTCTATTTTTATAAGCAGGTTCTTAGTTAAAGAAAGCCCAAAGACATTCAGTATAAAAGTAATGAATTTAGAAAGTTTATATTTCACTCTCTTTCATTACCACTTAAAATGTCAGGAGAAATATATACTGTGGGGTGATGAGCTGTGCATAGGCAGCCTGGTTCTGGTCTAGCACAGGCTTTTAACTCTCTAACTCCATAGGTGCCTTCTGCCTGCAAGGGATAGCAGGTGTTTGGCCACATGCCCCATGGGTCCCTGGCTCCAGCCTACCCACAGAGAGGTCTGTGACCATTAGTCAGGTAAAGCAACACTGAAAGCTCCTGGTATTCTGTCTGGACTCCACACCCATATAACCTGACAATAGCTGGGTAGGCCTGGCCCATTATAAAAGGGGCTGCTTGTCCCTTCCTCCCTTTCCTACTCTCTGGACTCTCTCTTGCATCTTGCCCTCTTGCCCCCCTCTCTCTGCTTTCCTTTTTCCCCTCTCCCCATGTGGCCATGGCTGGCCTCTACTTCCCTACTTTCTCCCTATCTCTGACTTTCTATTATAAATGCCTTAAAACCTCAGACTGCCTCTTCTCATGGGTATCCACCGTGCTGGAGCAATGGAGCAAGTCTTCCTCTAAGGAGCCAGACCACGAATCTCCAGCTGGGAGGCCTCCTGGCTCTCCTCACAGGGTATCCAGCCAGAGCTCCTTCCCTTCAGCCAGCCTCTCAGGCCCAAACTCATTCTCAGCTCTTCTGTGACATCCAGAGCCTGAGAACCTGTTGGTCAAGGCCTCCATGATGGCCAGAATTCCTCCCCAGCCAACTCCAGCAGTTCTGCACCCCACCCATACCTCAGAGCAGGGGGTCCTGAGGCTTCTCACAGCTCAACACCCACAGGCAGCAATGTGTCCTGTGCACAGTCAAACTTCCCATGTTCGCCTTCAAGAGTGGCTCTAGCCTTGTGGCAGGCCAGATGTAGGTCCCCACATTTAACCTACAATTTACTTGGCAGCAGCTCTAAGAATTTACACATAGTTCAGCCACAGACAAATCTGACATCGTTTTTCATTATAAGAACAGAAATTATACGAATACATATATATAGGACCTATGAACAGTTTACAAAGACTGCTGTGAAATTAAAAACAAACAAACAAACATTTGAAGATGATAGCAATGCAGGGTGATATTTCTGGAACTGATTAGAATATGATAATGAAGTAGCAGGTTTATTGGAGTTTGACTCTGGGGAGGGATGAGAGGAAGGCTCAAACTGAGGCTGGTCTGATTTCCTGGCCCACAAAACCTTAAAGAATGTTTTTTTGTTTGTTTGTTTGTTTGGTTGGTTGGTTGGTTGGTTGGTTGGGTTTTTTTTTTTCACACATAAAAGCAAAAACTATGCAATCATCCTTCTGCTTCTCCTTTTAGAAACAAAGTATTGATTGTTTTATTTTTTTGATTTTGTACTTTATAGTTGAAATTTGATATAGTGATTTTGATTTTTGCTCTAGTGTTCCGATGTAAACTCTCTGTTAAATTGGTAGAGAAATTGTGTGTTGATCATGTACTACTCAGGATGTCAGGGGTATGTGATTATGTTGCTTAGAGGTTAAATCTAATTAGCATTCTTTTTATTTTTCATTATGTAACTATAACATTTGTGAAGACAAGTTATCATCTCAGCATTTCTCAATAGTTTAATATATTCTTTCAGAACATTAAGTCTTTTAATTGTTCAAAGAGTAAAGTAATTATTTCCCTTTAAATATAATTTGGATACTTCGGCTATTGTTTTTCTGCCCACCCCTATACTCTCAACTGTTCTAGACCCTAGTAATCTTTATGCAACTTCCGTTATGTTTTTGAGGATTCTAATAACAAATGATGAAGTGTTAAGTCTTGAATACAATGTTTAGTGAGAATAACTGATGAGATGAAAGCAAAGTATTCTGTATGTCTTTGTGAAACCAAGACTGGCAATTTCAGTTACCACCTTAAAGATTCCCTTTAATTACTTTTGATATTTTGAAATCTACATTATGTATCCTTTCCTGCTAAAGAAGAGATAGGAAGATCTTTCATATACAGGTAAATTTTACAGGTGTTGAATACATATCAATCTAGAACCTTTTATTCTCTCTGTTGAATAAAAATTGCAAAAAAAAAAAAAAACCCAACAAAACAAAACAAAACCAAAAAAACCAAACAAACAAATGAAAACACCCATATTGCTTTGGACAGACTTCTGTACTAGACCCTGGTTGATTACCTAATAGTACAAAGTCACTCATATCAAACATCCATTTTTAGCACAGGAAAACAGCTCTTTTCTGACCTTCAGTGAAATCTGAACAGGGAATGATGGCATCCAAGTTTCTTGAAGAAGCCAGCTTCATCCTGACTCTCCCTTTGATATACTGTGCTTAGAACAGCAGGCTGAAGCAGCTTGCTGCTCATAATCCATTTCTTCATGCTTTCCTTTTCCTATCACACAAGGTGAGTGATGTGAAACTGAGCAGTCTCTAGTTTAGATCTATATTTTCCTTATTGTAGGAAACATATTGGAACATTGTGTTCCACTGTGTTTCACTGAAACTCATTGGTGGCTAGACATCTTAAACAAAGCAAATGAAGATCATACATTGTTGGTGATTTTGTTTGTGATAACTCAGAAGATGTTTTGTTCTCTATGATCTTTGTTTGTAAGATATTTTGTAAGCATATTTATAAATATTTGTATTAATATGGTATATTTCTCCAAAATCTCAGCAAGGATATCATGGTGAAGATCATTTGTGCAAAGAAAATAATTATTTTCATTAATATTAAAGATATAAATAATCTAAACAGTCAGGACATCAAGTAAGATTTTGAAAGATGATATAATTTCTATAGTGTATAAATTGGTACCAAGATGGGCTTACCTAGCTTCTCAATGAGAAGAGTAGTTAAATATTAATTGAATCAAAAGTTAAATAAATATACCCTTTACCATAGAGTCTTTTCTAATTTTCATTTGCTCTTTTTCTGTCTACTGGAAAGATTCCACTTATCTGTCTGTAATATACATATGAGCTGCAAATGCAGTAGACTGAAAATCTTATTACTTCCTCTACTGAAAAATATTTTTTCCTGTATATTTAAATTCATATAAAACAAAAATGTCTTAATATTAATGTTTATATTAATTAATCATAGCTAACTAACAAATTTGTAGTTAAGTAATATGTATAAATGATATAATTTATAAGATAAGAAATTTTAACTTCTAAGTCATTACTTTATCAATGTGCTTCAGCAGTAAACAATTAAATTAAAAGTAATTGTATATGATGATATAAAGTCATTTATAAACAAATGATGAATTGTTATGTGATTAATATGTTTAATCTTACAGAATTTATAGAATGTGTATATGTATTGAAATATAAGGCACATACTAATATGTACAAATTTGTTATAATGTATCAGATACAGATAAATATATTCATGAAGTTATTTTACTGAGTAATAATGGAGGTATTAAAGTATTTTTACTTTTCATAAATATCACAACCTCACAATTAACACATATACAGAATTGTAGAATTCTTAAAAATAATTTTAAAATCATCATTATGAGCTATTCTATACCTTGCAAAGATTTACATATTGTTATTTTATAACCTACTGATATTTCTTGATGAGTCTTGTGTTACATATACCAAAATATGTATGTAGATGTATTTTGATTTGTTTAATATGAATTTATATTGATAGTCATAGTGTTTTAGTCATGGTTTCTATTCCTGCACAAACATCATCATCAAGAAGCAAGTTGGGGCCGGGCAGTGGTGGCGCACGCCTTTAATCCCAGCACTTGGGAGGCAGAGGCAGGCGGATTTCTGAGTTCGAGGCCAGCCTGGTCTACAAAGTGAGTTCCAGGACAGCCAGGGCTATACAGAGAAACCCTGTCTCAAAAGACCAAAAAAAAAAAAAAAAAAAAAAAAAAAAAGAAGCAAGTTGGGGAGGAAAGGGTTTATTTGGCTTACACTTCCACATTGCTGTTCATCATCAAGGAAATCAGGACTGAAACTCAAGCAGGTCAGGAAGCAGAGCTAATGAGAGGCCATGGAGAAATGTTCTTTACTGGCTTGCCTCCCCTGGCTTGCTCAACCTGCTTTCTTATAGAAGAACCAAGACTACCAGCCCAGAGATGGTCCCACCCACAAGGGGCCTTTCCCCCTTGATCACTAATTGAGAAAATGCCTTACAGTTGGATCTCATGGAGACATTTCCTCAACTGAAGCTCCTTTCTCTGTGATAACTCCAGCTGTATCAAGTTGACACCCAAAACCCGTACATACAGATAATATAATTTTTAACTATTGAAAATGGTTGTAATCTACATTGTTTTTAAATCCGCAGTACTCAGAATTTTGTTTTCTGTGGTAGTAATATTTGGGAGGATGCCAAATATGAGGTCATCTTGAGATACATAATGAACTCTAGACCGAATTGAACTACACAGTGATAGTGTCTTGCAAAAATAAATAATACTGGATTGTCCAGATTTTCTTCTATAGCCTTTCTGCACCACACTACCCCTTTTTCTCATCTACCAAATCCAGAAGGAAGTCCCTGGGAACCTGCCAGCAAAAGACACCAGGGAAGCAGGCATAAGATCATCACTCGGAGGATCCCGCAATACCTCTCCTGGTATATCCAGAAGATGTTCCAACCGGTAAGAAGGACACATGCTTTACTATGTTCATAGAAACCTTATTTATAATAGCCAGAATCTGGAAAGAACCCAGATGCCCCTCAACAGAGGAATGGATACAGAAAATGTGGTACATTTACACAATGGATTACTACTCAGCTATTAAAAAGAATGAATTTATGAAATTCCTAGGCAAATGGATGGAACTGGAGGTCATCATCCTGAGTGAGGTAACCCAATCACAAAAGAAATCACATGATATGTACTCACTGATAAGTGGATATTAGCCCAGAAACTTAGAATACCCAAGATACAATTTGCAAAACACATGGAACTCAAGAAGAATGAAGACCAAAGTGTGGACACTTTGCCCCTTCTTAGAATTGGGAACAAAACACCCATGGAAGGAGATACAGAGAAAAAGTTTGGAGCTGAGAAGAAAGATTGGACCATCTAGAGACTGCCATATCCGGGGATCCATCCCATAATCAGCCTCCAAACGCTGACACCATTGCATACACTAGCAAGATTTTGCTGAAAGGACCCTGATATAGCTATCTCTTGCCAGACTAGGCCGGGGCCTAGCAAACACATAAGTGGATGCTCACAGTCAGCTATTGGATGGATCACAGGGCCCCCAAGGGAGGAGCTAGAGAAAGTATCCAAGGAGCTAAAGAGATTTGCAACCCTGTAGGTGCAACAACAATCTGAACTAACCAGTAACCATGTCTCTAGCTGCATATGTATCAAAATATGGCTTAGTCGGTCATCACTGGAAAGAGAGGCCCATTGGACATGCAAAAATCAGACTTTATTGCATCGATTCTGTGGGAATGGGTGGATAGGGGAAAGAGGGGGAGGGTATGAGGGACTTTTGGGATAGCATTGGAAATGTAATTGAGGAAAATACGTAATAAAAAAATATTTAAAAAAAAAAGCCGGGCGTGGTGGCACACGCCTTTAGTCCCAGCACTAGGGAGGCAGAGGCAGGCGGATTTCTGAGTTCGAGGCCAGCCTGGTCTACAAAGTGAGTGCCAGGACAGCCAGGGCTACACAGAGAAACCCTGTCTCGAAAAAACCAAAAAAAAAAAAAAAAAAAAAAAAAAGAAAGAAAAAAAAAAAGAAATTCCTGTTGGCACATAATAATAAAACTATTAAACATACAGAATAAAGAAAGAATATTAATAACTACAAGAGATAAAAAGACCAAATCACATGCAAATGCAGAATCGATGCAATAAAGTCTGATTTTTCAGTGAAGACTCCAAGAGCCAGAAGGGCCTGGATAAATGTTCTACATACTCTAAGCAAACATATATACTAATCACATACTATTATACCTAGAAAATGAACCTATTAAGCAAGCTGGTAAATCTATTTTAATATTTAACAAAATAGACTTCATACAAAAAAAAAGGCAGAAGAGACTGGACAGTACAGTATATACTCATCAAGGAAAATCAACTAACAAAATATTATAGTTCTCAACATCTATGTACCAAACGCTAGGGCACTCAACTTCATAGAAGAAAAACTATACTCATAATAGAAAAACCACTGCATCTAAAGTCACAGTGAGAGTAGTGACTTCAGTATTCTACTCTTGGTAATAATCAGGTCATCCACACACAAACTAAACAGAGAAATACTGGAGCTGGGTGACCTAACATATTTACAGAATATTTCACCCAACCTACACAAAAATATACCTTTTTCTCAGTTACTCATGGAAATTTCCTCTGTAACTGACCATATACAGGGATATAAAACATGTCTCAAACAGATACAAGGAAACTGCAACAGTGCTTCTTATTCTACCTGACCATCACAAATAAAAGTTGGGTATCAAGAGAAAATTTATCAACTAACAAAACTGAACAACTTACTACTGAATAAAAAGGGTCAAGACATAAATTAAGAAAGAAATTATAAATGTTTTAGAATTTAATGAAAAATAAAACACAACATTCTTTTATGGATGCAATGAAGGTAGTTCTAAAAAGCAAGTTCATAGCTACAGTGAAGTTTTCTTCATGAGAATAACTGTAAGGATTCCAAATAAAGTACTTGCAATCTATATCCAAGAACACATAAAAAGATCATCATTCAAAGAGTCTTCATCACGGAGATTTATGGATAGTTCAAATAAATCCAATTCACCATATAATCAGACTGAAGAAAAAATTATACAATCATCTAATTCATTACAGAGATACCTTCAACAAAATTCAACACCCTTTCAAAACAAAAGAGGTGGAGAGACTTGAGAATGCAAGGGACATGTTTCAAAATAAATAATATGATTTACACTAACTCCACAGCCAATATCAGCCTCAGCAGCCTTCAGAGAGACAAACTCAAAGAGTTTCTGCTAAAATGAGGAACAAGAGAAGGTTACACAGTCTCTTCATACCTCTTCAATATAGTACATTAAGTCTTATCTAGTGTCATAGGACAATCAGAAGGATATAAAGTAGTTGAAAACAGGGAAGAAATATGTCCAAGATGTATATCTAGGCTAATTGCATGTTTTAATTATTTTCAGTATAACAGAAATAAGTACAGCATTTCAGGTATCTCTATAGTAGGACACAGAATCTGGCTATGCACATTATATTTGCAGATGACATAAATGGACACAGAAGTAACCCAAACAATTCCATCAGGAAAATCCTGTACCTGATAAACACATTCATCAAGGTAGCAGGACACAATTTAACATACAAATACCAGTAACCTTTCTACACACAAATGACAAATGGACTGACAAATAGTTTAGGAAAATAGTACCTGTCACAACTGCCTCGAAAACATCTGTGCTAAATATTCTTACCAAGCAAGTAAGAAACTTTTACAACAAAAACTTTAGTGTAGTGAAGAAAGATCCATCCCATAATCAGCTTCTAAACGCTGACACCATTGCATACACTAGCAAGATTTTGCTGAAAGGACCCAAATATAGCTGTCTCTTGTGAGACGATGCTGGGGCCTAGCAAACACAGGAGTGGATGTTCACAGTCAGCTATTGGATGTATCACAGGGCTCCCAATGGAGAAGCTAGAGAAAGTACCCAAGGAGCTAAAGGGATCTGCAACCCTATTGTTGGAACAACATGATGTACTAACCAGAACCCCGGAGCTCTTGTCTCTAGCTGCATATGTATCGAAAGATGGCCTAGTCGGCCATCAATGGAAAGAGAGGCCCATTGGACTTGCAAACTTTATATGCCCCAATATAGGGGAATGCCAGGGCCAAAAGAATGGGAATGGGTGGGTAGGGAAGTGGGGGGCGCTATGGGGAACTTTTGGGATAGCATTGGAAATGTAATTGAGGAAAATATGTAATAAAAATATTAAAAATCAAAAAAAAAAAGAAAAAAAAAAGAAAATGAAGACACCATCAGACAATTGAAAGATAGTCTATGCTTGTTGATCTGTAGGATTAATAAAGTAAAAATAACCATCCTATAAGCACAATCTACAGATTCAATGAAATCCCCCTCCAAATTCTAACACACATCTTCACAGAATTTGAAAGGAAAATTTTTAACTCATATGGAATAAGAAAAATCTCAGGATAGATAAACAATCATACATAATAAAAGAACTGTTTGAAGTATCCTTCCTGATGTCAAATTGGGATACAGAGCTATAGTAATAAAAACTGCTAATAGAAAGTGAAATGTTGATCAATAAATTGAATTGAGAAAGCCTCTAGTCTGATTGAGACAGCCAGCAGAGTTGGCTTGGCCTGCCACCCCAGTAGGTCCCTCTTGTATTGCCAGCAAAGAGAAGAGACTAGCAGATCAGACCTCTGAGAGGATCTTCCCTGAAGCTGACTGAAACAGATGCAGATACCCATAGACAAACACTGGATGGAGTTCAGGGAAACCTATGGAAGAGTTAGGGTAAGGATTGAAGGCCCTCAATGTGATGGCAACTCCCCCACCCCAGGAAGACCAATAGTGTCATTTAACCTGGACCCTAGGAGCTCCTTGAGACTCAGCCACCAGATAGAGCATACACAGCTTGGTTCCAGTCCCCTGGCACATATATAGGAGAGGGTGCCATGTCTAGCCTCAGTGGGCAAGGATGCACCTAACCAGAAGACATTTGATGCACCAGGGTTGGGGGAAAGGCAGGCTGCTCTGTCAGAGGCAAAGTGGAAGAGGGATGGGAGAGAAACTCTACGAATAGGGACCTGGGAGAGCATTTGGGATATAAACTAACAAACGAACAAACAAATAAGACATTGAATTGAAGAAACAGTGATAGGTGTTTGGTAGAGAACTTAAAAGTGCAAACTAGAAGAAAAAAAAAGCATCTTCACATCTTCAACAAACGGTTGTGGCCAAACTGGATGTCTGCATATAGAAAAGTACAAATAGATCCATAGCTACAAAACACAACAACAAATGGATCAGAAACCTTGACATACATCTAGAAACACTGAATCTGATAGATGAGAAAGTGAGGAACAGCCTTGGCACAGGGCAAGATTTTCTGAACAAAACATGTTTGCATAGGCACTAAGATCAACAATTGATAAATATGACCTCATGAATCTGAAAAGCTTCTGTTTGACAAAAGATACCATCGTTTACGCACACAACTCCAAGGTACAGAATGGGAAAAGATTTAAAATAATGGACATCACAACAAACAAACAAACAAAAAAACAACAAGGTCAGTAAAACCAATGACAGGTCCTGCTGGCAATGATGTAGATTAGAGGGAACATTCATCCCATTGCTGCTGAGAGTACAAACCATTGCAGCCAGTACGGAGATGAGTGTGTCAGAAAGCTGGGAATAGACTTCCCCAAGATTTAGCTATATTATGCTTGTACATATATCCAAAAGATACTTTATTTAACTACAAAGATGCTTATTCAACCGTGTTCTTTATAACTCTATTCATAATAGCCAGAAAGTGGAACTTGCCTAAATGTCCATCAATAGATGAATGTAAAGAAAATATGGCACGACTGGGTACACAATAAAGCAATTTAAAAAGCTTATAGTTTACCTGCCTGGGGAGATCCTGCAGGATAAGACTCCTCCACTGCATGTCAGATGTACTTGTCCCTGTGATTTTCCCAAAGGAAGGAAACACGAGTACACAGCTTGTGGTAGTGGGGACTGTGATCCCTATCTCCTTTGCAGTAAAATATGAAATCATGAATGACTCAGGCAAGTGGCTGGATCGAGAAAAACATTTTCCTGAGGAAGGTAACCCAGACACAGACAAATAGGTATATATTTACTTATATGTGCATGTCTTCTGTTGTGTCACTGATAAGCAAGCTACAGTCCCTAAAACCACAGAGATAAGATATATAATAAGAGACTGTGTGTAAGTAATGGATCTCCCCAAGAAGGGGAAATAGAATAGGTTGATATAGATGGAAGGGCAATGGCGTTCTGGCATTGGATGATCAAACCAGGAGTGGGAGGGAAGATGGGGATAAGGGAATAAATGCAGGGAGGGTTAGTTAATACTAAGTTGCATTTGAAGAGTCATATGGGAACCAAATTTCAGAGAAATTTAACTACAAAGTATGCATTTTTGAAGGTGATCTAAATGAAATTGAAAACATGGAGTTCCCATTACCAAATGAAGCTTACTGGCCAGGAAATGTGTCACATCTTATTGAAATGTTGACACAAGGGGCACCATGGAAACTCATACACAACCCACACTTTTGCCAAGACTGTTACTTTTCACAAACATATGGTAAGGCCCTATAGCTGATGACAAAACCTACACAATTCACTCAACACAGAGATGTGTCCAGTTAGTCCCTCCCCAGAGCTTTTAGCCCCTAAAGAGTGAAGATATCTTGAATGTTATCAAAAGAGAAAAGAAAACATCTTAGCATCAAAATCTTCAATCTACAATGATGGTCTGCCTGCAAGATGCACTACTGCAATAGTAATACAAATTCATAGGAGTAGCCAACCAATACTTGATTGGATTTAAGAACCACTCCATGGCATGGATCTCATATCACACCTGCTCTTCTGACCAAGACCCTGGTATTAGATAGGTTAAAGACTTAGAGGCAAACCACATACTTCTGTTTTACTAAAGGAATATAGTCATAAAATTACCCCTAGCAACAGTCTGCTGTTCTCTAGGATCAGTGTTTCTTTCAACTACCATCAGAGAAGCTTTCTATTGTACCAAATAGGAATAGAAACAGTCTGAAAACTAGACACTGAGCTAAGAAAGAAAGAACTTGGAATACTCAGTCTTTTAATTGAGACGGGTCCATCAAGGAGGTCCTTCTCTCACGGCTCAAGAAATCCAGCAAAGAAGAGGCAGAAAGATTGTAAGAGCCAGAGGAAAAGGAGGACACTAAGGCCACAAAAGGACCCATAGGCATATGAACTCACATTGGCTAGGGCAGGATGATAAGTGACTGCATGAGGCAGTACCATATTGGGTACCAGCACTGAGAAGATACAACCCATCTTCCCTGACATAGAAACAATGGCCAAGCTATATACTGATATACACTTGCAAATTAGAAATTAGTTTTCTCCAATGGACTCTTATTGGAAATACAGCCCCCACTTATAAGGCCTGGCCCCATACCAAGGAGTAGATGGTCAATACCAACAAAAAACAAAATGAACTCAACAGCATCTTTAGAGTTTCTTTGTCTCATAATATTTTGATAAACAATTTTTAAACCTAACATTCCTTCATCATATGCCTCATGGCTTCCAGTTTTGTGTTTTAGGACTCCTATGTGTATGAATGTGCATGTCTCTGTGTTTCTTTGTTTACATGTGAAGTCTCTTTCTTTTCCTTTCTATTTTTTCTTTCATTTTTTGTCTCCCTTTCTTCACTTTGCTTGTTTTTGCTTTCTTAATTTTCTTATCTTATTTATTTAATTATTATCATTTAGATGTCTTTTAGTTTTCTAAGGAGAGACAGAAAGAATATGAATTCCAAATGGAAGGAAGATAGGGGGAATCTCAGAGGAGATGAAGTACAGGAAATTGTAATCATAGTATCTTATAATATATAACTATTTTCAACAAAAGTAAGAAAAATTAATTAACTAATTAATTAATCAAGGCCTCCTAATGGCAGAATCACCCTATCTGTTGAAATTTTAAAAAGTAAAATCTTGGAAGCCATTGCAATTGTTTAGTGGGTGAAGTTTTTACCATAAGATCCTGACAACTAGAATTCTGCAATGTAAAGGTGGCAGGGGAGAACGGCACTGCAGATATCTCATAACCTTCACATATGTGCTATGTATGCACATGTACACAAACATTTTCTGTCTCTGTCTTTCTGTGTCTCTGTGTAATTCTCTGTCTCTGTCTCTCTGTCTCTGTCTCTCTCTGTCTCTGTCTCTGTCTCTGTCTCTAACTTTCTATCCTGTCACTCTCTCAAACATAGATAAAAATAACAATAAACTTAAAAATTAAAAGTTCAGACTAGTAGTTTAAATGTGTACTATGCCATTTCAGTATTTTTTACATGTATCAGAAATACAATATCCACTGTTAATTGGTCCATATGTAATTCTTATATTTTTTGATATAGTGATATTTATTTGAATGTGATTCAGTGTTTCTACAGCTTTATACATATTATATGGCCACAAATTCTTGTGGCCAGTGGAAAAATTCAGAGATCAAGTAGTGTGGATAAAGATTCGGAAGCTGATGTTTGACCTTTAGTGCATGATAAGTCCTAAAACTGTGCAAGATGGTTCTTATCCTTCCAGGACTGCAAATACCTGAATCCAGAACCAAGCGGCTGTATTTATTTAGGGTGGATTCCAAGGATGTGACTTAAGGCAATTACTTTCCTCTTTCTTTTATATAACTTCTATGTAGAGTTATGACATTTTCCTTTAATTCCGTAATGAAATAAATTCCATTTACTTTACTAGATCATATAAAATGGAAAAGTGATGCCTGTTCCCAACTAATTTTCCTTCTATACTCTGAGGAAATAATTAATATTGCAACCTCAAGTCCAGTATATTTTATGGGTTGCCAGAAGCAAAATGGTGTCAATTCCCTCACGATGAATCAATTTTCTATTTCAAAAGAGTACAAAATGAAGTTTACAGTCACAGCTGTATAAACAAAATAGAATCAAATACCATAAAGTCAGAAAGGAACAAATAGTTGATGGCTTCTCGTCCAGACACTTGAAGGTGACATCAAGCGGTGATTCATCAGTCACCTCAAAATAAGGACAAAGCAACCACAGGACTTAGATAAACTGCAGGGAGCTGTAGACAAATGCTGTCAGACAACTTGTACTCAGACTCTTCCAAATTATCCTAATTTTTGTTTCAGAAAAATGTAGCCAGAGAAAAGATTACAAGCTATATATGAGTTGAAATTCTGGTATAGAAAAAAGATATTAAGTCAGCTTGAATTAAAGTAATTTGCTGGTATGGAGGAAAAATAAACAAGAAAGTAAAAGAAACTGGTTTTTCTAAAATAAAATTCCACGTTTGAAAAAGAATGTTACAATAATTGAAAAGGGATGATAGTGCAATCAATTTGATCAGTACTGAAAGAAAAAGAAGTTATGGATTGGACTTTTAACTCACACAGAAAGTAATTTCAGTAGCTAAAGTATCTAGAAAGACAGATGAAAATGATCTATGTGGAAGGCTAAGAAAGAAGAAAGATCAGCGTTATTTACATAGTACCTCGTGAAAGCTAGGACCTGTAAACTGTATTTATGTAATAGAGAAACTACAGTAACATTCATCATGGGACTTAAAATATAACCAAGAGGGAAGCCCTTTGATTAAAGTTGATTCTTTTTCTATCTCCCAGCTTCTCTGAGTTTCCAGCTGTTTGTAAATCTCATCTGAACAGAGAACTCTTCCCTCTCACCCTCTTCTGGTCTAGTCTTACTTTGATTCTACATAAGTTTTAGGTCAGTTTGACAACAAGAGCAAAATTAACTCCCAGAGGTTTGAAGGATCCTTTTAAACAAACATTTTTTTATAAGGAAAAACTGAGAAATCTCCCAGAAGATAATTCAAACTTTAAATTTTTTTACACAGTCAAATGAAAAATACAGATATTTTGAATTTACTCAGCATGCTGATATCTGGAAGGAAAACCTGTTCAAGTTTTATGATAACACAAAAACTAGACAAATTGCAGAATCAGGGTGTCTCTTCAGTTCCTCAGACCAGAGGTCACAGTTCAACAGCATACCTAGAAATGTTAGGGACATAAAGGGCAGAGAAGGAGTTGTTCTTGCTTGGCAGACTGGTCATACTAGACCATCAGGGAGCAGACATAGCAGAGTGTGCAGGCAACAGAGATTGCATACTTGCACAGGGCTGAGGAAACTCTGACTGAAAGGGTAAAGAGGAGATAAAGTTCTTTTAAATATATATTGACTGACATGGGTATTGCCCATGGGTATTAAGGATCAATACCTCAGATCCATATTAAAATGGGACATACCCCCTCCACCCTCCCAAGCCTAGCTCAAAAGGATGGAAAATCCTTCCTCTGGTCTTAATGTGAATGTTGGTAGTGTGTGTGCCAAATATGTGGGGCAACAACTTCCTCCTCTTAAACTGAGACCAATTATTTCCCTCCTGCCTCTATGTTGTATATACTAGAAATGCTGAGATTCTAGGTTGTTGGGTAGTTTGTGCTACTCTTTCAGAATGTGGACATCCCACATGGCTCCTCCTTTACTGTACCTGTGTTTCTGTGTGTTTGTTCTTAGTTTTCTTGCAGTCTCTAGCCAGGTTTCCAGTGTCAAGGTACTTCATGGAAAATTTACATTTTCTTTTAAGGGTTCTCCACCAGCTACACACACACACACACACACACACACACACACACACACTCACACACACTCACACACACAACATGTAAATGTAAGAGAAAATCACCATAGGAGAAGTTGCACATTCTAGTTACAGAAATGCAGTAAGACAAATGTGAACAGCATGAAGGCCAAAGGATAGTACTTGATTACATTGAGCTATGAAAAGGGAAGTCTATATTCTCCTTATCTACAGACCAACAAGCAACAAGTCATTTTTCTCAGTGACATTGGGGCAAAACAATAAGGCAGACTGTCTAAACAGGTTTTTGGCACATATAATACATCTGAAAATTACATAATGGCAGTGACACAAAAAGAAATCAAAATTCAAGATGGGACCATTTTTCTGTCTTTTGCTTTTGTTTCATGGATTTAAGTTTATCCTCTGAAAAAGCTGCTATCCTGGAGAGCTGTAGGTAATTCTCTGTGAAAATAATACCTGCCTTTTCTTTTAACAGATATTTTTCTTAACTATTTGAGAAATTCATAAGAGTATGCTGTGTGCTTTCATCAAATCTATTCCCTATTTCATTTTACCACTATGCTGGAAGTGGAGTGGAGCATACCTCTATGCTCTAAGCCAGTGTGGAGTTTTTGTAGATTTTGTTTATGTTGTTACAGTCACTATGAGTTTATATCTGAATCTACCAAGAGGTCTCCAGAAAGCACAGTTTTCTTGAAGTTACCCAACACGTCTGGCTTACAGTCTACTCTCACTTCTACAAAAGTTCATGAGCCTTTGGAGAAGGAGGTGTGGTATTAATGCCCCTTCTTTGTTTATAGAGCTCCTGTTCTTTCCTCTCCTGTCAACAAGCATGTTATATCAAGCTTCTCAATCAGCAATTACAATAAGATCTCAAATTATGAGATGAAATGCTGCTATTTGGCAGAGGAATTGAGACCTGTTTTACCATGTGCTTTAAATTTTGTTCAGGAAAGCTCTGAATTTTTTTGTAATAATGAAAATTCTTTTTTTTTAACACAGTTTTATTTCATACCAAATATCTTTGAGCTGTTTTGCATTAAAATGTCTCTTTTGTGCTTACTTGTTCTTCTTCAATTCTCCTTTAGCTCAAACTTGAAGTTGTTAATAAAATCTAACAATCATTTTCTTTTTTTAATTAGGAAGGGACAGCAAGACAAACTTCATCTCAAAACTTAGAGATCTTCCTTTCTTTAGAACCCAGAACATCTGGTGCCCTTTGAACTGCATCCAGATGTCAACTAAGAATTTACTAGCTCCTTCATTAGGGGCCCTGTGTTCCATCCAATAGATGACTGTAAGCATCCACTTCTGTATTTTCCAGGCATTGGCATAGACTCACAACAGAGAGCTATGTCAGAGTCCTGTCAGCAAAATCTTTCTGGCATATGCAATAGTGTCTGGGTTTGGTGGTTGTATATGGGATGGAGCCTGGGTGGGGCAGTCTCTGGATGGTCTCTCCTGCTGTCTCAGCTCTGAACTTTGTCTCTGTAACTCCTTCCATGGGTATTTTGTTCCCCATTCTAAGAAGGAATGAAGTATCCACACTTTGGTATTCCTTCTTCTTGAGTTTCATGTGTTTTGCAAATTGTAACTTGGGTATTCTAAGTTTCTGGGCTAATATCCACTTATCAGTGAGTGCATATTATGTGTGTCCTTTTGTGATTAGGTTACCTCCCTCAGGATGATATCCTCCAGATGCATCCATTTGTTTAATAGTTTCATGAATTTACTGTTTTTAATTGCAGAGTAGTACTCCATTGTGTAAATGTACCACATTTTCTGTATCATATGTCCCAGTACAGGGGAATGCCAGGGCCAGGAAGCTGGAGTGGGTGGGTTGGGGAGCAGGGCCTGGGAGTGTATAGGGGGCTTTGGGGATAGCATTTGTAATGTAAATGAAGAACATATCTAATAAAAATAAGAATAAATAAATAAATAAATAAATAAATACAAGGAAAAAAAGAATTTACTAATTCTATTTTTTTCCAGAAGTGGAATAGTATTTTACTTCAGGAGAAAAATAATGTAATTATTTTAATTTTTAAGGACTGGCCAAGGTACAAGTGATTAGTTATTACTACAGGATATTCTGCCTAAAGAATGAGAAATTGTATAGACACTGAGTGATGTAGGTCATCATCAAATGGGAGGCTAGAATACCTACCATGTTTTAAACATAAGGCCAGAAACAAGGATTCCTTGCAAGAACATGAAACGGAAGGACAGAAGAATCTGGATAATGAGCAAGAAGAATATCTTAGGCTCATATGTGAGTTATACATTTGTGCAGTAGGTTTAGGTCTGGTTAGCACAGCACAAATTGAACAGTTACTCATTATACACATTAAAGAATTATCCCTACACTCATGCAGAAATAGGCAGCACTAAATGATCTCAGTAGTTAATAAATTTAAAATAGAGCAAAAAAAATAAAAGCATGTGAAGTTAAGATAGAAGTGTGGGATGGAGTCAGAAAGGAATTGGAAGAATGGGACTGTGGTATGGGTATATATTTCTCCTATATCTATATATATCTGAAAAACAGATATATATATAGGAGAAATAAAAAGTTTAGTAATAAAATAAAATAAGATAAAATAAAATGAAAATACAATAGTTTCCAAAGTTTTCTACTAGAAGTGTGTATAATGTAGTAGAAATGGCATTCAATGTGCTATATAGTCATATACAATATTAGCAAACTTCAAGAAAATAAATCAATAGACTTTAAACTGAGAAAGATCTCTGCCAGAAAAATTTAATCAATGAAAAAAATAGGAATAAGACTTATGAACCTTGGTTGAAATACAAATTCCAGAGGTTATACTGGCTGATAAGTAAGATGAGTTAATACAATGATAACTAGTTTTCAAGAAAAGCATGGATAGGGAAATGACAAAATTGTGAAGTTAGGTTACTGAAATGAATAAAGAAAGAAAAGATGAATACAAGATTTTTAGCTGTTCTTACACAATTTTTAAATAAATGTTCACAAAGTGTAATTTCCAAGCCTGACCCAATTTGCCTTAGATAGAATTCTACCATTGCCTTATCTCGTCAAAGTTTGTATTATTGTTTCTTGACTCCCTACATCAGTCACATCGGACATCGGTTGGCGTTGTGTCAAATGCAATCTATACCCTAAGTTGTAAGATGAAAGCCTCAGAGTAGACTGGTGTGGTCATACCATAGCTCCCATGTCTTATGACTTCATGCCTGGATGTAATTCCTTCTTCTCACCATTTTTTCCCAATCTGGTAATTCCTAGAAGCAGGAAAGGAATGACTATTGGCAGAAATCCTCCACAGTGATAGTGATAAGTTTATGGTTTCACATTTATCATTTTTATGTCACTGCCTACTTCTTTTCCATCCTTATGCTGTCAGGTTCAGGTTTCATCTTCAGTCAGGTAAAAAATTAAATAGAGTTTCATCACATTTTAGCTGTTACCCAGGAGGTTTCTTCTGTATAGCACACATGAGTTTGCTTTATTCCAATGTATATTGTGCAGCTGCAAGGAAAAGAAGAATGGAGTTTAAAAAAATATGTAAGAAGCAGGAAAAGAGGAAAGGCCTCTCTCTAGTCTATATTCTGGAAAGAACCCAACGCCAAGAAATCCCCATAAAAAAGGATCTCTGCTCTGTTAAAAATGATTTAACTTGAGAAGATTAAATCTTTGACCTATACATATTTTCTGAACTTTGTACTCTATTTTTTTCTTGTACCAGATCACTCCAATCACATGCAGAGCAAGGATCTGAGCTTAAAAAGATCATGTAACAGATCAGAATGCTAAAGAACTTTCCCTAATCAATGTACTTCCTTATCACCAGAGACAGATATATAGCTCGGCACAGGCACAGCATGAGACTTTCTTTAACTACAACATTTTTACAATTAATTATGAAGTTTTTTAAAAATGAGGCTCCATCCATCCTGGCACTGTATACCCCAATGCACCTCATATGGATGTCATAGCTATTGTTTTTTTGATATAATTTCCTTAAAATAACATTCAAATTTTGAAACTAGTTTTGTGAACCAATGTTTGTGGATACAAAGATGGGAAAATACATGTTAAAATGTGTGAATATGAAAGTAATACCTAAAGATTCTAGTCATATTCCATGATGAATCTCATTGTTTTAATCCCCTTTGCCTTTCAGTATCCGAAATCCATAAAACAAAATTATAAAGGAAAAGAAGAATGGGATTTAAAAAAGAAAACAAGTAAGAAGAAGGAAAAGAGGAAAGGAGAAAATAGGAAAATGGTTCGTTATTTCCCTAGCAATCCCTATGCTTTCTTCCTTCCATCCAATTTGCTGCTTCTACAACCAAACACTCATGTAAACACAATGAAAGAATATTCCAAATCCTTTTTGTATTATATTTGAAAGTTATTAATGCCTTGTTCCTTATTAACACCATTTACTAAAGCATACATTAGTAATGAATAACACTACTAGTCATGTCTTCAATCATAGTCCTTTAAGTCTGGAAATATGTATAAGATCTATTTTTGATGCCACCAATATATTTCCAAACCTATATAGTCAAGATAATGTTCACCTATTCATCTGCATAACTGACAATGTTATACCAAATGTCTTTTTATCAAACATTTAGAGTAAAGCGATGTAATCAAGAACCAACCTGGAGACACAGCAGTGTGTAATTTTTATTTTATTAAATCCTTATCAGACTGAGAAACTCCCCTGGTTTCAGCATCCTCAAGGTGACTAGGTCTCTACAGGAAAGAGTATCAGATCATCTATCTTTGAACTCTTCACAAGGAATGGGTGAACAAGTCCGTCTAAGTCAAACCAATATGCCCCAATCTGGAATTGTTTCAGTTTGGAAATGAAATACCACAATTTCAGTTCCACTGAATTACAGAGAGCTATTTCTGAGTTAAGGAACAAACTTGCTGGCAAAATCCACCTGTAAAACTGGATATCTCTGAATAAATTTCCTCATTAGACATCTTTCCATTAAATTACTGAGAATGATGTGTAACATACCATTTACAAGGAAAATTGTGGGAGGGGTTTAGTGTGTGTGCTTGAATATAGAATTCATATCTAAACTTTGGAAGGAATAAAAATATGTAATATGAAAAGGCAAAGGATAAGGAAATACTTTGGCATAAATAACTCAACACTCCTTAATTTGATATTTAATGAAAAAAATACTGGTGGGTATATAATTAATTTCTGTCAAAAAATGACAGCCTAGCAACACTTACTAATGGTAACTGGATTTTCTTGCTTGGCATTTTACCAGAAGTTTATTGCACAAGCACACACACACACACACACACACACACACACTGCTGCAATGTGTAGCTTTCACACAAATATAAAAAATGTAAGGAAAAGAAAAGAATGAATGTTTGCAGAAGAGAATTATAATAACACACACAGTTTTTAAATATCTAGCTTAGATCCTTTATTTTTCTAAATAAATTCTATGAATGTTATCGTTTTATGTTGTTTTGAACATGGTGGATTGCTAGTATATAAGAGCATAAGGATTTCCTTCAGATTTTCTTGTATCCTTTTCAGGGTCTAGTATTTATTGTAATGTATAACATTAACTCTTTTGTCAACAACTATATCATAATTTTTTAACTCAAATTTAAATATCCATATTTTTGTTAAGATTACTCTTGTACCAAAGCATTTTCTCTCTTTATCACTCTCCCTCACTCTCTCCTTCTCTCCCTGTCTCCCCCTCCCTTCTTTTTCTTCAGCTCTCTTCTAAATATGCTTTATTAAAATATGTTAATGTAAAGTATTTTGAATGTATCACTGTATACCTCCATTACATTCCTTTGTCTAGAATAATCTTCAATTTCTTTCTTTGTCTCTTGAACGGAAGAAATGAAAGTTTTATGCTCTTATAACTTGACTAGAATAAACCTTCTTGGAGATTTTTGTAAATCCCTTGTATCAAATGTGTTACAAATTGCTCTTTAACTTGGAATTCTTCTAATGTGGAAAATTGGAATATAGCTAAAATATGATCCATTAATTCAAGGAGGTTCTATCTATTTAGAAAAAAAAAACGTTCTAAGCTAGATATTTAAAAACTGTGTGTGTTATTACCTTTATTATTCTGTACCAAAATTTACTGATCATTGTTTGTGTACTTAATTTTTAAATTCCTTAAAAAGGAAGCTATTTTTTGTTCCCACTAGCTATTGTCAATATCATCTTAAGTGAACACCAACACTTAATCCCATGTCCTTCTAATGCATTATCAACACTCCTGCCAGACAGATGTTCCTGAAATATAGATTGGATTTTGCAACTATCCAGCTTAAAAGCTTCAAGTGGCACCACATAGTCTCTGGGATACAAACTTAGTGAAGCTGCCTTCATGGCCTATTGCTTTCTTATTCTAAGTAGTTATTTGTATTTGGCTTCTGCAGACTCCACACTGGCTCCAGCCACAGCAAATGCAGCAACATGGCCCTACCATGGCTCCAAATGTCTCTAGTTTCTACATGCTATTCATTTCTAAACTTGCAGGATCAATACTAATTCATCTTTATTTCCCTCTCAAGCATTTCCTGATTTACCTTTCCATACTATTATTGGCCATTATTCTGTAAGTCCAAATCCATTATGAACGCTAATAGTCACCTATGGTTTGGATTGAAGTGTCTTCTAAGATACCAGCTAAAATTATCCAAGTTTCATTGCCAAGAATTTACCATATATCATACTTTAAAGTATGAATTCATATTTATAAGACAAGTGAGGAAAAATGTATACATGTACACATTTGAACATATATGCATGCTTATATGTTAATTCTTATCCATCTTTATTATTTTATCCATTTATTTTTTTTAAAAAAGCATTATCATGATCTTCCATCTCCACTAGCTTGGAAATCATTATGTATCCTATGCAGGCTGCAACCTCATGACAATATACATGCTATAATCCCAATTGGAGCGACCACTTTTGTAAGGTACCATACAAACGTATTTTTTCAATGCTATTATCAAGATGTATATTAAAGAATTAGAAGACAGATCAATTGTTAAAGAAATTGCCTTGCAAGGATAAGGACATGAGTTCAATCCCAGATAAGGAACATAAAAATATGGTATGTTGGCAAAATTTATAATATTAGAAGGATTACTAGGAACAGACAGAGGGAAGCAGAAAGAGGCAGATTGTTGGTGCTTGCTGCCCAGTCTTTCTAAACCAATTCAACTAACTTTCTGGCAATGAGAAATATTTTCTCAAAATAAAGTAGAAAGCATTCACTAGGAGTAACATCAGAGAATGTTCTTATACACACACAGATACATACACACACTTACACACAAATACAAACACACACAGAGAGACAAAGAGATAGTCAGAGACAGACACAGAGACAAAGACAGAGAGAGAAAATCCACAACCATACCCACATGTAATAACACATACACACATGGATACTAATGCATGCACAAGTGATATATATATATATATATATATATATATATATATATATATATACATATAATAGAAAATTTGTTGCATTAATATTTGACACCAGACAAATGACTACTTTAAATATCATGCTCTGGTATTAATTTTCATATAACATAGATGTTTGTTTTGGGTATAGATAAAAGTTTAAGGCAGAAAATGTGAAATCAAATCCAAGGCAAAAGTCAATACCAATTAACAATGGATTATCTGACCAGTTTGTAGTGTAACAATTCAATACAATGTATTTATCATAATGATTGACATTTCACTGCTCTTTTGAGAAGTCCATGCTCATTTCTGACTTTAGAAGACTAGGTTCACAATAGTATCAATGACTGTATTTCCTCAAAAGGGAAAACATTTTTCTTGAACATTGTTCTCTGGATCCATTGCTCAAAAGCTACACAGGTTTAGACAACTCTTCAAAAATTTTAAAAATAGCCATTTTCTTTCTCTTGTTCAGACTCTCCTCTAAATTATCAATTAAATTATCAATTGTTCTCTATTCAATAGGATAACCTATTTCTACTGTGCTAGCAGCAAGAGGGGTATAATGTATATATCAGCCTGATACTATGACACCACTGGATTTGAGAGGCACATAGTTCATGTCTCAAAAAGAGTTTCCCTGCAGAAAATAATTGGGACTATGACTCTTAAGGAAATATGTGTGAATATTTTTTCTTTGCTTTAGAATATATTTTTTATTAATTTCAATGGTCTGTAATCAGGGAAAGACAGGAGACCCAGACAGCCAAAACAATCCTCAATAACTTTAAAACAAGTATGTTAAAGAATTACCTTTTCGAGACATCCAGCACCCTCCCAGCCGGAGGACAGTGACCTGTCCTGCAGGGAACACCATCTTGGCTCCGGGACTCCGCCGAACTTAGTCTGTACAGGTCAGAGTGAGGACCACAGAGGCAGACAGCTTCTGGGACAGGCGGGAGCCACAGAGCCGCTGAGGCAGCACCCTCTTGGGGCCGCAGACATCCCGCACCCTCCTAGCTGGAAGACAGTGGTCTGCCCTGCACAGGAGCCCTCTGCCTCAGGAGCAGGGAGCACATCTTGGATCCAGGACTCCACTGAACTTAGGAACTTAGTCTGCACAGCTGAGAGTGTGCACCACAGAAGCCTACAGCTTCTGTGACCTGCCAAAGCAACACAGCATCTGGGAAAGGTCCTGTTTTCCGCCTTCTTCTTCGGCCAGGAGGAGTTCCAAACGCCAGATATCTGTACACCTTCCCTTTAAGAGGAAAGCTTGTCAGCAGGGAGTGCTCTAACCACTGAAACTCAGAGGAGAGAGCCTGTCTCCCAGCTCTGCTGACAGAGGATACTCAGAATCACCAGAAGAACAACCTCTGAACAGAGACAACTATAACAACTCCAGAGATTACCAGATGGCGAGAGGTAAAGGTAAGAATCTTACTAACAGAAACCAAGACCACTCACCATCATCAGGACCCAGCACTCCCACTTCGCCCAGTCCAGGGCACCCCAACACACCTGAAAAACTAGACCTGGATTTAAAAGCATATCTCATGATGATGGTAGAGGACATCAAGAAGGACTTTAAAGAACTACAGGAGAACATGGCTAAAGAGTTACAAGTCCTTAAAGAAAAACAGGAAAACACAACCAAACTGGTAGAAGTCCTTAAAGAGAAACAGGAAAACGCATCCAATCAGATGATGGAAATGAACAAAACCATACTAGACCTAAAAAGGGAAGTAGACACAATAAAGAAAACCCAAAATGAGGCAACACTGGAGATAGAAACCCTAGGAAAGAAATCTGGAACCATAGATACCAGCATCAGCAACAGAATACAAGAGATGGAAGAGAGAATCTCAGGCGCAGAAGATTCCATAGAGAACATCGGCACAACAATCAAGGAAAATGTAAAATGCAAAAAGATCCTAACTCAAAACATCCAAGAAATACAGGACACAATGAGAAGACCAAACCTACGGATAATAGGAGTGGATGAGAATGAAGATTTTCAACTCAAAGGACCAGCAAACATCTTCAACAAAATTATAGAAGAAAACTTCCCAAATCTAAAGAAAGAGATGCCCATGAACATACAAGAAGCCTAGAGAACTCCAAATAGACTGGACCAGAAAAGAAATACCTCCCGACACATAATAATCAGAACAACAAATGCTCTAAATAAAGATAGAATACTAAAAGCAGTAAGAGAAAAAGGCCAAGTAACATATAAAGGCAAGCCTATCAGAATTACACCAGATTTTTCACCAGAGACTATGAAAGCCAGAAGATCCTGGACAGATATTATACAGACACTAAAAGAACACAAATTCCAGCCCAGGCTACTATACCCAGCCAAACTCTCAATTAACATAGATGGAGAAACCAAAGTATTCCACGACAAAACCAAATTCACACATTATCTCTCCACGAATCCAGCCCTTCAAAGGATAATAACAGAAAAAAACCAATACAAGAACAGGAACCACGCCCTAGAAACAACAAGAAGGTAATCCCTCAAAAAACCTAAAAGAAGACAGCCACAAGAACAGAATGCCAACTTTAACAACAAAAATAACAGGAAACAACAATTACTTTTCCTTAATATCTCTTAATATCAATGGACTCAACTCCCCGATAAAAAGACATAGACTAACAAACTGGCTACACAAACAAGACCCAACATTTTGCTGCTTACAGGAAACTCATCTCAGAGAAAAGGATAGACACTACCTCAGAATGAAAGGCTGGAAAAAAATTTTCCAAGCAAATGGCATGAAGAAACAAGCTGGAGTAGCCATTCTAATATCTGATAAGATTGACTTACAACCCAAAGTCATTAAAAAAGACAGGGAGGGACACTTCATACTCATCAAAGGTAAAATCCTCCAAGAGGAACTATCAATCCTGAATATCTATGCTCCAAATATAAAGGCAGCCACATTCATTAAAGAAACTTTAGTAAATCTCAAAGCACACATTGCACCTCATACAATAATAGTGGGAGACTTCAACACACCACTTTCACCAATGGACAGATCATGGAAACAGAAACTAAACAGGGACACAGAGAAACTAAGAAAAATTATGAATCAAATGGATCTGGCAGATATCTACAGAACATTCTATCCTAAAACAAAAGGATATACCTTCTTCTCAGCACCTCATGGTACCTTCTCCAAAATTGACCACATAATTGGTCACAAAACAGGCCTCAACAGATACAAAAATATTGAAATTGTCCCATGCATCCTATCAGATCACCATGGACTAAGGCTGATCTTCCATAACAAAATAAATAATAGAAAGCCAACCTTCACGTGGAAACTGAACAACACTCTTCTCAATGATACCTTGGTCAAGGAAGGAATAAAGAAAGAAATTAAGGACTTTTTAGAGTTCAATGAAAATGAAGCCACAACATACCCAAACTTATGGGACGCAATGAAAGCATTTCTAAGAGGAAAACTCATAGCTCTGAGTGCCTCCAAAAGGAAACTAGAGAGAGCACACATTAGCAGCTTGACAACACACCTAAAAGCACTAGAACAAAAGGAAGCAAATTCACCCAAGAGGAGTAGACGGCAGGAAATAATCAAACTCAGGGGCGAAATCAACCAAGTGGAAACAAGAAAAACTATTCAAAGAATCAACCAATCAAGGAGCTGGTTCTTTGAGAAAATCAACAAGATAGATAAACCCTTAGCCAGACTCACTAGAGGGCACAGGGAAAGCATCCTAATTAACAAAATCAGAAATGAAAAAGGAGACATAACAACAGATCCTGAAGACATCCAAAACACCATCAGATCCTTCTACCAAAGGCTATACTCAACAAAACTGGAGAACCTGGATGAAATGGAGAAGTTCCTAGACAGATACCAGGTACCAAAGTTGAATCAAGATCAGGTTAATGATCTAAACAGCCCTATATCCCCCAAAGAAATAGAAGCAGTCATTAATAGTCTCCCAACTAAAAAAAGCCCAGGACCAGATGGGTTTAGTGCAGAGTTCTATCAGACCTTCAAAGAAGATCTAATCCCAGTTCTTCACAAACTATTCCACAAAATAGAAACAGAAGGTACTCTACCCAACTCATTCTATGAAGCCACAATTACTCTGATACCTAAACCACAAAAAGACCCAACAAAGATAGAAAACTTCAGACCAATATCCCTTATGAATATTGATGCAAAAATCCTCAATAAAGTTCTTGCTAACCGAATCCAAGAACACATCAAAACAATCATCCATCCTGACCAAGTAGGTTTCATCCCAGGGATGCAGGGATGGTTCAATATACGGAAATCCATCAACGTAATCCAGTATATAAACAAACTCAAAGACAAAAACCACATGGTCATCTCCTTAGATGCGGAAAAAGCATTTGACAAGATCCAACACCCATTCATGATAAAAGTCTTGGAAAGATCAGGAATTCAAGGCCCATACCTAAACATGATAAAAGCAATCTACAGCAAACCAGTAGCCAACATCAAAGTAAATGGTCAGAAGCTTGAAGCAATCCCTCTAAAATCAGGGACTAGACAAGGCTGTCCACTTTCTCCATACCTATTCAACATTGTACTTGAAGTTCTAGCCAGAGCAATTCGACAACAAAAGGAGATCAAAGGGATACAAATTGGAAAAGATGAAGTCAAAATATCACTTTTTGCAGATGATATGATAGTATATCTAAGTGACCCTAAAAATTCCACCAAAGAACTCCTAAGCCTGATAAACAGCTTCGGTGAAGTAGCTGGATATAAAATTAACTCAAACAAATCAATGGCCTTTCTCTACACAAAGAATAAACAGGCTGAGAAAGAAATTAGGGAAACAACCCCCTTCTCAATAGTCACAAATAATATAAAATATCTTGGCGTGACTCTAAGGAAGTGAAAGATCTGTATAATAAAAACTTCAAGTCTCTGAAGAAAGAAATTATAGAAGATCTCAGAAGATGGAAAGATCTCCCATGCTCATGGATTGGCAAGATCAACATTGTAAAAATGGCTATCTTGCCAAAAGCAATCTACAGATTCAATGCAATCCCCATCAAAATTCCAAATCAATTCTTCAACGAATTAGAAAGTGCAATCTGCAAATTCATCTGGAATAACAAAAAACCTAGGATAGCAAAAACTCTTCTCAAGGATAAAAGAACCTCTGGTGGAATCACCATGCCTGACCTAAAGCTCTACTACAGAGCAATTGTGATAAAAACTGCATGGTACTGGTATAGTGACAGACAAATAGACCAATGGAATAGAATTGAAGACCCAGAAATGAACCCACACACCTACGGTCACTTGATCTTCGACAAGGGAGCTAAAAACATCCAGTGGAAGAAAGACAGCATTTTCAACAAATGGTGCTGGCACAACTGGTTGTTAACATGTAGAAGAATGCGAATCGATCCATTCCTATCTCCTTGTACTAAGGTCAAGTCTAAGTGGATCAAGGAACTTCACATAAAACCAGAGACACTGAAACTTATAGAGGAGAAAGTGGGGAAAAGCCTTGAAGATATGGGCACAGGGGAAAAATTCCTGAATAGAACAGTAATGGCTTGTGCTGTAAGATCGAGAATTGACAAATGGGACCTCATGAAACTGCAAAGCTTCTGCAAGGCTAAAGACACCATCAATAAGACAAAAAAACCACCAACAGATTGGGAAGGATCTTCACCTATCCTAAATCAGATAAGGGACTAATATCCAATATATATAAAGAACTCAAGAAGGTGGACTCCAGAAAGTCAAATAACCACATTAAAAAATGGGGCTCAGAATTGAACAAAGAATTCTCACCTGAGGAATACCGAATGGCAGAGAAACACCTGAAAAAATGTTCAACATCCTTAATCATCAGGGAAATGCAAATCAAAACAACCCTGAGATTACACCTCACACCAGTCAGAATGGCTAAGATCAAAAATTCAGGTGACAGCAGTTGCTGGCGAGGATGTGGAGAAAGAGGAACACTCCTCCATTGTTGGTGGGATTGCAAGCTTGTACAACCACTCTGGAAATCAGTCTGGCGGTTCCTCAGAAAATTGGACATAGTACTACCGGAGGATCCAGCAATACCTCTCCTGGGCATATATCCAGAAGATGTCCCAACCGGTAAAAAGGACACATGTTCCACTATGTTCATAGCAGCCCTATTTATAATAGCCAGAAGCTGGAAAGAACCCAGATGTCCCTCAACAGAGGAATGGATACAGAAATTATGGTACATTTACACAATGGAGTACTACTCAGCTATTAAAAAGAATGAATTTATGAAATTCCTAGCCAAATGGATGGACCTGGAGGGCATCATCTTGAGTGAAGTAACACAATCACAAAAGAACTCACACAATATGTATTCACTGATAAGTGGATATTAGCCCAAAACTTAGGATACCCAAGATTTAAGATACAATTTGCTAAACGCATGAAACTCAAGAAGAATGAAGACCAAAGTGTGGACACTGTGCACCTTCTTAGAATTGGGAACAAAACACCCAGGGAAGGAGTTACAGAGACAAAGTTCGTAGCGGTGATGAAAGGATGGACCATTTAGAGACTGCCGTATCCAGGGATCCATCCCATAATCAACTTCTAAACGCTGACACCATTGCATACACTAGCAAGATTTTGCTGAAAGGACCCAAATATAGCTGTCTCTTGTGAGACGATGCTGGGGCCTAGCAAACACAGGAGTGGATGTTCACAGTCAGCTATTGGATGTATCACAGGGCTCCCAATGGAGAAGCTAGAGAAAGTACCCAAGGAGCTAAAGGGATCTGCAACCCTATTGTTGGAACAACATGATGTACTAACCAGAACCCCGGAGCTCTTGTCTCTAGCTGCATATGTATCGAAAGATGGCCTAGTCAGCCATCAATGGAAAGAGAGGCCCATTGGACTTGCAAACTTTATATGCCCCAATATAGGGGAATGCCAGGGCCAAAAGAATGGGAATGGGTGGGTAGGGAAGTGGGGGGCGCTATGGGGGACTTTTGGGATAGCATTGGAAACGTAATTGAGGAAAATATGTAATAAAAATATTAAAAAAAAAAAGCAGCTTCTAAACGCTGACACCATTGCATACACTAGCAAGATTTTGCTGAAAGGACCCAAATATAGCTGTCTCTTGTGAGACGATGCCGGGGCCTAGCAAACACAGGAGTGGATGTTCACAGTCAGCTATTGGATGTATCACAGGGCTCCCAATGGAGAAGCTAGAGAAAGTACCCAAGGAGCTAAAGGGATCTGCAACCCTATTGTTGGAACAACATGATGTACTAACCAGAACCCCGGAGCTCTTGTCTCTAGCTGCATATGTATCGAAAGATGGCCTAGTCAGCCATCACTGGAAAGAGAGGCCCATTGGACTTGCAAACTTTATATGCCCCAATATAGGGGAATGCCAGGGCCAAAAGAATGGGAATGGGTGGGTAGGGAAGTGGGGGGCGCTATGGGGGACTTTTGGGATAGCATTGGAAATGTAATTGAGGAAAATATGTAATTAAAAAAATAAATAAATAAAATGCAAAAAAAAAAAAAGAATTACCTTTTCAAAATATAAGTTATATCATGGGGTAAGTAAAAGAAACTGTCTGATACTTGTGGAAACAAGGACATTGACTAATGACATAGAATTGATGACTCACATAGGTTCTTCTGCAGCTCTCTATCAAGCAGAGACTTACTATCTACAATATACAAAGAGCTCAAACTAAACATCAAGAAAACAAACAATGCAATTAAAAATGAACATGGAGGTAAATAGAATATTCTTAAAATATGAAACAGAAATGGCTGGGATATTTGTTTTAAGTGTTCATATCTAAAGTTATGGGGAAAATAATTGAAAATTTTAAAATACTTTGAAATATATTTTTACAGCATCCAAAAACTACGATAAAATGAAAACAAATGATGATAAATGGTATGGGTATGGAGAACCTACAGGTTCTTCACTAGTTTAATATTTATTTTGTGTGTTCCTATGTGCATTATAAGTGCAGTATTGCTTTATCATTATTGTGTATTACCATCAACACCATTTCCAATGAAGAAAGCAGTAATTTTCAAGGCATTGTTTTGGGAAGTTCCTATTCGTCAAACAAAATATAACTAGGAAAAAGTGTCATTGGAACGGAATATCTGTTAATGTGAGGGACTCTGTTTACTAAGGACCTGTTCTCCAAAGCTTATTTTTTTAGCTCCATGTGAGTTCTTTGAAGCTGGGGAAGCAAGGAGTCTGCAAAGGTATAACCTGGGGCTATTTATTTTGTGAATATCTGTTTAAACAGCTCCAGATTAATTTTAGAGTAGTAACTCTTCATTTTAATGAAATTTTCCCTTCTCTTCTTTTCTTTTCTTTCTTTTTTTTTAATACAAGGTTTCTTTGTGTAGCTCTGTCTTCCCTGGAGCTCACTCTCTAGACCAGGATGGCCTTGAGCTACATTATCTGTCTGCCTCTGCCTCCCAAGAGCTGGTGTTAAAGACATAGACCACAACCACTCAGCTATGATTTTTTTCTGACTTTAAAATTATAGATATAGTCAACCACATGTCTGTCACTCTGCTTAGCAATCAGCCATCAAGTACCACATACAAACTTCAAAACTAAAAAGTACTATAAAGTGTCTATTTTATCTGCATTAATATCAACCTGCATATTCTAATAATAGAGATTTAAGATTGTCCACAAATTTCAAATGTTTGTCACGTGTTTGGTTTTCTCACTTGTTATATACTATACTGCTAGACAATGAGTTCTAACATTCATAAGTCCTCAACTGTTATTTTCTTCCTGATTGATTTTTTAATCTGAAGGGAACCCAGTCTGATTTATGTTATACCTGTTATACAAAACTCCCAATATATCCTAGCAGGTTATACTAAAGGTAATAAAAATTGCAAGTCATCTATCTCAAACTACCTGGGTAATGAAAGCTCATTTCAGAGAACAGGATAGATAAGATATTGATCCTGGTAAAAGACAATGTATGCCCAACTCCAGGGCTGGTAATAGAGTAGATGGAATTAGAGAGGCTGACTGTCACCACAAATGACTCAAATCTTCTCAGGAGCTCAGGTGCCTCCTAGGTGTGTGAAACTTTTAAGTTGTAGAAACTTAAAATAAATGTTAGTGTCATGTAAATCAGAATGAATATAAGGGTTGTATCATTATTTAATTAGGGTGCAGACACTTGATTCACTTCCTCAGTTAAGAGCAGCTCAAGCTTCTATCTATATAACATAGCAAATCTAGCTACTTTCCATCCTCATTATTTGGCTAAGGAGTCGGAGGCTTTTGTTTCTTTACTTTGTTGACTGTCATTGTATTTAACGGATTTCCCAGCTCAGTATTGAATAATGAATGAGAAAGAAACATTTTCAGATTTCCGGGTTTATAAAACTTGTGTTCCAGCAGAGAAGACCAAAAGGAAGCCAAAGCTTACTAGTACAACATAATTTTATATAGTTAAACTTTAAAACATAGTAAGAATCTTAAAGTGTCATAGAAGAGAAAGAGCAGTAAGTGGAAAAGAAAGTTTGGGTAAACGGAATGCTTTTATATGTGGGCTTGCCAAGGGAAGTCCACTTGGAGACGGTGATGTCAGAGCAGAGAATTAAAGGAAGTAAGACTGTAGCCTTACAGGATTTAGACATGAAAACCTCAACTGAGGAAAAGTCAGCTGCAGATTAACATTCAGGATAAAAACGATAGGCATGGCTGGTGATGCACCTCAGTGGTAGAGCATTTGCTTAGCTTCTGCTAGGCCATGTTGAATTGGACATAACATCTTAAAGAAATTTTAGATACTGAATAAGTCAGGCCTTGTGGACATTTTATGGAATCTTGGATTTTCTAAATATGATTGAAAGGCCAATCATATTTAACACATGGGCACTGTGTAGCAAATAAGAGTCCTTTTAAAAGGGATTTTTTGGCTGATTACAAGTTGCTAAATGGAGAGCTGTTGAGTCCTATAACATGTCTGGTATGTTCTGAAGCCATCAGAAGCAGTTATTTGGAAGTGAGCTTTTGGTAAAGGATTTAAATCCATATAACTCATAGTAATCACTTTCTTAGTTACACAGTCTTCTCAGCACTTGCTCACAATAAAATATATATTGATCACTTTGCCTTACATTATTTCTTTTTAATCACAATTTTACCAAGTCTATAGTTACATCTTAATTCCTCTGATATGCTTTTGTGCCATGATAAATTTACTGTATATTTTATAAATTTAACATCACATTGTAAGTGCAGAGAAAGGAGAGCCAGTTCCTAAACCAAGAGTTCCATTTAGCTGATTTAAGAAAAACATTATTTTCTAGCCTTTATGTTCTTTGTCAGAATGAAAATAGTTAGATTGTGCCACCCTGTTTCAAGACAGTTTTCTCATCGCTTGTTTTAAACCCACTAAAGTTCTCTTTTATATTGTATAATGTGGAGCCTTATTGTAGGTATTTTTGTGTCTGACTAACTTAGACACACAATATGTGACAATATAAGCATCTTGGAATCCTTGTCAGAAACACTTTGCTCTCTGAAAGCACCTTTTCTGCAACATTCCATTTTGTTCCTTACTGTGATTTCCAATAAGAAAGATAACAAAAGTTTTTAGTCAATAAACAAGTTGAGGAAATCAGCAAGAATACTGCAGACATTAATCAAGCTAGGCATATAAATATTATGTATTATTTATTTGAGCTCTTTGAGAATGAAATATTGCCTATCGTGAGAGCAATCAAAATAATTCTCATGTAATTTATAAAAGTATAGAACATCTTGAACTTAGAGATAGTAATTGATGCTTTTATAAAGATATTGTAAAATTAAATAAAAATTCTAATGAAGTTATAATCTAACTGATAGTTAAAAGATAATTTATAAAAGGAATAACACATTCATTTGGCTAATAGCTACAAAGAATTTCAATTTACACAATACTGCTAAGGCAGTTATACTCTTATTAAAACATATATTTATAAATTAGTACTTCTCTTTTAAACACATGCATGGTATTATTATGCAAAAATTGACAGCTTATACTTTCAGAAGGTTGTAATAGAAATCACTTTATACTCAAAAAGACTGTGTCCGTGAGTAAAACTTACAGATTTCACTTCTAAAATACTGTTTGTATCTTATTCTCTGTGTCTGTATGAAGTGAAAATCTGTCTCTTTAATTGCGAAGTGTTTTACTGGCCTAATGTAGATAATGTAAGACACTTTCCAGAACATTGCAATGACCCGGAGAGATGTAGCAGGCATCCAAAGTTTCCATGGTCATTTCACCTCTCCCATAAGCTCTCTTTGCACGGATTTCATGACTATCTTTGGTTTAGTTTTAATAATGATTCTTTTCCTTTCTAGATCCTGACTTTTCAGTCAGTTAGTAGAACCTAATAACTGTGTGCATTTTACCACTTTTTATAAGTTAAAAGGTGATTTGTTTTAGAGTGTCACCAAGAGAGCCACTTACTGAATTCATCTGACTTGGTCTCTTCTATATTAGTAATCATTTTTTTCACTTGTCATAATGTTCACATTTTCATTTTCTTTATTCCCTTATAATTGTTGCATGCAATGTTTTATGGACCTTCATTTCTGAATGTCTAAAGGAGAGAAATTAATTAAAATATTTAATTATCCAATGTATAAATAGCAAACTATTATAGTTACATCTTCAGTTTCAGATAACTTAACTTACAAATAATGTAGAAAATATAAACTCAGAAGTAAATAAAGAATCTACTTAAAAGTACAAACAAACACAAATTAAAGTGTCAGTAAGTCTCTGGAGCTGTTGAGAAAAAGAAAGATCAATTAAAATAAAGGAGAGTATTAATGAACAATGTTTGAAAGGGACACAGATATTTATGCACATGCCTGAGAATGATTTTGCACTTGTTTTTACAAACATCATCTTAAAAGTAAAACTAGTAGTTTTACTCAACTTATTTAGTCTTTGTAAATATAAGGAGATTTATAGTATAAGTTAATTCTACTTGACATAACATCTGCATTCATCTGTGTAACTCCTGACAATCACCCACATGAATATGTGAGGCTAGCTCCCTAAGGATTTAGATTTAATAGGAAGTTGTTCCTGGAGAAGAAGTCACAGTGTTCAGTATTTAGTGGCTAGTTATCCTCCATGCACACCTTTGCAGACAATATTGATTAAATACACCTGGACTTAAACACTCAAGACATGAACACAGGTGAGGCCTGCCAAGAAAGAGTGCCATGGGAGTATAAAAATGTAATTGCAATGACTATGGTCAAACGAAGAGAACTTTGTAATAACAAAGTTGAGAAGCCTGGAATAGCTCAAGGTGGCCCAATTTCTTGAAATTAATTTAAGAACACTAAACTACCCAACCTTCATTAGTGGAGAGAGCCATGCATTCCACATCTATCATGTAGCAAAAACAACAACAACAACAACAACAACAAATCAACAACAACAAAAACCCAAATTAACAAATACTTGTGACCCAAACACTGGAGTTTTTAATTGATGAGAAGACTGTTTTGAAAACCTTAGACTAAGATGCCCAGAGCACATCAGTTCGTGATAGGTCATACATTTTCTCAAAACTTTACAGGTAGGAATAACAAATATTCAGAATATCTATTTTCTCATTCTCCTTTTAACATTATGATAACAAAAACCATGCCAAATATACTTATTGATTTGTTTTTAAAATCATTCATTTAGAGTCTGGAAAGATGGTTAAGAACATGTATTGTTCTTGAAGAGCCCTGAATTCAACTTTCAGGTTACATAATGTTCTCAGATACCTCAATTCCAGCTCCAGGAGGTTCTCCACTCTCTTCTGACCATGACAACCTGTATCATTTATGTGGAACTTCAGTTAGTGTTTTTTATGGTTTTAGCTGGCACACACACAAGCACACACACAAGCACACACACATGGATACCTTCTCCAATTAGGTTTCAAAGATGAAGTTATGTTCCTTAAGTAATAACCACAGTAAAATAATATTTACAGTGTTAAATATATCACCCAGTAAATGGCTTTTTGCAAAATAATATGGGATATATAAAAAAGCTGCAGGAATGTTCACAGACAGAAGAGACCGTATTTAACATCATATACTCCCTTATATAATCTGCCATCAGACATTTATAATGTGTCAAATACAGGCCCTGAATTTACATTTTGATTTTAATACAAGTAGACACTATTAGCTGATAAAAGAAAACTTACATGTAGACACAAAAATAAATATCATAATCACTTTGACTTTATGGTCTCTGAATCTGCAACAATCATTGAGGTACCTGTTATGATGGTATTATGGCTGAAATCATTTGCCATTTTATTGTGAATGTATGACTTGTTGTTTAAGACTCTTCTTTAGACATACTAAATAACATACATTTTTTAAATAAAAAGTTAATTTTGTCTTATTATAGAATAAATATCAGGAATCGCCTAAAGGAATTTAAAATATAGGTGTATTATAAGTGGACAAGTATATTTATGCAGCTACTATGATTCTTATATTTATACCACAAATGTAGCCATCCTGGGTGCATGAAACTTGTAGACATAATGAAAACTCAGAAGCTGTCAGCTATCTGCACCTTTCTGAAATTTTTGCCTTTGGTCACTTGGTCTCAAACTGCCCTCCAGAGGAGTCATAGCATAGCCTGGTGCATTTTCTTTTTTCCTCAAGCACGGACATGAGTATTTTACACAATGTCTGATGTGATAAAAGCACGTTGACAGTCGCATGAATGAGACACAGCAATAGCAGAGCAGGGTCAGTGCTGTGAAACACAGAGGACGGAGGTGAGTCCAAAGAGAGGAGAGAAGCTGCACACAGACAATGCAGAATTATGTAAGCCTCAGGGGAACCAATTACCCTGTGGAAATCAGTTGTCCAAAGCCATGAAGAAAACAGAAATCAACTTTTCTCTGATCTGCCACCTGGTAACAGCTCTCAAGAACTTTTCTCTTTCTCCCCTTGAAATGGATGGTATCAAAAGCTTTGTCAACTACATTTATCAATTTCATTTTTCCTAGGGAATTATTGACCCAGTGCTGCTATGCCTCTCCGCCATCCTCATTTTACACACTATCAGGAGTCCATTAGCCTGTGCTGCATAAATATTCCTGGATAGTTGAATTGATGAAAATATTTCCCTTTAGAGGACCCTAGGTTATATGAATGCAATGTGCAACCACCTTCATAACCTCCACATAATCACATAATTAGATAAGATAAGGTAAGATAAATGTGCCCTTCATTGTTTTAATGTCTAAGGTAGTACCTACCAAAAGTTTGACACTGCTAGTTACCAAGGTTTTTCATTCCCCTTTGTTTCAATCCTGTTCATAATGAACATCTGGAAACTGTAAGACCAACAAGCAAAAAAAAGCCATCTGTACATATATTACACTTTATATTTACCTAGCATAAAATCCACATTCAATTTTTCAATCTAAATTAGATAAAAAAAAAATCTCAGGATACCTGCCAACTACAAAGAACATTTACAGTAAACATATGTCCTTCACCCTTGAGCAAGATGTTGGTAGTGGACAAAATTTAAAAACAAACTGCAAAATAAGAAAAGCATGTCTAATGATGATCATTAAAATTACAGCATCAGGAAGTTTCCTTGCTCTGTCAGTATGTCTATACACACCCAGTAATGTTCACACAATCAAAAATTCACCACCTGATGTATTTCAGACACAACCCATTAAGCGATACTGATTATCAATGGATGACCACATGCTTCAATTGAGGATAAAAGAGGAGGAAGCAGATTAAATTTATCACAGTGACACTGCTCAAATTCAGTTTCATACAATGCCTCAGTGCTTAATCGTGTGTCACACAACACAGCTTCCATCAATTTTCTCCAATAAATCAACCCACTTCATTTGCATTTCTACTACTGTGCACAGCATACAAAGCACAGGGCTTGTAAACAGCCCATGTGCGAACTTGTCCATCTCTATTCTCAGGGCTTTTTAACATCAATATGTCTAGGAATAAATGCTTTAAATTGCTTCAGTTTTTCTATATGTAATCTATAAAATTCGGCTATTTATTTTCCTATGTCTTTATGCCATTTATCCTTATTTTACAATGACAAAATCTTAATGAATTAATGCAAAAAAAAACCTGTTGACAGGGTGTTACAGTACTTGTTAAATATAGTGTGATGTGAAAATATACACATAGGCTAAAAAAATTACATCAGCGTGAAAAAAAATTGTTTTTTTTTAATATAGAGGTGTCTATATTATGTCACCTTTGTCCTATTCCACTCTCATTAAATCACCTCCCCACATGAACCTTTCTTAATCTTGAAGACACTTTCTTTTCTCATTCTAAATGCACTTAACACTATGTGAGGAAGGATGATCCAAAGAAAAAAATAAGTTGTCATTATAAATGATTAAGATTTACTTAAAGAATAGCAGAATCTGAAAGTTTAGAGCCAGAATCTCAAAGTGCATAGTATGGAGTTTAAGTGATAGATGAAATGCAAAGGAAGTGAAAGAGAGCGAATGTTAGCTCCTGTACAAAGAAGGCATCACTCTGTTTGCAGAAGCAAATAGGACAGACAATCCTATAAACAATCCTTTGAGCAAGTGTATAAACATTTTGCACATTGGAGCTACGACGCACTCTTTTGCAAGGAATAGGGTGGGTAGACATATTCAACAGCATCAGGGAAGACATGAAATAGCCAAGACTGCTTTCAGATCCACTGCTAATAAAGCCCATGTCTGATTTAAATGAGAAGTACTATGTGTTCTCAGGTTGTGACAGGCATTTTGATAAAATGTCTGAAAGAAGTTGATATCAGAGTCTCAAGAAATAAATCTAACCAAACTTCTTGAAATTAATTAACACATGCAATAAAATAATGGCTAGAAGCATTATAAAATGTGCTTATATACAAGTAATTATGATTGGCATCCAAAAATGAAAGCTCTATTTCTCAAAGACATTGGTTTGTCAGATTTTACAGAAAAACACAGATTATTATGGTAGAGTGTAGAAATAAGTGAAGGGATGATTTATATTTTTAGAATAAAACAGAAAATTCAAAAAATTAAAAGCCATTATTGAGTTGCTACTTTTTAGTAAATAAAGTAAAGAAAAACAGTGTATGCTTGGTTGTAAATGTAGTCTGGATACTTTTATTTAGTATCAAAGATATATTTCCAGGATAGACGAAGAATTTCAAAATTCCATAACATCTGATAACTTGAACCTTCTATTTATTAATTTCCTTGTAAATAAAAATGTGAAATGAGAAATTGAGGTGAAACAGGGATATTCCCAAGAGACAGGAGAGAGAGAGAGACAGACAGACAGATATACACACACAAAGAGAGAAACGGAGAAAGATTGTAGGCATCATAAAAGTCAGTATTAGCTTTCCTCAAACTTGGGAATTAGCAAATAGCTACAAGTGATTAAGACTCCTTCTCTGGAAAATGGCCTATATTTTCCTATTAAGTCTATATTTGCTTCTAATTTTACTATTTATTGCTAATTATTTTTAGTTTTTCAGCTATGCCAATGCTTTTTAAAATCTCTTTATTATGCTTTGTTTTGAAAAATACCAAGTTTGAAGACCAGAAGTAATGTATGCTTAAGAAGCCAAACACATTGATTTCTACTTCCTGGATGTTATGAGGAAGAAGAAGGGTAGAAAGAGATATCTTTAAGCCATGCATGGTTAAAAGTTATTTGAGATCGCTTCTCAGCCTTTTGGCTAAGATCAAGTGTAAAAGTTATTTGAGAAATAAAGTGAAAACACTCTCTGTACACTTAGTTACCTGAAATTCATTTGTTCACTGGAGATAGGAATTCAAGAATAATAAACAAGAGCTGAGTATTCTATCTCACAACATCCATCCTAAAACCTTCACATTCTTTGGGGTTAGGATACACTTGTTACATATTGTAATTGCCAAGTTCCTTCTAGGCAAGCTCTGCATAATATGTACTTTTTTATATTATTTGTAATTTCACTTGAATATCTCCACATAACAGAACGTTTCTAAGTGAATAGGTCATGGTTCAAGTTTTTGGGGTGTAATTTCTTTCTCTATTTCTCCACTACTAAAACAGGAACATAGGATGCCATGAAGCAGCCATCAGTGCTGTTACAGATACGCCTGAAATGTGCAGTAGGTGCACATTGTTGACATGAAGATTGGCATATATTATTTCCTTTTATCATTTTAAAATACCATTTTTAAAACAAGAAATCCAGACTTTACAGGGATGTGAATTAAACACATGTGAATTTTTAACATTTCCTATGATTTATTGGAAATGCATCTTGGATAATCTTCATTGTCCTCTAGAAGAATATTAGACATTATCAGTCCAAAGGAAGATAACGGTTCACATTTGTACTATCAGAAAACTGTGCTGTGTGTTTTTCTATCCATGCATTTTATGCCATAGTCATGACAAACTATATGCTTTGTTTGCCTACCTTCAAGTCTAACATTTTCTTCACTTTGTGTCCTAATATCAGCTCCCCCATCTCTTCCCAGTACTCCTCATACATAACCTCCCCCTGTTCCTCACTATTCTTAGAAGGAAGAACACCCTCTAATAACCTGCAAACATGACAGACTATCACTGATAGTGTTGGGGATTGGTTCTTGACCATGGAATGGATCTCAATTTGGGCCAGTCATTGGTTGGCCATTCCCTCCACCCTCCATCTTTGTCCCTGTATGTCTTATAGGCAGGTAACATTTGTGGTAGAAGGTTTTGTGAGTGTGTTTCTGTCCTTATCTCTCCACTGGGAGTTATATCTGCCTATAGGAAGGAGACACTTCTGGATCCATATCCCCCACTGCTAGGAGCCTCAGCTAGAGAGTCATATTCATATACTCCCTGGGGAAGATCTCTGGCATATCCTAGAGATTGCTGCACCCACCCTTCTCTCTCACCTGCTCTCCCTACATCTGATTACCCCCGCTTCACCTTACTGCTCCATCCTCTACTTACCTAGTTCTTTACTTTCATCAACCTCCAATATGTTTTGTTTCCCCTTCTGTGAACAATTCAAACATACACCCCTGGGCCCTCCTAGTTCTTTGGCTTATTTGGGTCTATTGATTCTGGCATGGTTATGCTGTACTCTATGGCTAATATCCGAGTATAAGGGAGAATATGCCATGCATATACTTTTGAGTCTGGGTTACCACACTCGGGATGATATTCTCTTGTCCTATAAATTTTTTTATGAAATTCATGAAGTGATTTTTTTTGTAATGGCTGAACAGTATTCCACTGTGTAAATAAACCACATTTTCTATATTCATTTTTCAGTTGAGGGGCATCTAGTTTGTTTCTAGTTTCTGGCTATTAGGCTGCTATGAACATAGTTGAACAAGTGTCCTTGTGGGATAGTAGGTCATATTTTAAACATATGGCCAGAAGTAGTATAGCTGACACTTAAGGTACAATTATTCCCATATTCCAAGAAACATTAAATAAAGTGGTTGCACAAGTTTGTACCCCCACCAGCAGTGGAAGAGTCTTCCCCTTGCACTGCAATCTCACCAGAATGTGTTTTCTTTAGAGTTTTTGATCTTAAACATTCTGATGGCTGCAAGGTGGACACTCAGATTTCTTTTGATTCCCATTTCCATGATAACTAATGATGTTGAACTTTTTTTTTTATTTGATGACTCTCAGGCATTCTAGATTCCTCTGAAGTGGAAACTTAAGGTTTCTTTGGAATGTCAGTTGTGTTTGGATGTTGTTTTTCTGGGGCAAACACATGAAATAGTGTGTTCCTGCAGTTGACACAGGTGAAATGCCAAGCAGACACTTGAAGGGACACTTCTTGAAGCAGGTATAAAGTGAAAGAATTTTCTGCTAAAGCAAGCATGTGAAAGGACAAGTGATGAATGATTCTTTACTAGCTACACACATGTATTGGTCCACCTTACATTATGTAGTTGAGCTGCATTTGTTGGGACTCCAGAAGCATTTTGGTGGTGTGTTGTAGTTTCTTGCTACTTCCTCAGATTCAGGCTGATTGGTAGAGTGATGTCAGCTGAGAGACACACATGCTGAGGTGAGACATATGCTGAGGCAAGACCCTTGGAGGACGCATGGTGTTTGGAGGGAGTATAAAAAGACTTGAAGGACAGTGATAGAGCCTGAGCTTGGCTTGCCTATAGAGATAACTGTGCAGTGTTGTTGGTCAAGTGTCTTGGCTTATCTTCACTAGACTGAGAGAGGGATAGCCCAGACCTTTTCTAGGAATCCCTCTGGGTGCCTCCTGCTCTTTTGTGTTTCCTATCCCAAAACTACCATACTGGACTGCTGGTGTATCCGTGAAGTTTTTGCAAGTGAATCAAATCTCTACTGCTAATCTGTGACCTGTCCTGCCTATTTTCAGACAACACAGATGGAATTGCTCCAAAGAAACTTTCTAAACAGGTATACTCCCATCATCCCATATCCTTTCTTTTCTATTACCTCTTGTGGGTGTTGGACTACAAGAGAGGTTAAAGCATTTAAGAATCATCACTAGAAGTAGGC